>NC_136246.1:11330000-11955000 GCF_053564925.1 Oryzias latipes
AAAGGATACTATAGAGAATTTTTTCCTTTTCACAAGATTTTCTTGCAGGAGACACATTTTGGTTTTGAGATTTGCCATATGCAACCATAATTGTCATAAACTGAACTTCAATACACTTAAAATTCTACAAAATTTGTTTAGAAAATACATTATTAAGCTTTTTATGTCATGTTTGCCTATTGATTGATGTTATTTTATAGTAGAATATTTAACATGTCATCTTAACACCTCACCTAACAGAAGTGCATCACTATAAAAATTTAAACAACAATTTGTTTTTTATTGTGGTTGAGCCAAATACCTTTTTCCTGTTGCTCGTGGAAGCTAAAGTCCACGGATCCACATCACAAGTTGATGAATTGAGCTGTAGAATCTGGCTGAATGTTTTGCTGCCACTTCTCCACACAGCAACCAGCTGACTGTAAAATGGAGATGGAGAGTGTGCGAGGGGAGCTGCACCATCTGAAGCTAACAGATCTCATGGGTAGTGGAGGCGTGAGGGACTCTGCAGAGTTCATCTGGGCAGCTGGCTGTCCTCTGTCTACCAATCTAGAGACCACAGTCAGCTAAAAGTCCAGCTGTCACTTAAGCTGAGGTACAGCTTGTTTCCCTTGAAGGACCTACTTCCTATTAAGTCATTCAAGTTATTTTAAAGCATTTAATTCATAATGCCAAGCTTATGTAAACTATCTAATAATACATCTAGTTGGTCAACACGATCTATACTTGTGTAAATGTGATCTTTATTTTTTTTAAACATTTCTATTTATGAATTCAGTTGGATATATGTGAGGAAAAAGACTATTTCCAGTGTTCGCATGTACCTTTATCCAGACGGATTTCTTTAAACAGCTAAGTTTAGCATGGGCAGTCCCCACCCCCCTCTTCCCCCCATTTTAGTTTGATCTAATTTATTCTGAAACAGTGTTGCAAAAAATGATTAAAATGATAGTCAAAACCTTCCAAGAAATTTAATTAATGAACAAAATAGCTGAAAATTTACTAATAGACAGTTACAACGATTAAATAATTACAGATGTTTCAGGGCTGTAAAACATCTCACTACACACTTTCTCCTTTGTGGGATTAATAAAGTTCCATTCTATTCTATTCTATTGACTGCTTCTCAGATACATTTGCCTGGAAAAATTTGCAGATTGAGACGGGAGCAGGTAGGTTGCTTGAACCACTTACTGGTAGTAAAAATCGCTAAAGGCTGACTGTCTTGTTTAAGAAAACACCCTGTGACTAAAGAACAAAATTGATTCATAAACATGCTTTCTTAAAAAAAATGGTCAAGTGTTTATTAATGGAAGTTTTCAAACTTCTGTCTGATACAAAACATGCAAAAATGCCTTTAAGGTTCCGCTCACATCATCTTTTGATCTATTTTAAAAGCATTCCCAGTGGTATTTTCATTATTATTTTGCTGTTTGTAGCCAAAAATAACTGTGTCGTTTGCTAGTACAGTAGTCCACTAGAAATTCACCTTTGAGTTGTGGGCAGGGCTGTCGGCGTGGAGTAAGCCTGCCCCCTTCCAATAATTCATCTGTTTACACAGTCTCCTGTTAGCTTACAGCCCCTTACAACCCTAAGCAAACAATAGTCCAACAAAAGTGATAAACAATATTGGAGCTATCCAGCCAGACAGTTTTGAGCCAGATTCCAGGTGACAATGACGGACAGTACAGACCAAACGTTTGGACACACCTTCTCATTCAAAGAGTTTTCTTGATTTTCATGACTATGAAAATTGTAGATTCACACTGAAGGCATTAGGACTATGAATTAACACCTGTGGAATTATATACGTAACAAAAAAGAGTGAAACAACTGAAAATATGTCACATTCTAGGTTCTTCATAGTAGCCACCTTTTGCTTTGATTACTGCTTTGCACACTCTTGGCATTCTCTTGATGAGCTTCAAGAGGCAGTCACCTGAAATGTTTTTCACTTCACAGGTGTGCCCTGTCAGGTTTAATAAGTGTGATTTCTTGCCTTATAAATGGGGTTGGGACCATCAGTTGTGTTGTGCAGAAGTCAGGTGGATCCACAGCTGATAGTCCTACTGAACAGACTGTTAACTTTTGTATTATGGCCAGAAAAAGGCAGCTAAGTACAGAAAAACAATTGGCCATCATTACTTTAAGAAATGACGGTCAGTCAGTCTGAAAAATTGAGAAATCTTTGAAAGTGTCCCCAAGTGCAGTCACAAAACCATCAAGCGCTACAAAGAAATTGGCTCACATGCGGACCGCCCCAGGAAAGGAAGACCAAGAGTCACCTCTGTTGCAGAGGATAAGTTCACCCGAGTCACCAGCCTCAGAAATGGCAGGTTAACAGCAGCTCAGATTAGAGAGCAGGTCAATGGTACTCAGAGTTCTAGCAGCAGACACATCTCTACAACAAGGAGACTGTGTCAATACGGCCTTCATGCTAGAATATCTGCTAGGAAACCACTGCTAAAGAAAGGCAACAAGCAGAAGAAACTTGTTTGGTCTAAAAAACACAAGGAATGGACATTAGATCAGTGGAAATCTGTGTCGTTGTGTGATGCAGAAAAGGTGAACGGATGGACTCTACATGCCTGGTTCCCACCCTGAAGCATGGAGGAGGAGGTGTGATGGTGTGGGGGTGCTTTGCTGGTGACACTGTTGGGGATTTATTCAAAACTGAAGGCATACTGAACCAGCATGGCTACCACAGCATCTTGCAGCGGCATGCCATTCCATCTGGTTTGCATTTTGTTGGACCATCATTTCTTTTTCAACAGGACAATGACCCCAAACACACCTCCAGGCTGTTTAAGGGCTATTTGACCAAGAAGGAGAGTGATGGGGTGCTGCACCCGATGACCTGGCCTCCACAGTCACCAGACCTGAACCCAATTGAGATGGTTTGGGGTGAGCTGGACCGCAGAGTGAAGGCAAAAGGGCCAACAAGGGCTAAGCATCTCTGGGAAAAACACAATTTTTATTGGAGGGGGTCTTTAAACGTCTATTTCTCTTTCTTTTAAAGCCTAAAAGTAGAATTCTTTTACCTCATAACAGTATTTATTGATTTCATTGTTTTGAATGGGAACTGGCTGAAAATCATTTACGCTGGTTCTTTTAAACGTAAATATGGTTTTGTGTTCTTGAATTTTGTCTTCCCGTGCTCTCAAATGCCTTTGTTTGCTGGTTGTTGTTTGATTTTGGCAAGCTGGTAAATACAAATTCCTGCCAAATCCAACAAGGGAAAATTCAAGCTTTTTCCAATGAGACATTTTCAGTTTAATATCTTTGTCCTTCTACTAGGGAAGGCTTGGCAGCAGGTGATGGATACTTAAGCAGCACCTGTGCTAACCTTTGTGGCACGCTGCTCAGTGTAGCGCAGTAACTGATCTAAAGCAAGTGCATGCAGCGCCTGAAGACAAGCATTTGTCAGTGTTTTAGCAAAGCATCTCCAGCTGTAATCCAAGCCTTAATCATAGCTGCAAACATCCTAGACAAAGCAATTCCTGCTGATAGGTTTTCTTATTGAAACATTTGTTTTGTCACATTATTGCTTCATATTTAAACTAATAGCTTCATGAAAAGGACAATCAACACAAAATTGCTTGTACTCCATTTCCTGTCACAGTGGCAATTTAATTTGACCAGTCTGGGCTTGTGTCTCTAGCGCCTCACCAATATTTCCTATTCTCCTCGCTCAAAATGGTTAGACTAAAGTTGCTTAAGTTAATCAAATATAATTCTCTGAAGTAAGTCCTGTGGATGTTGTTGCTTCATTCTCCTGAGTGCTGCCTGCAGCCTGCTGGATGCGCGTCAGAACAAAATGTATCTGCGGGCCATGTGAGTTGGTTAAAATCAATTCTGTGAAACGCTGTTCCACTTTACAAAATGATGACTTTGTTTTGACCAAATAAACTGCAATCTGGAGGGGAAATGTAATTGGTTTTTATTGTATTTCTTTTTTCCCCGTGTTGCTCTATATCGTGACAGACACTTTTGTCATCCTGGTAGGAAATAGACATAATATGTTATTGTTTTAACTTTTAAAAACCAATAAAAATGCAATATAATGAGCTTCCAATTTGAATTCAATGGGAGTCTTTCTTTTGCAACATTGTACATTATCAGTGGATCAGTTCTCCACAGGACTGTAATACTGGATAGGCACAAATACATATAATGTTACAGCAACCTTCACTTTAAGAATTTACATTTCAGGTTTTGTATTATCAATAAACTTCTGTGCTTCAAAGCACACACATGTGAACAAAATGCTTTTCTCCTCTCCTTCTCCGAGGCGGATTACCCTCACGGCGGAGGGAAACATGTTTTTGTATCAAATTAAGCAAAACAAATTATTTAATTGTCAGGTGTCGAGGCCGTCCCCGCACACCTGCCGCTGGTTCCCGCACCTGTTCTACATCTGATTAATCTGCCTTTATAAGTCCTTCTCTTCCTCCGGCCATCGTCGGTTCGTCTGTTCTCCTCTATGGAAAAGACCACTGATCCCCGCTGGTTAAAGCAAAAGCTAAGCAAAGCCAAGTTGAGCAGCTCAAGACTAAGCCAAGCCAAGCCACGCCAAGCCAAGCCACGCCACGCCACGCCACGCCACGCCACGCCACGCCACGCCACGCCAAGCAGCTCAAGACCCAACCAAGCTGAGCCAAGCAGCCCCGAACCAAGCAAGGTCCAGCCAAGCTAAGCTGCACCACACCAAGTCAAGCCAAGCCAAGCCGAACCAAAGCAAACCAAACCAAGCAGCTCAAACACGAGCCAAGCCCACCACTTTCAGCCTCGCCTTCTGGATCTTCTGCCAGTTTACTCTCTCAAAGACTCAATCCTCTTCTCAATAAATCTGTTTCCTGTCTGCATTTGGGTCCAGCTTATTCAAAACCTGACATTAATAACAGTATAGTTTCATGAATATATTTTTATCTTCATTTCAAACTGATAGACATATTCCAGCATGTTTCTGTGAGAATTTTAGTAAAAAATTCAGCAAACAAAACTAGTTCAAGCTCAGTATTGAAGATCCTCACCAGATTCCAGGCCCTAAAATTGTTTCTTGCATCATGCAGGGCCCTCCCCCTTCATTATTTTGCAGCAAACAAGGCCAATTCCAGATTTTAATATGCATAAAACAACAAAGGAAATTGGCAAAATACCTTGATCTTGTCTGAACTGAGTGTCACCGTGTGATCAAACACCACAGAATAGTGCCAGTAATACAAAACATCTCAGTAGGGAAGACTGTGCACATAAATAAGCACACACTGCTTTGATTATGTTTCACATTCAGCATCTTAATGTGTGACACTCATTTTTTAAGGTCTTGAGCACATTCCACGTTTCTTGCTCGGAGTCTCTCTTCTAATGATACTTCTACAAGTGTCATTAAAAGCATAATTAAATGCATTTTTAGCCACAGTTTCATTCACTTGATCAACAACCCAACCTGCTTTGATCATGTTGCTGAAAAACTATTTTTTAACAAAACTTTAGACATTCTCCAGCCCTTAGCTCAAACAGACATTGGATCATTACATGTAATTAATTAACCAAATGAATCTATCTTCAATCACAACTTATCATTTTTGTAAAAGCCTCATTTGTAGGTATTTTCATTGAAATGTGTGATGTTGTGGCACAGTAAAATATCAAAATACAACAAAAAAATAGTGGCTTTATGATGTTTGTTATTATAACAGTCATCATATACCAGTTTTTATTAAAAGGTGTTTTTTTTTTCAAACAATTCAGAAAAACAAAAATAAAACATCAGGCACAGACTGCTCTAATTTCACACATCCAAAAACTGTAGGAACAATTTAAAAAATTGAAATTCTTATTAATACCATAATACATACAGTATGTTTACATACTTTATCATAAAAGCAAGACGGTAGAAAAGACATGAAAGATTTTATAGTTTCCTTTAACCTGTTTGATGAATTTGATCATTTTTAAGACTAAGGCGCAGCAGAAGAGACTAAAAGAGAATCTAAGAAGGAGGAGACGAGACATGTGACATCAGAGGATTTGAACAATTTAGACTGTGACTGGACAAAAACAAATGATAAGAGGTAACTTTCCCTCTGAAATCATGCTTTGTTTGATTTCTCATGACGATCCGCAAAAATGTCAATGTCTTCGGCTGCCGTAGAGTGATGGCAGTGCAGGCTTGGTAGCTGTTACCATGACAACACATCACACTGCGTGACAAATAATCTCCTTTTTGTAAGACAGACACAGTGTAAACTTAAGAATATAACAAAATTAAAGTACTAATTATTGATTTAATTTTTATTGTTTTTTGTAAGTGACCATGGTATAAGCGGGAAAATGCCCTCTGAGGTGTCCAGAAATTAGATTCACAGAAATTAATGCACTTAGCATATACACTCTGTTTGTCTGATTCATAAACCCATTTTGTAGCAGTAAAATCTGTCCAACACACGAGGCCTTCAGCTCATCAGCTGTAGGACAAGACAATTTAGAAAAAGGAAGAAAAAAAATAGAAATTAATTAAATTAAATGAACCTTTCTGTGTGGAGTTTACATGTTCTCTCTGTGCACGCATGGGTTTTCTCCGGAGACTCCGGCTTCCTCCAATTGTCCAAAGACGTGCTCCATTGATGCATGGTTACTCTAAATTGTCCCTATGTGTGAATGTGAGTGTTCATGGGTGTGTGATTTGTGGCCCTGCTAAATACTGGCGACCTGTCCAGAATGTCCCCTGCCTTCGCCCACGAGTGGCCAGGATAGGCTCCAGCAGCCCTGTGACCCCGAAAGAGACAAAACGGGTTTAGAAGATGAATGAATGAATACTTTGGTATCCCCCTCTAAGTCAAGGTGGGTTAACTTAACAGTTAAAAGCCCTGTCCCAGTCATTCATTATTCATTCTTTGTGCTTTAGGTTTCATAACCTTCTGCTGCTGCTGTTAAAAAGCAGTTCAAACAACTCTGAGTCTTTTATGAACTGTAGCTTAATCAAACAGAAAGCAACCCCATTGAGTATGTTAATGAGCTGGCTAATTAAGACTGTGTTGGGCTCAGTTTCTCATGGTCATAGGAGGCAGAGAGATCAGTCTTCAACTTTTGGAGGAGAGGAAATCAATATCTCACCATTTTCGGCTTTTTTAGTAGCCAAACGAACAGGTGTTAATCACTGAGTCAACTGTTTCATTAATCAAGTGCGAGAATGAAGAGGGATATTGCTGCTCTCTTTCCTTTTCCTCTTTCTCCGTCCTGTCCTTGTCCTGACAAGGAGATAACAATCCCTAAAAAAAGAGAGGAGATAGAGGTGACTCTGCTCCAGCGGAGCCAAATCTCACTGGGTGGCTGTCAGAGTGCCTTCCACTGCTGAAAAGTCTCATGTCATGGTGATCTTGTTTCCTTAGCTGACAGTTAGTGGATGACGGGGCTTTTTGTGGTCTGACAGAATCTGACAGCATTTCACTCTGGTAAAACTTTAGAAATAGAAGAAATGACAGACTGTGAATTGTGTTTGGCGCTACATTTGATAAGATCGTTTGTCTTTTGTGGTTGAGAGTTTAAAGCATGATCATCTTTGGAAAAAATCTCTTCCAACTTTAATTTGTCTTCACATTAACCCTTGTGCTATCTTAGATGACTCCCCCCTTACATTGGCATGTTCTCCCTACCATGACAAAGGTGGATAAAGGTGGAAAGATTTCATGTAATCCATGGACACCAGTGAAGATCACAAATCATTGAAGAAAAAAGGTTCAGAGCACTGTCTAGTGGGTCTAGATGACCCACCTCCCAACGTTAAAGTGCCTAGGATAGCACAAGGGTTACACCTTTTTTTTCACTGCAAAATCCACCCCTAAGGTTCATGTTGTTGAGAAATCTGCTATTTGATTTCCAAACTAAGTTACACTTTCTGACAAGATATTTTACCTATACGTCAATGATTTAAAGCTAAAGTAGCTTCCCACTGTTTTCAAGCAGCTGTATATTAATTTTAGGATTTACGCTCAGTCAGTGACAAGTGTTGCCTGTGGCAGTCATCCCTGAGTGAGAGGTTAGAGCCTGGTCAGGTTCCCAGTCCAACTCACCATCAGCCACCTTGCATAGAGAATGTGCAAGAAACTGGGAGGATAAAAAAGATGTCTTTATCTTGGAGCTTAAAAAAATCCAACCACACAAAACCCAGTACCCCGCAGACATACTTTTAGCATATTTATCTTGTTCTAACATGTCTTTCAAATCCTTGAGCTTCTATGCACTTTAAATAGGAAATTCAGAAGCTGGATGTCAAAGAAAAAAAAGTTGTGGAAATATTTCAGCGAACTGGGTTCTAATCCTGCAGTTTGGTACTATGGGAGCCAACTTGTCATATACCCAATTACCTTGACAGATGCAGAACCAGCAAAATTTCATTTGTTGACATGCTTTTGGTGAATCATTCCAGATGCCTATAAGTTTCAGTTCTATATTCACATATGTATTCCAGAGTATAATCATTGAACCTATGCACCTTGTTACCTTTTAGCATAAATGACTCAAAGTCCCACTCCGATCATCTTTTGATCTATTTGCAATACGTTGAGAGTGATCTTTTAATTATGATTATGCAGTTTTTAGCCAAAATCTAAAAACCTATGTAATTTTCTAGTACTGGCTTCTGCTAAGCGACTGTAGGTCATTAGAAATTGAGATTGATATTAAATGAGTGAGAAACACTCCGAAAAAAAAAAATCATGTTCTTGTGACGTTTTTCTGATGGCGGAGGACATATACAAAGAAAATTAAGCTTAAAATTGCATTTCTAAGTATTTCTTTATTCAAATAATTGTGAATCAAGAGCAGGTGAAAAAAATGTAGTTGAAAAAGAGTGTACTGTACTTGGGGAGTAGGAAATACGCTCGGCGACAAACTTCCTGCTTCGAGCTTACAGCAACTCCAATGGTCCCGCCTAAAAACTCAGAGGTGAATTTCTAATGAACTTATTTTGCTCTGCAGAAACTATGTCCCAGAAAACAACCCACTTTTGGGGCTTTTGGGACGACAAAATCCTAATTAAAAGACCACGGGGACACCTTCAAATAGATCAAAGGATGATCGAAGTGGGAGTTTAATGACCAAACGTGTATGTCGAAGCAAGTTTATTGCAAGCTCAACATTCAAGCTTGTTTTTTTTTTTATCACTGTGTATTTTTAAGGCACCTCAGTAAAAATATATCAGCATAAATTTGCTGCTGCAGACGTCGAGGGATCACACTTTACAATACAGAGCTCACACTCTCTCAGACACCACAGAAAAAGAAGAAACCGTCTTTTCAAAATACAACATAAATCCTAAAATGTAAATCAGTTTTAATAAAAGTGCATAAAGCAATAGTTTTATTTTTCTTTGACATACGTCTGATTAATGTGTAACCTTAACAAAAACATTCCCTCTGCAAGAAAAGAAGCATTGACTCAGCAGTCACCCTTTTCCTCTAGATAAAGACTGAACTCGTGCTGAAGAATCAGTTCAACTCTAAACCCTGTGTGTAAATTGTGTAAAAGTTGTGTGCTTGCTCAGTGTAGATGCAAAGATGAAAACTCTCACACTGCTGTAATGTGATCTTGGAGTGCTAATTTCAGCTGTCTCTGCAGCAAAATTGAGCAGCAAGATAGAGCTACTGTATCTTAACCCCTCTGGCGCCTTTTGTGCTTGATGATTTTGATTATCCATGAAGGCAGGCTCTGCAGAGTCTGACAGCTGAGAAAATCCCCCAGCAAAGAAGCGGGGTGATTAACATTGTTGCTGGGACCTGAGATGAGAAAGCCCGTGTCCACGTGAAAGACAAATAAAGATGTGCGACTCCGCCTCGCCGAGATAATCATGTGAACAGATGAGACGGGCTCGGACCCATCTCTGCAGCTCACCAGCAAAGCAGAGCTGACAAATGCAGCGACTGGGAGATGAGGGGAGCGATTACGTCCACGGTGGAGGGGAAATGCCTCTGTGTGGTGAAAACCCTTAATGTTCTTGAACAGAGACAGCAACTCACACTTGGGTAATCCCTTCATGTGTGTGGGGGCAGAACTAAGAAGCCATGTCACCCCGGCCTTATTGGTCTGCCACTCATGAGAGCATGGGATGCATGCATGCATACACAGAATCTGCTTAACTGAAATATGCCTTTTTTTTCTTTCCAGTCGATGATCAGACTTGTGTCACCTTTCCACACGAAAGATTCATCCAAAAAAACCAAACCTCTCCCTCTCACAGGAAATTGTAGCTTTTGTTGGAGCACTTTTGTTTGCCTTCCAGTTCAGTTTTGAAGAGGACACGTTGTGCTGGTAAGCCCTCTATGCTGTTAGCTTTGGCAGGTTAAAGTCTTTAGTGTCCAATGCTTAGAAGAGAAGTTGAAGCAAATGGAAAAAGGCTAATGGAGACAAGGAGGTGCTGTTTTGTGTCTCCTCAAGGAGGAGCACAATAAATAAATGGATGTATTTCCGATTGACTTGGTGCTGAATACAAATTTTGCTGCAGCTTAGCCAGGTTGCAAGGTTGTAGCGAGTCATTTTAGCTCAAAGTTTTATCGTTGGAAGAAAAAAAGGCAAAGGAATGGCAGAGTCACACGTTTAAGAAAATAAATCCTTTAGCAAACCTCTAGTTTGTTTGTTTTTTGGTGAAAATTTAAGAACTTTAAAGTCCATGTTGACTAAGAAAGTAAATTATCAAAAAAAAAAAACAGAACAAAGGAGTACTGTTTAAATACTGGGACATTTTTCCCCATTGGGGTGTGTTTAATTACCTCCTTCTAAAGACTAAAATGAATATCTAAGATAATTAACAAAAATGAAAACCTTTAAGTGAAGTTGTAGAGTGAAGCTACTTTGATATGTGAGATTCTGTGATAATGTAAGTTAGAATGTCTTATGTCACAACTGCCCGTACGGGTGGATTTTGATTTGATTTGATTTGATTTGACATGGTTTATTTCAAGCAATCAAATAAGAATAATACACAAAAAAATACAATCATCAGTTATACATTCATACAATGACCTATCAAACTGAGGATAATTTCACATTTTAATAATTATTGCTTGAAAAGGAGTGGAAGGAAGCGAATTTATCTAATCCCACCCCAGTTCTACCGTAACCATTTTATTACATGATTTATCATTATCCGTTTCATAACTTTTATCAGATAGAATTAAGAATCATTAGGCATCAATGAAGCACATGACAAAGATGAATTACTTAATTATTATGTACAAGCATGTATGGATAAGGGCTGTCTGTAGGTGAAATCTGTACGCAGAAGGCCTGTGCAAAATTTTAAGAATGCAGACAACCTGGTGAGCCTGTAAATCAAAAATATTCATGTTCTTCTATGGGTATGCAGCGGGCATCAGGTTGTAGTGAACACTTATCCAATACGTAAGGGTGAAATAAGTGAGATGCAGGTGTGACGTGCAGATTTTTCTTTTTCTTTCAAACCTCCCAAACGCTGCACTGCGCAGAGATCCCATTAATGTTGTTCAAGTGATAAATGCACAATCCTCACAACGTCCATAACGCGTAACCTGACAGTTAGAAAGGAGGAACTTTGACAGTTAGAGCATTGTTTGTGTGGGAGCTCTATGGGCGTGAAAGATGATAAAAATAAAATAAATAAAATAAATTTATACTGTATTCATCCCTCAATGGGGAAATTCTTCTCCGCATTTGACCCATCCCCTGGGGGAGCGGTGAGCTGCAGCTGAACCGCGCTCGGGAGGCAGTAGTGTTAAGGGTCTTGCCTAAGGACCCCCACTGGGTGATGTTAACTGCTCGCCATTGATATGGTAATTGCCCCCCAGTACCATTGCTTATTCCCCTCCGGGAATCGAACCCTGGATTCCTGCATGGTAGCTTGTCACCTTACCAACCGAGCCACCCAGCCACTAAAATGTCCTTAAAAAATTACACGTTTTTTCATTTTGCCTAAAAACAACATAATAATAAGTAAAATACCACTGGGACAGCTTTTAAAACAGATCAAAGGATGATTGGAGGGGCGCTTTAAGGTGGAGCTGCTCTTGTCTATAGCTCTCTATGGGCCCGGACAACTCAATAACCTGCAGCACCCGAACGAGCTTTCTTGTCCGGGTGCATGTGACTGTGCCATTAATTACCTTCTTTAAACAATTAAAATAAGTTTGTAAGATATTTAACAAAAATTAAAACCTTCAAGTGAATCTCTAGAGTGGGGAAGCTACTTTGGATTTGTGGGATTCATTGATAGTATCAGTAATCTCATAGTCAACGTGTAACGTGTGCCCGCAGCTTTTTTGTGATCTCTGTGCTCTATGTGTCACTTCTCACTTGCAGACACATTAGATGAAATCCTGGAGCTGTCCCAGTGCTTTAGCATCTTCTTGCAAAACTGGCAGAATTTGCATTCGCAGTTTTATCATGAGTCCAAATGACAGGGAGTATCAAAAACATGCAACACATCTATAAAGAATGGCAGAAGAAGCATACTTCAAGGTCAATCTCAGCAAGGTTTTGATTATCGTTATCTTTTTTTTATGGTATTTCAGGTTCAGGTTAGTTATTATATACCCATTTCTTTCAAGGAGATACTGTTAAAAAAAAGTAAATTTTTGTAACTAACATGTCTATAAAGTTAACTACTAGAATAACATCCCGCCAGACAGCCTTAACAGCTTCTATCCAAGGTTCGACCAGAACAACAAAAAGGTCCCCCAAAAGACCTCCTGGGCCCCAGAAGAGGCTGCACTGCAGGTGTCTCAGACACAGGTCCTCAGGGCCCTGAAGCAGGTAAACCCACACAAGGCGACGGGACCGGACCACGTTTTACCAAGGGTTCTGAAAGCCTGCGCGGAGCAGCTAGCAGAGGTGTACACAGACATCTTCAACCTCTGGCTATCGCAGGAAACGGTGCCCCGTATCTTCAAGTCCTCCGTGATCGTGCTGGTAAAGAAGAAAACACACGTTGCAACGATGAACGACCTGAGACCCGTGGCTCTCACTCCTGCAGCAATGAAATGCCTGTAAAAGCTGGTTCTGTCCCACATCAACTCCCTGGTCGACGAGTCAGTAGACCCCCACCACTTCGCATATCGCCCCAACAGATCAGCAGAAGATGCGGTGGCCCTGGCACTTCAATCCACCCTGCAACATCTGGACACCAAGAACACGTAGGCCGGATTCTGTTCCTGGACTACAGGTCTTCCTTCAACACCATCAGGCCCCTGAAGCTGACTGCCAAACTCGCAGAACTGGGAATACCAACACCCACCAGGAACTGGATTCTTGACTTTCTCACTGACCGACCACAGGTGGTGAAGATGGGAAAGAAGGTTTCTGCTGAGCTGACAGTCAGCACCGGTACACCACAGGGGTGCTGCCTCAGTCCAAAGTTCTTCTCACTTTACACCTATGACTGCACCTCCCCCGACTCCAACAACATCATCATTAAGTATGCAGACGACACAACCGTCCTCTGCCTCAACAGAGGAGGGGACGAGTCTGACAACCTGGTTGGGTTGTACCGACAATAGCTGCAGGCTCCTGCAACCTGGTGACTCGAAACGTATTCAGCAGGTTCTGAAGATGGATGGATGGATGGATGGATGGATGGATGGATGGATGGATGGATAGATGGTGAGAGAAATTCGAAATTCGGTTAATCTCTGCACATTACATTGCATACATTTGTCTCCATTACCAGAGCAGATGCGTTTAGCTCTGCTTGCAATCTTTGCTTTCCAAACAAAACAAAAAAAAATCACATGGAGCAGAGAGAAGCAGCAGGAAAAACAGACTTGTGTTTGGCAAAATGCACATGCTGAAGTGGCTGGTTTAACTTTTCTGTTGAGCGAAGTGGTGTGAGGCCGCTCTCTGGCACGTCCATCTTCTGAAGGCAAGCCAACGCTTCCTGTCTGCTTTCCACAGTTCACGACTGCAGTTGCACAAAAGCCTCTCTAAATACCTGCAATTAAATTAGGCCCATGTGGTGTGCTGCCTGTTTACAAGTGTGTTGGTGTCCTTGTCAAATTATCATGCAGTCTGTACAGTTGGCAGGTTTGCGCTCTGTGGGATATGTGCGCCCGTTTGTTTTTCCTTTTTACTTGTCCGTGGGTGTTCAGCAGCTGTCATTGTCAGAGATTTCCTTTAAAAATCCATCCCATTTATGCTGAGCTCCCTAATTGGTTTGACCCTGTGGCTCAGTCAGCCCACTCAGAGGCCAGTAGATAATGATGATATCAATGGCATAATTATTTTCCCAGCTTGATTGGCCGGCTGATGTCTTTGCACTGGGACTTTGGGGCTGAATCTGTGCTATTTCTCCCCGCTGCAGACAGCAGTGAACACGGATTACAGTATCATCACAAACCAGGGGGACAGTGAAACACGCTGAGTTTCTGCAAAGCCTCCCTTTTTGTACACGCACACAAACACAGTTGGGGGTTCATTTACAGTAGTGTAATCCACTGGAAATCCTCCACAGTACTATGGGATCACATACCGCTGAAGAAACTGCACTCACCTGTGTGCTTTCCCAACCCGATGAGCTCAGAGTAGCACGCAGAGAGGACGTGTTTTAAATCGGCTTGGGGAAAAGCCCGTCACATCTTTGCCGCTGTCTCAAGTTTCTTTTTAGCAGTTAGGCTGGAGTTCTTATGCATGTCGAGTATTACTTTCTAACCTAGATAATAAGAAATTCAACCATTAGCATAATTTCAGAACTGCCTTGGTTCGCAGCTGTGAGTGACTCAAAATAATTAATGCTGAACATGTTCTATGGACTTCAACTTGGCCTCATTACTTTTCGTTGTGTACTCCTCTTATTTATACTGTGGAAAAATTGGTAAGGGACCAGTGAAAGTGTTTTTAAATCCCCTCCAGTGCAGAATCCCCATAGTGGAGACTTTTCTTCCTTTCTGTAATTACAAGAGAAAGTGCAGCATGAGCACATTCAATGAAGACTTTTACTCTTTAGCTCTAAAATTGATCTGAGTAGAGAACCAGGGGAGGAGTCAACAAGAGGAGGCACGGCCTCTTTAGAGGGGAGCTTTCCCAATAGCATACATTTGCTGGGAGTCATGGGAGTTTTTTTTTCTCTAAGTAAATGGTAAATGAGGTATACTTGTATATATTTGCTATCTTCTTAGAAGGCCCAAAGTGCTTTATTATGTCATTCACCCGTGTACACACACATTCACACACTGAATGGTGGCTCCACTGCCGCTATCTTCAACCTATAACCACCAAAAACAACTTGGGGTTCAGTGTCTTGCCCAAGGACACTTTGACACAAGATGACAATCTGTCAATTGGGTAAGGTAATACTAAGAGTTCCCATTTTAAGGAAAACATTCTTGTCACTAAAACACGTCTTCCCAAACTAAGATCATTTTGCCATCGAAAACCTTCTAATACAATTATTTCTCTTGCAAAACAGAAACTTTTTGTTTTCTTTTTATTTTCTTTCTTCTTCTGATAGTATGCTAAAAATGTTAAGACAGCTTGAGAGGAAAAACAAAATAAGTGTATTTTATGTAGTCTGTGTGCAACCCATTTGTGAATTCCTTATTTGACCCCTTACCTCTTTTCCTTTGGACTCCTTAAACTCCAGCATGGCAACAGAAAACAGTATTAGTTCAGTGTAGTGTGTGATCTTTAGCATACTGATTCCACAATTGTGCTAAATCTTGGTTCTGAATGGCTCTGAATTTTAGAATGACTGCGGCTGATGCAAATTTGTTACACTCTAGAAAAAAGGTCAAAATTGACTTTTGCTGTAAAGAAATTTCTATTGTTCTGAGGGATTAGGCCACAATTTCATGTTTTAAGGCAAGACATAGGTCTTCCTCTAGAAATTACATCATCATGTTAGCACTAATATGTCCATCCATTTCAGGGTATTCACTGTTGGCTCAATAACTGCCAACTTCCCTGCTCTTCTACCTGGCATGGAGAGACATTTCATCCCATCTGTGGATATGTGCTCATTTTCCAGTCAGCTTTATACATTTCATTGGACTTGTACCAAGCTAAGGTTCTGGTATCATCCTCTCGCCCATGTTTGTTATTCATCCAGTGAGCCATTGCTTCTATTTAGCCCTCAGTTACCTTGTTTTCTTCTGATTAGTTGTTAATGGTTGTGCTAGTGTTCTCGCACTCGTTGCCAGAGGTTGTAATCATTCTTCTTCTTCACTCTGTGTTGTCTTTGTGCAACTCAGGAGGGAAATAACGTGTTTAACTGCTAAATACTAAATGCTAAATACTCCTGTGTTCATTGGATGATCAAGCAGGTTATTACAGGTTTTCAGTCAATGCTGTTGAGAAAAAATGATAATCAGAAATATTTTTTGCCTTTACTGTATATTTGTATGTTTTGTTTTCTATTTGTGACCATTTTTTGACCATCAGCCTTCAGTCTGTCTCAGGTTTCAGGCCTGTCACTTTTAGATGCTTGTTAGGGATTCAAAATTTTTGCATAAAATAAATAATACCAAATACTGGTAATTTCATATTGGTGAATTTTTTTTCTTTGAAGCGTAATCCTACAAGCGATTTTTAAATAATAAATTTATTTTTTTTAAGTGGCCAAATTCAAAACTTTCTTCTGTCTTCCTTTTATTGTTAAGCAATTTGGTATCCTGAAGGTGTTGTAAACAAAGCTTCATTCATTCATTCATTCATTCATTCATTCATTCATTCATTCATTCATTCATTCATTCAATCAATCAATCAATCAATCAATCAATCAATCAATCAATCAATCATTCATTCATTCATTCATTCATTCAAATCCAAGTAAGTTTAAAAATACAAAATCACCTACTCATGCTGTGCTGTGTTGTTGTAACACATACATGTCATGGCTCTTCTGGTCACGTGACTGATGGAGTAGTTCAATATATTATGGGCTGGGGGGTGTTTCATCACAAAACATTGGGAGCACATACCTAATGACCAAAAATATCTAGAAATGGCAGGCACTTCTAGTTTCTCCTTAGTAATTGATGCTTGAATAGAATACTAGGCACCAAAGTTATTGATGTACAGGCATCTATATTTTAATACCCTGGTGTCGATACTCCCATCACGACGAACCAGACAAATCTGTCAGGTATACAGGACTGGCTCCACGCCTCTCTGTCTGGTTGAGGTGCTTGGACAAAAGTAGAAATAAATGGCGCTCAAAAAAAACAAATTTAACTTAGCAGTACCTATGTAGCAGTTTGTGCCACATCTAATTACTTCATTAGTTAACGTAACAAGACTAAGTCACAGCCTAAAAACTGCTCATTCTGAGGCTGTGTCAGCCCCTGAACTTATCCATCATGTGTGCTACGATCTTTTTACCCACTATTTGACGCCTCACCTCAAACTGACAAATCTTTAAATAGAAATATATAAATAAATCACAAAGGAACAGCTCTGCTTTGTGTTTGTGTAAACAGCTACGGGCCTGCAAAGTGCATTGATTTTTGCCCCACTTTATAAGTAGGCAGCAAGGCTTGCATTTCCTTTGCAATGCTGATAAATGTGAAATATTGCTCTTGTACATAGCAACATTTGCTTTTCATGTCTGTACTTTGTAGCTATGCTTGCAGCTGAATAGATGTTTAGTCCACCTTTGAGGCAGACTTAAAGCTGCCCTGGTATGAGAAAAGTAGGGATAAAAACTTTAGGTTGATGTTTTGGCCACGTATAATGCAGTGTGAACCTTTAAATCTTTTTCAAATACAACATTAGGGAAGTCAAGTTTCCGCTGTTAGCATGCATATGCTGTAGAGTTGTGCCAAATGCTGTCAGGCAGAGTTTCTGGATAAATTTGCCAGCATGTTAGAAGAGTTTTGCCAAGAGTTACCTTCATCCAGAACTAATCCAGTACCAGCAGGGATGAAACAAAGCACAGTTTTTATACGGTTAAGCTAGATCTAATAGAAACTGGACTTTTGCTTTTTATCGCACTAACACCAGCACTTTTAATTATGAAAATGTTCCCATAGATATGTCATAATGTTTTCCACAGTCTAGCAAAAATACATAAATAATATTTGTTTGTCATTTTACAGAGAATAAATTCTGGAAATTTATTTCACAGTATATGCTCAGGAATCCATGAAAACCATGAAAAATAATAAACATATATATATATGTGTTCACTTAGATCAGTTTGATCAACATGTTTTTGAGGAAGTTAAGTTTTTGCAGTTTTATAACAATGTGTATAAACAGATAAACAGGCATTAAACTTGTTACAACACATTTTGAATTAGGACCATATTTAAATCATTCTTAGGTAAAAATCAACTTGACAGGATGTGCAAAAAATATTTACTATTAAATTATTGAATGCAATACTAAGGCATTGTAAGGAAATAGACAGTTGAATAAAACTCTAATGTGCTGGTAAAACAGCCATTTTTGCACAGTACACTGCTGCACTTCTATTAATATCATTAGCTTTCATAAAATGTATCTGTTCTTCATGGGAGTCCTTCCTTCCTCTCCCCCCTTGACTCTGACTGTTACTGCAGCCAAAAGGCTCACCTGAATTTTGTGGAAGAAAAAAGACTCCAAAATGCCCTTATGGTCATTTCACCAACTGTAGATTTGGGGATTGTTGTTAATCTACCATACCCATTGTCTTAAACTAAGTTGTTCACTCATGGAAAAAAGCAGTTTTTAATTTCCACTTCAGCGGACAAAGTAAATTGAACAAAGCCAACAAGACCAGGTACAGGAGACAGACGTGTGTGACAGGTGATGTTTGAGACCTCCTCTATATCAACCTACTGTTTGACACTCCACAGTAACAGATAGGTATGGATAAAAACTGCAATGTGAACATAGTTTTAGTTTAAAAGTCTCACTCCAGTCATCTGTTGTTCTATTGTAAAATGGTTTCCCTGGTCTTTTTATTATGATTATGCCATTTTTAACCAAAATTTAAAAAACAAACCTATGTTGTTTTAGGACATAGTTTCTGCAGAGCAGCAGGATTTCATTAGAAATTCATTAGTTGTGGGCAGACTGTGGACTGTTGAAGTGGAGCAACCCCGCCCTTCTATCCCCTCCCCATGGCTGAGAGCTCTCTGTTCACACACTCCCCTGCTAGAACTAATGCAGTGGAGCTGGGAGCTTGTGGTCAGATGATGTAGTTTCTACGTCACAGCTGCAAGCTTTTTGCAATGCCATGTTTTTGTCTATTCCTGATACACAGTGATTTGAATAAAGAAATACTCAGAAATGCACTTTGAATCTTAATTTTCTTGATATATGTCCTCCATCATGAGAAAAAGTCAGAACATGTTAAAAACACCAAAAACACCATTTTCATTGTACTGGGTCTGTAGCTTCTTTTTTTTTCAGAACTTTTTTTTTTGACTAAAGATTTATGCAAAACTCCTGGAAAAGGATTTTTTTTTCTGATACCTTCACAATGCAGGAGCAGTTTCAGTTTCCATTGGGCCTGATTTCAGCATTTTTGCTCCGCAGCCATAGGGCTTTTTGTTTTCCCTGTGGCTGCTTTGGCTTATTTTTGTTTTATAAATTACCAAAGGGTAATACGATTATACAACCCAATTCTCAAAGTGGCATTAATTGCCGAGTCATTAATTAAATACACAGTGACTGAGAAGTACGGTGTCACCGTAATGAAGCCCACATTCCAAATGCTTGATGGTGACACAGATATTACAATAGGACTGTCTCATCTGTGGGGGGTAATGAGGTCTGGAAATGATATTTTTTGTCACCTCTTTTTGTTCAGTCATTTCTGGAACCCACTTTCATTTCCCATCACTAATAACAAATTAAGGGGCTAACCTCCTCCAAGCATAAGGGATAGGCTGGGTTAAGCCATGTAAAACTAGTTTTAAAGCTTTGATAGCAAGACAAATGGAGTTAATCACTCTGGATTAGTGGAGTCAATTAAAATCTTTTATCAGTATGGTGAGGCTAGACAGTGAGCAAATAAATTACACTGGATCTTCTAATGAACATTTCTGTCGTTTTTAATTTAGCAATTTGTTGTGTTGATTGAGTTTCTGTGATTAGAGTTTGTTCTATCACTTGTAAATTGTTAATTTTGAATATGGATAAATGGTAATACAGGTGTCTTGTTGCTTAAAGGGATTTAGTCGTCTCTTGTTCTACCCTGTACTGTTTTTAAAAGATGCATAGTAAAATGTAGATTTGTAATAAACGCATGAACTTACAGCTTTGACCTCATGCCAATTGATAGAAATGTATAATGCAGAATGGTACTCTTAAAAATAATATAAAGAAACGAAATAATTAGTTTTGGTCCATCAACCACAGGCATCATTGTCAAAAATGTAAATTTGTTCTGACTTAAGAATTTCATTATGCTCTCTATGATATGACGGAGTATTAGAGCCACCAAAAAAAAAAGTCAAATTACAAGATTTTATCTCGTAAATTTATTAATTCTATTACAAGTGATAGAATTCATAGAACAGTGTTTCCTCGCTTTTTTGCAGTTTCTCACTGTTTCACAGATTTCTTTTTAGTTCTGCATCCTTATTGGCTGTTGACTATGTTAATCAATGCCATGTCTTCTGTACAGAATACGCTCAGTTTGCCAAATTCACGCAAATTTTCAATCAGATATTTTTATTCTATTTTACTGAATTTTTTCTTATGAAGTTTTGAAATTTGAGAGTTTAAACAAGAGAGAAAAGTGTAAAAAAGGTTCATGTCTGGCAAAAGTGTTTAGTGAGGGCTTTTCAGCCCTAAAACATCAAGGGTTATTGTAAAAAATAATGATGGCTGCTTCGCTGGATTTCACTCATTGTGAGTTTTTTTTTAAGACATAACTACTGTGATAAACGTGCGATGACTGTATTGTGCAATATAGATTATACGGATTATCATGAAGCTGCAGCGTCTTTTAATGAACCATAATTTGTTGTATTAATAACTGCCATGAATAAACACAGATTGTACAATGTGGGCAGCAAATGTAGGTTTTGGAATTTCTTTTAATAAATAAATAAATAAAACTACCCCACACAAAACTGCTGCATTTGCCTCAATAATGCAAACGTTCCGCAGTGGGGCAAGGATCAATCTTTGCAGGAAGTTCACACTGACCCATTTTAAACTGTTTCTTCATTTACAACTCTCTCCACTTATCTGTGTTGCTGTGTGCAAGGAAAAAAAATGTTGATGCATCTAAACAGCAAGTTGATTGGAAGAGAGCTACGTTATCCGGAACTGTTTAACCAAGCTCAACAGACAGTGTGTCAATGGGGTCAAACCACATGAAACAATTAAAAATAAAACATGGGGCAGAAAAAGATAATCAGACAGAGCTAGTTTGCAATCATTATCACAGTTTTATCCCAAACCTTGCTGTATTCTATTTATAACATTAAGATGCTGTATCCTCAACCCTATACGTTCACACGGGACATGTAACGAGCATTCTTTAACGCATGTTTAGGATATGGTCTTCACACTGGACTGTCGCTACCTGATACCTGCACAAGTCTTCCATCTGCAGTTGGTGAGAGTGTTGGGGGTAATGGATTACAAAGGAACAAATTACTGTAATTCAATTACTTTTGTCAGTAATGGTGGAATGTAACGAATTAGACTTGACATTTCTGTAGAGATGAAAAGAGATGTTGCAAGGAGTCCCATCATCCCTGTGGAGAAGCAGGTGAGCAGACCTGCCCCGAGTACTGATGTGTTGGTTGCGAGTGAAACAACTCTTTGGTGTGAAAGACAAGAGCCAGCTCCTTCCTGGGAGCCATTTTTTTCTGCAATATTTGACCCTTTTTTATTTTTTTCTCTAAGCTGCACATGACTGCATCTCTGGTCAATATGAGTTAACACTCAATGCGTCCGAAGAGAGGGGTGTGGGGGTAGTCCGTTAGTCTACCCCGATATATGAAAAACTTGGTGTCATAGAATATACTGGCCGGATACAAACCACAATTATTAATTTCTCTCCTTTTGAACGTGTGTTTCCAAACCCGGTGTGAACGCAGCAAAACAGAGCATGATACTGTCTTAAAGAAAGCTGGATGGAAACTTGTCAAGAACTAAGACAACTAGATTATTGTAATTTGCATAGAAATGCTAAAATCTTCAACAACAGGATCCTAAAAACTATTAATTTGCTTGTGAGTGGAGAGTGACTTGATTTAGCTTTCCTGAAACAAACGGGCCTAAGTCCTTGATGACCTTGGCTGGTTTAGAGTTAAAGTTAGTAGATGCTGTTGTCATTGTTTAGATGGGAAATTGGCTGCAGCTGTTGTCTTACTAGAGAATGCCACAGCTGTCAAAGAAATCTGCTAAACTCAGAGGGAAGAAGCCCAGTGCTGGCCTCCTGCTGTCAGTCTGCTAACGCACCATGCTGGAGCCCTGATCCAAGCTGACACATGGGACTACACAGCAGGTCCTCTGATCACCCAATCACCCCTCTAAAACTAATTATTTCGCTTTCTGTTGAAAAACAACAACATATAGACAATTTTTATATGTTGGTGCCAACTGGTTGTGACAGCACTTAATATTCCCACACAATTATGTAGTGACAAAATATAATATTACTGCAGCAAGTCGTTGAGACATAATCCTGTAATTGATAAATGCTTCCTTCAGGCAACCGATCTTCCTTTAGAAGAGCTTTGATTGATAGAAAAAAGGATCCAGTCAACTGAAAATACAAACAGACAGAAGAACAACAGTATGACACAGTTCTGCAGAACTTCAAAGGATAAACTAGTGTTCTGATTGCACATTTGATTTGTTTTTGTCATCTCTTCTCTTCTTCCTTGGTCCATCAACATCACACTACACATTGTGCTGAGACTTGCCAGGGTTTATTTTATTTAATAACTGCTCAGATTGGCTCAAATACACTTTTTAATGCCTGTCAGATGTTGTCTTCTTTGGGGTTTTTAGAGATGCAACAAAGGCGACTGGAACAAATTATGCATCTTCACAGTAGACGTCTGGTTAAAGGTCCTACAGATAAGGCTGCTGTTATGAACACAGGTTCAGCCTTTGAGTCATGAGACATAAAAAGGGCTTCACAAAGGAAACTGTGAAACAAAACAAAAAAGAATAATTACACTAAAGAATATTAAAGCTGTAAAGAATATTAAAAGAAATTACACTACTCACAATAAGTTAGGAATATTGTGGAAAAAACTCAGTGGATGTCGTATACATAGTATTTGTTTCACTTCACAGATTTTCAGAACAGAGATGAAAATGTATTGGGGTGATGATCACACCTCCTTCTGTATTTTCCACATAATGGTCTCTCTGTGTTTAGTATGTCTTACTTATTATGGCAAAAACCAAAATGGGCACAAAAAGTTGATTTTCTCAGTGAGTCATTTCAAGTACATCATTCAAACAGCCATGAACACACAACATTGCTTAACGGATGAGCAGTACCATCTGCTCATAGTGCGCCTTTACGTTAGTAGTAGACAGTCAGATGTTGCAGGTGAACTTGGTGAGTCTCAAAGCGTCATCATACTTGGATCAACACACAGAACTACTGGCAGAGTTTGTGACAAACCCAGGAGTTACAGAACGTAACCATGACAAGCACCTAAGGAACTCTGCACTCAGACATGGTTAAGCAAATGCCACATCGCGTCAGGCCCATTGACCAGATGAGAGGCGTGCAAAGGTTTCCAGACAAACCAGAATCCATAGCTTTCACTTGAATGAAAGACGACCATTGCAGGGGACTCCTCTAAAACCAAGACTTTAGGAAGTGGGAGTGCCTCATATGGTATTCCCAGCAATGACCCCTGACCTGAACTCCATGTCTGGGACCAGCCGAAGCAGATACTTGTACAATGGGGTATGGCAGAACTGCATGTACCACTTGTGATTAAGAACAAAGAAGTGGTGATTAAAACTGTTAAAGCTAACAGCTGTTATTTTTCTGGGTCACAAAAGAAATTAATTTACTTATTTTGGGAAAATATGACAACAATGTCTGTTTGATGCACGCTGGATACTTTATTGATATAAATGAATGTAAAACACCAAGCCCCCTGTCTTATGTAATAGGTTCCCAGCTCATGTAAGAGAGGTCGACCCAGCTTCTACATGCAAAGTTAGGCTTAAAACATTCTTCTTTGGACAGGCTTATTACCAGGCTAGCTAGTAATCAGAGAATATTTAACTTACTGCTCCCCCTACCACACCTACTGTTATGATGTTTGGGGGAATAATTACAATTTTTATGATATCCATAATACATATTTCTCCACAGAGGGAAGATGGTTTTATAAACCGGGCCAGGGCCGCCCATCCTCCTGCTTAGATTAATACTAAATTGCATTGATATTGCTTTCTAAAAAATGTAAATTTTCCATTATTATTATTAACAACCGCTATAAGTACCACGGTGCATGCAACTTACTATTTACATATTTGGATTAAATTTAATAACTATAACAATTAATTGTTAGTAGGTTGCTACAAGCTGGGTAAAGTATGGTGCACTGAGTTTCTGTCCTCTATTCTCATCTCCATCTCCTCTCCTCTATTCTTGATCATTTATTCATCATTTAGTTCTCCATGCCTTTGCATCGCGATTCATGTGTTGTCCCTCTTTCCCACACCCCCTCCAGGGGAGCGGGAGGTATTCCAGACTCTAGTTGGCCCGTCCGTGCTCCTGTACTTGGCCGTGGACCTCGCCTCTGGTTTGTCTGTACTCCTGCTCCTACACTGGCTCATCTCGCGCCCCCGGCTGTCCCCCAACTCCATCTGGATGAAGCCCATCTGCTGGACTATTCAAACATGTAGTTGTAGAGTTACATGAGTTATTCTTCTCTAACAGTTTTGGTACATCACCTGTCTGTCCTGGGAGAGGATCCCTCCTTCATGTGGAAATCCCTGAGGTGTCTTCTAATTTTTCAAGAAATCAATTTTTTATGAGTTTTTCCTTACATAGAAGGAGGGTCTAAGGGCGGGGATGCCCAGTTTAGCTTAGTATATTTAGTTTAGTTTAGCAATTACCTATTTAATTTTATTCCTTATTTTGTTATTGTACAATTACTGGTATAAAAATTGAAATTTTTATACATGAAAAAACATGAATGGTGTTAATAAAGATTGGTTGAGGTGAGAGGAAAGGAAACAGGAATCTTTTTTAACCACCTGCAAAACTAAAATTTCATGGTATGTGATTGGGATTTTCTTGTATAATTCACAAATCTATGAATTAACTATAACATCAAGCCAAACTACCTAAAGTATGATTTTGACAATTATCACCTCAAGTTTAGTATCTATGGTGAAATAGTATATTGAAGTCCATGCAGTGAATGTACAAGCGTATCTTTTTTATCTCGTACAGAGCTTCCCTTCCCTTTGGCATTGAGCCAAATGCATTCCAAGTTTTGAGGTGTGCTCAATGTCATGTCAGCAGTGACTGTTTGATCCCTTGGTCATGCTGCTTTAATGACACACCCCAGGTCACAATCCTGTCTACTCCTATCTTCCCTCTGTGTATATTCAGAGAATAAACCCGGGGAAGAATTCCCCCTTCCCATCTTAATCTGCAGATCCATTTTTTCTTCACTTTTCTATGTCTTTAGTTCATCCATGTGGTCAGTCTTGTGGTAGATATTCTTTTGTCCCCACATCATGAACATGATCTTGCAGGTGGTCTCTGCAGGTTGCACCTTTTTCTGTTCACTTAAAAACTACCTATTAAATGTTCTACATCTAAATGAATGTTTTTTTTCTTCCCCCATTCAGTTTGCCATCAGGAAATCAATCGACAGCAACACACTAGTGTTGAATTACCTGTGAACACTGCAGGTACAGCCCTGGCTTTTCGTAATGCTCTAAATTGATTATGAATAAAAAATAGGCAAATATGTAATTGTAAATAATAGTCATAGTGGTTGTAGTGACTGACAGCAGGGAGTGGAACATAAGCAGTCCTGTATTGTGCATCAGAAATGATTTATTTACAGTTTTCATGGCTTGTCTTGCACAAAACAGTGATGTGAGTGAATTACTGCCGATGGCATTGGAGAAAATACATTCTCAATGTAGGAGCACATTGTACACATATGTACATGGCTGCCTGCACGCTTTGGCTGTTCTGTTTCTTCCTTAAGATTTGCACGTGAAGATCAGCAGGGAACATGCTCTTCTTGAGTATTTTTTTTATAAACAAAACATTTAGATATGTGCATCTTAGGAGAGACAGAGGAAAGAACTGAGCAAAGAACAATGTAAGAAAAGACATTATGGTATAGAAAAGAAATGAGAACAG
Organism: Oryzias latipes; assembly: GCF_053564925.1. Taxonomy (NCBI): domain Eukaryota; kingdom Metazoa; phylum Chordata; class Actinopteri; order Beloniformes; family Adrianichthyidae; genus Oryzias; species Oryzias latipes. The sequence continues at coordinate 11,356,282 of NC_136246.1, forward strand.
GATTCTTATTGAACAAAGCAATCAAGGTTTTATGGCAGAAAATTTCAAGCCATTCATACTGTAGGTAACAATACAGTAAATGCACTTTCACTCATTCACTAGAAGAAGTCAGGCCTACAGATACTTGAGGAATGAATGTCTTGCAGCATTAAAAATGTATTTTTATGTTTTCAAACAATGGTCCATCTTGTGGCGCACATGGTACTTGTAGTTTGACTAATGTAGTAGTATTGACACTGCAATATTATCAACATGAGCTGTGATCTAACTGGCAAGACAGCTTTAGAAAAGGAAGTTTTGTCATCACACCAGATCTGTACAGGGTCAGTACTTAACTTGTTATGGTCTACTGCTGTAGTTCAGCCATGGCACTGTTTTCTTAATTGTGCCTGAACATTAAACAAAGCAATCTTAATGAATTGCACTTTGGGGTTTATTCTACTCGGGTACAATACAAATTACTTGGTGTAAATAGGCCGTTAAAGGGCCTTCAATGCAAGATCACTTTTTTGAGCTCCTTGTGAAAAGAAACCCCAAAGCGGTATTTTGATCTGTTCAAGGTTTTCTGAGTATTTCTCTAAAAATCTGCTCTCCCAGTCCACGAAAAAAACGAGTGGATTCTCACATTGTGACCTAGATCAGTGAGAATCCACTCGTGAGAGTGTGTGTTGGGAAAGAACGCTTTCATTTTATATGCACAACATGTACATCCATCTTTGTAAAAGTTCGGATGTTTATTGTTTTCGTGGGCGAGATGCAGACACACTGCTGAGGCCGGCTCCAGGATGACGTCATGAAATGGCGGCACCCACAAGAAGTGAAAGCTGGTGCTTCAGAGATCAAGTTGTCTTACTTCTGGGTTTGAAAAGAATTTAGGAAAATTACTAATATTTATTTTTAAAAAAAGTTCTTTTGTGTGCCTGGGGTAACATATTATCTTATACATAGAAATTTTTAACCATAAAAAGCTTGAGAACAGCATTAAATAGACCCCTTAACCTATTGTCATATGAAGAAAATGGCTAGAATATCTCAAAAATGTAACTTACATTAGTCTTGCGAATACTTCATGAAAAACTTACCACACGCACAACAATTGTACTTTCCATTTTTATGACGTCCCTTAAGGTGGTTGTACAAGCCACAATGGTACTGCAGGACTCACCTGGGCTCCCATTAAGGTGCATCTGCACCTGTCTACGACCCTCTACTAGCCTGGACAACCAAAAACCCACTCTTCCGGGAGCCAGGGGGGAGGAGGGGATGGATCAGAGACACAGTGGAGACAATGTAAACTAACTGAAGGTACACAATGCACCGCAGACGGACCGGTGTAAATCTGGGGTTAGGCACAAGCTTTGACCAGGAAATGAAAACAAGCACACTAAATACTAACTGGTTTGCATTAACTTTAGGAAAAGGAGGTAGAGGCTTGGTAAAAACACCAAAAAAAGCTATATCTGAATATTTCTTTTGATTATTTAAATTGTTAGATGTATAACTTTAATGCTTTTATGATTTTCTTTTGTGGAGCCTTTACATTTTTGTATTTTTAATGTCAATCTTTCAGATGTGTCTATGTGCTAAAGCCTCACAAATGGGTTGATTTTTATTTGTTTTCACAGTTAAAAGTTGAAAAAATAATCATTTACCTGATTATATTCAACACCTGTTGACTCACATCCTCAAGAGATTGAAGTGCCTGGAGGGGATGTATCTCTGCTTTGTCCACAGCAGCCACATTTTCTGAAGACAACAGCAATATTTTCAAGGTAGAGAGGTGTTTTTCCCAGCTCAGGAAAAAGCCATGTCAACGTTTCCTCCCGAATGCATTTGAGACTGGTCAAAGTTAGTCAGTCTTTAAAATATCAGCTCAGCTTTTTCTTCTTCTTCTATCCCTTGTGGCGAGCACGTTCTCATTAAACAACTTCCAAAACAACTAAGGAACACGGCATGCAGAGTTTTTCCAAACCTCACGGGACTCCTGACTGTTGTGAGTTCTGCAAGAATCTATTTTTTATCCAATTCATTCTTTTATTGTTACTTTTTGGATGTTATGGTGTCGAAAAAAATGTAAGATAATCTTTTTAAAAATACTAAAATTGGAATATATGATAATCGAAAAATCTCTTCGCTGTTTAGCATTGTACTTTCCCAAACCCAGTAAAAGGGGCTCATGGATCGTGCCGGGGGGATGAGGGCAAACAGTATTCTTTAGTTCGCTGAAGGTCGGGGGTTTCATTCAGCGAATGGAGCCGGTGATATTTCCTTTCAGGTCTGTCTCTATCTCTTCTCTCCTTCTTTTTGCTCCTTCAGGGCTTCTCCTTTTTCCTACAAGTCCTTACACATTTCTCGGTTTCTCATTCCCAACTCATTCATATCTTAGAGTTTGGTTCATTGGGGAAAACAGGAGGGCGCCCTGAAGTATGGAGGGTTTCTGCGGATAAGATAACAAAATAAGGGAAAGCGAACGAACCCAAAGATCCTCGTGAACATGCAAACACACACAATGGGCATCTGTCTTTATCATGCAACAAGAAATCCTTGGAGGAAATGAAAGAAATATGGAGATAAGTTACCTGCACTTCTCAAACCCCACTTGTGCAGCGCACCTCGTCTTCATTTATCCCGTTGTCTCTGCAAATGTTATCTACGGGCTCCATGCCAAGAGATACACAAGCACATGTGGCTCATTTCTAGAGGTAAACCAAAAATCTGGCTTTTCCATGACACGCATTTCGGACTTTTCAGTTTTTTTCTTAAAGAAAAAACAGAAAGATCCGATACTGCCTATGAAAAAAACAATGCTTCAATGTTATGATCTGAAACACACATAATGCTTCACCTTGAGTATGAAATGTTAAGGTTGTTTTTGCTGAAGGTACTGCAATATTGTTTATTTATGGGGCCGCAGAGAACAGCTTCCTGCGTTGGCTTGAAGCGCTCAGTACAAACTTCAGAACAGGAAATTCCATGTTTGGGAGATGTAAACCCTTTAAAAACAAAAATCTGAGATAATAAAACCTACTACATCTGTTACTATCTGTTTTTTTTCACCTTTTGAATCAACATATGTTTTGATTGTTTTATTTATAAAGGTGTAAAAGTTATTTGATTAATTTATTTTTTATTTCTTGGATCGAACCAGATTGGTCTGTCTGACACAGAATCGAATAGACTTATTCCATTAAAAAATGGTTTAGAATTAGATCAATTGATAATCAAATCAAAATTGTAAATTACAGTTTGGATTAGGGTATGGCAGGTTTATTTTCTGAGATGTAAAAATAACCACCACAGCAGACAACACACATGTATGTAATGGCAGCAAAAAAGGATCAGTCCAATGTGTGGAAACACTTTGAATTTAGCAAAAACATGTGACCATACATTAGAATGTTCTAAGAATGTTTCCTTTGGATTATTTTAATAAAAGAAAAACAACAGTGGGCTGAACTTTAGAAACTAAAATGTGAATGGATTCAACATTAATTCTTGTTTACTTGTTTGTTTGAACACATATTTAATTTAGACTTGATTGTCCCACAAGGAATCTGGAAAACTGTTCAGTATCCAGGAATTTATCTCTGAGTCACACTGGAGAATTTTTGGCTAAAGATGTTCTGGGTCCATCTTAGGTCAGTGAATCGGATCGTTCAAAATAAACCAAAACAAAAGTGAATCGAATTGCTGTTAAAATGAATAGTTACACCCCTGTTGACACCTCTGTTGACACCTCTGTTGACACCAGCCTCGGTCTCCAGTCTATATGAATACACTTGTAACCCTTGTGCTATCCTAGGCACTTTAACATTGGGAGTTGGGTCATCTAGACCCACTAGACAGTGCTCTGAACCTTTTTTCTTCAATGATTTGTGATCTTCACTGGTGTCCATGGATTACATGAAATCTTTCCACCTTTATCCACCTTTGTCATGGTAGGAAGAACACGTCAATGAAAGGGTGGGGTCGTCTAAGATAGCACAAGGGTTAAGCATGTTTCTGGCTGCTGCATTCAAAATTCTTGTGTTCAAGCGTCCCTACTCAAGTTTTTAAGACTGTTTTCGGGCTCTACATACCTTTGACCAATCAGGGACTTGGATTTGGTGTTGACGTATGGATGGCTTCTCTTTTCATTCACGGAAGTGCCAACCATTTGAAAATTGATCATAAAGGAGAAATTATTAATTGCGGTTTGTCCCCAATCTGAATTATATGACACCAAGCCTTTAAACTACCAGAATGGAGCTGTGAAAGAAAAAGCCTGGAACAAGAGTTGTGAGATTGCACCACTTCGACATTTCAACCAAGCCTCTTTCAACTCAGTATATGTGCTGGTATCGGGTAGCAACAGACCTTGGTGAACATCATGATCTAAGCGTGGTCAAGAATGTCTGGTGTGTACGTAGCACAAGAGGTATTCACTAGGGCTGCACGATATGAGGAAAGATAGCAGTATTGGTGTTTAACATTGTGATAATGATGTGACTTGTGATACATGAACAAAAAGCAAAACAAAAAAACAGCAAATGCATCATTTCCATTTCACTGCAACAGTTGTATTTAAGTAAATGTCATCATGACTTAAGTTACACTCATGAATAACCCACGTTTACATAGGAAGCAGGCGTCTAACATAAAAGGCCTCAGTCTGATTAGTCAAATGCATAAAGAACTCTATTTGATTTGTTAGATACTTCAAGCTGCAATAAGATTGTTTTACCATGTGTATAAACAGTCAAGGTATCCATTTATTGCACTTTAAACATATTGCAAAGCCTGAAATCATGACGATAAAATTTGCAGTTTATCGTGCAGGCTTAGTATTTACACAAAGTTGAGATTTAAGATGAGAACATGAGGGCTTCATGTGGAAGTTTTTAAGAAAAAAACGTAAAACTTGGCTTAGCTTCTAAACAGTTTTTAATAGTTTTACTTAGATTTCTTTCCCTGATTTTTTTGTACGATGTGAGGTGGCGGGGGGGCTTTTGTTAAGATTACTATTGTCAATACGTGTTTAATATTTATTTATTTTCTGTAAAGCCCTGTAACAGGAAAAGTGCTCTATAAAGAAAGTTGAATTGAAAATTTAATGTAATTGATATTGAGTCTGCATTAAAACCAAATGAATGCCAATGAGCTTCAACTTGAATTGACTCGTGCCAGTTTAGAAACAAATTTAGCTTTGTAATGGTCAAGTGAGAAAACAAAGATTTTATTTTGAAAACATTTCCAAAAGAAAATGTGTTTGGATGTAAAGCATGAGGATGAACTTTCTGCTTCAGTCTTCCAGTTGTAATCTTTCTTCATAGAGGAAAACGATCTCAGTTCTTTGTTTCTGCTTTGTCCCTGAAGGCGCTGTTATGCAGCTGTGAAAATAGGGCAGTGGTAATTAAAAGCAAAAGCAGACTTGTGTAACTGTATTCACCTTCAGCGTAAAAGATTATGTGAAGGTTGTGGACTCAGGTGAAAAGCTTCTGCAAGTCAAATCACTACATTTTCTGACCAAAAAAACCATCTTTCCTCCATTGTGGCAGGTTAGATTGAGGAAACCTTTTGGACATCGCAGCTTCATGTTTACAATTTTCTCTGATCTGCTTGAGCGCCGTTGCATCTTACAACCCGTCAGCCACATAAACAGGCTTGCAAAGCTTGACATCTTTTGGTTTTTCCTCAGCTCTGTGTAGTCAGATGGTTTTCTTTTGTTTGGGTTGGTCTTTTTTCCCTAGACTGCCACTCAGATGAATGTATTCATTGTTGGAACATTTCGCTGTGTCACTGAACGACACTGTAAATGTCACCTAGATGGTAAAACTACCTTTTCAGGTCCACGTCATGCTGCTTGGAAATGAAAGATGGAGAAATTGTGGTTGGAGTGCATGCTGAATACAATGCTGTTGTGATTGCTTGTAGGCCAACAAAAATTAGGGAAAAGTGCATCCCCGTTCAAAAATGAACTACTTTGACCAGGTCATAACCAAGTCATGATGTTGCAGCTTGAAGCTCTCATTCATGAAGCTAAACCTTTTGCCTATGTCTACAGCAAATTTTCTTTACTTTCCTTTTGTGCCTGATAGTTGACCCTGTAAAGCCCACAACGTCTTATAATTGACAGAAAATTCAAATTTTTAGGGGAAACTACAATGTTTTCGAAACCCTTCGATGAAAAAGTGCAATGTCATTTTTATAATATAGTATCAATCTGATGTGAATGAACGTGAATACGATGGATGCTTTTGTGCTTTTTAAAATAAATAAATCTGTTCTCTAAACATCCTCCGTGTCTTCAATGCAATGTAATGAGACACACACAGACAGAAATGTGAAGGTATCTGCTGTAAATCTATGACGTAAATTAATAACAGGAAATGATCGGCTAGTCAGTTAGCATGTATCCTCATAGCCTTCGAATGTAAAGCAACTGACTGCTAAAGTTAATAAAAGACAAGTCCTGAATATTATTATTCCTATTCGACCTTAAACTACAATATCAGCTGTCTGACAACAGACCAGCCAGTTGCCCAAATGCCGGCATACATCAAAGAGCTGTGCGGCGGCGCTAGTAGTAGCCTAGCAGGAGCTATCGTATGACAAAGCAGCCTAGTTATCATAAATCTTTTGATATTTTTCTTATATTCATTAAGACGGTAATAAAGTGATCATTTTTGTTTTTCATGTTCCTTTTTTGAACGAATATGGGTCACAGAGACACGGAAGTTACCGCTGAAAGCGGCTTTTGCCGGCGTACAGAGAGCATGTCCGCGTGAATGACTTATGACGTGAATAATTACTGCGTTCGAACGGATTAATTATTGCGTTCAAACGAAATAATTATTTCGTTCGCATGAGTTAATCATTTGGAGGGAACGGGATAGTATTTTGAGGGAACGGAATAGTATTTTGAGGGAACGCAATAGTATCTTGTGGGAACGGAATAGTATTTCGTGCGAACGAGATAATAATCTGTGGGAACAAGATATATTTTAATATCTTAATGTCAGGACACGGGCTCCGTAGAAAAGCGATCCAAATCGGAAAAAAAACAAGAATTAAGGACTAAAACCTGGTTAATATGCATTGCTTTTGTAACTGACTATGGTACAAGCGGATTAATGGCCTTCAAAGTGTGCGGTTATTACTTTTTAACGCTTTGCGTCGGACGGTTCAGGCTTCCACGGCGTGCGTTAAAAAGTAATAACTGCACAATTCATTGGCCATTGACCCTTACGTAACTGTTTTATGAAAAATCAATTATGGACATATGTTGTTCTCTTCTATGACAGCATTAGAGCCACCATGAAGGGAGAAAACATGAAAATATAGTTCTACAATTATTTAAAAAAAGTAAAGATTTTACAAGAATAAAGTCATAAAAATGATAGGAAAAATGTCATAATATTACAAGAAGTCATAAAATTATGATTTAAAAAAGTAAATATTTTACAAAAATTTTGAGAATATTATTAAAAAAAATAAAAGACTAATGTAAGAACTATCAGTAAAAAGACAAACCTTTGCAAGAATGAAGTCAAAATTATGAGGAAAAAAAGCCAAAATGTTACAATTTTACAAGGTGTACAATTATCAAAAATAGTCCATAATTTACATGAATAAAATCATAATTTCCTAATTGAAAAAAATTGTAATTTATAAGAAAAAGTCAACCTTTATGACAATAAAGTTGTTTAAAAAAGTTAAGTAGATTTTCATGAAAATAAAATTGTAAATATACAAAAAAGGAAGCAGACTAGGCGAGATCCTTGGGCAGTGTGGTGTACATCCGATTTCTCTGAATTGTCTGTGACACAAATTAAACTGATTATGTTTGTCTGTCTTTATTTAAAAGTTTTAAAAGCCACACTTAATATTTCATTTTATCAAAAATGTGACTTTTTTCTTGTGATGTGATGACATTTTGAAGCATACATTTACGACTTTATTTTTCATGTTCGTTTGATTTTCTTCTTTTATGATGCCCTAATACTATGTCATCTTATTTAACAAGTAAATATTCTAAAAAATGAATAACTGTTGATTGGTTATTTTCACCATAAAGTTTAGAAAATTTCCAAAAGTGTTTTTTTTTAAATTTCACAGAAGCAGCCGTTTTGTGATGAGGAGGAAAAGCCTTTCTACTGCCTCTAGTGGAAGGATAATGAACTACAGGGCGGAAAACAGACAAAGTTCTATCTACACAATGGGTTTATAAGGATTGTTTGGATCATGCAAATGAGATAGGGGTCTCAGAAATGTGTGTATCAAATATGATACGAAAGGTAATACAGGATTAAAAGTAGATGCTGAAATACATTAGTGTCATGAAACATGAGGACTATAGCAGTCATGTGAAACAAAACACACTCCGTCTGCTTTAATTAGAAATAAAACAACATATTAAGTGGATATTTATGGTTCAAAATTGTTGTTGTCGTCATAAATCCACTGAGTCAGGGAACTTCTTTATTTTTGATGTTGCAAAGCACAAATCGCTGAGTCAACATATCTTATGATCCCCCCAACCCAAGGAAACTCATGATAGAAGTGCTGCTGGTCTACGGAAATGAGCCATGACGATAAGGGAAAGCGGCAAGTCAAAGAATGACTCTCCATCCTGAAGAGAGGCACGTGGGACGCTTCTCAGGCTATAAGTAGGGCAGCTCTAATTCTAATTTGACAGCCTCCTTTAACTCATCCCTCATAGAGTTGACAAGAGTGGGAAGGGAAGCATCATCAAACAGGGGTGCACATGCATGCATGCTGTACATGCGCGTCAATATGCAAACACTGGCAAGCAAATGGCCCAAAGCGAATGAACGTGTAGGTCATGAATCGTTCCCTCTTACTCACTGCACAGCTTGCATGCCGGCCAGCAGAGTGCTGGAATCACAGCCACGCTGCGCCTGTTTATGCATCTTTCTAGTTAATTCTGGTTAACAAAATTGAATTGCAAAATCTCACCATCGCTTCTTCAGTCAATAGAAGTGCAGGCCAACGCCAATTCACTTAGAAAAAAGGTGAAAACATCCATTCCCAGCATGCATTACTGCACCATTTGACATCTTTTCTAGACAGGATAAATGCATGCATGTTTCACACCACATTTGTCTAAATTTAAAGTCTGTAATTGTGCATCATTTCTGAAACTTAATGATAATGTTTTGTTTTTGCATCAAAACTTTAAAATATTTCAAGTGGTTTTCATGAAACAGTCTTGTAGATCATGAGATTTGGAACTCCTATTAGGTTGTCAGTGTTGGGGCAGACTGTAATTATAAGTAGTAGATATCAGTTTCATAAATAAGTTATGTTTACTCTCCTACATGTCATTTTTTTTTGCTTATATGATCAGGATTCATAGCTGAAACTAGAAATCATGAAGTTTTTATCTTTTCCTAAACCAAGAATCTCCTTGTTTGCAGGAACAGCTGCATGCATGTCAGTCACTGTCTGCCTCTATCCAGTTTAGTTTTGTTGTTTTTATCAAGATTTGATTCATCAAAAATTATGTTTTCACGGATAAACGTTTATGACATTTTTTTGTTCTGTAAGACATTATTTTTGATGGTGAAGAAAGGTGTTGTTTTTGACAAAGCCATATACTGCCACCTGCTGGTGAACGGAATACAACCCCATTTTTAACTGTCATGAAGATAAATGTAAAAAAGAAAAAGAAAAAAGTATTTTGATGAGCAGCCAGCATAGAATGTTATGCAACAAAAAAACAGATACTAACCACAATGAAGGGATGGCTGGAATTATTCTGACAGTAAAAAAAAAAATTAACTGATGAAAATGTTGTTGTGTCTTCCCTTCACGCAAAGACTAGCCTCAGTAACCCAAATTAGAGGGAAAAAAGAACTAGCATGGGTTTGGATGGATGTGAGTAAAAGTTCTAAACAAGAACAAATATTTTGTTAAAATGAAACTGCAGATGAAAGTATGAAACGAAGGGCCCAGGCTTTTTTTTTAACATTCTGAAACATAAAAAAGAATGACTACTCATTTGTCATGACCTGTACCTCCAGGTGAGGAAACATGTGACTTGTCCTAGATTAGTCCATGTGCGTCATCGATTATAACACAATTCCCTGAAAAATATGAAGTCCCACTCCAATCATCTTTGATCTTTTCTAAAAGTGTTCCCAGTGTGCTTTTCTCTATGATTATGCAGTTTTTAGCCAATATCAAAAAGCCTGTGTTGTTCATCAGAAATTCACCTCTGAGCTGTCACAACTGTTGGTTTACATAGAAATTTCCTTTTAATCTTATTTTTCTTGATGTGTCCTCAATCATGTTTAAAAAAAACTGCTACAAAAATAAGTTTAAGACACTAAGAAACACAATTTTCATCGGAGGGGGTCTTTAATGTCTTAACTTACCTAAACAAACTGTAAATAAACTCTTTTTGAGAAAAACATACAGAGAGATTTTGTAAATCCGCTGGACTGTACATTTATAGTAGTCATTTATTTACAGCATTTTAAGGTTAATTAAACAAATATTATAGGTAAAAATGACAGCAAAAATTGTTTCACATAAGATAATGATCCATTTCCAGCGACCTAATGTTACACAGTACATTTTGATTATTGACAATAAGTACTAAAAAACTCAGATCAAAGTTTTACGCACAATGTTCAGTTCTATAACAGCTGAGAACCCAGGATAACTAGCTATAGAACTGTTTTAATGATATTCAATGTCTCATCTCATGTGTGGTTTTTAAACAGTAACTGTGGACAAATACAATGTCCTCAATTCCATGTAAGCATAATAAAAGCAATCACAAAACAAAAGAGATAAAACACAAGCTGGCCAAAACCACCACACTGCAGAATGAGAAGGGAGACATCTGCTGGCCGTTGCTTAGAACTGCACGTGGTGGGTAGAAAAAAAGCCTGAATGCTGCAATTCACATCTACTGTCTTTGCATCTCTGAAGTCCCACCGCAATGACCTTGGTCACCGTGTGGAGAATCCTCCCGAAGAAAATACTGGACTTCTAACAACCATAAAAGCAAAAACTCATATGAGTAATGACATAAAAAAGAAGTGGAAAGGTAACATTAGATCATGACTAAACATTACATAAAACAATTCTGCAGTGATAAGATTATTTTCATTTTAAATAACTATATATTTAAATTTCAACTAAAGTTATATATATATATAGGTGCTTCTGGCACAAGCCTCTTAGTAATTCCAAAAGTTAGAACCAGAACTATCAGAAAGAAAGCTTCATGGAGTTATTACCTGTGGAACAGCCTTGCAGGGAGCCTCAGGAAGGCTCAAGGCCTACATTTTTAAACTTTAGTTGAAATTTAAATATATATATATATAGATGTCCATATACTTTCTATAAGGTCCTTGTTTTAAGTAAACCTTAAACCCTCACAGGATCAGGAAAACACTGTCAAATCTTTTTTTATTTTTTTTTCTCCCATGATTTTCAGGCTGTTCTTCGATTCCTAGTGTGAGTGAACTTTTGTTTTATGTACATAAGTAGTGTGTTTGAGAGAACACGGAAGCATATGTGCACACAGGCTCACAAGCATCCCTGCCCGTTACGGTCAGAGCATTTTGGATGGCCCATTCCTTAATACTTTTGTCTGAAAGCACAACAGCTTCAAGACAAACTCAAAAAATTTGCTTTTGGTGTTTTTAACATGTTGGTGTTGCATTTTTCTGGTAATGGAGGACTTGTATAAGGAAAATTAAGCTCAAAATTACACTTCGGAGTATTTCTTTATTCACTGAGTATTTCTTTATTCAAATCATTGTGAATCAGGAGCAGACGAAAAAATGCTGTCTCTCTCTCCGCGCCAACAGTCACACCCACAACTCAAAGGTAAATTTTTAATGAACTACTGAAACTAATGAAACAATACGTAAGCAAACAATACGTTTTTTTTATTTTGCCTAAAAACAGCACAGATCATAAATAAAAGACAACTGGGAATGCTTTTAAAATAGATCACAAGAAGTGAAAATCGACAAAATGACTGAAGGAGCATCAACAGCAGACTGCTGTGTTGAGAAGATTTTCAGTGTGTGTTTTTCTAAGTTCTCTGAGCTACATGTGATTGAAGAGTGAGGGCACACTGCTGCACAGGAATCGATCAGAGGTTGCCTGCTGCACCACAGCTGTCCAACATCAATATTTTTCTACCAGTGACTGTAAATGTTTTTACACATTTGTCTTATTTCCTCCATGGTTTTTAGCAGAAATTGTTCTTTTAAAACCAAATCTTCACCAAACAGCAGCATCTGTGTTCACTAAACAGATCAACTTTACAGCTTCAATTTGGTGTAGATCAGGGGTGTCAAAGTCATTTTCACTGGGGGCCACATCAGCATAGTGGCTGTCCTCAAAGGGCCAGATATAAATTATACATGTAACTAAATATAATGAAAACTAAACATAACTACTCCTTAATGTTAACTAACTCATTATTTATTTACTACAACTTTTTAAAGTGACAATTACAGTTGCATAGAAAACATATGTTTGCTTGTTACTCTAACATAAATCCTTTTTCCATATAATCTAGTCCGGTTAGGTTATATGGACAGTGTTTAAGTCCTAATGTATAGTTGCCCAATCTGATATTTCAAGTCTGATTCCCCCTAGATATGAATAAATACAACAATTTTTATTTTTTTATTTTAAGAAATTAAAAACCTTTATGCTCTCGCGCGCCACATAAAATGACATGGAGGGGACCACATGGCCCGCGGGCCTTGAGTTTGACACATGTGGTTTAGATGATCTATGTGAGTCCCAGATTTTACTGTGGTCGACGACACAGGAGGGTTTTAGATTCTGACTGGATTTAAAAGAAAAACACCAGATGTAGAGAAATTACAGTTTAAAATAAAGACAATAATCCTGGATGTTAAAAAAAAAGGTGCAGAATATGAGTGAGCATTTTGATAACCTAATACTGGGGTAACAATACACAAAAGTGATAAATTCAGGTCTGAAAAATATGAAAAAGAAATAAAAATGATTACATTTGCTTGTAAAAAGATCCACCGAATGCACATAAAGTCAAATTTGCAGCAGCAAATCAGAAATGTGTAGAGAGCTGCCTCAATGCAAAGAACTTCTAGAGGTTTGTATGGTAGATGTGTGTTTGATTAAATCAACTGGAGCACTAAAGGATGAAATGAAGAAAAAACACAAAGCAACCATCACACCAGCATATGGTTTGCTCTGATAAGCTGGCTCAGCATTTAACTCCGCCCCGCCCACAGCCAAGCCCTTTGACCTCGTGAGGAACGGCACTACATTCAGGGGCAATCCAGCAAAAATACATCTGTGTTTGGTTGGTTTTATCCATGTTAGTAGGCCCAGAAAAAGTGAATCAGCAATATCAAACTTTGTTCAACTAAAAAGGGACATTTTAGTAATATCACCTGGATGACTGAGAACTGTCGCCGACATTTTAGCTTGTAGTTTTTCATAATCGGTGCACATTTAAGTTCATGCTGTTAAAGACTCGTGGGGACAATTCACCTCCAATTACCTTTAACCCCTGGATACCAACCCCACTATGGGATGTGGGTAGAACATCATGGGGGGTTCGGTCTGGGTGTGCTGAGTTTGGGGTGTCATGTCTCTCCAAGCCCCTAAAATGCACAAAAACTATCGTATTATCATATCAGTTCATCTATCCCTGCATTTATCTTTTCATTTGATCTATTTGAAATGTGTTAGAAGTTGCATGTTGAATGCTCTTCCTCACACTTAATTTAATTTGTATTACTTTCTACGTCTATCTGTCTGTGGATCAGTTTATCCTCATTTTTTCCATTTCAATTATTCATTTTTTGTGTTTTTTTTGTTGTAATTTTTGTTTCTTTAGTTCATTGTGGATTTTTGCAGGCCGTCACAGTTGGGGGATTAGCCATATTTAGGGGTCCCATGCCTATATCCAGTCCCCCACCACTCCCACTTGTTTCCTGTGAGTGTGAAGTCGAGATGCTTTAAGAAAATCACAGTGAAAAATAGGATAAAGCAGCTTCTCTTTTATCACGTTGCTCACCTTGAGTTCTTTGCAAAGTTGAAATAAACCCTTGTTTAGAACGTAACTTTCTTGAAGTTGAAGGGGTAACCATATTCATACAAACTTTGAGGGGAAAAAAATCCACATTCTAATATCCAGTTTTTAAAAATGCAATCACTTTAGTTGTTGTTTTGTACTTTCTTTATTCTGTCCTTTTCCCAGTTTTCATAAAGTATTTTACAATTATTTTCCTAATGAATAAATTTCTATCCACCTATCAAGCAAACAAGAATTTGCCCAATTAAAACTATTTCAAGCAGTTCATTTGCCATTCTTTGTGCTTTAAATTGATTGACAAAAGCTGCAATCAAAAACAACGTCTATAATTAGACAAAGTGCCTCTTTATGTTGTGCTAATATGCAGAGTTTTTCATCTTTATTTCAGTCCGAAAAAACTGGGATTGTGAAATCCCAGTTAGGTTCACCTGCTTTGCAGCTGCAAAATAAGGTGCAAAAAGGAAATTAAAGAGTCACCACTGGGTGGCACTGTGGTTCAGGAAATCTGAAAGCTTTCCTTTTCTTCCCTGACCTTCAGAGACTCCCTTCAATAAAGAATGCTGCTTTTAAGAGTCTATTAGCCAAACCTGTGTGTAGGGGGGACACTGCTCAGTTGAAAGAAAAAAAAAATCAAATGAATGCCAAATGTTTAGTAACTTTCCTCAAAGCAATTTCAGAAAGGTCTCTTATTAGGCTTAATGGCGGCTTAAAACGAAAGCTGCTTATGCTGCAGGCATTTTGGAGAATCAAATGTTGATACTTAGTAAGAAGAATATGGATTCAGGGGTACGCAGCACAGAGTAACTATAACCTAAATCAGAGTTCACACTACTGCCTACCTATGTAGCCACAAGGGGGCCTTGGTCTGGGTCTCACTGTACCGGTCCCCAGCCGGATAAAATACAGGCTTGTGTCAGGAAGGGCATCTGGCATAAAACTCTGCCAAACCACATATGCAAATCAGTGACAGCAACCCCTGATGGGATATGCCGAAAGCAAATGAAAAGCAGAATTGGGTAAAAAGGACTTTGAATTGGTTTTATAAAATGTTATTGTTTTCCTCCACCTAAAATAGACATGAAATGCCATTTTGTGTTGAACCTCTGTGTGTTTACCATTTAAACACATTTAACTATTACCACAGTAGTTAATTCCGCTAAACTGGGGCCCTGTAACTATGTGTGTAGAGGGTTAGCTTAACTATTAGATTGGGTCTTACGAGGTTAAACACACAAATTGTCTATTTTTTTTGTTTGTGTTCTTGCAAAATAACATTACAGTTAAAACAAAAAAACGGTTGTTCTGCAGATATTGAGTGGAAAAGCAGTTTTCCAGCATCAAGATAACATTGAAACGGTTAAAACGGAGTAATAACAAATCTCCTCGGCTAATGTTTCCAAGAAATCTAATCAGTTTGAGTAAATGAATTGGTGACTGATATAATCAGGGAGCTGACAGGAAAGTATAATGGCTTCTGTACCCAAAGTAAATCCACTGTATGTCTCTTCCAAGGCTCGCCCTCACTTAACTGGGAGTGGGTACATGTGAGGTTTTTATTCCTCCCCTCTCATTTTCTTGAGAGAATTGAATGAGGCAGAATAATTCACGGTCCCATCAAGATGTCATCTTTATGGTAATGAAAACATGATGCTTTGTAATAACTTTACAGATCAAAGGGTTTCTTTGGGGCTTAATAAATCGGAGTCGAGGGGTGGAAACGCGCTGGGTGTTGTGATAGATTTAGTAGACAATAATAGTAATCCAATAATCCTTTGCTTCTGTGAAACTTTTATTCGCAAACCTTCCATATTATACATTCCAGCTCACTCTACAAAAACTGAATCTTAAGAAAGTAAGAGACCCTTTTCTCAAGAAAATTTGAGAAAAATGTTTGTATTTATTGTTTATGTTGTTTGTTGTAAAGGTTTTCAATAGCAAAATAATTTTAGTTTGAGAAAACGGGGTTGTGTCCAAATTCCTTCACTACTCACTATAGTGCACCATATAGTGCGTTTGCCATTTAATAGATCTGTCCGAATCTACAATTCCAAAACTGAGTGCCCTAGAAATTTCCCAGAAGTCTCTGCGAAAAACTAGTGTGCATTGATGCTCACTAGAGTGGCGAATATAAACCACAATACAGTGCATTCAAGTAATTTTTGTGAAAATTAAATTATCTAAATATATATATATTTTAATAAACCATCCACATTTTCATAATCCAAACACAGTTTATTTATTAATAGTCTTCATAAAATGTTCATATTTATTCCATTTTTACATTGGAAAATTGTCATAGTCATACTTCCTGTTACAAAAAATGTATTGATTTATTGATTCAAAAAAGTAGTGGGCATAGTGTTTGACTTGCTTTTAAAATCCAGGGCACTAGATAGTCCCACACTATATAGTTTTTTAGCAGTTAGGGAGTAGGGAAAGAATTCAGACGTGACCCTATAGTGACCAGATTTTTGTTCTTAAAATGAGAATTCTAGGAAAGACCATTCTTACCTCGTTGGTAGATTTGATTATTTATTTATTGCTTATTTTAAGAAAATGTTTGGAGTTTTTGACTTATTTCTAAAAGTCTTGTTTTTGCATAGTCATACTCTGTTTTGATCATGTTTTAGCTTTGTACAAACTAAGTCATGATAGCTGGTCAGAAGAGGGTGGGCAGTTCAAAGGAATAGAAATATAATAGGAACCACCTTGGATGTGAATCATTTCAGATCCTGTTTTTTATTTTTTTTATTTTTTTAACATTCAGAGGGAGTTCTGGAGTGTGTTGTTACTTCTGCAAATCTGTGTTTAAAGCCTCGGCCCCCTCATCAATTTTTCAGCAGAGGTAGCGCTCAGATTTCAAATGGTGTCTTGTGCAGAGTTTCTCTGGGTAAAAATGAGGACGTGCCTGCTAGGTAGGATCGTTGTTAAGCTGCAGTTTCCACCTTCCAATCTTTGCTATCTGTTTCATTTGATGGAAGATGACATTCATCATTCCGAGACGACGCCTCCATCACTTTGATTCTGGCATTCAATGATTCATGAGATGGCAAGACCTGAGCGGGGGGGAAAAGAAGTCAGTCAGCACGGGCTTTGCTGTTTCTGTAGTCTTGGTGGTGAATAATAAGAGTTTCACAGATTCTGTAACAGTGCTGCTGCACACAGGGACTTTGGAGAGGGTGGGTAAATCAGGGGCACATTTACCACTTTTTCCCTGCTTTGTAAGTTATGTAAAGACATGCTAACAGAGGATGTGTTCTGCTTCGTGTCTCCTTAAATTCAAGCTCCAGGCAAGTTATTCGCGCTCTGGTGGCATGTTCTGCAAGCAGAGACAATACTGGTAGAAGGAGGCATAAAAAGGCTCACAGAGGAGTTAAATCACTTTTAAAAAAAAAAGTCATAATTGCACACTTTGGGGTCCATAATCTTTAATTTATTTTGAAATTTGTGTTGAGCATAGTGAGCCATAAACCCCTTTTAAGTTGTTTTTTTTCTTCTTTTTTTATGTTCCATAAAGGACTGTGCATTTTGGCAATTTAATGATGCTGAGTTGGCCTGTTTTTCTTTACCTGGACTGAACAGCTCTCCAGATGTGCTGGGCTTGTTAGTGGTGTCCCTCAGTTGAGGCCTTAATGAAAGCTTTGACTCACTGCTGTGGAGCTGTTCCTTCACAACACTTCACATCTAGCGCTCCGAGAAAGTGCAAAACAACATGCGCCAGTCTCCTTCGCTCCAAAATGAGCTCCCCTTCTGTGATGAAAAATGCTGCCTGTCTCTTTGCTTATTGCCGTGGCATTTAGTTGGCTCAGTGTGGTGATTTGGAGAGCCTGTGGAGGCAGAGCTATTTCTCCTGCTTGTGGTTTAATGCTCTGACTCAACAAACCTGACCATTGTCATTTTCCTCCATCGGCTTCATGGTGGCCGTGAAGAAAAGCCAAGAGCTGCGGGTAATAACCTTCAAGGAAAAGGGTGTGATTGCACATCTATTTCACACTGAGGGCCTCTCCCTTGCTTCCCCAGCGGAGCAGTAAAATGCTATATGGTATGAGGAGTGAGAATGGCTCTGAGGGTAGACAGTGTTTTGTTAGTTTTGGGGGATAAAAGAGGCATGTACTGTGCTGGTGCTGCAGGAGCACGTATGTGTGTGTGTCACTCAAAACAAATTCACACCCTACTGGGTCTTCACTCCACTTTGAAGGAGTGTGTTTTTATCTATAGTTTAACCCAGCAGCTTCCTGAGGGCGTCATCTGCTTCAGCTTCTACAACTGATTGTAAACTTAAATGGATCAAATGTTAAAAATGCATTCATTTTCATTAAAAATGAATGCATTTTGTTTTATTAACACATATTCAAAAAAATCCCCAAATGTTCTGCATTAGTCTTAACCCTTACTGAACTCACTGGTGAGTTTGCCAATCACATTGGTTGTTTACAATGACACAGGAATAAAACCGACCCCCCATTAGCATAGTTTTCATTCCAAATTTAATTTAAAAAAAATTTAAAGATTTGAAGTTTTTGGTTTGAAACTAACATAAGAGTTATGACACATAATTGTGAGACTCCTTGGAATAAATCCCTGGAACTGTGTACACAATTCAGTGGATTTTGCCTCCTTTTTTTAAATATCTTCTATATTTTTTAGACTTATAATTTGCTCTGTTTGATGATTTATAGCTTTTTATTTTGCCTCTACATATTTAATCATTTGTTATAAAGCATAAATTGTCACTTTTGCAGTAAGAAATGATAGAAATACCCCTTTAAATTAAAGTTTTTGGACATTTTTTAGGTTAGTTGTGGAGTTATTGTGTAATTTAATTTAAAAAATATATCTATTAATGAAAAGAAACTGGGGGTTCAACTTTAAAAAGTGGATGTCGAGCAATAGCACACAAAAACAGTTTAAACATATATTGAGCCAAATGTAAAGTTAATAAAAACAGAACAAAAAAAGTCAGGACAACTGAGGGTTAGACTTAACTTCATCATAAACTGAAGTTAATCTACTCAGCTGTGACTTGTCAGTTGGCTCTCAGTTCTAAATACCAAAAAAATCCAAAGGAGGCACTTGTGTCCATGCAAGGATGGTCATTCATCCATGAGAATATTTCTATCTGTTTATTATTTACAGGTGCAATTGACCATTACACGGTATAGCTGGCAATCTATACAACCCTTATAATTGTTCACTTCACTGCACTTTTCCCATCCAATTACACAGCAGGTTTGAAATTTTGCTTTCCAAAGCTCCCCACACAGAGCTGTTGACCTTGCAGTGCTGTGCAATTTAATGGTAAATGGTTGTCATTTGGTCTGCCATGGCTCATGAAGTCATCTATGTTGTTATTTCTTGCCTTGGAGCTCAAACTGACCACCAGATTACAGTGGTGCATGACTAATTGGGGAGCCGGAACTACAGTTTAGAGAAATTATGCAGATTTATTTTTTAAGTTTGCTTCATAAATAGCTTTTTTTTTTAACCCTGACATTTATCTAATGAGTTGTTACTGTAACGCTGAAACATTAGCACACCGTTTACATCGCACCAGACTTTGTTTCACGTTGATAAAACATACTTTTAGATCCAAACTCTAGATGTCACTGTTGTTTAAGCATTCCTCCGTTCTCACTCCATCACGGTTCTCATCATATTTATCTTCCTTCCTTGTAAAAGCTCCCCTCTAGAAAGATAAAAAACCAGTGAAGGCTCATGTTGGCTCAATGCAATTATCCCCAGTTACAATGAATAAGATATAAGCACCCGGCTGTCTGTTCGAACCTGCAGTTAAGTTAAACCACTTCAGGTGTGTGGTCTCATGTCTCGCACTTCAGAGAAGCCGGATTACGCACAAACAACCAGGAGAGTCCTCTCTCCTCCTTTAAATGCCTCTTCATGAAACAGCATAGATGACATTGCCTTCATCTTGTGGCAAAACTAATTAGTTGGCAACTCAAGGAAACACTTCATTTTAATGTTGGTCCGTCCATAAAGTAGAAAATCCACAAGAGCATTGATGCACAAGGAGCCATAGGGTTGGAGCTTGAAAACAAATCTTCTCATCTGTTGGATTTAACCAAAGAACTTCAGTGAAAAAGTATACAAAACAAAACTTGTGTCATCACATCAGTTCTGTCTGAATCCTTCTTCACTTGATGTGTCTACTTTACTTGATTTGTGATCGTTTACATGACTATCCGAGACCATGAGAGTATGCCAAATGTGTCCCAATGACAGTCCCTCCTAGCGATGCTTTGTTTGCTCAGAAGGAGCCCCTGGGACCCTGAGATGTTATCAAGGCCAATCATCCCGCTTTAACTGAAAAGGAGCAGCACTAAATGGTTCAAGATTACAGCAGCACAGCAACAATGTTTGTTGAAAGCTAACCTCTGTACTGCACACATGCATGACTGGATCCAGCAGACATGTTTATGTGATCCGGGACATTCTTCCACACAGGAAATGTGGTGAATGCTGGGAGGAAACTGACAAGGAGGCTGGGGAGTTTGTGTGTTTGTTGTCTGGTCTGGTTACAAGCATGGAATCAATTTGATTTATAGCTTTTTTAAATGAAAACGTAAAAATAAATATGATTGGATTCAGAATTTTTTGTGAGCATTTGTGCTTTTTCACTTGATTCACTAGATTCTAGTGATTCTTCACTAGATTTTTACTCCTTGAGTCATGGATTATTTTACATGTTCTTGGATTTGAATTCATATGAACCTCCAGTTTTTGTTTCAGTCATGTAAAATGTATATAAAAGATGATTTTCTGGTCCTCCCCCCTTTTGACCTGTCTTTTTTTTAGTCTCTTTGTCACATTTTATTTAGTGGTTTTCTTCTACTCCCCTTGTTTTAAAGTTAACTCATTAATTTTCTGGTTTTCAGGCATTTGGGTCCTACAACATCACCAGTCCCTGTGTTTTATACTCAACCCTCTTTTTAAAATTTTCACAGCATTTTCTTTATTTTTTGTCAATGCTCTGATGTTTTCCCATTTTGTTTTTAAAGAAATTATCCGTACTTGTTTGACCTTTACCAATAATCATTTTTTTAATGGTCAACTAAAATAATTGATTATAAATGTTGTATGTCCCTTCAAAATGCTAATTCGGAAAAAGAAATTACAACATAGAAGGCATTCAGAGAGCACTAATGTTAAAGGGACATTCGGTTCAATGGGACAAATGCTCAGGAGTGTTGGGTTTGAAAATTAGATTGCTATTTTTTTATGGGGAGGTCTGTTGAGTTTTCAGCTTCTATTGTGTTTTTATTTTTTTTATTTTTCTGTAATCTCTGACAGGCTAATGGGGGCTTCCCGCCAGGGAAAGCTGCTGGTGTTTCCTGTCCCACAGCTGCCCTATTCCTTTCTCAGTAAAACTCACAGGCTGCAGTTTCCCCACACAGGAGAAACAGGAGTGAAGTTCACACCCACTGTGTTTAAACATCCAGAAATAGCCGTCGGTATCAATACCAATCTATTGAATTTGGAACAAAACTGGCAGAGACTGAAGTTTTTCAATTTCAGCAAATGTACATGGACTACACACTGACTTTTAGTTGCTTTAAAACTTCTCAAATTCATAATTTTAAACTCAGAAACTGTAACATTTTAACAAACAAAAAAGGAGAGAAATAGGATTACAACTGAAAATGAGATTTACTCAAAATTTACCAAAAAATATTTGTTGAATAAAGTTTAGTTATTGACAAAACAAACTTCATCCATGATTATTATAAAAAGAGATGTTTTGGTATTTCTAGATTTTTGATCAAACAAAGCCAGTTAATATATTTCTAAACTCTAAGCAACAGATTCCTCCTGTGATTGAATAACTGCATTATTGATTATTTAGAATTGTCAACATGTGATTTGATTGTGATTTATTGGTTTAATTCAAGCATTGTTTGCAGACAAAACAAAACAACAAAATCACATAGATTTGTACATATATCTAGTCTTTTCAGAAATAAAAAATTATGAGTACAAAACAAAGAAAAAAATGCTAAAAATGTAAAAAGAAAGTAACAGTGTAATCCCTCATGGTCAGAGATTTTTGCAGTAATGGAAATGCACACTTTGGTCACATTATATTAATTAAATATATATTGTTAGATAAAATCAAATACAGTTTGAATTGTATTGCTTGGAAAGGAATGGGAAGAAGCAATTTATATAATCTCATTTTATATTTTTGCATCGTTGTCATAATCCAGTTCTTATCAGATCAAGTGTTTATGTTTCAGGATTTTTTGACCCTTTGTTCATTCATGTCCGGAGCTCTCCCTGATTAAAGGAGTTTTTACAATTTTAAGTCCTTTTTTTATTTTGCATTTTCTTTCTCTGACATTTTTTTCAAGTAATGGGTTCTGAGGCCTTTAGGTTTTAAACATGACTTTGTATTCGTTATACTGAGATCAGGAGCTCTAAAATAAACATGGATCTACAAGCTACACCCAATATTGTTCCCTAGAACATTAAATTGAGACCACATTTTTTTCCCAGAAAAGCTCTTAGAATTCAAAATGCAAAAAGAGCTGACCTCCAAAAAATAATAAATTGTCCTTCGAATTAAAGTCAAAAAATAAAAGCAACCTTCAAGACTCATCTCCTCACAAGTTAACAACACCATGTTGACAACATCATTAAAAAAAACCTAACTAGCAGAACCACTCTGCTCTATCATCAAGCTCTGGTTTTTTTTATTGAATTTATGTCTGATTTGTGGGGTCTCAAGGTAACCTTGTCCTTGGAGGTTTTAAATTGCCAACTTTGAGTCAGAAAGTATTTTCTTCTTTTTAATGCTAGTTCTGTGACTGCAATCACCGTAAACTTGATTCTGCAGAGTTTGTTTTCTATCATCAAGTGACAAACACTTTTCGACATGTGGTACAGTAAACGCTCCTTCTGAGCCTAATCTTTGGTTTTCTAATGCTACGTACACACCAGGCAGGTGTCTGGGGTTCAAGAACGTTCTAAACGCAGGTTCTTGAACCTAGCCCATCGTGTTCACACTGGACTGTTGCTCCCAACACTACCACATGTACTTACAGTTGGAAAAATTTGATTGAAATTTCAAAGTGGTGAAAATCTGGTGAATCTTGCTCCAGGCTTTTTCTTCCACAGCTCTATTCCAATACGGTGTCATATAATCCCAGCAGGGGACAAACTATACATATTTATTTGTCTTCTATAATCAATTTTCAAACGGTTGGTACTTCTGTGTTTTGAAAGCGACGCTACCCATACGCCACACAAAATCAGTTCCTGATTGGTCAAAATCCAACCTTTTTAACTTTCAGCATGCTTACAAGACCCCCCCCCCCCCCCCCCCCTCTCGTTTTGTACATTGAGCTCAAAAATGGACTTGAAAAATGTAGGGTAGAGTTTTGTATGTTTAGTCTGTTTTAATGTTATAAAGTTATTTTTACAATCCTTATGCTTTGTGGTTGTTTGTGGTAAAATAAAAACCTTCCTCACTTTAGTTGAGGTGCTGCAAAACAATTAATAAACTGTTAACAAAGTTTATTAATACATTTGTAAAGCTTATAAGCAGTTTAGTAACATGGATTTTGAAGACAATGGTCTGACTTTAGATGTTAATAAATCTTATTAGAACTTTCAGGTGTTTGCAAGACATCTATAATGCTAATAAATATCTTACTAACTCCAAACAATAATAATACTTCTTTATTATGTTAACAAAGGTTGTTAATAAATCTTATTAAGCTTAATAACACTGAAACATATGTTAGGCACCTATAATGCCAATAAATGTATCATTAGCATCTAAAAACATCAGAATAATAATGCTCGTAAATGTGTTAACTAAGTAATTTAGTAAACATTAATAGACTTATTGTACTAATAAATGTCTTACTAACACCCTATAAATTCATTTATAATGCTTGTTAATGTGTTAACAAAGCTTGTTAAGGAATCTTTATATAAAGTGTTACCAAATTATTTGTTAAAGAAAGTTTAGTTATTGGCAAAACACACTTCATCCATGATTATTATAAAAAGAGATATTTTGGTAGTCTTCATTTCTAGTTTTATTTAAATCTCTAAACATTCTGATCAGACATGCTCCTGTTATTTTGCTGTCTTGCAAAAGATATGTCCTTTCTTTGCATGTAAAATGAACAGCTGAAGTTATTAGAATTGGTTTTGTTTAACATGTTTATTTGGTTGTAGCCTGTCCAAACCTTAATCTGGAGTTACAACAGTACAAGCTTTTAAAGAGGAACCACTTACTCCTTATTTCAGTCAGCATTTCAAAGCCTGGTTTGGAACTCGGATGTGATTACAGCTAAAACAGTCAGTGGTGGATTTGGGTCATGCTGGTCCTGGACACAGAGTTCCCTGGCCATGCTCATTTCCTTAATTCAGCGAGTGCGTTTGACAAGTCAGTCATTTGACTCTGCAGCAGTCTCTCACCACAGATTTCAGTCTACAGGAAATCCTCTACATTTTACAGTTTAAGGTAAAAAGTTCAAGTCTTTCAAACACTGGCAAGGTTTTTAAAGTCAATCCAAAATAAACTGACAGCCACTCAAATTTGAAAGAATTTTTAATTTTTCACAAAAATACAGTGACAATAATTTGCTGTGGAATATACAATTTCTTAGATTGTATAAATGCGTGAT
Organism: Oryzias latipes; assembly: GCF_053564925.1. Lineage (NCBI taxonomy): Eukaryota > Metazoa > Chordata > Actinopteri > Beloniformes > Adrianichthyidae > Oryzias > Oryzias latipes. The sequence goes on from NC_136246.1 coordinate 11,381,002, forward strand.
TTTGAAAGATGAACATATTCTACGTATCAAAAGAATTGTATTCAACTTGTAAATACTACTTAAAAATACTAAGAAATTGTGTTTTCTTCCATCAGTTTTTAAACTTTCTTAGCAAAATATAAAAAACACGCAAACACTGAAGTATTCTTGTTTAAAAAAACATTTTAATGATATTAAAATACAATCTCATCAGGAAAGTGGAACTATTTCAAATGACTGGACAGCATATTTTGTGTAATAACACATTGTGAACATGTTGGCTGGCCTTACGTGGGCACATAGGTCATGTATGGGATCCGAGGGAGCAAAGGTTGGGCAGCGGTACATCCTGCTGTTTTCATGGTTTCAGTCCTGCAACACTGTTTTATTCATTGGAAAGCCAGAACTTTGCCATAGGAGCAGCAGCAGCAGTTTTTTTTTCCAAGGTAGGTTGGTGATGCATTTGCCCTTGTATTAAACTAAAGTGAAAGTTTGGTCAGTCCTGTTTAATTAGCTTGGTTTAAAAAGGATGTAACAAATCTGGAAGGTTGACTTGGTTGGGCAGGAATTACCAAAAAAAATGTGACCTCATTTAATCCATTTGATCCTCACATTCACCCTACCCTCAGCCAGTTCTAATAAAAAGTATATGTAAATGCACATATATGTGCGCTTTGGGCAAGTCTCGCATTCACGCCCTGCTACGCAAGTTTTTAAGCCCATTTTTGGGCTCTACGTTCAAAACGTGCAGCTATTGAACATGTGTTGAAAGTTAAACCAGTTGAACTTTGGCCAATTAGGTACTTGGAATTGGTAGTAACGTATGGATGGGACACTTAATTCACGGAGTACCAACTGTGTGAAAATTGATCATGGAGGAGAAATTAATGTGTGGTTCTTGCCTGGTTGGAATTCTATGACACCAAGTCTTTCAAGATTTGCAGCACTTCGACATTTCACACCAAGCCTCTTCCAACTGTAGGACATGTGCCACCTACAGTAGCCACCTACAGTAGCCGCCTTCCCTGCTTGTCCAGTGTGATAACCATGGGTTAAATGTGTGTTTAAGAACCCGCATTTAGCGCACTCGTAACCCTTGTGCTATCCTAAGCACTTTAACGTTGGGTGTTGGGTCATCTAAACCAGTGTTTTTCAACCATTTTTCAATCACTGGTGTGCCGTGGGAAATTGTCCTCATTATCAGATCTAAAAACATTTAACATCTCCAGGATTTCAGCTCTGTGTTCATCCAAACAGGTCCTGATAAAACACTGAGTAGTTAGAAATATGAAAGATCATAAAATACATTTTTCTTTGTGTTTATTTTATTTTATTAAAGACACTTTGATAAGAATGACAGGTACCGCGATTTTGCCGCAGCTTCAGCTGTTTTCCTGAAAAGCCCCGCCCCTTTAAATGTCTCCACCAATCATTCTTGGGGGGCTTAATCACGTCATCAGTCTGACCAATCAGAAGTGGTTAAAGTCTTCACTTCCTTGTCCCGATTTAGTCTCTCAGTTCTAAAAAAAATACAAGATAAAGCTCGTCTTTAGCGGTGTAGCTTTCCACAGAATCCGGTGTCAGACCGTGGAACAAGTGAACAAAACAATGAAGCTCAGAGACGCGATCTCCAGCCGTTTGCGCACTACGTCTCCCATGATGCATTGGGTTAAAGTGACAGCATCTCAGCGCCCAATGAGATCTGTTGTTAAACGTCTTGAAACCACAACGAACACACATCAAACAGTTATTAAATCTTCTAACTTAATTTTTATTACATATTTTAGAAAAAAACAGCTGCAGCTTCCAGCTTTTTCTGCCACAATTATCACAAAAATGCACGTGACATTGCGGAGGGGCTGTAGAACAGACTATGAGTTTCTCCTTTTTTTTTTTTTTTTTTTGAAAGCTGGTGTGCCGCTGGATTTTTGTCAAGGTAAGAGTGTGCCGTGGCTCAGAGAAGGTTGAAAAACACTGATATAGACCCACTAGACAGTGCTCTGAACCTTTTTTCTTCAATGATTTGTGAACCTCACTGGTGTCCATGGATTACATGAAATCTTTCCACCTTTATCCACCTTTGTCATGGTAGGAAGAACACGTCAATGTAAGGGTGGGGTCATCTAAGATAGCACAAGGGTTAAATGAGTGTCCCATGCTCGGTGTGGCTGTAACTCTATATAGTTATTGCTTAGGAACAAACAAAATCTGAAGCAGACCAAACCATCTGGAAAAATGAGGCAGTTACAAGCGGTACTTCCTGAAGCAAGCATTGATCAGTAAAATACAAAATAAAGAAGATAACCACCACACAAAATTTTACAACAAGACAGTTACCAACCTATTTATTCTAAATTTGCACTTGCGTCACTTCTTTTCTCACAAAAAACCGCATGATACATCTTTTACTCCTTGATGTACATCCGTTCTTTGATCTGACTTGATCTTAATCACACCAAGATTCACTTTCAAGCAAACGGTTCTTTTCAGGCAGTTCAGACAAGCTTTCACATCAGCCAAACCAAAACGGAAACAGAACAGGGTCAAAGCAGCATAACTTCATTGCATTGAATTCCACTGAACTCCTGCATCTTCCACAGAAAAGAAATCATTTAGTAAATCTGCCTAATCCTTTCTTGAGAAGGTTTTGCTGTTGTCTGCTGATTGCATTGCTCAATTTTTTCCTCACTTCTACAAATGCTTTGAAGTGGGAAATTGTAAATCCTGTGAATTTGTCTTTTCACAGCATAAAGTGCTCTGGGAGTGCGCAAACTGTAATTTGGCTGTGTAGCAGTACAATTATTTAAACTGAATTGAAGTGCAGAGACTGTCAGTTTAGAAACAGATTGCGGTCTATAAAAGGGGCACTGAGAAACGCATGAGGTTCGGCCGAGCTGCTGCTCGGTGAGCTACAGAGGAATAATTGTCCGACCTCTTTGACAGGAAACTGAAGAGGGTTTCCTGTGTTTTTCGTTTGGAGCCCGGCCTGAACAATGGGGTGTTTCTAAAGCTGTTACAGATGGAGAGTCATGATGTTTACTGCACAGGTTTGTGCAAATGTATTTTCCATCCGCCCATGCTTGTTTAAGCAGAGCATCTTTAAACAAAGGGGAACAAACAGGAGAGGAGCTGGTGGATCACTAACATTTCTTCCACAGTGTCTTTATTAAAATGATACGACCACAAAACAGTCCGGGGGGTGAGGGGTGGGGTTAATTATTTATCACAGAGGAGTTTTGGTGGGTTCACCCATCTGCCTATAAATCAAAACATTAATCTAATGTTGCACAAATTTGACATTTAATAACATTGAGATGCTTTATTCAATAGGAAGGTAGGAAGTAAAGGTGTGGGAGGAGGTATTGCAGAGAAACAAAACTCAGGAGCTAAAAGAGGAAAGACAATTAAAAAAAGTTGCATGGGTACTTGACCTTTTCAGTGTCATTCATAAATGTTAGCACAAAGGCTGCATTTTTGTGTACAGCTACACACAGCCACACATTTTAACATCTATGCACAAACAGATAAGTCTTTTGTATGGACGAACAAGCATATAAGTGCAGACTCGCACACAGAACTGTACATAATGAATATACAAGCTTACTCTATGGAACAAATACATATGCACAAACGTGCATTTTTATAAAACAAAACAAAGCTCCACACAAGTAACAGTTGCAGGTGCAAGGTGCAAAAGCACAAACAGAAAAAGTTGGTTATTCCCGATTCGTCTTCAATGGTTTCTTTTTGCACACAATTTTTATTGTTCAAACTCCCATGGAATCAATAAAAGTTAACGATTAAGGCTACGTTCAAATTGCGGGGCTTAATGCTCGATTCCGAGTTTTTGAAAAAATCAGATTTTTTTGCAAGGCCGTTCACATTTCCAATTAAATGCGAACTTTTGTGATCTCCTGTGTGAACGTGAATTAACTCAGAAGTCACCTGCATGCACACAACGGTGAACGACGTCACTCGTTTGCGGAAGTAGCTAATGTTAACAATGGATGTCAACAAAAGTGTTGTCAACAACAGCGTTGTCAACAGCGGAGCTCTTTTTGCATTATTACATTTATTTTCACAAAGGAGCCAGCGCAATTACAATCTTCTCATTTTAAGAAGGCATTGGAGCCAGGATCGTCTGTACCCACTGTTGTGAAATGGGGATGTTTATGTACTGGGGCTGAGCGTGTTTGTAAGAGAGAGGAGATAGCGTGTGCAGCGCAGGAGGGAGTGAGAGGGGCAGTGGGGGCGCGCATTCATGTTATGTGTTAAGGAGGATAAAAGAAGGCTTCCCCCAGCAGAACTGCTATTGACTCTTAATTAACCCGCTCTGGAGAATCTAAGGGTCCGAACGGGGAAGTGAACCCTGAAGGAGGATCCGCCTTCTGTCCCCCGCACTTCTGACCACAGTCGGATAGGGGGGAAAAAAGTAATTGCGGGAAAGGTTTAACACCACACTCGGCCATTTCGCTGGAAATGTTTTCAAAAACCACTCGTTACGATAAGAGCCCTTAAGTTTGGCCTGAATGGAGCTGTCACCCCAAATATGAATCAAATCGGTGACCTCGCTTCCCTTCCACTGACTGTTCTCGGCAGCATTGTCCGCCATGTCTGGTGTTTATGTTCTCGTTTCCGCCTTCTTCAACACAGAATTATGACTTTTGTAGCGCATCGGTGACATATGGGTCAGATACAAGTGGCCTGTCAGGTCAGACGGTGGTCGCATTTGAAAAGATCGGATACGTATCAGATTCAGGACCACATACCCAAGTGGCCTGGGTCGCATTTGAAAAGATCAGATCTGTGTCGTTCAGATTGTCATGAAAAGATCAGATACAGGTCGCATAGGGGCAAAAAAATCGGAATTGGGTCATTTCAGCCTGCAGTGTGAACGTAGGCTTAGTCTATTTTGTTGCCAAAACTCTGCATACAACTGTGTTTCAATTTTAAGTTTTAAAAATGTAATAGTATCATTACTTCAGGGCTTGTTTCAGTATGACTCCCTCCAGTGGAAAACTTGTGAGTGCATGCCAATTCGTTTTACTTGCTATCAAAGAGTGATTAGCAAGTGATCTAAGAGCACATTTGAGAACAGGTGTAAACAGCAGAACCCAAGCGATGAGGTCCAGCTAGATCAAATTAAACAAATTATATGATCCTTCCGCACTCTACCCATTGACTTTAGATATGAGACGGGGTGCTTAGGTCATTCACTTGCCAGCTGGTCAGCTCTGAAACTGCACTGATTATGGCCGATAATGCCCCTGCAGGAGGCATTATTGAAGATGGGGCAGATGCAGAGGTTAGGGCCTCAGCTGCCTCAAAGCGTCACGGGTGGGGCTTGGAGAGGAAAAAGACCGCAGGAGTGGCATAGCCAGTGCTTGAAAGAAACCTCAAAGGTCAAAATGTAACATTAGTTTAAAAAAAAAAACATTTATACCGTATTTTCCGCACTATAGGACACAATGAATTATAAGACGCAGCATTAATGAATGATCTCTTTTTAAACTTATATCATATATATTAAGTGAGACAAAAAGAGTCTGAGATAAATTTGACAATCAGACTTCAGTAACTGCGCACACATTAACTTTAGATCTTATTTGTGGCACACTTCATGTTGGCTACATTGGCAAATTCCCAATAACCCGGCCTTGTTTGCAACACGTTAAAAACAGACTGAAACCATAACAAACGTTACTGTGACTGCACTAACTCGCAACCTTGTTGGAAACATGTAAAATAACCACGCAGACGGAACACCTCTACACGTTAGCCATGTAAATGCATTTACAAAACACCCAGCCTTGTTTGCAGCTAAGAATAAAACAGACTGACAGTTTGGCAGACCATTGTCTATCTCTCAAATCCGTTCTGACATCAATATGCACAGCCAGATTTGATCCATATATGAGGCACTCCGGATAATAAGGTGCACTGTTGTTTTTTGAAAAAGTATATAAGTGAGCCTTACAGTGTGGAAAATAAGATTTACTAACCATGACTAATTCCATGTCAGTTCCTATCTCATTCAAAGCACACATTTTGTGATGCTGGACATGTGATCACCCATGTCTCAATAATTTTTGCTTGTAACATTCCAAAGTATTAACATGAGCAGAATAATATTATGACGTTCCGTTTGTGCCAGAAATATGTTTTTGTGTCCACTGTCCGTCTTTGATTCATTGTCTCTTTCTATGGTCCACTGTCTTTGTCTGCTGAACAAGACAATAGTCATACAGTAGACAGTGGACCATACACACAAGTTGTGTCCGAATTCCTTTATTACTTGGGGGACTCTATAGTGCGTTCACCATTTTATAGGGGTGTCAAAATCTTCATTTCCAAAATCCACTGCCCCAGAAATTTCACAGAAGCCCTGTGTAAATCGATACTCACTAGATTGGCAAATATAGACCACTAGGGATTGCCTTTGCACAATTTTTCATTTGAAAAAATGTATTTAAATGATTTTATATTGACCATCCAATTTTTCATTATCAGAACACAGTGGATTCATAAACTAATTAGGTTTTAACATCAGGAAATCAGTGATCTCATATTTGGCATTAAAAAAGTAGGCATTGTGTCCAAATGCTTTTAAAAAATCAGGGCACTGGATGTTCCGCACTATGTAGTACTTTAGTGGTTGGGGAGTAATGAGGGAATTTGGACACAGCTAGAGATTATGAAGAAAAGACATAGACAGTGGGCGCAAAATATATTTATGGCACAATTGGAACCTCATAGAATAAAATGCCTTCTCCAACAAAGCCTTGTTCTTCAAGCCTGAAACTGTAACTGCAGCCATCGTTGCCCTATTTTGTTCCAACTTTTCCTTTTAACCCTTGTGCTATCATAGGCACTTTAACATTGGGAGTTGGGTCATCTAGACCCACTAGACAGTGCTCTGAACCTTTTTTCTTCAATGATTTGTGATCTTCACTGGTGTCCATAGATAACATGAAATCTTTCCACCTTTATCCACCGTTGTCATGGTAGGAATGACACCTCAAAGTAAGGGTGGGGTCATCTCAGATAGCACAAGGGTTAAACATGGAAATTTCAGACTCAAAATGAGCATCATCCTGTTTCACATTTAATGATTCCCATTGTGAGTACCACTTTAATGTATTTGCATTTCCACGTTTGAGCTCTTTGCCAGAAACACCTATGTTGCTCATTAACAACAGTAAATCAAGTGCAACATTTTTTGCACCTTCAATCAGTTTGTACACTTTTTTTAGTCCACAAGCTTTTAGTAAATTGGTTTCCTAGCTGATGTTCCAACAAAAAATGTTAAAAAAAAGCAATGTTTTTGTTCCTTATTATTTTACAGAGTCTTGTGCAGCAGACTTTTCAATATATAGGGTTTATCTTTTAACCTTGCCTATATGACTGCAATGTACAAAAAAAAGAAGTTCAACCAAATTAGCACTTTATTTTTCATTCCCAACATGTTTCTCAATTATTCTAACATAATTATGTGATAAATAAGATTTAATTTCAATTAATGATTTTTGTTTTTGGGCAACTATTTAAAAAGTACTTTAAAAAGTACTTTTACCAGCATTATTATTTCCTTTGACTCCATCTCTGTCCGCATGTCTATTTTCATCACAATGCAGATGTCAAGTAAGGGTCCTTATGCTTGGGTTCCTCTTATAAAGAAAGTGAAGTTGACGTTGCGTCTGGGTTTGTTTGGATGCCATATTTTATTTGTGTTTGCTCCAAGGCATTCCTTTGTTTGCTGGCACCCTGTGTTCTAACTTTAGCATCCCATTGTAGTGCGCATAGTCAAGGATTAACCTCTTCAAATCATGTTTCAGTTCATCTGCACTCCACATAACCCCATGTTAAACATAGTTATGTCTTGGAAAGAGTGTCAAAATCAATTATATATTTTCTTCTCACAACAGTAAAAGTAAAAGACAATTTTTTTAGCTAGCATTGTTTTTTTGCTTTTTTACGTACTTTAATAAATGCACCAAGAGTGCAGAGTAAACTGAGGTGAGTTTGTGTAACAAATGTATTTGTCAAGTGTTTTTTTCTGCCTTTTGTATTCACATGAGTTTCAAGTGTCTTTCAAATGGAAAAACTAGCTGTTGGATATAAATAACAATAATTTTGAATTTTGCTAATGGGTAGTTGTTGGAGGCTCAGAAAAGGTGTCCTCAACTACTTTCTTCACAGTAGTTTAGTCTTATGCTGTATAAAATTACATCTTTTTGTGTGTTTTCAAAGAGTAATTGCTTGCTTTTGTAACACATTGTGCGTTTAAAAAAAAGAGAAAAACACCCAAAAACTGTTTTTACGTCGGCCTAACCATAGATGAGAACATGAACGACACACATGAAAACTTTAAAATATACAGAGATTTTGAATATAAGTTTAAAATGTGAAGATTTTGCAGACTACGAAGTATTGAGATGTGTTCCAGCAACACAGGAAGTGAAACCAGTTATGTTTAAATCCATTTTGACAATCGATTTTCACTAATATAGCAACCTACTATCAGAGAAACAACATTCTATAAAAGGAATAATATTTCGACCCAATTTTTTTTTCCATTGGGGAGAATTTTCCCTTTCAAGGGGCTGGCAAATCATCTTGGAATGGCTGATTGACTCTTGGGGAAAGTAATGTCCTAAATTCAGAGCAGCTGTGTGTGATTAATAGAGGGGGAGAGTGAGTGATATTTTCCAATCTGTGTTAGCCAAAAAAGCAGACACATTTAAATGGGATTTCTATTAAATTGTTGGCATCGCAGTAACTTGGATTAATTTGAAAACTGTTTATGAGCTGTAAAAAATCTGCTTCTGCATTGTTGCTCTTATGAGTGTTTTCCTCACCTGTTTGAAGGAGAAATAAATGTTCATATTTTGCAGAGATCATTTTAATCAACTGTGCATGAGTTTTTTTGAAACTTCTCTATTGTAGAATCAAACTGAGAAGTATTTTCCTCATTTTCCTCAAACTTTCCTTATTAAGTTTGCATTTTGTTCATTGCAGCCTGCTTACAGGCTTCAAACCGGATCATTTGTATATTGGAGGGAACACGGTATAATGTGGGCAGATGGAAAGCTGACTGACCTAATTAAATGTTTGGAACAACCCTCAGTAGTTTTTTGCAGATGTAGTTTTATGCATAAAAAATTTCAACTGCAATTATCATTTTTATGTAAACCATTTTACTAAAATGGGGATTTTTCTAAATTTGGCTCTTACATCAATAAAATGATGAGTTGGCACAAGTGGAAATGTTTTATCACAAACAAAATTGAGTCCCTACTTCTTTTTATCCTGATCCCAGCAGATTCTACGATCTACCTCTCTTTGAATTGTCTGTTCTGTCTTGCCACTATGCACATATGTCTGGTCTCCCTCTGTTTCCCCTCTGTCAGTGTCTGTCTGCATCTGTGGGAGTGGTAATCTAGTTTCTCTGGCAGTTATGCTGTTTAGTGAATTACTGGAACTAACTATTCGCCACTGAAAGAAAGTCATTCCTAGATTGTACTGTAAAACCAGCAAGGCTGCACGAAAAGTAAAACTATTTTGACAGATACTTTGACCTATATCAAACATCACTGCATCATCTCATAGTGTTATCAAACAGTACCGGTATTACTTGGGTTTCTGTGGATTTTAAGCTTATGATAATTTGATATTATATCACTTCTGATAATGCAAGTATAAAATGTTCACATTTGAAAGATTTGTTCAAACACACCTGCAGAATTCTCTCATTTTGGTTTGTTGCATTTTTTCCTGGAGGATGTTATTGATATCCCTGATACTTGGACTGAGATGGATCAGGCAGTCCACCAAGGGTAGAAACATTTTGGTGGTAGGTTGTTGAAGAAGTTTGCTCACACATTTTTTTTTTATTGATCAAGATGCTCAAAAAGTATTGCAATGACTCCATCCATTGTTTCTGCTGCTGTGGGTGAGGTGCATTGTGGGTAACCGTGCTTTAATTTTCTACGTTTTGGTTTTTGGTTTTGCAAGGTTTTGGTTGTTGTGGTTTACGCTGGTCTGACTGCTTCTTTTGTTCGGTGTTGTTGATGTGATATCTGCTTATTTTTGGGATCAAAGCCTCGAGTGAGGAAGTCGCATGTGCTGCTGACTTTGCAGTCCTGTTCCACAGTTTTTTGGTGAACATTATCATTCATCCAGGTGGCAATATCTTGAAGTTGAGTCATAGCAACTGGACTTAAAAACATTCCTTCAAACTTTTTTGCCACCCATCCAATTGTCTAATTATTGTTGTAGTTAAATTAGCTAAACATTTAACTTTTCCATTTAGCTTTTGCATGACATTGTAGCATTGAAGGCCAAAGAAAAAACAGTAAAAGCTACTGAATGCATTTCTAACTGCATGATTGGTCAGACGGCTGCGCATACATGATAATGTGACATATCTGCAAGCTGTGCCGTTATGTTCTTTTTTTTTCTGCTCATGGCCCAGGGTTATACAGGCTACAAGGTAACAGAAGAAGCTACATGCTAAATGCAGTGCAGAAAAATATATGGGTATAGCAAAGGTAATTGCCTCTTTAACCCTTTAACAACTCAAACAAGAAAAAATCAATACAAATGTTTTTCCATTTTTTATTGCCTTGGGTGAGTAATAAACCCAGTCAATGTTTTGTTTTTTCTTCTTAATACGCCTTTCTCCTTTGGAGACGTTAAGCTACATTAGGGTTGAGATGTCATTTATTGGTTTGTATTTAAAAATTCAATTTAGTTTACAACACAAATATGTTTCAATAACTAATTTGCTTTTATTTTATAAGAAATCAACCACACAAAATATCCAAATAGTGTAAATTATAGGGCATTAATTGAACTTTCTTAGTGATGTCAAAATTCTCATTTAGTCCACTTCTGATTTACAGCTAGTGTGCCAAAAATACATTTATTTTCTTTAAAAACTAAACAAAAACAACAAACAACTATTGCATTTGACTGTTTGGTATCTGAAAATACCTTGTTTGTTGTAGTGCAGCATCACATTTTTGAAGACCAGGATCAACAGTTTTGGTGGAGTGATTGACACAAGCTTTTTTTTTACCATTTAAATTTTAAAAGACATTTCAAAGATTGCAAAACATTGCCAAAGTGCATATTTCTGGGTATGTCACTTTGGCCTTGTGGGTCTTTGCAAAAGTAAAAATGCTTGTTGAGAATTGAATTGATCTTACTTTTGTAGATATAGTACGTTTAGAACTCTCGCCTCACAGTGAGACTATTTCTGAGTGGAATTTGTATGTTCTTCTTGTACTTGTGTGGATTTTCTCCATGCCCTGACTTCTTCCCAAACTTCTTCCCACAATTGTCCTTGGGTGGGTGTGAGTGTATGTGGTTGTGTGGTCCTACAGCAGACTGTTTGACCTTTTCAGTGTGTACCCCGCTGTTGCCCAACAGTAGCTTGGATAGGCTTTAGTAACCCCTTGACCCTGAAAGGGATTAAGTGGGTTTAGAAAATTGATGGATGGCATTCCTGCTTTGGCTCAAACACAGGAAAAACTACATTTCTGAAATTTCCATCTTGATTCATCTTTGGGGAAAGGTTGCATCATCTTCACTTTTCAGAGTGGAGAGGCCAGTGTCCCTAGTCCTTCTAGTCCTACCACATGCTATGGTTGTGATATGTAGCTTTTCTTGTGTGTTGTGTGGAGAGCTGAATTTGGATGCTGGCTTGTTGACTTGAATATGCTATGCACAGGTCAGGAGTCTATTCAAACGTTCATTGTAGGCAGGGATCAGTTATGGGCATGGAATGTCAATCTTTGTCAGTGGAGCATGGGGTCCAGGATAGATGAATGGGACATAATCCCATAGCTCTTGCTCAGAACATCGACATTCTTTGTTGTCAAACATTTTACTGAAAACTTCTGTTCAGCAGACCTGCAATAAAAAGCTCCATGGCCCTTTTCATCTGGTCTTTGTCTACCGTCAAAGGAGCTCTACCCGTGTGGTTGGGTCACATTATGACCACACACTTGAGGCCCAAAGGTGAGTACAATGTATGGACCAAGCTGAAACTTGTGAAGTCGTTTTCACAAAAGACAACAGAAAGTTGAGGCTGTTTTATGGTCTTGAGCAGTCTTATTATTGCTTTGGTTCCTAAAGGTAGCATCTGTTCCTGAATACTCCTTGATGCAGAAGTAAGTCATGAATGATGCCAGGTAAACATTGTGTGCAGAGCAATTTAAATCCCTGCTTATCTGGCTTATTGATGGAGATTGCTAGCCCTTTTGCATTTATTATTTATCGTGCATTTATCATGACCTCATCCACACCATGCTTGGAAGTGAATCATACCAAAAGATGCTGCTCAGGAGGCACCTTGAATAAGGGGTGTATTTTTGTAGAATCTGTATAGACATTGTCTCACTGATTGTCATTGAAGCATGCAACAGTTGGAATATTTTCCTTGGCATAATATCAGCCTCCACATTGAAATTTGACCCATGGTACCAGTAGTCTTGTAGGGATGGGAAGTTGAAAACAGTCAAGAACAGAGGGGTTGCAAGGAAATTCTTTGTTTCTTTAGGATTGGTCTTAAATGTGGTTGTAAATCTTCCAACTTCCAACACAGTACAAATTTTTATGGAATTTGTATGGATTATGTTTGACTGTCTCATCAGTATAGAGAATTATTGAGTACTCGAAGGGTGTATTAAAAGTGTCAGGGCGTTCAAACCTTGAATAAGTATAAGAATTCTCACTGTCTTTGTGTTCCAAATTCCTCTTAAGCTTTTGTTCAAAAAACTTTGGCAAAGTTGTCTTCTGGCATCTCTTCTGGCATGACAACAATGTTTGTAAATGCATGCGACCTTTATGTTCTTGCGGTGTGACTGATCTGCTTGCAGAGGAGCCTCTTCTTCATCCAGGGGTTCAAAACACCTTCAAAGTGGGCAGATCACTAGACTGACACCATCATCACTCAAATTTGAATCTTGAGGATTTGGGGGTACAAGAGGATATAATGTCCATGGAGTTGTTTTAAAACACAACATATAGTTGAAAGGTCGAAACGGTGTAAGCAGCAACTTTCAGCTAGTGAAGTAAAAAAAATAGTATAATAGTATTTATTACTGATTTGCTTTACAAAATTTAAATAAATTGCTTAATTACAAATTTCTTTGAGAAAATGTATGATGTGATAAATCGTAAGAGTTACATCTAGAGATATGAGGAAATAATTAGGTTGGTAGATGATATTAAAATTAATATAAATAAATAATTCAATAAAGTTCTTTGCCTCTACAAAGTTAACTGAGTTCTTAAGTTATTTTGTCTCAGACACGGTTTGTGTTTGTCAACATACATTACGTGTTTCGGTGGAATCACTTCCGCCTTCGTCAGAGTCGTCATCAGGTGGTAGTGTGTGATCTCTTTAAAAACAGATGACTGTGGCTGATAATGGACGGGGAGGACAAAACAGAAGAGAAGAAACGCATACAAAAAACCAGATGTCAGCATCCTCAATGGGCCATAAAAAAAGGACAAAAACGGGTGGAGCAGAGGAAATACAAGGAAGCAGAGAAGAAGAAACGGACAAAGAAGACAGAAAACAAAGGAATGCTTACATTGCCATACATCAGAGGAATAACAGAACACATCCAAAGGGCCATGAAAAAATATCACATCAGCACCCCAGTTAAACCGTACAAAAAAGTCAGGCAACTACTGGTTCACCCAAAAGACAAGATCGAGCAAAATAGGAAATGTAATGTCATTTATGAAATACCATGTCACACCTGCAATAAAACATACATCAGAGAAACAGGACGTACCTTCATCGCGAAAAGGAGGGGCTGAATGCGAAAAGGAAACAAATAAAATACTAACAAGAGCTGCTGTTGGTTCTGTTCTGTGGAACCATGCTCTCCAGAGCCTTCCTCAAATGCTGCTGTCAGTGCCGACAGGTCTCGCAGCTCCGAAGATGAGAGATCCAGCAGTACCTGGAGTGTAGCGCCCTCCAACGTCAGGCCTGGGTGTGTAACAAGTCTCCTCGGAACTCCAGCCCTAATAGCCGGTCGCCAAGTTGACCTGAGCCAGGTGTGGTTCCAGTGGTGTTAAGCCATTGCATCGCGAAAGTTCGACTGGACTGCGCACCGTCATCACAAACTGCTCTGGACGGTTCATCACTGGCGTGGAAACCCGGCTCGCAGGGACAGGCTGCAGATGACGGCAGGTAGTACCATCAGGGGGATGATTCCGCCCTTACTCCTCCTTTGTCCCGGGATGCCTCCAGGATGTTAATGTGTTGCTCCATCTCAGCCATCTCTCGCTCCACGGCATAGCTCTCCATGGCATACCAGCATCGCTTAAGGATCCCACTTCTGACACCAATGTAACAACCCAGCCGGTATGTCACTATAGCCGAGCTGCTAATAAAGTGGCTTCATTGGAGAGCTGTTTATGGCCCATACACTGCACGACACTGGACAGTCTCAGGGAGGGAGAAATAGGCAGAGAAGCAAAGTCTCCGTTTCATCATCAACCCCCATCTATTTGAACACACACAAACAGCCAAACAGCTGCTTCCAGCCCTCTCACTCATGGTTCTCCTCCATGATTCCCCACTTCCCATCAGTCATAGGGGCCTGAAGGCGGGGCTGACCCCCAGGTCCAATATGTTTGCTTGTTATTCTAGCATAAATCCTTTTAAATTTGATTCTGTCAGGTTAGGTTATATGGACAGTGTTTAAGTCCTCAGGTATAGTTGCCCAATCCCATACTTTTTGTCTGATTCCCCCTAGATAAAAAAAATAAATACCAATTTTTTAAAATTTATTTTAAGAAATTAAAAACGTTTATGCTGTCGCGGGCCACATAAAATAACATGACGGGCCACATTTGAGTTTGACACATGTGATGTAAGGTGGACAAATACAAACTGTCTGAGAAAAAAAATTAACAAAATGTAAAATTAAAATAGGTAACTTAAAAACTCAATACAAATAAATACATAAACTTACAAATACAAAATAATTTTTTTTATTCAAACTCTGCACTGAATTGAAAGAATTCCTGTTCTGAGCTGCTGTTGTTTAAAAGTTGTTTGACTCCACTCAGAGTTGTTCTGTGCTGCTCAACACACTGTGGTTAACAAAATATCAAGAGCATACACTTCAGAATGAGGTTCACTGTGATTTGTATTAACACTTTAAATGGGCGAATTAACTCACTGGGTTATCCTGGCCCGCTGCACCACATTTTTAAAGAACAATGAAACAATTGTCTCTTTTATTGCCAAACATATTATTTAATCTATTGTGGGGTGGATGATTCAAGAAAAATGACAAATATTGGAACTTACAATTTAAAAAAATGGAATTATTACAAATTGCCACCAGGCTGGTCATCAACCTATTCACTCATTGATGTGATGTGAGTGTGTGTCACATTCCTCCGCCAGCAATTGTCATCAGTGTTGTGCAAGTAACTTCAAAACTCTAAAACATTACTGATTGTTTGTAAACTGTTATTTTAAAGTAATCCTTTTCTATGCATGTTTTAATTAATCATATTTGTATATGACATGTACGTTGCTTTTGGTTACTTTCTTTGTGGTATTTGTGAAAGTAGAACATAATATTTAAAGTGACAAATGTACTGCAAAGCATTTTGTGAGGAGCAAAGTGGCTGATGCCTGCCAGTAATGTTTATTTTATTTCAAATGAAGGGACAACATTTTGAGTTCGGGGTATTATTTTGAAATAGAGGTTTTTGAATGTGAAAAGGTTATTTAAAAAAAAGACCAAAAAGAGAACTTGAGAACTACATGTCTCTGTCATGATTTGAACTTGTCTTGTTTTTGGTCCTTGTTCTGTCTTGTTTCTGTTTCCTGTTTTATTTTGAAAGTATCCTGTCTTGTCTGTTTTCTTGGGTTTTACTTCCTTTGGTCCCCATCTGCCCTGATCGTGTTCACCTGTGTCTTGTCTGCCCTGTCTGTATATAAGTCTTGTCTCTGCCTTCCTCCTGTGTTGGTCCATTAGTTATTCCTGTCCTGGTTGTCCTTGTCATGCCATGTTCCTCGGTTCTTGTTCCACGCCACAGTGAGTTTTGTTTAGTTTTGTCATCCTGCTCTGCAGCGCCTTTTGTTTGTTCATTAAACCCTCTAGACTCTGATCCTCATGCCTCCACCTCTGCGTCTGGGTCCAACCGGCTCTCGAGCCACCCTGCACCATGACAGTCTCAAAAAGAAAGGTTAACAACAAAAGTAAGTTAAAATGACTACACTTGTTATCCTTAAACAACATGACAGACAGATATAAAATTGAAGTTGAATGTCTTATAAAGGTCTAATTTAAAAAGAGGGGGGGGAGTGGGGCTAGACACGTTTATTTGGAAACACAAAAATAAAATGAATCTTTGGGTCTATGAAGCTTAAAGGGAAATTTGGCTCAGTGATATCAGTAAAAAGTAATTTAAAACGCTTAAATTGACTGTCAAGAAGCAAAACAACCACAAGCCTTAAAGCAACTGCAAGACTCACCTGCACTCCCTATAAGATGCGTATTGAATTGGAGGCTCCTCTCTGAGACCCTTCATGGGTCCTGACAACCCAAAAACCTTGCAGCTGCATGTAAAACTACCTTTGAACTCTTACATAGTAAACTAAAGGGAGAAACCATTGAGAATGTGGTCTGTGAGTCATCAGCACCTGTTTTTGTCAGATGATTTTTAGGTTCTAGCATTTTCCTTATTGGTGAAGTGAGAATAGTATGGTGTTATCCAGTATCTTAGCTAGAGAGAAAGGATGGGATGAACGAGGGGTGAAGGGAGCTATTTTTGTCAAAAAAATGTAAACCTTCATCCAACAGAAATACCAGTATCAGATATAACCTTTCATCTGTTTAGGACATTCTCCTGAAGAAACTCAAACAGGACAAGCCAGTATCACCCAGGTCATTAACACCTGAAGGGGCTAATCAGGCAGAGGAATGTAACAACTGTCCCTCACCTCCTCGTTGAGGACAAAGGACTATTAACAACTCATAACAACATAGTTTAGTAGTCTATCTGAGTTGAAAAAAAAAACTCAGGTCCTTGTTTTGCTCAGTCACTCATCATCTTTACCCAATTCCTTCCTCAGAGGACTTATAAAAACAGAACTGAGGAAAGACTCTCTTGGTTAAGAGGCAAAACAATTTAGGCCTAAAAAAAAAACCTCAGTCCAAGTCCAGATGACAAATTTAAAAACTTTTTCTGTTACAGCATCCAAAGCTTTGCATTGCAATCATCGGCTAACCTACAGGCACCATAAAGTTTACATTTATGTAATGACTGACTCTGCAGAAAGTTGGCAGTCTACACACTATGCTCCTCAGCATTACTTGACTTCACTCTGTTAGTTTATGTGGCCTATTATTTGACAGTTTAGTTGTTTTTTCAAATAAGTTCCACTTTATTATAGTACTGCTTATAGCTGTCTGTGGAATATTTAGTGGTACGGACAATGTCAGGGTTTGACTTGTTGCACAGGTGTCATCATCTCATAAGATCAAGCAGGAATTCACTGAGCTCCTGAGGGCGGCAAATTCTTTCACAAATGTTTGTGGGAATAGTCTTCATGATATTCATGAGTATGGAAGTGGTTGGAACACCTAGATTTAAATTAGCCATCTGGATACTTCTTGCAACATGTTTAGATTATCTGGGTTTTTAGTTCTATAAATCTCATCATGCTAAACACATGGATGGCACCGTTGGTTGTGTGTAGGACTGGCATATGGGAAATCATGGTTTGTTTCCCAGCGAGGCAGTTTCCCTATATATGAGCTTCATCCAGTGTGGGTCTTTAGGCAAAACCCTCTACTGCCTAGTTATGTAGCCTCAATGGGGGGCAAGTCTTTGTCCCTGAATGCTGGTTTCCAGCCCAGATAAAATACAAGGTTGTGTCAGGAAGGGCATCCAATGTAAAAATCATCAAATCAGTGAAAGCTGATTCACTGTGGCGACCCCTGAAGGGATATGCAGAAGGGTGAACAACATACAGCTAATGTTTAATATGTTACAGCTCCTGTTTTCACAAATGGCTCTAAAAATTTGAAAGCCAACCAGAGAATTCTGAGGGATTTTAAAAGATTTTTTTTTTAATCCTTAAGATTTGAAGCAGGGGTGGATGAGTGCTCAGTTACATTGTGGCTATAATCTGTTACACCTTTTGGAATGTAGAAAATACTTTTTCCCGGCTAAACATGTCTTTACTAAGTACTTTTGCGTTGAAAATGAGATTAAAGAGAACACTCTTAGAAATGATCAAAAATGAACACAGATCCTATATTTGCTGTTCAGCACAGTAGTTTCCAACATGTTCAGTTTATTCACTTGGTCCCCAAAGGTTGATAGTTGTTCTCCTTGTGACTTTAGGGATTCTTCAGACAGTTCTGTTATTTTCTTTTTATTTTCAACTTTTGGCTTTTGGCTCCCTCAGCAGTACTTCAAATTTCCTGTCTTGAAAACACCTTATGCCTTCCAGAAGAATATTAGTTAGGCATAAGTACTACTGGTGAGCCCAGGGGAAATTCCTGACATAAATGTATCAAATCAGTCTTTTGAAAATCTCGTCTATTGGGAATACTACTGTGCAAGAAGTGGTTGGTTGTTTGAACATTAGGGGCTAATCCAGAGATGGAAGAGTTGAAGACATACATGCATCTACATGTATCCTTTGTGCTGGACAAAAACAGGCCATGTGTTCTCCTGTTCTCACTCTAGTCTAAATGAGAACATGATAGTTTGAACTGGTACTGATAAATGGTAAATTGCGTGTACTCAATGCTTTAATATCTTCTTACAAGGCTTAAATCACTTTAAAGTCACAGTCCCATTCACACACACATTCACATACTGATGGTGGCTCCACTGCTTACTGACACAAACGTGTAACCACCAGGAGCAATGTGAAAGTGTCAGTGTTGGGCCCACTGACACTTTGACGCATAGGTGGACAGTGTGGGAAACTAACCTGGATTACACAATGATAGTAAGTCAGCTCTTGTTTTCTATTAAAGGTAAAAGGATGAGCCTTTTTTTTGCTTTACGAATAGACATCATGAATGTAAAGCTACAGACACACCAGGCATGTGTGTTGAGCCTATGGTGATCACACTTGACCATCAGAGAGGGACTTCTTCTTTATCTTTATTTACCATTTACCAGCGCATGTCCACCACCTACAGTTGGAAGAGTGTTGGTGTGAAATGGTGCAAAGCTTGCAAATCTTGCCCCAGGCTTTTTCTTTCCCAGCTTTATTCCGATATATGAAAGACTTGGTGTCATATCATTCTGGCTGGCTACAAACCACAATTCAATTCAATTCAAATCAATTCAATTCAATTCAATTGTATTTATATAACCCAAATTCACAACAACAGTCATCTCAATGGGCTTCGTGCCGGTAATTTTAAGGTAAGGCAATAATTTTTCCCTCCTCCATGATCAATTTTTTAAACACTTGGCAGTGATTGGTCAAAGTTTGACATGGTTTAGCTTTCAATCTGCTATCGTAGAGCCCAAAAACATTTGTAGAAACTTGTGTAGCTATGCATGAATGCAATTTTTGAATGCGGAAGCCCAAAACAGAATATTATTTTTACACTTTAAAATTGTAAAAACGTGAGGTGACATGTTGGGAGACAGGGTTGGGCGATGTCCCCTAAATTGGCCGTTAACGATGTTTGCTGTCAACCATCGGGATGGACGATGATATCGTCGGGGGGTGGGGGGGCTATTTTTAAAATTTTCGTTCTTATATAATTGCTATTCGTTATTTTACTTTATTACTTCATTTATTTTATTTCCCAACTAATGACTCATCCGCGATGATCCAGTATAAACTGAGGGAAGTGACTTTAACAAAAAACTAACAAACAAAATAGAAAAGAAGTAGTCCGCTCCCGCACTTAACTAGTCAAGTGGACCGGCGGAGCGCGGACTTACAGCTTTGTGTTTTGTGTATGAGTGACATAGCACTCATGGTTTTGTACCATGAGTGCTATGTGTGGGAGATTTAAGACTGCGATCCGTCCCGCAGCTCTAGGGGTACGAGCTACCGAACTCAGAACCGGGTCTAAAAGTGTGTGTCTGAGCAGAGCTCGGATCGTCAGCACACACACAGCGCTTTGGGGCATTGTAAGCTTGAAAGCAGAAATGTCGCGCAGTCCTTAGAAACCGTACAAACAATCACGTGGATTTGTGTTTCCAGTCGTGTCCCGACTAAATAAAGGCTGATGTTATTCCCACATGTTTACGTGCAGCCAGGATGCAGATTGCAGCGTCACCCAAAGCTAATGTTGTTAGCCCGTGTTAGTATACTGCTAATCCTGGCTTCTTTCCGGCTCCGTTCAGAAAAAGCACTGACCACACGGATTAAGATTAAAATTCAAATTATGAGCGAACAGGTGTTTCATAATAACGGTAACATTATTAAAAGCACGTTTAGAAGATCGTCTTATATATTACCGAGCTGACATGTCAATGTATATAGCCGCTCGGCGCTGTTTAACATTAATTTGTATTGAAATGTTACATTCAATAAAGTTTGAAAAAAAAATAGCCGCTAGGCGGAACTCACATCCTCTTCCGGTTTTCCAAACCCTACTGCGCATGTGCGAATGATTTATTCCGACTGAAAGTGTGACCTTAGTGAACGTTTGTTATATTCTGAAAACATTTTTCTGGGCCCATCTACACGGTTGGATTCTAATCTGACCATTGATCCCATCAAGATATTTTGCACATGTAACCGCGGGTTTATGGTGTTGACTCGCAGCGTGGCATTACGATGGTGTCTCTCCATCGGGATGTCACTCATCCATCACGATGGACAATGGTATCGTCCATCGGCACAACCCGATTGGGATATCAATTGTTTGTGGTAGATTTAATTTAACTTCATTAGGTTGCTAATTTTTTGGGTAAGATCAGGGTCTTTCAAAATACGGTAGACTTTACTTTGATGCTTTGTAACAGAAAAAAACATGAAAGGTTTTATTCCAAATTCTTATACAGTAAAACATAAAAATTTAGCTGTACAGCAAAGTAACTGTGTTGCAGTTCCCTTTATTGTGAATGATTTGCCAAGTCTATGAAAGACCAAAGAGAAGTGGCGAACTGTGAGCCTAAATGGTTTAAAATCTGTTCATTACAAGGAGGAACCTTTAGATATGTGATGGTCAGAAGACTGGTGTGACTAACTAATTATTCTATACAGTATTCCCCCCGTATTCGCTGGGGTAATGGACCAGGGACCCCCGCAAATAGGCAGAATCCATGAATACAGAGAACCCCCCCACCCCCTGCGGCTATAGAATGTACATTGCTGATCCTTACTCATCAAAAAGCCTTGTGAAACATTTCTGATGCTTTGTATAACATTTATTAAAGAACATTAGACTACTGATCAATGTACAGTTGTTGTCATGGTGCCTCTGGCAGCTCTCTTCACCCTCCCCTCTTTGCTCTGCTCCTGACTCGACCCAGCTGTGACCACTCAACTCATCAACCTCCAGACGTACTTAAGGAGATCCAGATCCAGTATTCATCGCCAGTTCGTTGCCCCTGATAGTGCATAGTCTGGTCACTAAGTTTATTCTTAGGCCATGTATCTTTGCTCTCGCCTAACTTCGTTTTATGCCTCGTTCCCAGGACATTCTTACCACGAGTGGTCACCTGAGTCTCCAGTCTTCCTGAACAAAAGTTCTTCACAGGATCTCTTGGATCCCTCTGCCAAGCCTCAAGCCATTACTAACCACCAGCCACACCATGAGCCACTGCTACCTCCAGCCACGCCACGAGCCACGAACCACGAACCACGAACCAGCCATCTGCCTCTTCACCACTACAAACCACGCCGGACAAAAATAAATCTTCTACTTACCTCAACACTCACCTGTGTTTTCCTTCCAGGTTCCAGCATCTGGGTCTGCCTCACTAAGCTAGCCATGAAAGTAGATTTTTTTTATTCATGACAATTGACTGTACAGTAGCGAACTTTATAACACACATTAGCTTCAGAACATCATCTTCACCAAAGACTGCAGTCACTGACTCATCTACTTGCTGTTCTTAGCACTGTTGTCACTTTAAACTGTCACTTTAACCATCTCATTGCTCTTTTACACTATTTAAACTGTTGTTATTCTTATTATGGTTATTTTATAAGCTGCTTGCACTGTGGGGTGAGAGGAAACTAATTTCATCTGTGCTGTATGTCATTCTTATGCAGCATATTTGACGATAAAGCTGACTTTGACTTTGAGTGTCACTCTGTCTCTCTGTGCCTTAAAACCAGGAGCCATGGCTTCCTCCTTCATCAGTTAAGTGCGAGACGGGAACCTTCTTCCAGAAGAGGCCAGTTTCATCCATCATTCATTCATCCGCTATTATCTTCCTCAGCGTTTCAGGATATTTTCAGGCCGCTTCTGTGTCAGCTGATGGCATTTCTGCACTTGTTTAGCAGCCGGTGAGGAAACCAACGGGCCGGCGTGCTCTTCATCTCTGCTCCCTTCTTCAGAAAATCCTCCAGCACCTCCTTCAGACACAAGAGTCTCATACGACCGTCTTGATTTGACTGAGTTTTTGTGATGAATCACGTGACTGAAAAAAAAATCTGTGAATACGTGAAACCGAAAATATTGAAACTTCTCTTTAATTGGAGGTTGAGCAATGAATAAGCAGTTGTTGGAACTGCATGATTTTTCCTTGTGATATGGTCGGCTTTTGTCTTTTTTTGCTCTTGATGATACCATGAGTAATAGCAAAGCAAACCCAAAAAACTTACATTTTGATTGGCTTTGGTTTATCTATGTAAACGTAACATGTAATACTATCCCAGCATAAAAGCAACCTGAACAGTACACAATGATCAGATCTCTGTGTACTAGCTCCGAGAGGTGGCTGAGTTTTTCTCAAATTTGTGCTTTTTTTTTAATTTCACAAGTCAGAACTCTGGCAAAACTGCCCCTAAACGACAGGCTGTTACAGCAGATATTAAATATGATCCTATTTGTTCATGAACATTGTGACTTGATTAAAAAGGGGGAAGGTGTTCATGATTGACAGATAACAGCTAAATTCCAAGCTCTACAGCTTTCTAAACAGTTTTATAGCAGGGAAGGCTAAAGTGAAACAGCCTGTTCAAGGTAAACTAAAACTTAAATACCCACTCAAATAAAAATAGTGTTTTAGTTTATAAAATTCCATCCATCCATCTTCCTCCGCTTATCCGGGACCGGGTCGCGGGGGCAGCAGACTGAGCAGAGATGCCCAGACTTCCCTCACCCCAGCCACTTCCTCCAGCTCCTCTGGGGGGACCCCGAGACGTTCCCAGGCCAGCCGAGAGACGTAGTCTCTCCAGCGTGTCCTGGGTCTTCCCCGGGGCCTCCGCCCAGTGGGACATGCCCGGAACACCTCTCCAGGGAGGCGTCCAGGAGGCATCCGAACTAGATGCCCGAGCCACCTCAACTGGCTCCTTTCGATGTGGAGGAGAAGCGGTTCTACTCCGAGCTCTCCGCGGGTGACCGAGCTTCTCACCCTATCTCTAAGGGAGCGCCCAGCCACCCTGCGGAGGAAGCTCATTTCAGCCGCTTGTATTCGGGACCTCGTTCTTTCGGTCATGACCCATAGCTCATGACCATAGGTGAGTACTGGAACGTAGATCGACCGGTAAATTGAGAGCTTTGCTTTTCGGCTCAGCTCTCTCTTCACCACGACGGACCGATAGAGCGACCGCATAACTACGGACGCTGCTCCGATCCGCCTGTCAATCTCACGCTCCGATTTTCCCTCACTCGTGAACAAGACCCCAAGATATTTAAACTCCTCCACCTGGGGCAAGGACACTCCACCGACCGAGAGATGGCAAACTACCTTTCTCCGGTCAAGGACCATGGCCTCAGATTTAGCGGTGCTGACCCTCATCCCAGCCGCTTCACACTCGGCCGCAAACCGCCCCAATGCACGCTGGAGGTCCCGGTTCGATGAAGCCAACAGGACAACATCATCTGCAAAAAGCAGAGAGGAAATCCTGTGGTCCCCAAACCAGATCCCTTCCGGCCCCTGGCTGCGCCTAGAAATTCTGTCCATAAAAACTATGAACAGAACCGGTGATAGAGGGCAGCCCTGCCGGAGTCCAACGTGGACCGGGAACAGGTCTGACTTACTGCCGGCTATGCGGACCAAGCTCCTACTCCGGTCATACAGAGACCGGACAGCCCTCAGTAAGGCTCCCCGGACCCCATACTCCCAGAGCACCCCCCACAGGATGCCACGGGGGACGCGGTCGAACGCCTTCTCCAAATCCACAAAACACATATGGACTGGATGGGCGAACTCCCACAAACCCTCCAGCACCCTAGATAGGGTGTAGAGCTGGTCCACTGTTCCACGACCAGGACGGAAACCGCACTGTTGTTCCTGAATCCGAGGTTCGACTATCGGACGGACTCTCCTCTCCAGTACCCTGGCATAGACTTTCCCAGGGAGGCTGAGGAGTGTAATTCCCCTATGGTTGGAACACACCCTCCGGTCCCCCTTCTTAAAGAGGGGAACCACCACCCCTGTCTGCCAGTCCAGTGGTACGGTTCCCGACCGCCACGCGATGCTGCAGAGACGTGTCAGCCAAGACACTCCCACAGCATCCAGAGACTTGAGGTGCTCAGGGCGGACTTCATCCACCCCCGGGGCCTTGCCACCGAGGAGCTCGTTGACTACCTCAGTGACTTCAGCCCGGGTAATGGACAGCCCCACCCCAAAATCCTCACTCTCCACTTCTTCAAAAGAAGGCGTGTCAGTGGGATTGAGGAGATCCTCGAAGTACTCCTTCCACCGCCCGACAATGTCCCCAGTCGAAGTCAACAGCTCCCCACCTGCACTGAAAACGGTGCCTGTGGAGAACTGCTTTCCCCTCCTGAGTCGTCGGATGGTTTGCCAGAATTTCTTCGAGGCCAACCGATAGTCCTTCTCCATGGCCTCACCGAACTCCTCCCAGGACCGAGTTTTCGCCTCCGCAACAGTCCGGGCCGCAGCTCGCTTAGACTGCCGGTACCTGTCAGCTGCCTCTGGAGTCCCGCAGGCCAGCCAGGCCTGGTAGGACTCCTTCTTCAGCTTGACGGCATCCCTTACTTCCGGTGTCCACCACCGGGTTCTGGGGTTACCGCCGCGACAGGCACCAGAGACCTTGCGACCACAGCTCCGAGCAGCAGCAGAGACAATGGAGGTGGAAAACATGGTCCACTCGGACTCAATGTCCCCAACCTCCCCCGGTACCTGTTTGAAGTTCTCCCGGATGTGGGAGTTAAAGACTTCCCTGACGGAGGGCTCAGCCAGACGTTCCCAGCAGACCCTCACAGTACGTTTGGGTCTTCCAAGTCTTTCCGGCCTCCTTCCCCGCCAGCGAATCCAACTCACCACCAGGTAGTGATCGGTGGACAGCTCCGCCCCTCTCTTCACCCGAGTGTCCAAGACACAGGGCCGAAGGTCACCTGAAACAACTACAAAGTCGATCATTGACCTCCTGCCTAGGGCGTCCTGATGCCAGGTGTACTGATGGACACCCTTGTGCTCGAACATGGTGTTCGTTATGGACAAACTATGACGAGCACAGAAGTCCAATAACAAAACACCACTCGGGTTCAGATCATGTCCCAAAAGCCAGGTTCCATGATCGGGGTTTGGGCCGCCGAGGCACCCGCCCTCGACTGCCACCCAAACCACATTGCACCGGCCCCTTTTGAGGTCTCCTACGGGTGGTGGGCCCATGGGAGAGTGGTCCCACGTCGCTCCTTCGGGCTGTGCCCGACCGGGACCCGTGGGAAGAGCCCCGGCCACCAGGCGCTCGCCTCCGAGCCCCGACCCTGGGCCTGGCTCCAGAGTGGGGCCCCGGTGACGCCAATCCGGGCGACGTAATCGGGTCCTCGTTGTTTCTTTTCATCAGGGGTTTCTGAACCGCTCTTTGTCTGGCTCGTCACCCAGGACCTGTCTGCCATGGGAGACCCTACCAGGGGCTTAAGCCCCAGACAGCTTAGCTCCTGGGATCACCCGAGCTCTCAAACTCCCCCACCACGTTAAGGTGGCGGTTCACGGGGAAGAGTTTATAAAATTTTCTTTTAGAATTTTTATATATATGATGGAGGATATATTTAATGAAAATTTGGCTTAAAATTGCATTTCTGAGTATTTCTTTATTCAAATCATAGTGAATCAGGTGCAGACAAAATAATTTTGTTTGATAAAGATTGGGTGGGGCACAAGCTTCCTGCTCTGCTCAATTATGATGAATCCAGTGGTAGCCAACTCGATTCATGGGCGTCTGTTTTCCTCCTCTGAGCTGGTATCTGGCTCAGAACTGTACGGCTAAATAGCTCTGATATTGCTCACCATTTTTCCTGTGCGGGTTACGTTAGGTTAATTGTGTGAGAAGCTATAAGCCCTAGGAAACAACTGTATTTTAATTTTGGCTAAAAATGACACAATCATAATTAAAGTGGGAATGCTTTTAAAAAAGATCGATAGATTATTGGAGAGAATTTTTAAGACATGAAGATTCCTGATGTCTGTCCAGATGCTAATCCAAGGAGTCTCTTTGACATTGCCTATTTCATTAGCTGGTTGGTCAATCAACTGAATTCTTTTTTATTTATTTTTTTCATTACTGGGTACTACAAACAAGACATTCATTTTATGTTACAGCCCCCAAAATGGTATACTTTCAATTTGTTTTTTAACACATCAAACCAGACTAACCTTGTATGTTGGATAACAAATATTGGACGTTTAAAGTTAACACTGAAAGCAGAGTTCTGTGTGAGATTAGGTTTGTGTAATACGGGCTAACAACAGTACAATCAGGCCTGAACATTTCAAGACGTTGGAGCCGATACTAAGAGTAAAGTTTAGATCTTCTTGAAGCTGCAAAACATCTTCCAAGGATCGCCAGTCATCAGTTTGTCAGTCATCACAGAAGGCTGTATCCTGGATGTAGTGCTTTTAGATAAAGTAGTGCAGCTTATCTACCGTAAGTGCATAAAAGTGTGTGAGCATGTTTGTATGTGTGCACTAACCACTTAATGTTTAAGGATATGAAGCTCTGCAATCTGTGATTAGCCTTTTGTTAAACTTAATGTATTTTTGAACATCTTAAGACCACAATTATTTCTTTAAAGATGCAGAAATGTTTTGATTGGTTCCTGTGCCAACTAGACTTTTGCCTTTATTTTCACTCAGTTCACCATAAATTGAATTAAACTGAACTTTTACTTATCTTAAAGTGAAAAGTTAACTCATCTTGGAAACTAAATGAAAAGAACAAGTAACAAAAATTACAAATCACCAAATATACAAACACTAACAAAGTAAATAGAGTAAATAAATAAATAGAAATAAATAAAGATGATAATGATAATATTTTACATTATAGTAATATATCAGACCTCTTTTTATTGTAAGCCTATACATCCACTGCTGGTAAGAAGCAGTGATTCACACAATACACTCTAAAAGTGATAAAATGTGTAAAAGAAACATTTTTTAATATTCAATACTGATGTTTTATGAACATTTTCAGTGTTTCGTCTCTAACAATTGGATTGGGCAATTGGTATACAGATATTATTTTTCAAACTGGGGATTGATCATACATCTAAACCTTTATAAAAAGTTTCTTGAAAAATAGAAGCACGTACTTATGATACTGATTATATTTAAAGGATTTGAAAAACAGAACAAAAAACCTAATTAAAACCTCCCATATGAATTGAAATCTCCCACATATAAAATAATGTTTTTAGTAAAACAAACGAAATGACAGGAAACAAAAAGCTTGAGTGCTTCCTTTGACAAAACTACAAACAATGAATAAATTTAGAATAGGAATTGTTACTATTTGGTTATTATTTTGATCGTTTTCTTTAAGATATACATGAAAGTGAAATAGAATGTGTTACAAAAAATTTTAAATTTTACTACTACTACTGTTTGGTCTTAAAACAGACTCAAGGTCAGCGTCTCTCTCATCCCTTCCTCCCCTGTTTATTCTTACATCTAATTTGAATCCCATCCGCTTGCTGTGAAATCAGACAAACCTTTTCGTCACTAGACTCCGCCCATTGGACGCCACAGCAACGAGGAGACTGTCAGCACATGTGACCAATGGTTGAAGGGTTCACCATCCATGACGTTTCTCCTACACCAATCAGCTTGTAGGAGGGGCTGGTCTTCAGTGGGCCTGGTTTTCATGCTTGGTTGCCAAAGGTAAGCTCCGGGAACTAATTTTGAGTTTTCTTTGACATTATTGACATTTTTACATTGTTTTTTATGCAGTGAGGTTGTAATTGGCGGCGTGTTTTATGTCGGGTAAACTGAGCAATGCTTGCTGGGTGACGGCGGTCCCGTAGCTCGCTTGAGTGAGTCCACAGCACTGCAAAGTGTAGTCCAGTCAGAGAACAACGGTGATTTTCTAAACATCACAAGTCGCCGTTATTATAGCAATACATTTATAAACTGTAAGAGAATAGACAAAAACCTTTTATAGCTGCAAAATGTCAGAGTTACCAGACTTATTTAATCCGTTACCTCGTTGTTATGACCAACTTTAAACTAAGGGTAGTAGTACGTTCCTTTCTTTGAGATTTTTAGCTTTTTTTTTAAGGTAAACAAACAAGTATACACCAATTTGAAGTTCTGTAAGGGAGTTGTCGCTGTCAAAATGTTTTATACGACTTTTTGCCGGTTATCTTATAGTTTATAGTCCTCATAAATATCCCAGCGACCCGAATGCTGTTTTTTTTTATTTTAAAGCAGCGCCGGGAAACAAGTGTGATAAACATTTTGACCATTTTAACTAAGGCCGGCGAGAAACTCATTGTTTGTCCCCTTTTGTCACTTTCAGAAAGCCTCCGTTTGAGTTGACTTACTGCTGAGCCGTCACCACCAGGGTCTTGTTTCTCACACCGCCACACCTCTTAAGTTCTTCCAGCTGCTTCCTCAGGATCTGATGCTTCTTTGCAACTATTGGGACTCGCCCAACTTTTTCAATTTTGGGATTGAATGGATTTTCACAAAACATAATCTGGATTTTTTTTTGCCTCATTGGTGGAAGTAACCCAACACTTAAGGAGAAGGCACTTTGCCCCCCCCCCCCCCTTTTTTTTTTTTTTTGAAGGGGAACTAATTTGAAGACAAAAAATGGATCAAGCCAGCGGTGGGGAGGATCCAAGTAAACCCTCAAAAAAGAAGTCCAGCGAGGATGAGGGCAAAAATAAAAAACTGGTAGGTTTTTTGGGAATGTTGCAAAAAGGATCAAAGAGTGCCTGATAGGAATGCTACAATACACCTTCTTCACAATTCGGTTCAAACCTCGATTTTTGGGTTTGGTTTTAATTTGATGTATGATTTGTGTCTTAAAGCAACAACAAAGCAAACCCCACAGTTATTTAGAACCCCCCCCCCCCCCCCCCCCCAATTTGATTTTAGAAAGCAACAATTAAAAAAACCCCAAAAAACTTTCAGTTGTAAATGGTAAATGGCGTTTACTTATATAGCGCCTTTCTTCCTACAAGGACAAAGCGCTTTACAGTCACAGACCCATTCACCCAGTCACACACACAGTCACTCACACATTCACACACTGGTGGCGGCTCCGCTGCCAAACACAGGCGCCCGCCTACCACCAGAGGCAAGGTGGGGTTCAGTGTCTTGCCCAAGGACACTTGGACTCATGGGCGTGCAAGGCGAGAATCGAACCGGCAATCTTACGATCATGGGTCGACCGCCCTACCGCTGCACCACGGCCGCCCATTATACTAGTATTATACTAATTCTAATGCATGCAGCGATTTACTTCCCCCACAATTGGGTTCAATGGTGTACATACAGTTTAATTTTAAGCTAACACTTGTGGCGTCCCTTGTGTATAAACACTGACATCTTTAAAGCTACGTACACACTGGGCGCTAAACACGCATTTCTGAACATGTGTTTGACACCTACTGTTCACAGTAGACAAGCAGGGAGGGGCTTCTTCATCTTTTCCTTTTTCTGCTGTTTATTAGCACATGTCTGCCACCTACAGTTTAAAGAGGCTTTGTGCAAAATGTCAAAGCGGTGCAAATCTCACGATTTAGGCATGAAACACAAACTGGTTAGTTCATTGCATCCTTGCAGTTAGGATATGGATTACTATCATGTCAGGAGAGTGGGCTTGGTTCGTCGTCTGGTTCGTCGCCGTGTTTGGGTTCGCCACATAGACCAAATCCAAGTCCCTGATTGGTTAAAGTTTGTCCTGGTTTAACTTTCGCCACATGTTCAGTGGCCGTTTACTTTTTTACATAGAGCCCAAAAATGCTCATAAAACTGGCATGGCTACACGCTAACACAAGAGTTTTGAATGTGGAAGCTTAAAACCAGTGGTTACATAGAATTTTCATTAGAATTGGCTGCTCTGTAGAGGGTGGTGTGAATGTTGCTGTACACTCAGCCTGGTGTAGCTCAACATTTGTCGGACACTTTCAATGTAAACCTATGTAAATGTAAAGCTAATGGTTTACATTTAACTTTACCCAGAATTCGGTTCAATGGTTCAGTTTAAGCCTAGAATTGTGGCATTCCTAGCGTATAAATACTACCCTCTGCAAAGTCAACGCTAGTGAGCCCGCAAAAGTTTCAAAAACTTTATTTCCTTAACCTCTCCTGTATGATCCCACAGTAATTACTTAACAAAGTGTTGTCAAGATACTGTTGCTGTTTACTGAAGTACAAAACACAATTGTTGATGTGTTAGTATTACTATTTAATGTATCCCCAGCTAATAGCAGCTGGAGTTCACCTTAAGAGATACAATTTCTTTAAGTAGGTCCATTTTCAAGGCACTCAGTGGATCATGTGATCAAAAAGCATTTCTTAAAGATTTTCTAAAGAGCAATCTTCCTCTTACTGCTGGGTCAATTTTTATGCTTCCGTATGAACACAGAAAAAAAAAAGTTATTGAATAACTTTAGAGGCCAAGGGATCACATCTAGTGAGGCAACTTCCTTGCTTGAGATAAGGTGGACTCAGTTGCCGGATTCCATAGTCAACAGTAGGGTTTGATATGCAAATTAGATGAACCTCCTTATTTGATGATCAGCTTTAGACCAGAGATGGAATCACAAGACGTAATAAAAGAAGAGGTCAACGATTGTGAGTTGCATTTGGTTGGAGGCTAATTAATTATTAAATCTGCAAATAGAGCAACCTGAAATCCACCATCTGGACAGCAGAAGTCATAATCCCCATAAATTGAACTATCAGTCAACCTTTGTTAACACATGTGAAACTATTTACTGTACACACCTGTCTGCTGTTAAAAACATTTGGCTTGTTTAGTTGAGTAACTTAATATCTGTTTCAAAATGTGTCCTTTTAATGTTTTAATTCCCACATTTATTTATTTAAAATTCAATTGATACAAAAAAAAATCATATTTTTAGGTCTTATGTGTTGCGTCATGTTTGGGTGTGACACTGAGTTCCCAGTTATGTCTGCAGACTAATTACTGGGTGGTTTGAAGAGGGACCCTGGCTACGTTTTGACGCCTGGTTCCTAAAACTTGGAAACACCCTTACTCACAATACAGTGATGTCCATGCTGTTGTGTTGATTACT
The DNA here is from genome assembly GCF_053564925.1 of Oryzias latipes. NCBI lineage: Eukaryota > Metazoa > Chordata > Actinopteri > Beloniformes > Adrianichthyidae > Oryzias > Oryzias latipes. The sequence continues at coordinate 11,412,648 of NC_136246.1, forward strand.
TGAACTCTTTCAGTGTTGTGAACTTGATAAGAGAGACCTTATTCAGCAGCGGGGGCATTGTCAATGCGATAACAACTGAAACCAACAGAAATTATTACATTTAAATCGCACACACCGGTTTGAGTGGCTACATACGCTGATGGGGAGGGAGTGGCAGGATCCTGGGAAAGAGGACCAACCCTTTTTGTGACTCAGTGGATTTCTACTGTCACTAAGCTACAGAGAGATGTGTGTTTGGATGGAGCTTTTCTCTTGTGGTCTGTCTAAAATCTCAAGCTGTTGCTTGTTAAATGTGTTCTTGTCTTGACTTATGAAGAAATTGATTGTATGTAATAGTTGCCATATACACTTTAAAGTGTATTTTTACTGTTTGAATGTGTTGACGGTGCAGAAAGAGGCTGTCTCTAGCTGTTTTATACCATGGGTTCTTATTTGAACATTCATTGGTGTGGAGAGTGAACCCTATGAAAGATAAACCTATAAATGGAAGTAATCTTCAAGTTTACCTTTACATAAAGGAGACATTTGGGTGGATTGCAAATGTAAGAACTGACAATAGCAAACTGGTTATGTATTTTACTTAGATGCTTGTGTTAGTCCCACTCCGATCATCTTTTGAGCTATTTTCAAAGTGTTTCAAGTGGTCTTTGAATTATGATTATGCCCTTTTTAGCCAAAATCAAAAAACCTGTGTCAAAAAACTAGGAGATAGTTTCTGCAGGCCGGCACGAGTTCATCATAAATTTGGCTCTAAGTTGTGGACAGGGACCATTGGTGCTAAGCAACCCCCCCTTCCCATCACCCATAACTAAGCGCTCGTGTTTACGTGCCCTTGTTTATAGCCCCTCACAACCGTAACCTAACATTATCAGTTAAACAAAAATGGCAAGCAATATTGGAGCTAACCAGCCGAACAGTTTTGAGTCAGATTCCAGGTCAGACGAGGGAAACAAAGACGTCCATGGATCTATTTGTCTGCGAGTGGATGCATCACAGTAGAGCGTAGCAGGGAGCTTGTGGCCTGCCCAGCGTATTTTCAACGTCACAAATAGGATCTTTTTTTAAACAGCATTTTTTCATCTGCTCACGATTCACAACTATTTGAATAAAGAAATACTCAGATACACTTTGAGCTTAATTTTCTTATTATATGCCCCCCATCATCAGAAAAAGGCCACAAGGACATGTTCAAAACACAATTCTCTTCGGAGTGGGTCTTTAAATGTTCTTTAAAAATCGTAGCATAAAAGGAAAGACTGTTGCTGGGTGGGATTGTGAACTCACAATAGCTTATAAAGAGTGCAGGTTAAGAAATGGGAAAAACTGTTCATCATGTCTGTGAGAAATTCCTCTGCTCTTTAGGTCTCTGATGTTCTTAGGCAGCAAATGTTGTTTTTTGGGCTCTAGATGAGGCCTTATAAGGAACATTAGGTCTTTCTGGCTTAAAGTAATGTCAGCGTTTCTTCTACAGTCATTTAGGATCGGCATTCATTTAGGATTTAGCCGCCATTCCTAAATCCTAGCTGCCGCTCCTTGAAATTTAGTTTTTTTGTGTGTGGCAATTACACCACTGTTGCAAGTCCTAATAGATTTTACAAGTGAAATTGACATCCAAAGTTATTGATGGTCAGCTGACGTTACGCAACATACGGTATCTGTAGTTGAAATCATTTGGTCCCAGTGTGAAGTCAGTGTTGGTAACTTGAGAAAAATAACGGACACCATTAAGCCCATTTCTACACGTCAAGGTGTATTCACTGACTGACAGAGAAAGACATCTGATGAAGATGATGTTAGGGAGCTATCATTAACCTTTTACTAATTAATATTTTCGTAAAAACCTGCGTTTATGCTTGCAGTCAGATGTGACGTGTAAATTATCTACCATTGATGTTAAATATAATGTTTAAGTAACATTAGACATGGAGAAACAATGTAACACAGTGAAGTTGACTGATTTGAGAAACAGGCTGCAGGGGATCACCTTGCTGCCTGTTTGTTGCTGAGCATAAACAGCCACATGTTAAAGAATTTCAATACAACAGAGCATGGAAGATGTTCTACCAAAAATCCAGAAATTTTCAGTCTTCTGGACTCTACCACTGAGTCTCCATAAGGGAATAATTATTTTATTGCGTATGTTATTTAATTTAGTTTATATTATTTATTTCATTATTAGTTTTACTATCTTAGCCTTGAAAAATGCAATTTCAACTGGCCAATCAGTAGTTTGTAACAGCGATATCTTCGATTTAGTGTCTTTACACTGAAACTATTTCTTGGAGGACCTGTCCCTGCTGCCGGAAAAAAACCCTCACTGAATGTTGATACCAAATTACTGAAAAATCAAGTAAGATGAGGACAGATTCCTTGTTTCTTTTTCTGTTGAACTTGTCTCGTGGCCAGACTTGTTGGATGTTGCTCAATCTCCCAAGCAGAGCAATGAAGCAAAGCCTGTTTAAAAAAGCTCAGCTCAACTCTCAGAGAGAGGAAGTGATTATTCATCCCTGGGTGGGGCCTTGGTTTGTCCTTTTTGTTTTTTCACTGTGTTAGGTTGACATTACTAAGTAGAAATGTAATGATCTAAAACTTGGAAGCATAAACAGAATTTTTTTATAGCATAAGTAAAAAATAATGTTTCATATGATAGTTTTAGTTACAGGATTGTTCCTTAGCAAAAAGTAATCTAAGTGTACTAGAACTATACATAGCACAAACTTAAGGTGAGGCAGTATACTTGAAGCTTACTTTTATATACTAAATAATGTTGTAAACTTAAAATATTCTAGTCTGAAGAAGTATTCAATTACTATACTTCCTGCACTACACATTTATGGTCTGTAGTGTACATGCTATACTTATACACATTTATACTTTACAAAATAAACTTCAGGTGTACTACTTTTTGCTAAGGGTAATTTCAACAGCAAAACCATTATTCAAATAATTTCAATATAAAACACATTTTTCTTTTACTTGCATCACACTACAAATGTGTATTTTTCGATTCCTTGAAGACTCAAGTCTCCTGATGGGCACTAACATCTAGAGTTGCCTTTTAAGTTAAGTACAGATAGACTTGGAGGAGAAACACTGAAAGCTGTGTGTTTGTTTATGCCATTAGTGGGTAGGATTACATCAGAGCAATGCTATTTGTGCTGTGGGCCAATGGTGTAGTTACTCAGCATAACCATATTTGAAGAACTCTAAAGGCCTGTCAGAAAAACACAACCACAATCTTTTTGGTGGTTTGTTGTGATTCTTTTTTCTTTCTTTCTGTTTTCTGGTGTCTTGATTGGATACTGTGGAAGCACGAGGTTGACTGGAGCGTGTAGGTGGAACAAGGTCTTTGGCTGGAATTCAGGAGAGTTGGTTTGATAGAGTAGAAGAAACCTTCCTTTTCTCTATACCAGAGTGAAAGGTGATGTCAATCTGTTGCTATGAGAGCAGTCGTTTCAAACTCACACCATGACAGAGGGATTGAGAAAACATGACCATGACTGCTAGCATGGTTTAACTTTTTTTGACTCACAAATGGATTGGAATTAGACCGTTCTATCATACATATCTGCATGTGTTATTTCCTGTAGCTGTTAACAACTGAATCCAGCTTTTCCAGCTTGCTTACATACAGTATTGGCTGTAGGTTCTTTTTTGTGTAAATTTAATAAACAGCAGGGTCTGGCACACACAGTTGTTTTGTCATTCCACACATTGTTCAAAAAGTGTCGATTTTGATCTACAAATATGCCACTTTTTACTGTTTCTTTATCGCTAAAGAGAAACTTTGGAGAATAAAGACTGTCAGTCGGCGTCGTTTGTGCCCCCGCCCCCCTTGTGTCAAGCTCTTCACTCAGCCAAGACGCAGCTTGCAGAAAGGGGGGAGCAAGGGCGGGGCTACTCAGTTTAGCAACAAACGGCCACACCCACATAGAGGGAAATTTGGGAAACAGAGACTTCAGATAAACATGAAATATGGCTTTTTAAGACATTTAGGTTGTGGGATTTTGTTAAAAACTTCATAATCATAATTAAAACACCACAGGGAACGTTTTTATAAATGATTCTTTAAAGCGCCAGTTAAACTTTATAAAACACTCAAACTAATACCAGTGTACTATACATTTAAACTTAATCTAAATATGTTGGTTTGCTTGAATTTAATGTTTTTGAAAAGTGTAAGATTTTGTGTGTGTCAGTTTTGACAATATCACATTGTGAATCATATTTAATGACTCAGTTTTGGTCTGTTGGTGAAGGTTTTGGCATTTAAAGGTTTTGATGATTGATGTGAGGTTTAAGGAAGCCCCAGTCACCCCAGGTTGTGTAAACTTGGGGTTTTTGCACAGCCTGTTAATTTATTGCACTCTTCACATCCGTTTTTAAATGCTTAATTCCTATTGGGTTATCCTAAGTAAGAAGTTTGTCATACAATGCTTGATCTTTTTAAGATGTGGTACTCTGATCTAATTGTGTGTAACTGAATGATAGTTTTGTTAAAGCAACCGGTGACAAACAGTGGGAAACGGACCAAATGCTGGAGTCATTATAACGTTCAGGAAGTTGAAGAGAGGAAGCGGGACAGAATGCGGTGGGGTGGGGGGGGGGATAAAAAAAACGGCCTCACTGCTCTTCCTTAGAGTCCCTGTTCAGACAGGAAATAAGGCACTTACTGCCCTGTCTTAGTTATTCTAAAAATGTGAGGCTTTACTCACAATGCATGTCTTTTTTATGTGGATATACATAAACTTAGATTGAAATAGATGTAGATCATTGTGACGACATCTAGATGTGGTTTGTGCTCAGACTCACGGCCTGTGGGAGGTCAGGATGAAGGGTTTTCCCACTAGGTCCTTTGACCTAAACATGTGTCAAAGTACTGCTAAGTTAAAGTTTTTTTTCCCCTGCAGTAATTGCTGGAGATTGCAAGTGTTGGTATGCCTCCCTGTAAAATTCATTAACATTTGTTAGAAACGATCAAATTTGGTAGTTTATTTTAATCTCTGCATATGAGAATCCCTGAGTGTAACTATCATAATTTAACCTTTTTAAAATTCATTTTAAATACTTTTCTTTACCAAATTTAATTCATTGATTCCTTCCTAACCTGTTAACGGAGTACAATTGGGGCAGGCTTGATAACTCAGTAAGGCAATTTATATAAACTAATGTTCAATCATAATTTATTCTAAATTTCTAAAATCATTTATGACGTAAATGTTAAAAGAACGTATCCAAACATCTCTTAGAAAAGTACAAAAGTAAACTGTCATTATTTAGGCCTATGCTGTAATATTTAATAGTTCGTGAAAATATTGTATTTGAGTAGAATTTATGAACATTCTCAACAGATGACACTAAAGCCTTTTCTTGCTCTGGCCTTATATAAATGTAGAAAAAAAACCGTGCCTGGTATTTGCCTTCATCAGAGATGGCGATGACCCAAGGGCACTTCTGTGCTGGTTCTTCTGTCACATGGCCAGCCCATCCAGTGTAGGGCCATTCAAGTCGTAGCTTCACTGTTTTTTGTTTTGTGCACGTCTCCTTTTCAGGCGTTGTTTTAAGAAACTAAATAGGAAAGGTACTTTTCTCCAAAGAATCATTGCAGACTCCCAAGCTTTTTCAATCCACTAGAGCAGTGTTTTTCAACCAGTGTGCCGCGGCACACTAGTGTGCCGTGGGAGATGGTCAAGTGTGCCGTGGAAAATTGCCCTCATTAACTGATCTAAAAACATTAACCATCTCCAGGAAATCAGCTCTTTGTTCATCCAAACAGGTCCTGATAAAACACTGAGTAGTTAGGAATATAAACGATCATAAAATACTTTTTTCGTTGTGTTTATTCTATTAAAGACATTTTGATAAGAATGACGGTAACGCGATTTACCTGCAGCTATAACTGTGTAAGGAAAAGTCCCGCAGCTTTTACTGTCTCCACGACTCCACCAATCATTCTTGAAGGCTTAATCACATGTCATCAGTCTGACCAATCAGAAGTGGTTAAAGTCTCCACTTCCTTGTTCCAATTTAGCTCATAACTCAGTCAGTTCCGACAAAAACACCAGCTAAAGCTCGTCTTTAGCGGTGTAACTTTCCACAGAATCCAGTATCAGACCGTGGAACAAGTGAACAAAACCATGAAGCTCAGAGACGCGAGTCTTTCTGCCGTTTTCTCGCAGTTTTCACACTACATCTCCCATGATGCATTGGCTTAAAGGGACAGCGTCTTGAAAACACAACGAACATACAGTTTGTATGTAACTTAACTTTTATTACATCTTTTAGAAAAACATCTGCAACTTCCTGCTTTTTCTGCCACAATTATCACAAAAATGCACGTCAGATTGCCGGGGGTGGGGGGGGGGGGCTGTAGATCAAAACAGACTATGAGTTTCTGCTTTTTTTTTTTTTTTTTTTTGGGATGCTGGTGTGCCGCGGGATTTTTGTCAAGGTTAAAGTGTGCCGTGGCTCAAAAAAGGTTGAAAAACACTGCACTAGAGTGTGTGTGGGGATATAGAAATATATAAAGTTAATAAATTTTTTATTTTATTTTATTTTTTTATCTTAGAGAATTGTCTTAGTGTAGGAACTTTACCAATGACTACATGGTCTTAAGTTTTAGTGTTTAATTTAAAACATATGTATTCCTTTGTCCTTAAATTATTTTATTGATTTCTATATTTGATTAAATGTAGTTAGTTTACTACTGCTAAATTTATATTGGTCTGACTGTTCAGGATGATTCTGATCGCACTCAGTTGCAGTTATGTGTATTGTAAGATCGCTAAACCTGCATGGAAACATGTCAAACAATTTATGTTAAAAATTATTGCTTTAGAGTAATGGTTTAAAACAGGGGTGTCAACTTCATTTTCACCGAGGGCCACATCAGCATAGTGGTAGTCCTCAAAGGGCCGGATATAACTTATACACGTAACTAAATGTAATGAAAAATAAACATAACTACTCCTTAATGTTAAATAACTCATTATTTATTTACTATAACTTTTTAAAGTGACGATTACAGTTGCATAGAAAACATATGTTTGCTTGTTATTCTAGCATAAATCCTTTTAATTTGATTCTGTCAGGTTTGGTTATATGGACAGTGTTTAAGTCCTAATGTATAGTTGCCCAATCCGAAATTTCAAGTCAGATTTCCCCTAGATATGAATAAATACACACCAATTTTTATTTTTTATTTTAAGAAATTAAAAACCTTGAGTTTGACACATGTGGTTCAAACGGTGGTTTATGATTTTGAAGAATCTGTAGAAGACCACACAGGCATGAAAGTCCACTGTTGAATGTCTCTTTTTCATTGACATCTTTTTTAACCACCTCTATTACTCTGTTGTTAATTCATTTTTATGGTTAAAAATGCAGCACCCTTATTGGTTGCAATAAAAGCATCAAGTTTAAGAACTCCAAAGGGATTGTTTTTTTCAGTTTTTTGCTGGAAGAATTTGTCATTTCATAGGTTTCCAATAGGCTAATTGTATACAAGTAAAAACTTTTTTTTGTTAATTATCGCTGTTACTTTCTTATATATATATAGTGGATATATTGGTAGAAGGATGTTGGAGATGGAGCTGCCTGGCAGGAGGGCAAGAGGACGGCCAAAGAGGAGATACATGGATGTCTTAACAGAGGACATGAAGTTGGCTAATGTTAGGGTAGAAGATGTTCATGATAGAGTGAGGTGGAAAAGGATGATTCGCTGTGGCGACCCCTGATGGGAAAAGCCGAAAGAGAAAAAGAAAGATCGCTGTTACTTTCTTCTCCACAATGAATGATCTGTGGTGTTGCAATTCTGTCATTTAGACAGACAAGTTGACTGAATAGAACAGTGTTTTTCAACCAGTGTGCCGCAGCACACTAGTGTGCAGTGGGAGATGACCAGGTGTGCCGTGTGAAATTATCCATTTTCACTGATCTAAAAACATTTTCCATCTCCAGGATATCAGCTCTTTGTTCATCCAAACAGGCCCTGATAAAACACAGAGTAAGTAGGAATATGAAAGATCGTAAAATACTTTTTTGTTTGTGTTTATTTGATTCTATTAAAGACACTTTGATAAGAATGACGGTACCGCGATTTAGCCTTAGCGTCAGCTCTGTTTTCGTAAAAGTCACGTCCCTTCAACTGTCTCCACCAATCATTCTTGGAGGCTTAATCAAACGTCATCAGTCTGACCAATCAGAAGTGGTTAAAGTCTTCACTTCCTTGTTCCGATTCTGCTCATAAAGTCTCTGTTCCAACAAAAATACCAGCTAAAGCTCGTCTTTAGCGGTGTAGCTTTCCACAGAATCCGGTGTCAGATCGTGGAACAAGTGAACAAAACAATGTCTGCAATCGGCGGCAGTTTTGCACTATCTCTCCCATGATGCATTGGGATAAAGTGACAGCGTCTCAGCGTACAATGAGTCTTCCCTGTTAAATGTCATGAAACCACAACGAACACACAGTTTTTTAATCTTCTTGATGAAATCGGAGGTCAACAGTTGAATTCTCCTTCAAGGTTTGTGTTTATTAACAGCCAAACATCCCAGTTTTTGGTCCAAGTCATCTTTCTAACTGAAACACTTTTTAATTAGGTCAGGATTATTTTGTATGTTAAATTTAAGAAGAAGTAATAAAATTTAAGAAAGAGGATTAAGGTGAAGTGGCCAACAGACACAATTAAACTGAATTGAAACAATTGAATCATCTAAAAAGAAACAAAACATTATTGTAAAAGTTTTCAAAGACTTTATCTTTGATTAAGACAAAAGAAAAACTAATAAAACTTCAACATTTTCACTTTTTGTGTAGCAACAGAAAACATAAATATAATGGTAGTCTTTTTGTGTGAAATTTATCAAACATATTGTGATCACCTAATTGGTCTAAAATTACAGTTGCCATTGCACCACCATTGAAAATATATATAAAAATAAATGTCACCATTTAGAAAGAATATATTTGTTTTTTTGTGAGGTTACATAAAATTGCATGTTAAAAAACTGAAGGGAAAAACAACTACCAGGGTAAAATGTCAAATAATTTAGTTGAAAATTATTACTGAAAACAAACGTAACTTTTATTCCATCTTTTAGAAAAAACATTGCAAAGGGACACTGTACAATTTTTGGATGCTGGTGTGCTGCGGGATTTTTGTCAAAGATAAAGTGTGCCTTGACTCAAAAAAGGTTGAAAAGCTCTGGAATAGAACTCTTAAGTAAAAAAAGTGAAGCTGTATTTGGAAACCGTCCTTATTGCTAGCCATTTCTATCTTCTTTCTTATTGATAAAACTAATTTAACTTTAAATTTTAATTTCCCTGTAAACTAACTTCGAAGACATCAAGGCCCAGGTTTTTATATCAACAGTTCCAGTGAGTGTGTTCAAATGACACCACACAGATGCTTTATTTGTATTAGTCAAGCGTTCCCGCTGTGTTCCGTCCACTCTGGAAAACAAACTACTTCATATGCCGCCAGTGAACATTTTCTAATAAAACGAAAGAGCATTAACAATAAATTTTTCACAATAATAATGCTTTGTTATATTAAATTTAGAAAAGATTGTGTGGAAATATGCATAGTGGTGTGATTTTGTGTCCCCAAATTGGCTCTCAAGTTGTACGATATTGCTTGGTGTTTTAATTTATAAGGATCTGCATGAAGTCATGATCATTTTTTTGATTAAGGAGGGACCCAGAGCTAATTAGATTAAATTATTTTGAGAAATACGTATTTGGCAATAAACATTTATTATGATGAAAAAGTTTACTTCAATAAGCCAAAAAAGCCCAGAGGACATGCAAGCTTAATTGTTAGGTGTTTAATTGCAGTGTTGCGATGTTGCCAAGATAATGGGCAAGGAAAGGCCCTAAAGTCAAGGCAATTAACCAAACAGTGGTTTGATTGTTGTTAAATTGATTAGAAAATGTTTAAGTACTACATCGGAAAATTAGCTATTGTTTCACACAGTTTCAGACTGTTGGAGAATGCTGGGCTTAATGACACATAGACTCCGAGTTGGTAATGAGAAAAGTTGTTGCTCAGGTCAGATTAGTACTTCTACAAATGTGGGTCTTCTATTGTATAAATAAATGAATTGTCACTGATGTTTGGTGGCAGGTTCGGTGACCTGGTCTTATAAGATTAATGAAAAATTCGATTCTCTGGATCATTTTTTTATTTGATTCTTTTTAAACGTGTTATTGTGTCTTCACATGACATATGCACCAAAAATATGGAAATCTGCATGATTTATAATCGTAAATGTATAGTAATATTGAAAGTGTTTTCTGCTATGTACCGCTTTGTTTTCCTAGTTTTTGACTAGTTGCTGCATACAAAGAAAGCTATTGTCAGACTCGGTTGTCTGCACTTTTACTCTTTGTTGCCCGAAGCAACAGCTTATGGTAAAATAAAAGGAGATGCTGGTTATCCAGTTGGTTTGTTCAATCCAATATCAGTAGTTTCCTGATTAGAATAGTGCAGAAATCCATCGCTGGAGGCAGGTTTTATAGCCTCACAATGCCACATCTCAAGACTCATTAGCACTTTACAGACTAGCATCGTAGCATATGGCAGAGCTGTTCCTGATTCCCATTTGAGGTGTGTTGCAAATGGCCATTCCTTGCTGAGCTCCAACCCTGTGGCAGTAGCACTTCTTTTTGTGTTTGAGATTAAGATAAACATCTGCATTAGTGGAAGTGGGGGTGTAAATCTTTTTGGGCCCTTCTCGTACAAAATCTGCACTTTAAAACACATTTTACAGCCAGGTGATTTTGTTTGAGGGTAGGTTATTTTTGGGATGCATGCATCGGCAGTGTTTGAAATTGGGTTACTGTGGGAATTTAAAACAACCAAAAAAACTATGTAAAATATCAAGTAAACTGTATTTTAAAGACCCACTCCAATGATCTTTTGAATTATTTTTATGTTCCTAGTGGTCTTTAAATTATGATTATGCTTTTTAGCCTAAATAAACGGCTAGACCGTTGGCACGGAGCAACCCCGCCTCCCTTTCCCGTTGCTGAGAGCTTGAAGCCGCCCAGTGTATTGTGTATCACAAACAAGCTATTTTTCAAACTGCATTTTTTCGTCTGGTCCTGATTTCAACGATTTGAATAAAGGAATACACAGAAATCTAATTCTGTATATATGTCCCCCACAATAAAAAAATAGCAACAAGAACATGTTAAAAACACCAAAAACACATTTTTTATTTATGGTTTTTACAATGTGTTTCTCCCTATTTAGTTTGTAAGAATTCACACTGCAGCATCCTCTGCTATTCCCTTATGGGACGGTTGTTACTGCTATGGTGCAGCTCACTCTTCACAGTGGAAAAAAGAAAAGAAAAAAAGAGTTCACTGAGAGAAGACTGAGTGTGTGAACCAGGCTTACGTCAAAAGGCCTTCTTACCAAAAAGGACACTCCTTAGGCTTTAAACATTCCTTTTGTCTACTTTGGTGTAGGAAAGTGGGGAAGGATGTACAAAAGCATGGCAAAAAATAAAATCCCTGTTTCCTCTGACTGAAGTCAAATGTGATTCTGTGTTGAATACATAGATGCTATAAATTGGTCTTGCTGCAATTCTAATACCCTGAGCACACAAGCAATTATTACAATTGAGTGGAGGCCTGATCCTGATTGAGATGCTGTGCATACATCTATCCTGGAAAACCTCTCTAAGCCCCAGCAGTGCTGTAAAGTAGACTGGGCCCAAATTCTAGGACAGCTTTGTGGGAGACGGATGGCATCATTGACCCAATGAGCTCCTAAAGTTAAAGAAAACTTCAAGTTTAAAGGAGGTTTTCATTATGGTAATTTATTGTATGCCTCAAAATTATGAATTGATGTTTTCTGGCTTTTATACACATTTGCTTTGTTTCATCTAAAACAATTTGCCATTTTTTCTTCTTTCATAGACACATCTGTTTAGACAAACATCTTCTTTTCTTGTTTTAGCTCTTCTCCTTCAAACTTTTTCTGAAAGTTTCTTGAACCTTCAGGTTTGAAACTCGTTTCTTTTTGGAGTCTCAATAAGAAAATTACGTCAAACATTTCGCCAATAATATTTATATATAAACCTATATTTTTGACTGCACACAACATGACATGAAAGGGCAAAGAAAAAGCTACAATGCAAGATGGGGAAAAAATGATAAGGGGAAAAAACTCAAATGAGTTTTGGGGCTCAATGCTTGCAATTATAAACCAGTTTTTCTCTTAACCTAATACTTTAACAGTAAACAGGGTTTAATACTTTTATGTTGTTGCTTCCATAAAAGATTTAGTGTGTTGCATCTTGGGGTAGTTCTCACACTTTTGCATTTTGGTTGAATGTTTAAAAAGCATGGCAGATTGTATCATTCTTTGTTGTTCATCTGAATGTGTATTTACTCCAATTAAGTCATCTGTTTTTGAAAATGTTTACTTTGTATGTTCAAGGTAAATATTTTCAAATATTTACTTTCTTATCAAAGATTTATGTGTGTCAGCACATCGTTCACGTTTACAGTACTTAGGATAAAAAAGTGTCCTAAAATAAGGAAGAATACATCCAATTTGCTGTACATGTGAATCAGTGGGACGTTTTTTTTCTTTTCCATCTTGTGTTGGATGTTGTTCTTCACACTGTACCCTCTTTCCGACAGAATATACACATTAAAACGTTGGCTGATGATATGGTAAGGTGCTTGGTTGAATTTTAGTGTGGCTAGCTTGTTTCACATCATCCTAAGTTTTGTTTTCATCTTGCATGCATGATATTTTTGACTGAAATATAGAGATGGATCAAACCTGCCATGAACAGATAACATGGAAATGACACAAAAAAGCTGAAAAAAACTTGCATTGAGTGCTGTAGCGCAATACAGCCATTGTGAAATTAAACATCTAGAAGATTATGATCCGTCACTGGACCATTAATAGATTTCTATTTATTACTTGTTGCCTCTTAGCTTAGTTTACCTTAGCTTAATTTCCATTACGATCATACTGCAGGATTTTTGTTTCTGAAAATATCTATACAATTTTAGATGATAAAATACATGGCAAGTCTAGTTTTACAGTATGTTTGATCCATCAAGTTATATTTCTGTAAACTAATATTAGTTCCCATATATACTTATGTCTTATACTGTGAATTTTTCTCAGGTTTTTTAAGTGTTTAATCACCCAGCATGCAAACCCCTCCATATTGCCAAAATAAACTAACTCACCCCCTGCATGTGATGTTCATGCACTTTTTGTCTGCTTTCACACTAAACTTGAAAACAAGCATTCATCACAGTTTTGTGAGCACATTCAGTTAACAAAAAAAAAAAAGGCTTTTACTAATCCTCCAAGTTGAGGTTGGTATTGTGTATTTAAATAACAACAACAACAACAAAAAATCTACAAAAACCAGGTAACTCTGAGGATCTGATGGTAAGTCTATTTTGATTGGGTTCATTGTACTATTAGAAAAAGTTGTACTTTGAGTTACTTGTTAAAAACAAGAAAAAGGGACACATGAGCTCAAAATGTCTTTGTCAATCCCTTTGTAATCTTATTTTTATCCTTTAGGAACAGTTTTAACTCATTGGAATTCACATGTTGTTTTTTTCAGTGGATCATTTGATATCAAATCAATAAATTATTGGTTTGTGCAGTACTCAAACCATTTTTACACTCTGTTTTCTTTCAGCGTGATCGCATAACAAGTTTCAGAAAAACAGGGATGAAGAAGGAAAAGCCCCTCATTCAGCACCCGACAGATCCCCTCTCTCCTCAGACTGAACTGCCCATTCCTCAGCCTCTATTTGACGACCGATCCATGAACCTCTCGGAAAAAGAAATCAACGACCTGTTTGAGAAAATGATGGTAAGCGTTGTGTTTTTAATCCAGTCTACAGTTTTGCCTTTACTTCAAACTGTGATGCCAGTCAAAACTTCAAGTCTCATCAAGATGCTTTCATAGTTAAGTCTAAAAACAGGTTTTGCTATGTATCAACACTAGGGCTGTGACGATAACCGCATCACCTCATCACCGCATCACCGCACTTTTTTTTACGCAATTTTTTTACTTTTTGCATATGGTGCGTGTTTGGAACTATAATAAACACATTAAACGCATTCATCTTTGCTTATAATTTACTTTTTCTGCTAGTCCTGTGTTCAGACTTTCTTTCATTCTTTCAGATTGTTGTCTCCTTTTCTCCCACCGCGCGTGCTCTCACTGTCTGCCTCTGCGCTGCACGTGGCACGCGGCTCCCTTTACAGTTACACAAACAGGCGCGCGCTTTCAGAAGCACACATCCTCATTCTACAACAGAAGTTTCCGTCTCGCAAGGAAATTCGATAAATTCATTGCTTTCTAATTGTTAATTTCCATTGTATTCATTACCGTTATAAGCTGCGTGCGTTCTTAAGTGCGGGACACGGCCGCCCACCGGAGGATTTTGTGTTGGAGGGGGGGGGGGGATATTACTGTCCTCCTTCACTCCGTAACACCAAACATGAACGCGCGCTGTTAGATTTCCATGAAAATCACTACATGTTTTGTTTGGGAACTATTTTTTGCAGCGTAACGTTACGTTTCTGTATAAACAAAGGCGGAGCCTCCTGCCGCGCGTTCTTCATGGGTGTCAGGCTTCACGGCTACCGGAAAGGGGACAGTGTCTGCAGTCTGCTTATTACTGGGCAATATATAATATTCTGAGAAGGTACCAGAGAGCACTGGTGAAACTTGCGTGCAGCTCCAGAGCGGTCCGCTGCAGAAGAATCAACACGCACGCCTAACACACGTGTGCGCACCTTCCTCCTTTACCTACACAAGACTCTCCGCGCTCACACACACAGTCAATCTACAACGCCTATAGTTAGTTCACCAGTTAGATATGTAGTTGTTAGTTGTTACTGATGTGTGTTAATAAAGATTAGTACGTTGTAATTGTATTTATTTCCGATGCGGGATTTTGTGTTTTTTTTCGTTTTTTTTTTTGGGGGGGGGGGGGGGGGGGGGCTGCGGTTAACCGCGACACCGCGCCCCCTGGTGGTTCATTACCGCGGTGATGAAAAATTCGACACCGTCACAGCTCTAATCAACACTCATCCATGCGTTCTTGTTTCACTGTTAATTGGATTGGGTGCATAAGGATAAAAAAAGGGAAATTTTTAATGTTTTTTCTTTGTAAAAGCTCTTCTTAATTTATGCCGCACCTTCAAATTGTTTATTGTTGCACTCAATACTTTGTCTGGATAAAATTGCCCTGTTGAGAAATGATGCTTTACACCTGTTAGAAATGAACAATATGTGACAGCATAAAATTGGAAACCAGAAGCACACTGAGCCGTAATCAGCGTAGAGTCTGAGATCTGGAGGTGTGACGGGGAAAATGATGTTTTCATTTTCTTTGTCATCTTTATTTTGTTTATTTGTGGCTTGTGGAGTGCAGCCATGTGTAAAACGACAGGTTAATTCCCTGCTAATTGATATCTAGTTGATGCCTCGCTCAGGTAATGCAGGCTGGATCATATTAGCACAGTAAACTTTTCCACCACTCACTTATAATCCATTTCATTTTGATAGGCAGCATCTGAGTTGATATAGGTGACTTTTGACTTTTTCATTATTTCTTTTTCAGTTTGTTGTCAATTTTCAATTGTTTTAGTTTACATGCATATTTTAAAATCAAAACCAACCTAAACTATTAAACCAAAAAATTCTTGGGAACAATTTTAAATGTATTGTGCAAAAAGTCAGCATAAAGATTTGATACAGTTGTTAAATAGAAATATGCAAACCTATTTTCACTTGTTTATTAATTATTCATTAATCAATTGGTGATAAACGATTAATCAGTTAAAAAAAATAGACACACAATAACACAGTTGCTACACATCAGTGTGTGTTTGTTGAATCTGATCTGGGGCTCCAAATTTTTTTCTAAAGTGTGAGGTTATATGGTATAAGTGTGTTTATTTCTCGTTGGCCTTGTGAAGTATCTGCCTCACTGATGGAAAGGTTTCAGCATACTCTTCTCCCCCCAAAATAGGGCAGTTTTTGTAGAAAAATGGTGATTCTATTTTTAAAAAGTAGTCGCTTCTTGTTGAATTGTTTGATGATGGTCTTCTTGAAAGAATTAGTAAGGTGAGGTTTCACGTTCAGTTATTTTGGATGTTGAGGAGAAGTTCCTCCTCTAGCTTACCAGTTCACAAACAGGAGACTTTAGTTTATTTGTTTTTTTCAGTCTTTTTACCACTTTACTGCTGGAAGATGAAGGTGTGATCCTGTAGTAATTACGAACCAAAGGTAAACAGAGTTAGATTTAGTGAAATTCTGGAGGGAGATAGAGGAAGTGATGCAGACGGTCTCTAGAGATGTGAGTGATGATTGGTGAGGACTTGTTAAAGGAAACGGAGGAGATGGGAAAGTGGTATTCAGAGAAGGAACATCTTTCTAAACTTTGTTTGAAAAGAATGGAGATGCCTCTCTGATCGGAACGTGGGTACTTCCTGCTCAAAATCTAATTTAGCAGGGATGAATGTTCTGGTGCTGGAGGACATGTTTAAGATCTGTGTGCTGTAGGCGTGACAGAAGGGTTCAAGGTTTAGGTCTCAAGCTTCTTCTTGTTTGCTGTGTTGATTGACAGACGGGGTAGACTTAAATCTTCATGGAATATGATGTTTGCAGATGAAATTGTCATCTGTAGTGAGAGTGGGCAGCAGGTAGAGGCAGATCTACAGAGGTGACTCTGGAAAGAAAAGTAATGAAGGTTAGTTAGAGCATTTTCAAAACTTCCTTTTAAACATTGTTTTCGAGTTTCTTGACAAAATTCCATTTATTTGTATCTGTTTGCAGTGTTTATATCGCTTTCACAAACATTTGTGTTTAAACCTGTTTAAAAAGCAATAGTTAATACTCAGTGAGATAATTTGAGAAAACTTTGCTGCATAAACTAGAAAAACATGTACGAAAATGTTTTGTTGTATAACCAAGTCCTGCTTGAACACTTTTGTGTAAAAGTTGGTAATTGACGTACATAGCCTTATACTTTAAAGTGAGGAGCTCATTTAACTCAACTCCACACACACTTTAAGGGCTAAAAATCTTGAATGTTAATCAGATGGTATAAAAAGGGTTGTTTACTTTTTCTTCAGTTTTTCTTTTATTTTATTTAGACTGAGGGGAAACAAGATTTTAAAATGATGGAACCTCAGTATTTGTTTATAGCTGTTTTATAGTAATAAAAAGCAATTTTGAGGTGTAATGGGAATATTTGCAAACAGATTTTTCTTCTAGAATACTCTTAGTTTAGAGATTTTGCACATTACTATTAGGAGTACAATCTCCCTTCGCCATTTCATGGTGTTGCTGTTTCGCAAATTGTTTTCAGCACGACTTTGCTTGCTGTTTTTTTTTTGTGTTTTTTTTTTTTACAGCGTACTGTGTGCTGCGTCCTGATTGGCTTTTGACCTTGTCGATAAATCTCCTCCGTGTCGTGTGTCCTATACAAAATGTTTTCAGCTGTCCACATTTACGTATTTCTTCAATTGTGATCAGATCTGGACTTAGTTTTCGATAAAGGTTTAAACTTTTAGAGTTTAAACTATCATGTCTGTATAAAGTGTGTACTAAGGGGTTTTACATTTAAAACATCTGTAATCCTACTTTGGGGATTTCACCATTGTGTTATTTTTAGAACGTAACCCCTGCGATAAACCGTGGAACACTATTCCAAGTTTATTGTAAATTTCTGATAGTTGCAGATTTTCCATCATTTAGTGAATACCAATGAAATTCACCAACCTAGAGTTGATTTGGGATTGGTTCTTGAGATTAAACAGTTCTGTAGCAAGCAATCTGGTTGTCTCAGCCCAATGTAATTTCCTCTTCAAAAAAGAAACCAATGTTTTTGAACCCCCGCGATGTCTTCACTATCTTTCTTTAGACATCTTAATACCACATGTCCATGTCTAGTTGTTTACACGGAAACTTGTAAGTTTTCGTCCATTTTCCCCAGCATTGTTTTTATAATAAAAACATTTTTATCCATCCACCTGTACCTATGTACAGTAAGCTTTTAGATGAATAAAAAATATGACAGACTGTTTTCTTAAACAAAAGGACACGAGTAATATTTTTCCAGCAGTCTAAGCTTCTACATAGGGCTGCAGCTTTGTGATGCCTCAATTGTTACGTCATAAAGACAAAGCAACCTTTTTGCTCCCTTCAGATTTGGTCTTAATTCTATGTTTACCCACAACACAGGTGAGTTCATAGTTGATGCTAGAATGGACCAGGCTGGTGTGGTTTCTCCTTGCAGCGTGGGATGTGTTTGCTGTACCAAGCAAAGGCAGTTGATGGTGCCAAATAGCTTCAAGTATTCTGCTTGGTTGACATTTTTAGAAATCCAAACTATAGCTTGCTTTATACAGAGTTGTAGGTGTAGATGGCCGGGCCTTACAGCACACATGCCCCTATATCAGTCAGATTTAGTTGTATGTGTTACTAAGAGATGGAACAGTGTAAGCAAACATAACCTTTTTTCAAAAAGCAGGAAAGAAGCTCACAATAGTATCTCTGGATTCATAAGGCTTGTTTGTCTTTTAGTATTTCTTTCAAACGTTAAAAACTGTATGCATGGCTTCCTATTTTGGCCAAACATTATTTCATGATGTCTTCAAATAAGTGAGGTTGTGGACATTCTTGCATCGTATTGTTATTTTGGATGCAGTACTCTGAATGCTGCGCTGAGCAAGCCCTTTGTGTGTCCTAAGCTTGATTTAGTGTGTTATTCACAGCCACAGAGCACCACCATTATCTACTCATTTGCAATGGCTATCTTTTTCTAAAGCATATATGGGCACCACTGTGTATTCACTGAACACCCCATATGCTAATAGCCACTATTATTTACCGATGTCTAGAGAGTAGTTAAACCACTGTTGTCCCTTGGAAACATGGTTATTATTACTTTACATGGCTTTTTAGTTTTTAATTAATGAAGTTTGAGGCGGGTACGTCCTTTAGTAGCTTTTCTTCATATTTCTAAAACATTTATGCTTTGGTCATTTAGCTAATGATTTTAACCAAAGTACTTCACGATTTATTACATTTAAAAGCTATGGGTGGGTTAAATATGTTGATTAAGGACAAAATAACTGTTAAGACTTGGATGTGAACACCTGACCAACCAACTGCCAAAAAGTTGCTCATTTGAGTGAGTTACAGCCTCCCTTTTTTCACTTAACAGTTATATTTAGGCTTCACAAACACTTTTTATTGAAAACTTTAGCAGTTACCTAAACTGGCCAGGCTGCGAGTTCTGCACACTACTTCAATTGGACAAACTGCACCGAAGGCAATAAGCTTGGTTCTATAGGTTTAGTTTTTCATGACCGTGACCTACCCAAATTCTTCTAATCAAACTAGTTTGAAAGTTTATCTTTTGTGAACCTGCTGTCACACAAAAACTATGCCAATTCGGGACAGTGTAATGTCTGACTATGAAGGGTTAATGTAGGTCATCATAGTGTGGTAGAGAAAGTTGGCATGATAAAATACTAAATATGCATGATTGATAAGGGCTGATGGTGGAATCTAACACGTGAGTTTGTTGGTGCTCTTTTTGGTTCTGTGTAAAAGCTTTATCTCTAGTATCTGATCATTTTTCTTTTGTAGAACCTGCTGCTTTTTTGTGAGAGCTCTGTTTTCTGCAGAGACTGCTACACAGAGGAAAAAAAGGAATTGCTGCAAATTTTGTATTGTTGATCTTTGTTTACTTTGTTCTCAAGGCAACTTGATCTCATGTGGGTATGATTTCATGCTTATTGTGCAACAGATATTGCAGATATGGCACAGGAAATGCAAGAAAAGCCATTGCTGCAAATACCTAACTGTGCCTGGGTCCCCTAACCTGAAGTGTACCTCACAGTGGTTTTTGTTTTTTGTCTTTTGTGGAATTTTCTTCAGTGTTTTCAAGATTAGTATTAACAATAGACAATATACTTAGCTATCAGATTTTGATTCTAATTTAGGATTTTGTAAAGTAGAACTCCACATATCAGTTGGACCCACCATGGGTGTTTCATATTTGTTTTCTGTCAAACTGTGGGGTCAGTGTCCCGTCACACCTTAGACCCTTGTTTTCATCCTTGTGTGGTGCAGCATTGGAATCTAACAAAAAGCTTTCAGCCCATGTCTTTGAAGTCGGGAGCTGAATTACTCTGGATTCATCATTACACAGGTTGTGTGTACTTTTGTGGAAAAATATTTTCGAGACCCTAAGTGTGTGCGGTGTGGTATTTATTTTTGCCTTTTTCTTATACAATAGTGGTTACTGCTTGGGCCAAAGATATGTGATCAGTGCTCCTGGTTTTCATCAGGCCCTTTTCAGTGTCTTCTTGGCTGGGCACTCATCCCTGTCAGTCAGTTCACCTCTCAATTACTATGTTTGTGCTCACAGCAGCGTGACATTAAACTCAGGCTTCAATTTGCTCAGTGACAGATGACACAGAAGGCATGTCTGCTGGTCTGACATTTGACGACCATTGATACTTCGGTTGGGAAGGATAATTACGGTAATAAAATCAAACAAAAAATGTATTTACTTATGTACTTTTTTTGCCACCACTATTTATTTTCCTAGATGGTAAACTTTTCTAAATAGTGTTGTGGTTGGTAGGTCCCTGTTTTTGAAGTTTCTCTTCAGCATCTCTCCATCTTTGTTGTCTCTTGTATTTTACCTTTTTTCTCCCCTAGAGATCTTAGTTTTTTTTTTTTTGTCTTAACTCATATTCTGCTACATGTGGTTGTTATGGTGTTACATGTGGTAGCCTTAGATATCTAGCAGTCTTCAAATGAAAGGCCGACCCATGCCACATTAGTGAGACCACCCACTGGGTTTTAATGGCCATAAAAAGTGTGTTATTTTTCCGTCCAGTGGTGTGTATGTCTGATCCTAAATAGCACAAAGTCGGACCATCAAAGGGATCATCAAAAGTATAGGATGAAATAGTCAGTGGCAAGGAAAAGAACATTTGTACTTTGTGAAATGTTTTGAAGTTGTGAGAGCAGTAGTATGTTTACGAAATAAATTGAAAGTTGAAGTGCTTTAATTAGTTTTAGCGCAGCTGAGTTAATTTGGAGAATGAATTTTACCAAAGGATTTCACACAAATTGCAGTGTTTCATCAGTGAAACTGAGACTCGCAGTAAGATTTTTTAGCCAATTTCAAGTCATGGAATTAGCGATGGGTCATTGTGGATTGTGAGGGCTGCAGGGATCTGTGATGTAACAGGTATAGAGAAACTTCTGACTGAAGTTCCTCCTTCAACTAAAGCCAGATTCTGGAGAAGTTTGACTTTTTTTTTAAGTGGAACACAAGATCCAAAGGAAAGAAGTTAAAAAAAGTCACTATTTTGTACTCACTTTCAGGCAATCATATATATTTTTTTAATTTAATCATTTGTACCGTACTAAGAGACACAAATCAACAATGTTTCACTAAGTGTTGGATAATTACATAAAACGTACAAGCATGTAAGCCTTGCAACAGACACGGGGGGGGGGGGGGGGGCAAGACTTAAAGGGCGTATATGATGCTCTTCTTAAGCCTTTCAAAATAATCTATCTCCATATATATAATAATATATTACCTGTGGCACACTAAAGAACATATTTTTTTTATACAATTCTTATTTATTTCTCTCCCTCTATGTGTAAAACAAAGACACCCTCACTGCCTGTCTGTCTCTTGCATCATCTGCCTGCAACTCACGATATCAAGAATGACTGAGCTGGACATGGACAACAAGCAGTTTCATCTCAGAAAAACTCAAAACATCACAGCTGTATATGAAGCTTACTTGCAATAATCCATGGATTTTATTTTTTTTAGGCAAACAGTTTATCAGCCCAGCAAAACAAATTCCAAGCAGAATAAAAAAATCCCCCACTGAAGACGACACTGTAAAGAGAGCAGTTTGAATAGTGTGATAAATTGTGCTGCCACTGCTGTGACTGTGAAGTCTTAAAAGTTTCCTGCCCCAAACGAATCAGTGTGCTGAACACATACTCCGTGCCGTGCCTTATGACAGAAAAGATAAGGAGAAGAGTGATACTGCTGAAGCAATGGCGTGTCATATCACAAAAGGAAAGGTTAGTCATTCAATCAAAGATTTCATGTTGACAGCATGTTCCTTCATCATCTTTTTGCTTTTTTATTACTAGTCCAGGCCTGATTACATGCTTATATTCTTATATAACAGGTGCTCCCAGTTTACTTTGTGCAGGATTATTTATGTACAACTGTCCAATAACAAAACTAGTGCCTGACATTTGGGAGACATGCTATAAAGTCATGGAAAAATACTTAGTGTATATTGCTGTTTTGCTCACAGAATCCTCATATCCTATTGTTTGGTGATTAGACATGCCTGTGGCTTACGAGTAGAGCATCTGGGTGGCATTCTCACCGGATGACTAAATCACCTCAGCTGGCTGTTCTCGATGTGGAGGAGTAGCAACTCTTCTCCGAGTTCCTCTCAAATGAGTAAACAGTTGATTCAGGACACACTAAAGAGAACACATCTCTCAGCTGGTTTGGAAATGCATTATGTCCTCCTGAAGAACTGGAAGAAGTGGCTGGGAAGAGTGTAGTCTCAACTTCCTTACTGAGACGGCTGGCATTGTGACTCAAACCTTGGAAAGAGGGAAGATAATGGTTGGATGAATGAGGTGCTGTGACTGGTGCTGTTACCTATCTTAGTGTCAAATATTTTATGTTGAATCATTTATGAAATTCTCATGTGCCAGAACAACAGCTATGTCAGTGCCTGTAATTCTCACCGGTAAGCTGTCAATCCATCCATTTTCTAAACGCACAATGTCCCTTTCAGAGTCATGCCACTATTGGGCCTGAGTGGAGTACAACCTGGGTATTTCACCAATACTTCACAGGCCAGACAGAGATATAACCAGTCTCTCACACCTAGGGACAATTAAAAGTCGCAAAAGAACCTACCACACATGCACTGGAAGAACATGCAAACTTCACACAGAAAGGACCTGCCCAGGATTTGAACCAGTGCCTTATTGCTGTGAGGCCAGACTGTTAACTACTACCGTGCAGCCCTTTTGTAAACTGGATTATTTTACAGTTTGTGTTCCTCCTGTTTCAAAGAAGGTGATGGCTTTTTTATTCTGGACTTCAGTGATGGATATACAATTTGAGTTGTTTATTTTACGAAAGACACGTGCCAGCTGTTGTTTTGGCTCCTATTAATCCCTTTCTGATTTCTCAAATTTCAGACAAACTAATCAAAAATACATGACAGTGATCAACTTTAAGTAGTCACAATGATCTGGTTTTTTTTAATAGAGGGATGTTTGGCTCACACCTGTTTTTTTTTGTTTGTTTAACTATGAAAACTCATGCAGATCAAATCTTAAAAAAATGCTCAAAGCAGGAGTTACAATATTTTATTGAAGTACATTCTTGTCAATAAATGTTAACCAAAATGATTGCATGACTGTCTTGGTGTTTGTTTTGAACTGTATCACCACTGTAACTAAATGATGGTTACTGGTTTAAACTGTGAAACCAAAACCTGAAACGTAATTTAATGACATTTTTGAACATTTCCTGCACAGCCAAACCAACTCTGCCAGAAGATTCTAGTGTAAAAGCTTCCTTAGACTCCCTGAAAATTCAGATAGCACAGTCCTCTGCAGATATCTGGGACTTTCCTGATGATCTCTTTGAGCTTGTCCTGAGGCTGCTCATCACTGACAGAAATACCTGTTAGTGTGTACTTGATCTGCATTCAAAATCAAGTCTGCATGTAGAAGACACACATTTAGCACTAAATATATTAAAGAAATCTGTTATCTTAAATCTGAATATGGCAGTTGCACTCCCACAAAGATTTAAAAATGCCTACCAGAGCTTGCTTGATCAGCATGAGACGACAAACTTCAGCACATTTTTCCTTTTAATTTTTTTTAATTTTTGCAAGTTCACTGACATCAGCAGAAACTTAAATCTCTACATTTCAGCTACACCAGCATTCTAGTCCTGTCCTCACATGTTTTTGATGTTGCCTGTGAGGGTATAATTAATAAAAAGCATTAATCATTTTGTAGGCTGAACGTGGAGGGCTCCCCTAAGTTATGCTGCTCGCAAGCATCCCGCAGGTTCAATACCCACTTGCCTTCCCATCCCCCGCTCTCCGCCAACCTCTATCCTCCACAAGATCCTCACTCTTCTGCATTTTGCCTCTTTAACTGAATGCCAATTAAGCACATAAATTAGCAGGGTTCAAAGATTAATTAGAAAAAACCTGCTGGTTTCCCTGGGGGAGTTGCAAAATTTCAGATGCATTTCTCTCTCCGCGTTCCACAAGAGGTGTTAATAGATTTTTGGCTCAAAGGGTATATAGTAGAGGAAATGTAGCTGAAGGAACTCAGGTCAGAGTTTTCCTGGATGGGATTCCTGCCCATGCTTTCACTGGCAGATGAAGCAAAACAGCTTGAAACTCATTACTACAGTTTCTAATTTCCTCCCCGATCAAAAGTTATTAGATCCTAAAGGGAAATCAAAGTTTTAAACGATTATGCATGATAAAGATTATACCATCATGACAAAAGTTTTATTTTGGTGGTTGTATCGGATGTAGAAAAACACGGTTTGATTTCCTTCCCACCAGATGGCAGCATGCTTCCACATCTTCAGTCCCACTTTTTCCAAAAACCCTGAGGAGGACTTTTAGTTCTTTCTCTCTTTATTCTAGTCATCTCTTTGTAAGAGAGTGCTTCTGATAAACATCCTCCTCCATTCTAATCATCATGTCATTCCCTAGCTTTTAGTGCTGTGTCCGGCCTTCACTCTATCCCCTGATGTCTCTCACATGAAAGACCTCTTTGTGATGCTGAATTAAAGTAGCATGAAGATAACACTCCCAATAACACACAGATACTTCCTATCCAGCCTATCAGATGTGATTGCCTGGCCTCAATAAAGGCAGTGTTGTTTGATTTTGCTCTCTGAGTTGGGGGTTCTATGTGGATTTTTTTTTCTTTTTTCGGTGGAGCCTTGCTATTTCATTTCAAGGACTAATTATGACTCCAATTATATTGTTCTGCTGTACCCTGTGTCCTTTATAAAGACATTGTCTGATATTCATTTAAGCAAAGCACCGAATCTCAAACCAGTGGGTTGTTGCTGTAAAAACAAGAAGAATAGCTGTTGATTTACAATGTGTCTCTCAGTGCTGTAAAACAAGGAATTGTTCAAAGTTTTACATTTTGAAAGACTTATCTTTGAGACAAGGTTTGATTCCAGACGTTTTGAGTTTCTTGTGCAGATAGGTTTTTGCTACATTCACACTGGGCATGTGACACGCGTTTAAGAATGTGATAAAAGTGCCTTCTTGAGTGTGTGTTTAGTAAATGGTGTTCACACTGGACTACTGGACTAATACTATTCGATAGTAGCGCATGTCTGCCACCTACAGTTGGAAGAGGCTTGGTGCAAAATGTCAAAACAGCGATAATCTCATGAATCTTGCTCCAGGCACAGCTCTATTCCAATACATGAAAGACTTGATGTCATATAATTTCACTTGCACTTTTGTGAAATAAAGAGTACGCCATCCATACTTTACTACCAAATCCAAGCCCCTTATTAGTCAAACTTGTCTGACTTTCAAAGCGCGTTCAATGGCTGCAGGTTTTGAACATAAAGCCTGACAATGGACTTAGAAACTTGCTAGAATTTGGAACCTGGAAGCCCGTAACACACATATACATGCGTTAACATAGACGTTTTGTTAAAATTAGCTGCTTGAACACACATTGCTGAGGGTGGTGTGAATGTAGCTTTATACTTTCTTTAGTCCAGTGCATGTCTTATTAAATTCCATACAGTTATTGCTATATCCATGAAATTTGTTTTTGTTTTTCTTTCAAACTGTAGGTTTTTCTGAATTTAAAGTGGTCCTCAGTGTTCAACCTAAAACTGCATATGACTGGCTCTGTTTTCAGGAGGACATGAACCTGAATGAGGAACGCAAAGCTCCTCTGCGTGGAAAGGACCTGAGCACCAAGCGGGAAATGGTTGTCCAGTACATCTCAGCCACTGCAAAATCTGTAAGTCAGAAAACAAATCAGTTCAATGAATATTTTGTATTCATTAAAGATGATTCTTTAAAAAAGTTAGTGATTGGGTTGTTTTAAAAAAAATCACCTTTTACTCATCTCCATAATGAATGAAACCTAATACTCTGCTTCATGGCTTGCTTTGTCATCCATTCTTGCTCACGCTCTTTTACAGTTTTTGTCCTCACTCTTTGTGCTTCAGGCACAACAACGTTGATTGCAATGTTGATTATTTTCTTCACTGTTCCCCTGGTTGTCCCACATTGGATTTCGTTGTAGTCATTCACTGGGTGCGTGAGTGACTACGCGATTGCCAGTCTTTGTCCAGTCATATATGTGCATGGCACTGTTGGTAAATGTACACTTGCATGTGAATTTTGCTTGTTGGTGATGGTGTCTCAGTGTTTGGTTATCAAGAACATAAGCCTTTTCAAGGTGCAGTATAGAATACTTGTCAGATGTGTCAATAGCATTTGGATGTTTTACTAATTTTATCGACTTGCAATCATTTTAGAAATGTAGCTTACAACACAACATTATAAATTTTTTAACTGAAAGGTGGTATTGCTTCTTGAAGCAAAATTATTCAATTTTGAAAAATTATAAACGACAAGATATGGAGTGAAAGTGGTGGGGGGAAAAAAGACAACCAACAAAAAAACCTCAAAATCTCAGAGCTAAATTTACTTTTAATAGCAACAGTTTACTAACCTGACAGGATTATTTCAAATAATGTTTTAGAAAGTGAATACAAAAGCAAAATATCTGTTTTTCAACCCACTCTAAGGGAAGTCTATAACAAATATTTTGACACAGCTTGTTATGAAGAGAAATGTTAGCACCAAGAATTTACTGATTCCATCATTTATGATGCATAATATTATAAAGGGATAAGAAAAACCTGAAAAGCTGCATCTCCTTAAAGGTAAAAAGCAGAAATCTGATTTTAAACTGCTATTAAAGACCCACTTTGAGGAAAATGGTATTTCAACATGTTCTTGTGACATTTTTCTGATGATGGAGGACATATATAAAGGAAATTAAGCTTCAAATAGCATTGTTGAGTATTTCTTTATTGGAATTGTTGCGAATCAGGAATAGACAAAAAAAAGCGGTTGGAAAAAAGCTTATAGCAGCATAAATAGATCCTCGTACGTCTTTATTTTCCTCGTCTGAGCTACTATCTGGCTAAAAACTGTACTGCTGGATAGCTTCAATATTGCTTGCCATTTTTGTTGCACCTGTTAAGGTTGGGTTGGGGGTGTGAGGGGCTGTAAGCGAACAGAAGATTGATAATGGGAAATGGTGTTGGGCTTACTCCGCACCAACAGTCCCGCCCATAGGCGAATTTTTGAGGAATTACTGCTACCCTGCAGAAACTGTGTCCCACAAAACAACAGATTTTGATTTTGGCTAAAAAAGGCATAAACATGATGAAAAGACCTCTGGGGACGCTTTAAAGTTCAACCACGACAGCTTTGCTTTAAAAACAAGATTTGGCCACATTCAATTTTTTGAAAACGTTATAAACATCAACAGTTTGTGTTTGGTCATTGAAAAGCTTTATTTTAAATAATAAGAGCTTCCATGTATATAATTTTGGCATTAATTCATCAATCTGTGACGAAGTTGTTTGTTTTTGAACATTATTCAGACAGTTTTTGCCAGGCAATAGTCACACAATTTGGCACGAAAAGAGCAAAAAGAGAAGTATCTTTTAATTCCTATTATTTCCAAACATGTTAGCTCCCCTCTTGACATCATCATTTATTACCTTTCTCATTGTTATGCTAATTAACTGGCATTATTGATAATGATGATTATCTGAGATGATTGAATTCCTCACTGGGCCCATTATGTTTTGTGAACACAGATATTTTATTCAAATGAATAATGTAATCTCTGCCGTGAAAGGACGGAGGACAAAATGTGATGTCTGTCTGCACTCTGTTATCACATTTAATAGGGCTGATGGAGGGGGGTTGGTTGAATGTCAGTGATAAAGTAGTTCATGGAGAGTCAGACAAGTGCGCTTTCAGTTACAACCCAGACCTGCTGCTCATCAATTAATTATTTCTCATACTAAGAGTACATAATGTTATTTATTTTTATTTTTCAACCTAATAAGTAGGTGTATATTTGCTTTTGAGTATGACGATGTCAGAAGGTGACATGTCTCCTTTGAAGCAAGAGATACCTTAACCATACCTGATGTATTTACACTTAATGTCCACATTTTTGGAGAACGCTTCTGGGAATCATTTTGCGATTGTTTGACCTTTCAGTGAACAGGAATATGTGCTTGAAAACCGTTGGTGTAAATGACCTCTTCTTTCACACAGTGAAGGGATCATGCATGCTGGGCCTAATGTAACATACAATTTAATTAAATCTGATTGGTTTTATGAATTTGGGTAATATTTCTTATGAACATGGGGGTTTTCTGTTACACTTTGGTGTTTTCATAAGACGTGTGACCTTTCCAAATGCACATTTATTTAAAAAAAACAGTTTTAAGTTAACAAAACTGAATTACTTTGGTTTCTTTTGTATTTAATGCTTTACTTTAAATGATATTGACAAAGCAAGACTAGTAGCTTATGTCAAATACATTATAAGATTATTCACTTATTGGTAGATTTATTTTAGCAGTGGGGTTACAGTTTGTTGGCATGTATTAAAGAAACCTTTCCACACACATAATCAATCCCTCTTTAAGATTTATTTGGAATATGGTGTAATAATAATATTGCATTCGAATTATCTGCGCTTTTCCAGAAGCTGAAAGCGTCTCATCCATACATGGTGACGGTATGAGACTGACAGAGGCGTGGCTGCCTACGGCCCCTCTGACCGTCACCAGGATCATTCATGCACATTGACGCTTGTAGGCAGCGTTAAGGGCCTTGCTCACTGAGATGTTAATTGCTTGCCATTGTTAATGGAACTCTGGATTCTTGGATGGTAGCCTTTCACCTTACCAACCGCGCTACCCAGCCCCTAGGACTGTTTTGCTACAAAATACAGTGGTGAAGTAAACTTAGCCATAAGCATTGAAAGAAAAATGGGTAAAAACAGATTAAAAACTTGTTTATTTTCACCTGTCTGACTGGTCTGTAGCCAGGTGGGGCTGCAGTAACACACGTATTGCACACACTGGGAGAGTCCATCTCACAATGATCAATTGTTGTTTTTACGAGATGTACTCAGGTGTCTCTCTACTGTAAATATTACCAGTGTGCTGGACGAATGCTGCTCTGCTTTCACAACTGTGGCTGTTCATGTCCTTCATGTTCTGCTTTGCCTTTACACTCGCATTTATTTGGTTTGTTCTCATTGTGGTCTACAAATGTATGACATGTAACCCATTAACACCAAGTTGTTGTTTTACTAATAAGACTAAAACTTGTTTATTTTAAACTTTGCCTTCCTTGCTAAGGAAAGTAGTGATTAAAGGCTCCTGTAAAGGGGATTGTCATTATTGAAATATTTTTTCCAAGTGTACACCTTTGTGTCTAAATGCAAACTTTTAGTTAAGCACACTGAATTACAACAATGTAGGAATTTGTTCAAGCAAAGATATTATTTTTTAATTTTTATACGTCTAGATCCTAAGAATTCAGTGTCGCACATTTGCCAGCAAAACTATTGCTTATCAACCGTTCTCAAGATGGTGTCTGTTTTTATGGTAAAGCTGCCTAAAAGCAAGTTTCGAACATGTGGCGTAAAAAATAAATCGTTTTTATAACTGCCAGCATTGATCTTTTCAAAGAATTTTAAGGCCTTACTCCCAAGCACACCAGTTGGGCCTTGCCAGAATCCATACGGTCACAAAGAATGGCTTTTTAGGTAGCTGTGATCACTCTGGTGCTGTTCGCCATCAATGTCCACCGGCCCACCCTTCAGAGTTGTGCTGCGGCATCTGCAATTCAGACGGGGATACGGGAATACTGTATTGGGGTTGTGACCTTGAGCCGTGACGGATCTTGTGGGAAGTAGGAGTAAATGCCACCCCCTGCTGTATTGTCGTCTTATCCGTGAATGGGCATTGACGGTAAGAAGAGCTTGAGTGGAGCCAGGGACAGCGAGCGATCACACCCCTTGGTTTTGAGATGTCTGCACTGTCCAGCCGGTGAAGTAAGACTAGGCCTAAAAATTTTAAAACAATGCTTGTTGTTTTTGTCACGGTGGTATGTTCCTTTTGCTGAAGCGCAAGAGGTGGTAGATTAAAAATAGATTTCATGGTTGTTATAAACCTTTGCTAGAGTGAAGGAGATTGTAGTTGAAGCATCAATCATATTTGAAACCCTAAACACTAAATTAATTGGAGGAGACTGATTTCAGCTCAGAACCCATATAGCTTTTCTACCAAAACTAGTCAACTCTCATTTTAGGCCAAAAATGTCAAAACACATACTCCAAAACTTTTTTTCTTTTTTTGCGTACAGTGTGAACGTTTTTGTTTTTAATATTTATATGCATTGATATTTGGCAGTTTTACTTAAGGAAAAAAAAAATGCCGCTACCAAAAACAGACATCATCTTATGCAACAGTAGTAATGAGGCTTCCCTTTATGGCTATCATAAATACAGAAATGATATGCATACATGTCATAGACTTGTCAACGACTATTGTAATGTCACGCAAGATGCGCAAAAGCCTCAACATGTTGTTGCCGATTGTCTGGCCTACTAATGATTGTGCTGTTTGTGTCTTTTTGCACATTAACCTTCCTGCCGATCGCTGCATGCAGATAACTGGAAGCAAAGTTGCGGTAAGTATCACATTATTTACTTGGCTTACAAATGTTTATCATGTATGTGCTTTGACAGCTTAAATACACAAATAAACATATCACACTCATGCGCTATTCAGCTTTAAGAAGGATGCTGAAGACATGATTATGTGTATTTTATGTACTGTAAACCTTGAGTAACTTTTATGGCTTGGCTTTGTGTTTCTGTTGGTTTTATTAGAAAAAAAAAAGTTATGTTGACAGTTAAGTTCTCAATTAACGGGGGACAAAGTTCAGCAGTGAGTTTTTGACTCACTGCTGCTGCAAAACTCATGTTCATCTTTGTATTAAGTATTGCAGTACGTTTTGAATAAAGGTCATAAGTCTGGGGCTGCTCACAGTGAGAAGGCATTGGTTCAAATCCCAGCTTGGTCCTTTCTGTGTGCACGTTCTTTGCATGTGTGGGTTTTCTACAGGTTTTTTGGATTCCTCCCAAAGCCCCCCCCCCCATGCTTTATTGATTAACTGGGGGTATTAAAGTTGTCCCTTGGGTGTGAGTGTGGTCTCTGTATGGCCCAGGGGTGGTTTGTTGAACTGTCCAGCTTGTACACCGTCTTTGCCCTCTTGAAGTCTCTTTGAACTTGAATGGAAACAAATCAAGTTGAATGCATGATGGACGGAAATCATAAGTCTTTATAAAACACAGCCATTACACTCTCTAGACAAATGTGCACATTAAACCCTACTGTTGCAAGTATTTCGCTAAAATCTGTATTGATAAACATTTTCATTCTATTAAATTTAATATTGTTTCCTTACAAAAGGGTGCGTTCTTGTTGATAAATTAATAGAAATTATAAAGCCATTTTGCATTAACTTCCACGTAGAGTAGCTTTTGAATTGCTTTATTCTTTTCCATAAAATGGGTTTTTGTTGATTTTTCTGAAGACCATTGCCAGATTAAAAAAAAAAGGTCACATTCGTTTGCAAAGTGTGGCATTGTCACTTTAAATTGCATTTCTTTGCTTTTTGAAAACCTTCATAAGGATTAAGGAGGCTTTTACGCCAAACCGAGGCAGAGACGAGGTAAAGCAGTGCACTGTGACCTAACTTCTTTCTGCCCATGTTCTCAGACACACTTTGCTCTTTGAGACGTTTTACCGAGACATTTTTATTGATTGCATTTTTTTCCTGTCTTTGTTAACCTGTTTCTTTGTGCTTGGCTATTTCTGTGGGAGTAGTGGATTTTTCAGCTTGGCCTGTGTAGATGGGAATGGAGTAGCTCTCAATCAGCAGTAATGGCTACTTTTGTTCAGTAAATAGAAAAGGACAAAATGACTTTGGCTTCAATCATGACCACTCATCTGAGATGTGGAGACTTAGTTCAAAATTTCCACAAGCCATGTCAAAAGATGCCAGGGCCTACAAAATCCTGATTGTCAGTACGTTCCTTCCAAGTGAAGAGCTGACTGACATCTCTGACCCAGTGTGTTTCACCTTTGTGCAACACCAACAAAAATCAGAGCAGTCTCACAGAATCCTGCTACCAAAAGCTATTAGCTTTCATTCTTCAAGCAAGAGAAGAGGCAAACAAAGAGCGTTTAGCCTGGTTAAACTGATGTTGGTTTACAGTGAGGCCTGCCTAAATGGTAGATTCCCATTTTTATGGTGCCAGCATGCATTGATGGGACAGAGTGCTCTAAGATATATGCTTGAAGGAAAGTGTTAGGAATGTCCATAGGGAGAGCACAAGAGCAGCCTTTCTTCCTCAGGCACGAAATCTCTCTGGCACTTCCCATTCTCTTTAGGAAGGATTGTGTTTGGAATAGAACACTGTGCGAATTGATTTTACTCCACTCTGACCATTGTGGAAGTGTGCAACACTGCTAAGTTTCATTTTCTCACTTGAAATGTCAAAGCAGAATTGAGGAGAATGTGACCAACAATGTTTAGAGAGTGGCATGGCCTGTAGGGTAAACCAAGACAATCTATACAGGCCTGACCTCTTCAGAGAGTTTGCTGCAGCTGCATGTTTACCAGCACAACCTTAAAGGATCAGTGGATGTTGCAATACTGCAAAAGTAGATGTTCTTTTCATCTGCAAACGGACGAAACTCCAGATGGTGTTGAAACTGAAACTGAAATAAATCATGATCCACCTGTCAAGAAGACTGTATTCTTCAAACCACAGGGTATGATCAGAAAGCTTACAGGTGGTGATGGTTAGTGTGGTGCAAACAACTACTGTTTGTGTTTCATTTTTTGTTTACAGATTTGACCTAAAGGTCGATAGACCCTACCAGCTGCTCCTACTAATCAAATCTTCCAAGTTTTCTCAGTTCTTTGCAGATACATTTTTGTGTTTGTGGGTGTGTAAACTTTTAAATCCTGAAGTATTGAGCAAGTTAGTCTCAAGTACTTTGTCGCAAATTGTAGCTTGAGTTGCCGTTTTTTTCATTATTAAAAAAGGCTTCTTATTTACATCAATCACAAACAAAAAAAGTTGAAAAATACAAAACAATAGAACAAAACAATTCCTTAACTTCACAACAGATAAACCATGAAAAATGTTATCACTCGTGTTTGTCATCAGGTTGTGTTTGACCAATAGCTGACTACTAATTAATGTGTCATTTAAATGAGATAACCTGGCTAAAAGCTGACAAACAAAGCAGCTGTTATATAAAAAAAATGTTGTGTAGCTGATGGTATGGTCCAACTTCAACATTTGGTCAAACTTGAATATTAAATTTGGTGAATTTTGGTCTGCTAATATTACCAAAAATTGAGCTTTGCAGGATCCAAAAGTTAGAGGTTATTCTCTATTATTAATGTAAGTATTGGCTAGAGATGGGGATTTTTACTAAACAAATGGATATGATTACAACTCTGACTGAAGCTATTATATTCTTTGCCAGTAATAGAAAAAGTTCAGCAAACCCCTATTATTTTTTTATTGTAAATAAAACTTTAAAAAAAGGGGAAAAAAATCTCATATTGCTCCATGTCTATGGTAAGAAAATGACTTCAGCATATTCTAAAAATTAAAGACTATAAAAAGCTTCATTTAGTGAAAAACAAATGAAATTTCAAGACTGCGGAAATGACAGCCGTCTCAGCTCTGTTCCACTTGTAGCTCACATCTGCTTTAATTTGTATCTCAGCATGAAAGGTCGATCGTGCTTCCTTTTAATTTTGCTTTTTGGAGTCATCTTATTGTAGAGAAAACTGTGAAGAATAAGAAAAACTGTTAAAACCACCTCTTGCAACCTCCGCTTGTTTTTCCGAGTTTGGAGGTAAATGTGTGTCTGAAAAAAAAACAGTTTCATGATGGGAAGCAGAAGTGTGCTGGAAACCTGGTTTTTAAAGCACATTAAGAAATTCACTTATGTTTATTCTTTAAGATACCGGACTTAGTGGTATAATGTTTCTTTTTTAAGTTCTGATTGACTGAACCTATCCAATCCAGGTAATCAACAGTATGCAGTGCTTGGGTATCTCAAAACCAAGCAGGGCAGTAGGGCTGCACGATATGAGGAAAACTTGCGATATGCGATATTAGTGATCAATATTGCGATAACGATAAATTTGCGGTAAATAAACAAATAGAAAAATAAACAAAAACATCATTCCCATTTCATTGCAACAGTTTAAAAATTATACTCCAAATGACCCTCATCGACATGGGGGACAAACGTCAGGGTGGCTAACCCTGGTCCTCAAGAGCCTCAACCCTGTCTGTTTTCCAATTCTCCCTAGACTGCTCGATAATGATAACCAAAATCAGGTGTGTTCAGTCAATCAGGATGTGAAATCACTTGAGTCAGCCAATCAACAGCAAGCTGGTTAAGGAGAGCTGGAAAACAGGCAGGGTTGAGGCTCTTCAGGACCAGGGTTAACATAATAGGCCTCCATCCGAGTGGTCAACAATGGGAAGGCGTCCATCTGATTGGTCAAAGCATAAAGGGATTTATTTGATTCGTTAAATGCTTCAAGCTGCTAGAAGATTGTTTTAACACATTTTGGGTTTGCGATTTATTGCGATATTCGCCGTCTTTTGCGATATGCATATTGCAGAGCTGGATATTGCGATAACGATAAATTTGCGGTATATTGTGCAGGCCTACAGGGCAGTAAGTCTTATTTTACCGCCTTGACCTACAGTTGAGCAGAAAAAATTATAGTTTCTTTTAAGTAGTTATTGTAAAAAATGCATCTGAATGACCTATAGTACTTCTAGAAATATGTATGGCTGGGTCACCCTGGACGGGTCTTATCTTGGCTCCTAGAAGGGTTTGAACCTCCTTAGTTCCTGGATGGGAGACCACCTGGGACCACATCCCCCATAAAACTAAATCAAATGTTTGAATTGTGGGATGATTTGCCATGGCAACCCTGGAAGGAAGATGCTCAGAGGAAAAAACAATCAGGTTAAGAAAGTGGTTTAACCAGACGCATCCACAGCCGACTTGTATAACACAACGGCACATTTGGACAAAACCAACTGCAAATCCTGTATAGGTAAAAATCTTAAATCAACTCTCAGGCACAGTGATAAAATGAAGATGATTTTTCTTAGCTGGAAGGCTTTGAATTTGTTAAGTCCACCATAAGCTCCACTTTGTACCACATAATCTTTTGGTCAAATGTCACGCTGTGTGACTGACAACTAAAGCCTGAAAACCTTAAAAATGGGTCATGCAGTTTATGCAACTTTAGACAGAATGACTGTGAAAGAAAGGAATCTAGGTCATGTTGTGTCTTGGTCATATGAACTTAAATTTAACTCTTTTTTTTTTTTTGCCTCGTACAGACCAAACAAGTTTGTTTTCTTCCATATTTGTCCAATAAACATTGAAGGCCACATGACCTTTTTTGCTTGGTTACATGGTGAGTCTAAAAGGAAAGGCATCTCTCTTTTGTTCTGCTCCTTACCTTTTATGACCACATGCCTCAAAAGGCTTTGTTTTTGAGCTAGCTATTAAAGTGGGTACTTTGAGTTGAGCAGATTTGATGTGGCATATGTCCTTGGTACTTTAAAAGAACGGCAATGAAACATTTTTCAATAGTACGGGCCTTCTATGCCCTGAGCCAGTGTTTACCTTAGAATTTGTTTTAAATCAAGATCAAGGAAACATGCTCTGAAGGGGGATGTTCTGAATAGGAAGCATCTTTGATTGCTTAAAAGCTTATTGTAGGGTTTATCTGACTGACACAAGCATTGTCTGAGGATGATGTGAGGACGCATTCATCCTATAAATGACAGAAAATACATTTATAGATTTGAACTTTGCTGCTATGTTTAACTAAATAAAAATCTAAAACATTTTTGTCTCTTTGACTCAAATAATTAAATAATGGTTACAATTTTCTTTGAATAAACAGCTTTGAATAAACAAAAAACTAGATGATAGATGATTAAAAAATAAATTTGGGTGCAGAGTACCAACGTATTGACGTACCTTCATGAATTTTTTTTATTCTGGGATGCTTGGTATCCTCCAGAGTTAATTTTCCTTGGATAAACATTAGTTTGAACCAGGTTAACAGATTGAAGTCTGTATCAAAACGAAGATCTCATCTCTCTTGTAAATATACATCATTGTCAATGTAAATACCGACAAACCGTCAGTGGATCATTGAGCAGAAGTGGAAAAAAAAAGGAGTAAATAACATAAGCTTATTGCACCCAAGTGTTTCAAGGCAGTTTGGTTTACCTACCGGTAAGTCTTTGGTCCTCTCAACAGTGCAATTTGATTTTCAACAGTGAAAATGTGAAATAATTTGGCATTCCCTGCCTAATCTGACCAAGTCTACCCAGCCTAGAAGGAGCCTTAGTACTGTAAAAAATAAGATTTGTAGTTTATGTGAAGTATGTCTTGGTTGTTTCTAGGGATTTAACTTTCTCACGCGAGGAATAATTGAAAGAAAATGGTTTTAAATCTGAAGCTTTTATGTGACAATTTGAATAAAATGTGTGTTCATAATCTGAAAACCATGGATTGAAGACCAAGGAAAAGAAGAGAAATATCATATTGAATCCAGAAGATTTAAAGCAAAGTTTTGATGTAACTAGTCTTACAAACTAATGTATGGTACATGGATTTGTGGGTGATATTAAGAAAGAGTTAAAGATTAAGTTGCCTTTCATATTCTCTCTTAAATGTTTACAAATGGCAGAAATATTTTATGTAGAAACTGCAGATCTTTTTGCTGCTAATTTAATCAAACCTAACTTTAAATGTCTGCAATTTTAAATTTTTATTCATTTAAAAAAAAACAAATTTGACATTGCTGGCATTTAGATCTTATGAACTTTCCTCTCTAAAATGCAACAGGTCGGAGTGCAAGAAGGAAATCTTTGGACTTTTGGATGAATTGAAATGAAAAATACCGTGGGCTGCCTATGAAGTGCAGTTCCACAAAAATTACAATTCCATTCTGTTGAACATATCTGACGCACACTTTGATTTAATTGTTTGGAGGTCTTATCCAGTAATGGAAGGCAAAATTTCTTGGTTAATATTCTGCATTTTAGTTTCACCATATCCAGGTGTTTACAAACATTTTAGGTAACAGCATAAAGTTTTTTGCTATGTGTTCTTTTACGAGTACAAATTTTAAGGTAATTCAGATTTATTTGTATACACAATTAAAGCCCCCGCAAATTGTAAGAAGATCAAATAAACGTAAGAATTATACTTACGGTCTTTTTCAACTACCTGATGGTTCCAGTTTTAATAATAAAAGATCTCTCCTTATCAATAAGTTATCATTCTTTCCTCTGCCTGAAAACAGGACCTTCTGATTTGTTTGATTTGGCCTCATGGTTTCTAAAGGGCACTTTTTCTGTAGACTGCAGCTTTAGAAATCTGTAGTTCCCAAATTGAGAAGCAGCCAGAATGTGTTAAAAAGGACTGACCAATCTTTTTTTTTTTCACCATAACACAAACCGAATAGAATTTTGACTAAGGCCTGGTACTTTAGATTACATTATTATAAAAAAGTGAACATGCTGATGAAAGTATAGCTTCAAAAGTATAACATATGTAACTGTTTAGATAGTTGTGCTCTAGTCAGTCATATTGTTTTAAATTTGAAAAAACAACACAAAAATCCTTATTATTATTATGATTAATGCCATTTTGCTCTTAAACACAGGATGGTTCCTTATGTCACAGGTGCCATATAATTTTGGACTTTATGCTTTTATAATGACATTGTAATGTTTTTTTACTCTCTTTTTTTAGCTACGTGCCTTGGCTCCAGGCATTCATTGCTGGATTGACCTTTGCAGGTTTTAAAAGAAGCCACAGTTTAGTTGTGACAGAGGGTGGGCTGTGTGGGAGGGATTAAGTCAGCAACAGCACCCACTGGGGATGTAGAAAACGAGATTACTTTTCCATTAGCATTTGTCTTTTTTTTAATTTTCGTTTCATACTGTTACTTTCCTTCCCGGCCATCTTATGTCTTTTCTTCTTCTATTTTGCACACATCTCTTCTCTGGACAGCATGCCCTCTTAAAAGGAGAAACAATCACTTCTCTTCAAAAAGAATAGGGAAGCTGGATCTGCTTGTTTTCAAGGAAAACATGAAAGTCTCAAGTCGTTGCAGTATTCTGAAACTGGAATCAACAGTTTTTTTTTAATCGTTCATATTTTTGTTGACCTGTGCACGTATCAGCGTGTGACCTGAGCATTGGCGTTTTCCTGCACGGATGTTGCAGCTTTAATGTTGATATTGCGTGGGGGAGACAGACTGACTATTTAGAGAGTGACAGGAATGATTGCTTTTCTGTGAATTTTATGTACTCTATGCACACCCTCACGCACGTGACGGCGCTTGTGGATACTATCTATTCTCTGTTGTACGTTTCTCCCCCACAGCTCTGTTACACACTCAACAGCACTGCGGGCATGCTCAGCTCTGCAGGAGACTCCTGCAGGGCCGCATTAGGCTCCATAAACTTTATAGCATATTTTTACAACCTTTCTCTCTGTATGCATCCACTACCACATCCCATCACATCTGCTTTAACCGTTCACACAGCTGTGAAATTCTGTGTATCCCCAGGTTTTATGGTTACTTGGTCTTTCAGTCACACCCGATTTCTTTATTGGCTTCTTTATCTTTTTGATATCTTCTACATTTGTGTATGTTTAGTACATTATTTGCTTTGGGTGATACTTTTAGCACTATTTATAGATGTGATCTTTACGAAAGGTGGGCTCTGTCACAGTTTGTCGAGGTAAACACGGAGAAATCGCTGTAATGGGTTGTGTGACAGGATCTTCAAACGCATTTGTGTTCATTTCAAATGCACACTACTCTGACGTGTGTTTGTTTAAAGAAAGAAAAAGTCCCACTGACCTCTGATGTTCTTTCATAACTGGATGTTTCATGGCTAAAACGAAAAGAAAAAAAAAAGACACAGCTGCCTATAGGGGACACGAAAGATGTCTGAAAAGATGGTCTAGAAAAGGTTAGTTTGATCAAATGCTTCAAATGTCCTCTACTTTTGTGGTGAGCCTACAAGAAGCAGTGGGAGCACAGGGCACCCCACTGCTCAGCCTGCTAGACTCCACTGTAACTTGGCACATCTGAGGGATAACAAGAGAGGGCTTTCTGTCATCAGTGAGTGTTGACATTGTCCCATCAAATTTGGACACCAAAAAACAGACATTCTCTTCTTCAGCTGCCAGATTCACATAATCCCCCGGAATCTTTTTCTGAGAAAAAGTGACCTTATCAAATCCCATGTCAGTGTTTTTTTTCTGTTATATGATTGCTTTAAATACTTTTTTCATTGTTTTAAAATACCATAGCAACTTGATCTGTGAATCCATTTCGTCTTTCTTCTTAGATTGCTTATGAATTTAGTCATCATTTAAAGGATAAAAAGACAATGGTTACCATGGTTTTTCCTTAGGTCTTAACTCAACTAAGGCTGCGTTGGCTGTTCACTAGCACAGTTTCTCATAGCCAAAGTGAGATGGTAACAGATTTTTGCTAATAACATAGGCTATTGTCTGTCTTTATACTGCTCTATGCAGATGTTGTGTGAAATGGAGCAAAATATTGAGATGGATTTGCATATCAGTTCTGATGGAGTTGGATATGATCGAAATGCACTTGCTTATCTGCACTGATTATGACCTTTTTTCCCCAACTGTGCTTTCTTTGTTCTGACTCTGCAGTTATTGCAGACTGCAACAGATGCTTTTCAGTGGACACCTATGTAGTTCTGAAGGCCAACACTGGGTGGCAGTGGATGGCTACTAAGACTTGCTGTTGCACACAGTCCCGAATAAGGCATTGTTGCTAAGGAATTGAGCTAAAAGGCTTCTCTCAGCTTACGCATAACAGCAGTATGTATCTAAAAAATGTCATCAGATTTTTCAGGCAGGGAAAGTGTAAAAGCTCAATAATGCTTAAGTAGATACCCTTTTGATGGTTGACAGTTATTCTTTGATTCTGTGACTATAGAGATGGAAAGGATACTGGATCTATAATTAGTATGTCTGTGAAATATATGAAAATGTTATGTCAGATATGTCAAAGGCAGTTATTTAGCTGATGATTCTGTCTAAAGTGTCTGAGGAGTCGAGTAGATATAGGCATCCAGAGACAAATGGACTGTTTGTGAAGTACAGTCATTGGCAGATAGATAGATAGATAGATAGATAGATAGATAGATGACTTTATTAATCCCACAATGGGGAAATTTCATTTATCTGTAGCAGCAACACGACATTCAGAA
Organism: Oryzias latipes; assembly: GCF_053564925.1. Classification (NCBI taxonomy): domain Eukaryota; kingdom Metazoa; phylum Chordata; class Actinopteri; order Beloniformes; family Adrianichthyidae; genus Oryzias; species Oryzias latipes. The sequence goes on from NC_136246.1 coordinate 11,453,289, forward strand.
ATAATCTATATAATATAACATCAATAAAGGACATCACAAATTACATTTATATTAGATAATTAAAAATATTACTAAAATTATTATGAAAAATTATTATCAAAAATGAGATTCTTATTAAATAAAGAAATAAATATTAAATAAATACAGCTGCAAAAGTGTAAAAAGCATGCGGTCTGCAAAACATGTAAACTGTAAAAAAACACTTTGACACGGTGTTGTACAGTCTGATGGCTGTGGGGAGGAATGACCTGCGGTAGCGCTCCTTCTTACACTGAGGGTGCAACAGTCTTGTGCTGAAGGAGCTGGTCAGCGCCTCTACAGTTTGGTGTAGGGGGTGGGAGGGGTTATCCATGATGGATGTCAGCTTAGCTAACATCCTTCTGTCCGCCACCTCCTCGATGGACTCAAGTGTGCAGCCCAGGACAGAGCCGGCCCTCCTAACCAGTTTGTTAAGCCTCTTCAAGTCTCTGCCTGCACTGCCCCCCGCCCAGCACACAAATGACTGCTCCATCATCTGAGCTAGAGCTTTCTTTTTCCTTACTTTAGCTTGTAATGAGCATAGTACTGTAGTTTATTTGTAAAAACCTAACAAACAAAAAAAATATATAAAACATTGGATTTGTCCCAAACCAATAGATACATGTTACTTAAAGATTGGGTTTGTAACAATTAATCGATGAATCGATTTATATTGCTACAATCCAACCAGATTGATCTGTCTGAGGCAAGTTCTTAATTGAATCAAAGCATATTATATTATTTTTTAATTATGATCAATATTGGAAAATAATAGGTTTGTTTTACTGTAAGGTAAAAGCAACCAAGTACAATCACATTGAACAAAACACGTCATGGCAATAAAAATTTGATTTGTCCATCATTCCAGTCTAATGTGAGGAAACACAATGAGTTTAGTTAAGACATGTGACCATACAGTGTGGTAGAATGTTCTAATAATATTCCCCCTGGATTATTTGGATGTGGAAAAACAACAGTTGGCTGAACTTTTGGAAACTAAAATGTGAATGGATTTGCCATTTATTCTTGTTTTCTTTTTTTTTTTTTGTACACATATTTAGTTTACACTTGATTGTCTTGCAAGAAATACGAGGACTCTGGAAACCTTGACCTGCACTGTTCAGTACCAGCTGTTTATCTCTGTCACACCGGTTGAAGTTTTGGCTACAAATGTCCTGGATTGATTTTACAGTTTTTCTCTGTTGCTTTAGGTTTTCAGATCAGAATGAAATTCCCAAAACTATTTGTTCAATCTTCATGTCACTTGTGCACATCATATAAGCAGTTTCTTACTTCTTTGAAGAAGTTGCAATTGCTTTGGTACATCCATGCAAATGATTATGTACAATTCTCTGCTCTTTGCTACATTATCAATTGTTTATGTGATGTTGATCAAAATGTATTATATGGTTCACTGTGCAATAGTCTTACTCCTCAAAACACCTAGTCATTAGTTCATCGTATAAGTCATTAACTGCAAAATGGTTGACCAAGTTGTCATAATGTGACAAACATATTTCGCCGCATTGCAAGAGAGGATATTCGCTGAGATGTGGATGAGAATTTGTGACCTAACATACAGGAACGACAAGAGGTGTAGGAAGACCACACCAATTCCTACTGCACTGCCTGTACTGTTGTACAGAATATTGTCCTATCTTTTTTTCCCTTTGTGTTACTGTTTGCAGAGGGTTTTTTCTATGTTGGTATGACATGGTCTGTCAACAAATGACAATATGAACAATGAAAGTGTAAATGTGAATCTTGTCCAGTCTCTTGTAATCAAACAGAAAAGGTGTAACTTCCATTTTTTAAAATAATTGTCATCCAAACTTTAGCCATAGTTTCCATCAGAACCTCCCTCTAAAGTACACAGTTATATTGACAACATGACTAAGTCATTTGACTGTCTTGTTCGTAGACAATGACACAAGGACTTGACATTCTGATGGCACTGACATGTTCAATGACACAAAGACTTAGTTTTAGGAGATGAACTAAAGATTTTGAGCAAGTTACAGGCTTTTGCAAGAAATCCACAGTGTTTTGCTGTTTGTACAAAGTGTTTTGAGAAATGCACACACGTATTTGCAAACTTCAATTCTGATCTGAGAATTGTACTAAAGCGACTGAGAAAAACTGTAAATCGTTGAATCAGATCGTTCAAAATGAACTAGTATCGACTATAAATGTAATCGTCAACCACAAGTTATGATATGAATCGAATCATCATTGAAGTGAATTGTTACACCCCATAACATTTCTTTTAAACTTTGTTTTTATAAAACGTTTTTTACTGTTTTTTTTTTTTTACACCACCCAATAATAGCTAGTTGTTGACACACTTTTAACACCTCATTCTTTGCATTTCTTTCATTCTTAAATATGAACTTGAAACCCCATTAGTCTTCTTATCCCCCAACTGTCTTATTCGATCATAGACACACGGATCCCTGGAGAAGACACATCTCTGATAGCTAGGATGTAAAAAGCAGACTGGGTATGGCTTTCAATTACAGCCCAAGTTGTTTTTCAGTCTTCAATGTTTGTGACCAAAAATAGCAGAAGCAACCCCTCACTCCCTACCTAACACATGCTGTGCGCTCCATTTCAACTTAGTCCATGTTGTAATTTGTCTCAGGTTCTATCACAGCAAAAATGTTGTTTTTTTACACTCCACTAGGGTGTTTCTCTTTGTCAAGTAGTTTGGCAAATAATATGAGAAAGATGAAGCCAAAATAGTAATAACATCCAACTTTACTGTTATTTTCACATTTATTGTGAAAGGCTTTTGGCTGTTGCAGTTAGTAGTCAGAGTGCTTCAAGCACTGTAAAAAGGGAACCAATTACATTATATTGGCCTGAGGCTGATTTAATGGCAAACGTATAGTCTCCCAAATGGTGATGTCCTTTGATGTCAGCTGTGGACCCAGCATGAGAGCTGACATCCAATCATGTTTAGATGGTTGACCTGTCTCTTCAAGTCCTGAACCCAGCAGAGAAATTATGTGTTTAATGCTGATTTGGTGAAGGATTTTTTTTTTTCACACCTGAAAATCTCATCTTGAATGACAGCTGGTTACAACACAAACACAAAAATTTTTACAGCAAAAGCCCCAGCGTCTATAATTACAGAACCACTTAATAGGACAAGCAGCAAATTTCAGTGTTTTATTTGAAGTGTTGTTTATATCTTGTCAAAATATCCCACGTTAACCGTCTCTGCTGTCGACGGGAGTTGTTTGCGATGGTGTTTGTGTGTCACCTCACTTGTGTCTGTGCAGGGAGGAATTTGCCACCACAAAAGAATGAAACTGAGAGGGGAAAAGTTCTTTCCAAGCTCTTCAACTAGAACAAAAAAAAATCTTGATGTTATTATCCTGGTAACATCTTCTGAGCCTTTGATATAAATGAACTAAAGGTTCTAAAATTGTCATTTGAATTATGCCTATTATCTCCCCATAGTTTTTAGTGAAGCAGCTCAGCCCAAATCTCTGGTGAATCTTATTTCTTTCCCTGTTTGCATTTCTAAACAAGCACTGGAGCTGTAATGAATTCTATTATTTTCAAACCAATTACTGTTAGTTGGGATTCCCCCCCCCCCCCCCCACAGTTACTGTTGTATTCTCTGAGGATGAAATAGAGCTGGCTTTTCTGCTCTCAATCCCTGATATGCTTCTTTGGAATTCTCTCACCACTAATGCCAATGAAGCTCCCCGTTTACAGGATTAGTTCCATGTGTGTAATAAAAAATCAAACTTTTTTGCATCAAGCATTTTTATGCTAAGCATGTATAAAATTGTACAGTAAGTTCTTGTTTGGTCATTTATTTATTTTTATTTTGTGAATTCATAATAAATGGAATTGTGAAATTATCCATTCATCGATTTTCTTAACTCGTGTTCTTTTCTAAGTAAGCACGTTGCCACAGCCTGTCCTGACTTGAAATGCTATGGAATAAAATAGACAATATTGTCTCTAAAAGGAATAAAATTGGGTCATTAACTTATTATGGTAAGAGCTATGGTTTGTTTCTAGAATTCCATGAATACTCATGATAACCATCCCTCCTGCATATGTCAGTTTTTCTATCAATCTGATTGATTTCTATGTCTCTTTCACATTGTTCAGATTATCAATGAGCCTGGGACCAAACGCCAGACTTTGTGAAACTTGAAAATATTCTTAGCTGTAGCTAATACGACCATTTTCATAAAATACAGTATTCCCCCCTAAATTTGCGGGGGTTAGGGACCAGAGACACCCGCGAAGATGCACAGTACGTTAATATAGAGACACCCCCCCCCCCCATCCCCGAGAAAGTCCGTCACCGATCCGTACTCAGCAAAAACCCTTCTGAACCATTTCTAATGCTTTGTAAAATATTTTTTTTTAGAGAACATTGGAATATTGTTCAAAATAAAAGAGTTTGTTTTGTTTTTTCAGAGCAATTGACTGTACCATTGCATACTGCACAATGCACTTTAGGAGTGTAACTCCGTCACTCGGGGCCTTAAAACCAGGAGCCTGTACTTCTTCCTTCATCAGTTAAGTGAGAGAGGCCATCTTCTTTCAAAAGAGGCAACTTTCATCCATATTAAACACCTGCTCCAGATGATAATTATTCTCCGCGATTATCTTCCTCAGCTTAGGATATTTTCCAGATATTCTTTGGCCGCTTCTGAGTCAGAGAATGCCATTTCTCCATGCCGGGTCACAAACTGCGGTTGGTAACGATTCAGGAACTGGTGGAACCAGCTGTTCCTCGCTGGGAAATATTCGTATTCGCAAGAAAGGCGATGGGACAGCGTGCTCTTCATCTTCGCTCCCTTCCTCAGAAATTTGTGCAGCAACTCCGTCAGACGCAAAAGTCTCATATGAACGCCTTGAGTTGTCTGAGCGTTTGTGATGAACCTTAAGACTCACTTGACTGAAAAAAAAAATCAGCAAATATGTGAAACTCCGAATATTGAAACGTGAATAAGCGGGGGAACACTGTATTGTCATTAAATCGTGTTTTTCTATAAGCACTGACTGAGTTTATATTAGGGTGTGTTTTCATTCAAATTCTTGACTTTATATTCTTTAATAGAGCTCTGTTGAAAATGTCTTTTCTTTCCTTCTATTCAAATCAATAAGCATCATCAAAATTAGGCATCAATTTCTTAAAAATCGTTGGCCAATTTTATTTTTATACAGTATCTCATATTCCTATAATAGGACTCTTGTTATGGAATCCCATGGGACCTCTGGGAAGACTGACGCTCCTTAGAAGTGGAATAAAGTATAGAGGGGGGAAAAACTACCATGGCAGAGGCCACAACACTCAGCTCATGCCTGAAGGCAGTTGTGTGAAAATATTGCAAAGTTGGGGAAAAGTAAAAGTTGTATGTAGTACTGCGCTTTAATTGAAGGGAACGCCACCAAACAGACCTGTCACTGAAATGCTTAGAAAATCAGTATTCCTATAGTATCACAATACGTGATGCTTTTACATAACAAAAGATTATAATTCAACGGTACACTGCAATTTAGATGCAAATACAGCATTTGTAAATAGTAATGACCTGTACAGTTTTATTAGTACAACATTTATGCAAAAGAAGCTTCTTTTTCATCCAACATTTAAGTAAAAACACCAAAACATTTTCTTCTAAAATCCAAACAATAAATCATACATTTTTGACCATATTAGAATATTTTAGGAGAGGCAAAAGCTACGTTCCCACCGCCCTTAGCAACTCTTGTTCAAGTGGCCACTATCAACGGAAAGTCAGTCTTCATGTTCAAAAATTTTTTTTCTTGGTTGTCCAGTGTGAACATCATGGGACAAAGCTTGTTCAAGAACATTTAGCACGTTTTTGTGATGAAATAGAATTCATTACAGCTCCAGTGCTTGTTTAGAAATGCAAACAGGGAAATGTGTGAAATGCCCAGTGTACACGGAACTTTAGAAGTCTAAGTGATGTGGTTTTGAGTTATTTGAAAGCCTGATCCTAGATCAGATACACATGATCTGATATTTTTCACCTTTTTTATCAATCTTTTTATCCTCTGTCAGTCTTCTCTAATGTTAATAATAAATCTGATGGGAGTAAACTGATATAAACTGAGGTTAATTCATGTTGTGCAGCTGGATTACATGACACATTGGATCACATGATAATAGACTTTTACTGGATACCTGCTGCTTTGGCTAAACACGAGATGAGAATTCTGTGGATTATGACAATCAACCATAAAGACTGCACATCTTTTTGGTACGCTTCACTCTGTAGCAAAAGTTTCGTCAGCAGTTAGTGGGTCGAGTCATAAGCTGACTATGTTTGCGTAGTTGATCACCTCATTTTTGTTTACAGGATGGAAAGTAACTAGACACCTATAGACATTACTGAAACTAAATAATTGATTAATTATATAAACGACTTGCCACTTGTACACTGGGTTCTAAGCAAGACACACACCCTCTTAACAGCATTTTCAGAATTTTTCTTTTTGGGCTATGAGAGTGATGATCCTCTGTCAATGGACCCTCCAAGGCAAAACCGTGGGCGCGTAAGCACGTGAGCTTTTTTTGGCTTATAGAAAGCAACAATAAATGCAAACTGCCATAAAAACTTTGTTATACATTTATGGCCTAGACACTTTTGAGCCCTCAAATCCTTAGCTCTGTGGTATGGCTGTGTTAATGTTAGGTATCGAAACCCGTAGGACTTCATACTTTACTGGCTTTGGAAACATTGACTCTCATTATCTCTTGGTCACTGAGTCTGATTCATTACATTTTGTCTGTGTAGCAACTCCTGACTTCATCCCGCAGGTTGCTAATCCATAAAAGATAATTAGATCATTGTTTGTTTTAACTCTTTATGGCTACATTAAGCCACACATGTGTAACTACATCAGTGCATGCTATCTACAGTGCTATCTACAGCAGTCCCTCGCTATATCGCAGTTCACCTTTTGTGGTCTTGCTAAGTTTTTTTTCTTTTCTGTGAAATTTTGCCTGTTATTTCTCTACAGCACACTGTTCAATGCTCCCTGATTGGCTGTTGACCTTTTCAATCAATCTTCTCTGCAGCAACTCCTGTACAGAATGCAAAATCACCATAAATTTTCGATCACAAACAGATCTTTATTTTCATTCTATAATACTAGTCTTATTTTTTTACTAACTTTGGGAGTGTTTAAAGAAGAGGGACAACTGTGAAAATGTTATTGTATGTCTGAGAAAGTGTGTATGGAGGGATTTTTACACCCTAAAAACATCTGTTACTCTACTTTCCAGATTTCACCCATCGTGGGTTATTTTTAGAATCTAACCGCCATGATAAACGAGGTAGTGGTGTCTTGTAAACAGTTTTCTTTATATTCTTCTTCCACAAAATGAATACAAATTCCAGAACATTCCACGTACAGTTTTACTCCTCTTGGAAAGTGACGTGTGCGTGTTCTGTGTTGTGAGCATGCTTAACATGATTATACTACAGTGGATTGCTTCACGGTTCTACTCCATTCACGCTGGGTTCTAACACAAGCCAGGTATTGGAAGAAAGCATGAACAATTATCTAAAAATATTATGACTTGCAGATTAGAAATGTGCATTAAGACCTATAGTAATATATGTAAATGGTGTTGTTTATAGATATAACTAATTAATACTTTGTTTTGAAGATGGAAACTTTATGGTTTGCTGGAAAGTTATGATTAAAGTTCTGATTAAGCTAGACACTGTAATGTGTAGGTCAATGGTTCCAAACTGCAAATGTGCATTTATCTGAAAAATAGAAGAAAAATAAGAATGAGATTTGTTGAAATATTTACAAATATACATGCACAGTAAGAATAGAGAAACAGATACTTCACAAGCTTGGTCATAAAAGGCAGACACTTATTCTGCTCTACAGATTGATTCATACCTTATTTAATGAGCCGAAAGGTTACCTCAAAACAGTTTTTCTCCATAATTGACCAATTTAGTTTGGCTCGATAAGCATTCATGTAAAACCGAGATGTTAAGTCGGCTCTGCCTCTCATTCTCACCCTTCCTTCCTTCATTGCTGATACATTACTATAATTATTTATTAGAGAAGAGGTGAAATATTCAACATGTTGTCGTTTGATTGTTAACAGGATGAGGTCCAAAAGCTGGGCACAATTGCCACCGCATTAGTTAGCAACACTGAACGTTCTGCTAATTAGCTCAGTTTGCCCAGCAGCTGTCTGCTATTAGAATCTTTTGTTCCAGATGTTATTTCATTAGAAAGGCATTGATCATCCTAATGGCTCCAGAAAAGATTATTGGTTCACATTAGTAAAAACCCCTCCTACCCAACTGCAGCCTGGGGTCATGCATATGTTCAGCTGATTTCTAAAATATTTTGGACGTTTTCACTCACCATTAGGAAACGGAATGGTCTTCAATCAGTATTGTTTGTTGTAGAGTGCTATTTTTTAACATTAGTGTTATTAGTGGTTTGTATTTTTAGTTATGTCTGTTGGTTTGCATGTTTCTGTTTATTTTTGTTTTCTTATTTCTTCAGCTTTGTTGGCATTTTTCTAAAAATTATTTTCTGAAGAAAGAATTTAAAGTAATAATTAATTTACGCTCTTAAGAAGAAAAGAAATGTAAAAAAAGTGGTTGGAGGAAATGGTGATTATCGCGACCATTATATTATGCTTTTACATGCTTTTGCTGGTATATCTTAATGTGCATGTGCTGTTTGGATTTCTGCTTTACCTTTTTCTTTTTTCCTCTGTGTGTGTGTGCAACACTTAGTGAAGAGAAAGGGTTTGGCCAGTTCAAAGCTCACAGTTTAAAAGCAAGCAGTTTTTTCTCCCACCACAACATGCACGAGGCAAAAAATACCAATATCTCTGTGTTTTATCTCTTTTCCTTCCCTTGCTACCTTTCATGAAACTTGCCTTTTGTGGGGAGCCACTGAGGTATTTTTCAAAGTGTAAAGGTAAAGCAAAGTGGTGCTGGGAGAAAAGATGGATGGAGGGACAGGTGGAAGGTTAGCTAGATAGAAAAGAAAGGAGGGAAAGAATGGAGCTCTCAAGAAAAGTGATGGTAAGGAGGTAAAACAGTGACAAGAATATTTTCCCGTTTGACCCATTTTCCTGCTGGTATTCTAACCTCCCACAGACTTCAAGCCTTAGTCACAACTGCCCCCATGGATGAATACAGGCAAAAAATGAGCAAACCACACCTAAGTGGCCGTTGTCCGCTCGGTGGGCATGTAGAGCGAAAATGTTCCTTTGCATCTTTCTCTACGGCCATGCTGCGAGTGACATTTTTTCCTCATTCAATCATCTTCTTAACCCGTTTTGTCCCTTTCTGGGTCACGGGGCTGCCGGAGCCTGTTCCAACCACTCATTGGCGAAGGCACGGGACATCCTGGACAGGTCCCCAGTCTGTCGCAGGGCCACAAACGCACACATTCATACCTAGGGACAATTTAGAGAAACCAATTAACCTAAGAAGCATGTTTTTGGACAGTGGGAGGAAGCCGGAGTCCCCAGAGGAAACCCACGCATGCACAGGGAGAACATGCAAACTCCACACAGAAAGATCCCGTTGATGTTCTGTTTCAGGTCCCCCAGCTGGGACTAGGACTTGGGGGGCCTTCTTGCTGTGAGGCAAGAGCACTAACCACTGCAGGCGTCACCGTGCAGCCTGGTGCCAGTGACAAGTCATAGCTAACACTTATACAACATGCACAGGGAAGCAGATGAGACGCAGGTGTGTCGTATGGGTTTCCTTTTTTCAATCCCCACAAATCGCCTGAACTGCGCAAGTACCCCCTCAGTACTGTTCACTTGATATGTGTGGCTCCTTGCATGCAGCCTGACTGTTAGAAATCAGACAATCAGGGCATAATTTGTGTAGACATTTTAAGGGCGTCCTATGGGCACTTATTATTTGCACACACTGCATGTGCATTTATGCGCAGTCTGGCCATTGTATACAGCTGCATCACCCATTCGTCATAAGTATGTGCAACTTACATTTGCCTTACAAATACTTCACAATAAACCTACCACATGCATGACAATGGTACGTTCCAGTTTCATGATGCCCCCTGAGGTGGCCATACGAGCCTCAAGGGAACTATTTACAGCAGACTTCCTCTTCCTTTTAGATGTTTCATGTTGTTCTCTCTGAACCACCACAGGCCTGTACAACTCAAAAACCTGCAGTGCTCATACAGGTCAACCCCTGTATGGGTGAAAAAGGCTTAAGACCAGGATGTCAGAATGCAGGCCTTGAGGGGTGGCATCCTTTTAAGAAATTCTGCCTTATCTGCTGCTGATAACCTGGATCCTGTGTGTTCAGTCAATAAACGGTAAAATGGTAAATGGCATAAACTTGTATAGCGCTTTCTACCTTCTTCGAAGCCCCAAAGCGCTTTACAGTCACAAACTCATCCACCCGTTCACATTCACAGACAGTAAGGAGGTCCAATGGCAGGTTAGTTGGAAAACCTGGCCCTCAAGGCCTAAAGTTCGACACCTTTAGACGAATTGTGCCACCATTTTTTTTTTTTAACAGCCAGCTTCTGTTATTATTTAAAGGTGTGTTCTTGAGGCTTGGAGAAGTCCTGCATGAATTGCATTTTATCAGTTTTACACTACAGACTCTGATGTGCAGTAAAACCCATCATTCTCAGCTACATTCATCTCATTGGTTCAACTTTTCAGGCTCAGTGGCCTAATGAAAGCTGCTACAGCTCAGTTTAATTATAATGCACTTGCACTTTATCATGGAGAGGTTGTTTTTATTTGGAACCTTAATGAATTTCTCATCAGTTTGTTATTAACATTGTGGTATATGAGGCTCGAGTGGGAAAGCCGGCAATTACATGGCTTTGTTTCCCCTGATGGACAAGAGTTTCAGCTTCCATTGACAGACAAATAACTTAGTGAAAATACATGTGGGAATAAACAGAGAAGCACTTCTTCAATTTATTGACATTTTTTGGCCTAAAAAAATCTGCCTCTCGGAAATCAGAAGTACTGTTTGTGATTTTTATGACCCTCTTGTTTGTTTTTCTTTTTTACAAAGTCCTATAAATAGAATTTGCTAATTATGGGTTTTCTCTGGGGACTCCAGCTTCCTCCAACCGTCCAAAAAAATGCTTCATAGGTTAATTGGTTTCTCTGAATTGCCCCTAGGTGTGAATGTGAGTTTGCACGTTTGTGGCCCTTCGTCAGAGTGGCGACCTGTCCAGGGTGTACCCTGCCCTCGCCCATGAATAGCCGAGATAGGCTCCAGCAGCCCCGTGACCCCGAAAGGAACAAAACAGGTTTAGAAGATGAATGAATGAGCTAATTATGGTTTGTTCTTCAGAAGACATTGCTGGCTTGATTAGCTTTATGTAACATATCATTCATAAATGCACATTTTATGTGCTATTACATTAATAGAAATGCAATAATTTATGATGGTATAGGCAGGGAACAGTTTGATGTTGCTTCTCTTTTACTGTTGATTAGGGCTAAATATGACTTTTGACTTGACACCCCTTTAAACTTATTTTACAGGATTATGCAAATGCTATAATTAAGAATGTTTGTTTTAGTTTTATAAATATTCCGAGAGTCTATTGCATGTCACTATTGAAGAACTTGATCACTAGTTTTATGACTTTGTAAACTGGAATCAATCAATTAACTTCTGATTTAAACAGACGGCTCACTTTCTGATTGATTTTAATAAAAATAGTTTAATCTTCATCAATCAAAACTTGTTGCTAGCTGCTGAACGTATGTTTGGGGTAAAATTACATTGACACCCCCGTCTGCAATGCGTATTAAAGTGACCACTTCCAATGAGAAGTCTACGTAAACGTGCGTTTCAGGTTTCCACGTTTAAAACTCTTGTATTCATGCATAGCTACACAAGTTTCTACGACCATTTTCAGGCTATGCGAACGGAAGATGAGAAGCTTAAATTTAAATACAAAGTTATAGCCATTCTCCTCTTCTAATATATGTATATATTATAGTTAGGGCTGGGCGATATGGCCTAAAAATAAAATCTCAGATTTTATTTTTTTAAATTTGATATCCGATTTTTTCCCGATCCCCCCTCCCTACTTAAGGAAAGCAATAAGTATAAACGGCAGACAACTTAAAGCAAATTTTTCTTTTATTTAATCAAATGCAAGACAAATGTAACCCCCATTTCTGGGATGAATAATAAATAAATGAACACACTCTTGAAATCAAAGTTAAGTATAAGATTTTTCTTCTTCTCACTCCCTTTTGGACTTGTGTTATTTATATAATTTTGTTTTATATCATTTTCTTGTTTTATATAATTTGTTTTTGTCTTATTTTGTTATTCTACACTTGTTTTCACTTGTCCAAAATAAAAAGGTTACTTACTTAACTTACTTAAAGTCCCAGCTGTGTTTTAAGTCACACTTTGTAGTCTACTCTAAAAGGAGACAGACATTCACCTTGAGAGTAGCTAGTAGGATTAACAAAACAGCTCAAATCTGGGGTCTAAGGTTTTAATTAAATTAAGAAACCCTGTTTTCTCCACGGAGAAGATGATGAAGCAGCAGGAGTCGCGGTCAACCCCGCCGCCGCCTCCGAACAAAAAATCCTCTGGCGGCCGCGTCGCAAATGAATACCAATACAAGTAAAAATTACAACGCAGTATTCTTTATTAACAAATAACAGTAACAACTAACTATCTAACTAATGAACCAACTATATAGGCATTGAAGAATGAGAATGTGTATGTGTGTCGGGGCGCTGCATGTGTAAGAGGACTGAGCGTGTGCCACGCTAGCCTAGCGCGAGTGAGAGCCGTTGACTGCGATGGGCCTTAAGCAAATGTTGCAGCATGGGGTCTCTTCCTCCACGTCTGTGGCAGTAAAACCATACCAGTTCCAAACAACAGATGATTTTATTCATATCTTGGGAACAAACTTCCCAGTCTCACCGGTAGCATTGTTGTCGCTTGCTGTTTCGTGTGTGAAACTAACACTACGGAAGCTCTGGGGAGCCAAAAATGCGCCATTACACAAAAACTCGATTTAGTTTTTTTTTAAATCGCCCGTAACAAAAAATTTTAATTAATTAATTCCATCGATTTTTCACCCAGGCCTAATTATAGTTCAATGTATTTTCGAGAAATGAATGAAAAATGACAAAAAAAAGCAACCCCCCCCCCCCCCTCCAATTACAGCAGGGATCACATCTTGTTTAGGATAATTTGTTTTTCAGTAACATCATGTTAACCACTCTGTGATGCATCCCTTATTGTAACTGACAGCATTTAAAAACACAGATTTCCATGCAGGAAGCATACCGGTACTTTGCCATCAAAGATATGCTGCACTTGGTTGGAAAAATACCAAGCTAGTGTTTCAGGTTAGAGCAGTCTTTACGCAGATGTTTTGTGTACAATGCAGGTGCCCTCTCCCACACTTTTGTTTTTTTGTTTTTGGTGTAGCTGTCAGAAAAAAATGTCTGTCAAATTTCAGCTGTACTTCTTCAGACTGACTTAGTTTCACTGCTGGAGGAGAATAAGAGGTTGTAGTTTTGGAAGTCAAAAGGGCAACGAGGGCATGGGCTGGGCCCAGGGATAGCAGCAGGGTTGTGTTAGGTGGACATGCCTGTGGTGCTAAACCTCTTAACTCACTCCATCCTCGCTGGTATCAAGGTTGTGTGTTAGCGCATGTTGCACTTGTGTTGGCTTACAGCAGAAGTGCCATGGCTGGCATTTGAATTTCAGTAGTAATTTTTAGATTTGGAAAAGACTGAATCGTGATAAATAGAGGGGTGAGTGGGTTTTTCTTTTACATACTCGGGGGACTTTCACATATTTTCCTTCAAACATTAATCCATTCATTTTTTGTTAATAAATCAGTTTGTCACAATTATTTTGGCATCACTTTTTTTTTATTTTTATTTTTCTGATGCTCCTTAAGAAAATGTTTCTTTATTAACCGTAAATCATCAAGGGCAGATATTTGCTTGAGTGTTCAGAAATGGTCTGTAAATTAACCTGAACCTACATATTCTTTTGTATTCTGTCATTTGTATTTATGCTCAGTTTTAATTTGAACATCTTTGAGAGTGGATGAGTTTCTGCTTCAGTAGGCCTTTGTTATATATGATTTAATTTATTTTACAAACCTTTGATGTACGGTACTTCAAATTTAGGTTCTAAAACTCATCAGACAACAAGGAGATCATTCAATTGGATAAATTATCAGTAATTTGTTTAAATGAACTAATATTTTGAATACAGATTAGCAGTGTGGAATACTCACACCATTGATTCAAAACTTTTCTTATTGACTTGTAGTCAAATGCTTTACAGTTAGTCCTGCTCTGTTTGTTGCTTCATTCGACCATCAGGTGTCTTTTAGATTGAAGCCTTTAAAGATTTAAATCTGTTCTCAGAAGGAAACCCTTAGAGCTTAATGGGATTTTGTTTGGGCTAGTTAATTTCTTTTTTTATGCTAAATTGACCATATTTATCAGCAGAATTTAAGTAATTTTAATAATTAGTTGTATTGAAAAATAGGACAAATTAATTTAACAAATGAATTGTGCAATAGCAAAACGAAATGAAGAAAAATATATATCTGTTCTAACATTTTTGTTCTATAAGTATAGTATAGATATATTTTATTTTTTGACTCTCCAGTGACGCTAAGAATAGACTCAGTCCCACTATAACTAAAAGCCATCGTGTGGTGTAAATCCTTAAGGCTTTGTACTCCTTTCCTGTTTTCAGTCCTTCTGTCTTTCTCTCCTCCTCCCATCATTTTTTGTACATTGTGTAACAGCAGCATTCTCTCTTTCAAGCAGTCATACTGGCACCGGCATCATTACTGAATAAATACGTTCCTTGGTGTCGTTCACACAAACATTCCTTTTTAAATAAATCCACTCTTTTCAATTTCAAGTGATTATTGTAGTTTATAAATGATGATAGTTTGTAAAAGTCGACTCAAAAGTCGGTCAACTCCCAAATCTCGACAATGAAATTGAATTGGCTTCCCATTATTACTGCTTATGTAGAAGGTGATGGTGGAACTCTCAAAGGGGTGATAGGAGCTCATCGGGGAGGCTGACCGGTTTCCCACCTTGACACACACAGTCAGGCTGCTGTCCCTGAGGTACTCCTTCCCACTCTAATATGCTGACTGTGGAGCCATGCTAATTAACTTAATGGCAGTGAGTTTTTTTATTTTTACCATGGTTGTTTTAAATAGTGCTCAGGTGTGCCTGTATTCTTTTACCGCTTTACTTTTGAGTATGAGTAAAATCTACCTGTCCATTGAAATCACTATGAATAAGTATTTCACACATGGATTCACTTTTTTCTAATTACCTTCTAATTATCTTTAGACAGAACTTTGTGACTGATTTGTTTTTCTCCTTCGTTTTGTCTTTGGACAAACTTAAAGTAAAAATGATCTAACCTTAAAGGTCAGAGAAGGCAATTACGTTCACATTTTTCTTATTTTTTCAAGTGAAGACAATGAAGACTCCATTAATCTTGCCAAACAATCCTCAATCCTTTTAGCTTATACTCTGTACTGAAAAACCTTTACTATTGGAAGGATAAGGACTGCACTTTTGACTGTGATATAGCAATAAGCAGGTAGATGTTTGTTTAGGTCTAGCTTAGGCTGGATGTATTGGAATACGAGTGGGCCTGTTGGATAAAAACCCACATTACCACTGGTGTGATTAAGGGACAGACTTGATGGAAAGCAAAGTACTATCGACAGGAATTTGCCTCTGCTCTATCTCCTGTGTGTTGGAGCCTGTGTCAAGGCTTTTTTGAGCTAAGCTACTCGGCTGGATTCACAATACCTAAGAGGGATTGATTGTTCTGCAGCATTTTTCTATGCAAGACCGGGGCGTCAATTGATTTTTTTTTTTTGGTTTCAGGAGTGGAAGTCTTATGTGTACATTACGGTTAATCGTTACTCTCCTGTTTTCCTCTCAAGTACTGATGAGTGGGGCCGAAGTTCATTAATTGATAACCTTGGTGCAAACTTGCTAATGCTTAAAAAAATGCGCCAATGAATGTTATTTTAGTATGTTTGTCTGCATGCACTCTAAACCTCATTCTATTAATTCACTCATGCATGCAGAGGTTGATGTGGAACCAACCTCTGTCCTTTTTCCTTACATAGTCTGTCATCGCTGTACACAAGTAGAGCAACCTCTACACACTTATGTACTTGCTATATAGATTTTTTTATCAAAGACAAATTAATAAACCTTCACACAAGTCTTAAAAAATAAATTTAGAGAAGCCTCTGCATGAAATGCAGAGCCAAAGCTCCTGACTTAAAAGCCTCTCTAGTGCTTTAGATGTGACATCAGCTCATTCTGTCTTCTGCCCTCCCCCTCCCGCTTTCCTCTTTTCCTTTTTCTTATCCTCTTTCATCAGATGAGCCCATCTTTTGACACTTCACAAGGTGTTCCTCACATGCCTGTCACCTCTTCCCTCCTCCACTAACACTTTCTTCCAAGCTCTCTATCTAGAGAATGTGTCTCTGTCGGAAACTTATGTACTTTGTAGAGTTAACGTCTTGGCTTTTGCATCACCTTGAAGTCTGTAAGTGGTACTGAATGGTGGGGCCGATCTTTAGCGTTTAAAAAGAGAAAAACGCTGTAAGATTTCTGTTTCAGTGTGGCATGGTGAGCATACAGACATCACGGTGAAGAAGTGGAAGGAGGAGGAAACAGGTTCACCTTTGTACCCAAGTTTTCTCAGAACCTTGTGCATCAGACTGTGAATAATGTGGAGGGTTAGGGTCTTCTCTGTAAGAAAAGAGATGTTTGTGTGCAATGCAAGTCTCTCATCATAAAAATGAAATAGTTTTTTTTGACATGTTGCACAACTGCTTTAAATGTTTCTTGAAAGTATAGCACAATTTAAAGTAGAAAGAAAATCACTCTAAATTTGTAGTGTAGGGGCTTTGACTATACAAGAATAAGTACCGTAGTTGTCCTGGATTATAAATTACAGTAGATGTAAATGCATAATGAAGAAAAAAAAATCATAGACGATTGTACTTTTGGGAGACATTTATTCAAGACCATATGGGACCAAGAACGACAACTAAGCAGTTTATATCACTTAAAATCACTAAAGCCATTGAATTCTTAACCATTTGTGTCACTGTTGAACAGCCTTACAGAGCCTAAGTTATCAGATTCTGCTGGGAGGGCACTTGGTGCAGTGATAAATAAGATGAAGGTCTGTCCTGAGTTGAGTTTTGACACGTTTGATAAATTGTACGATGCCATGGTGGGATCTGTGTTATTTTATTCTGCAGGAGTCTGGGGTTATGAAGACGCTCCTGAGTGTGATAAGGTTCAAAACAGAGCAATGAGATATTTTCTGGGTGTACACAGATTCACCACTAAAGCCGCCATAGAGGGGGATATGGGGTGGGAACCATGTCTGATCAAACAAAGAGCAGAAGTTCTCAGATTATGGAACCGGTTGGTGACTCTTACCTGCAGAGAGACTTACACCTAAAATATTTGATTGGGATAGAGCTCACATTTTTCCCTGGTGTAAAGACGTGTTGAACATTCTGTCCTCTGTGAACCTACAATCATTATTTTTAAATTTTTTGAAATGTAAGATAGATGATGTTAAGGAAACTTTAGTTGGTTATTATGAAAAAGCATGGAAAATGAAACTGCTACCATACCAAAATTACGAATTTATTTGCAAGTTAAGGACACATTTTCTGCTGAGCCATATGCTATGTATAACTTAAAAAGAGGACAAAGATCCTTATGTGCTCAACTTAGTGCAGGAGTGCTCCCCCTACAGGTGGAAGTAGGGCGCTTTAAAGGCGTCTCTCAGGAGGAAAGACTGTGAGGTCTGTGAACTGCAAGTAGTGGAGGATGAATTCAGTTTTTGTTTTATTGTCCTTTGTACGAAAAACAGAGACTTTGTATTTATGAGCTAATAGAAAAGAAATGTCCTGATTAATTTTTGGTTATCTGAAGATAAAATTTTACGCTGGCTTTTTGAAAATGAAATTTTTTGTTTTGTGTCAAAGGCATGGACGATAAGAATGGACACTTTGTATTCTGTTAGACTCTGATTAGGGGGGTTATTGGATTGTTGTGATGGGTATGTTTCTATATGTTTTATGTATTTTGTCTTTCAGTGTCACATAAGCCCGTGTGGGCTCACATTAGTGCATGACACTTAAATAAATAATATCAATCAAAAAAATCAATATTTTTTTAAAAATCACCCAATTTGCACCGGAGTATAATTCACACCCCCAGCAAACTATGCAGAAAAACTGTGACTTATATTTAGAAGGATATGATCATTGTTGTAAAACTTTTGAATTGTATCATTAAAAAAAACTATATAAGGAAAACAAGAATTGTCTGGTTAAGAGATGCGCTTAATAGAAATCCTAGGCTTGAGCTGACTAAGCGCATTTTAAGTCAGGGTAATCTGGAAAGATGGATTTGTTGATGAAAGCAGAATGGTTTGCTGTTGAGCAGTCTGATTCAGAGCTAAACAGCATAGTTGGCTTATCAGAGGTTAAGTGACTCATAGCAGGTCTATTTATAACCTTGCAGTGTTCAAACAAGGGGGGTGTTTGCTCAAAGAAAATGTGGACTTTCATTGCAGACCTGCTTAAAACTGTACAGACCTTTTTGTTTTTTTGATAAATGCTTTCACATGTAGGACAGGGTTCATTTTTACAGCTTTTCTTTTTTAATGTTTCCCTTGTTAGATGTTTTTTAAGGGTCCCAAAAAAGGTGATCAGTGGTGTTCAACACATTTACTGAACAAATGGTTGAAGATTTACGGTAGTCGAAAGTATGTATTGTATTTTTCTCTCCACATACTGACACTACTATTGCAGTTTGGTCCAGATGGAGCTCAGTCAGTACCTTATTTATAGGCTAACCTAAGTCGCACAGTAAGAGGCATGGAAACGAAAAGACTGGATTTGTCAAATATGAACATGTTCAACATGTGTGTTGTTTTATCAGTAGATTTACTGGCTGATAAAAACGTGTTACATTTCTTTGAATTCACACTTCTTAAGCGCTAGCCACCAAAGTCTAAGAATAAAACGTGTCTTTGGGAGATTTGTGCCAAAAATTGTACTTTTTTTGTTAGATATTCTAGATCATCACTGTAATTATTATTTTAAATATCTTGGCTTGAATGTTGAATGTCTGTTAGGGCTGCAGCACTGTAAACACTTGCATGTGAGCTGAGCTGTGGAGGCCTGTTAAGAAACATCTCTGAGGTTGCGTCTTACCTTCCAGTATGTCTGGACATAGTCTTTGGACTGAAAGATGTGTTCACCTGGTGGGACATTGCAGTTTAACGGTGCATTGGATGTTTTTACCTTTTTTTTTTTTTTTTTTTAATAAAATGTATGTGTTTGTGGTCAATTATAAGAGTCAAACTATTCTTTATCTAAAATGTACTAATGATCTGTCTGGCCAAAAAAAGCACAATAGCTTTTTTTCCCCTTCCTCTCCATATTTATTAATACAAATATGGACTGTTCCACTTATGTTCCACTTGCCTTGGCACACGCGTCCTTCAAAATAAAATCTGTTTTCAATAGCTATGCTATTCAGTTATATGATAGGATTAGCTAGGGGGAATCTCTAATATGCAGCTTTAATATCAGTTTTTTGTAATAACAGTTCATGACAGGAGCAGGTTAAGCTACTAAAAGTCCCTAACAACAATTTTCCTCTAAATTTTAGTTTCTAGTCTTCACTTTAAGAGAAATCCTTGGCTACAGCAGCCTTTCAGCACTTTTTTCTTCTCAGTCAGTCAAGATGTAGCAAAGCTGGGTTCCATTTCTATGGTATTATCCTCTCCCCATGTAAAACCATCGAGGCTTAATCCGCAGCATGGCAAAGCGGCAGCATTTTAGATTTATTAGTTTTTTGCACAAAGCTAAAGAAAGCTGGAGGAATGCAGTTTGTGCCTCGCGGAGATCAGTACGTGCTCAGTGTATACAGACACAAAAGGATTTGGGCTGATCGAATTGCTGAAGAATGAGAGGAGGAAAAAGAAGGGAAAATGATGGCAGGATCTTGGGACATTCCATTCTAGAGACGCCATTTGTCAAGTGAATTTCCTACTCCTCTGAGAAATACTAACATTAAACGAGGCTTTCCTAGTATGATGGTCAGAAAAGCCACAGTGGTCATTTAGGCTTTAAACGAAAGTGACACTGGCTGGGGATTTTCAGCTCCTTTGAATTTAGAAATTTCTCTGTAACGGATAGGTAACCCTTCTTTACCGGAGATGTCGCTGGCGACACCTAAAAAACACACGCTCTTTAACCAACCATAACTCTTCATCGTTTACGAAATCCACATGAATTAGCTGATTCTGATGCGGAGAATCCGAGTCGGCGCAAAGCCGCGTTTCTCTGCAACAGAATCAGCTGATTTACGTTGCTTGCTTAAGCACTTCCTTGCTGTAAAATGTGGAAAGGAATGTATAGTATTCTTTTGGTGTTTTATTGCATAGCTTGGTAGGGGGTGCAACTTATACTCGGGTGTGACTTTTGTGTTTTTTTAAACATAAATAGCAAAAACTTCTAGAGATAACTGTAGATGTATGCATCAGTGCTACTGACGGCAATGCAGAGGAAGAGCGCAGCTCTCAATCTTTCACTGGGCCTGGTGGTGTTGTTCCAAAGCGACAAAGACGATGGAGATTTCAATGGATTTTATGTTTTAAAACGATAAAGAGTTTCATTTAATGGTTTGCCTGTTATTAATGCCATGGTTATCTAAATAATCTTTCTTATGTTGCGCTCATTTATTATATTCTTCCAATGTTTTATGAAGCTACATAAGAAAAACAGTTCTAGTATTAGAATGGAAACACTTCAGCACCACCTTGACAAAATGGTTTAAAACAATGGTTGTAAGCTGGAATAAAAGACGTGTTTTTCATGTGGATGGCTGTGAGTGAAGATGATCTGAAAATTACAGCAATCTGTGCATACATGTTAGCAACCACCACAAGCAGATGTAGCCCTACATTAGTTTATTTTGTAAAAAGTGGCGTATTTGAATCACAAAGCAGTCTGCGATTGTTTTTTGATTTTATCTAATGATTTTCAGAAGAATGGATGTGGATCTGTGAGGGAATTGTTAATATCCACGTGAGCAAGCCGTGCACTTTTAGTGGCTTATGAATTTGGCTCAGTATCTTGAAGGTTCTCTCTGATTGGGTACTTTTGTTCTCATTTATTTAAACAGTGTTTTACTCATTATTTTGTCTGATTATCAAACAAGTGATAAGGGAGTTCAATGGGTCGATGTTTTCTAAAGTTAAAATACAAAATACAAAGGAGAATTGCACCAGGAGCAGATTTCCAGTTATTTACCCCAGACAGCTCCGACTCAGCTTAGCTCTGTTTTTTTAGAACAGCATTCAGGGTCTTATAAAGACCTCACACAAATTTCATTTAGAGTACTTTGAATGATACTTACATTTAAAACGGAGAAATACTGCTGTCAGCATTAGAAAGGAGACGACGCTTTTGTTGTTTATTCTAATTTCCTTTATTTTCATCATGCAGTTGAACTCTTTCTAAACTGTACAGTCTTTGAATAAAAAAAGGGACAAAAACACACTATCTTTGGTAGTCTGTTCCTTAGAGAGTTTGGTTTGTCCTCTAATATGCAATAACTGACGAGCCGACACCTTTAATCTCCTCTTGATTTATTTTGTTGTCTTCCCCTTTTGCTATATTAGTCGCATCAATTTCTGAAATAAAAAGTTAGCCCAGCTTCAGCACCGACTCACTTAAATAGACATCCTTTCTCTGTGACAAGGTAATGCTTTGTTTTCCTGTTTATGAGGCAGCGTGGAGGCAAAATGACTAAATTATTGTCACAGCTGTCAGATGTGTTAAATTTCTCCAAGTTCTAGTAGCATTTGCTTAATTTTATAAGTACTTTGGCCTGTCTGCAGGCCCTGATATTGCTTGCTCTTGTTTATGGCCTGCCGTGCTGAATTAGGGCAAATAAAGATCCTCATTATTTTTAAATCACTGAATGCAGGGATTTAAATGGTCTTTCAACAAATGAAATAATTTCAAGGCAGTGGCCAGAATAATTAGATAATAAGAATAGCATCTCTTTTATCTTTTTTTTTTGTAAATGATCATATCTGGATGGTTCCAATAATCACATGCCCTGTGTTCTTTCTGTAGATTAAAGTAGGAATCCGTGTGGCAGAAGGCTCTGCTAATTATTTACTGTGAACCCGAGGAGATTTGTGTTTGTGTGTGTGCCTGTGTGTGTTTCTTTGCACATCCTCTCTGGAAAAATTGAATGATTTAAAGTAAGGACATATTTAGCAATAGGAAGGGGTTTAGTTGTTTTATTTTTCTTGGGAACGACGCTAAGACTGAAAAGTGTTGTGGTTCGAACTAACAGGGAAAATTAGGTTTGTGTTCCTGAATTAACAGCTGAGCACGACCAAGGTTAAAATAACCTACTTTGCTCCGGCATTTATATTAATCTGTCAGGATTAAATGCACATTTTTTTAAGGAATGTTTCCGCCTAAATAAATTTTATTAAAAGTAGAAAAAAATGCTAGATCTGGAATAAAGACTAATTTCTCAGTAGCAAAAAGTAAATTAAGAAACCAAGGTAATACTACTAACATCCCTCAGTCATTTACCAAACTGTTGTGTGAACGCCATTGTCTTTTTACTTATGGATTACTTAAAGAAATGATAAAATCACGAGGATAATCAGGGAGAGTGTGATATTTGGAAGTCAATACATTTTGTTCACCTCATAAAATGAGATAAAATAATTTGCATAATCAGAATGAAGAGTAAGACCATGAACTGCTTCTCCCCCATGAGATAAGAAAATAACATGAACATATGAACCCGTAATGATCATGTTTATGATTGAATCAAGATAACAAATATACAGTCCCTAGAATGACGTAAGTCAGCGGTCCCCAACCCCCGGCCGCAGACCGGTACCGGTCCGTGGGTCATATGGTACCGGGCCGCACAGAAAGAATAAATAATTCACATTACATCCGTTTTATTTATTTCGGAATCTGAAAGAAGTTTTATTTTGAAAAATTGCCCGATTCTCTGTTACGTCCGTCTATGTCACTCTTGACGCAGGCCAAGGCGCTCTTCTCGGTCACGTGATAGGTCATCAGGCATGTCCACTGTGGCACAGGGTTGTGCATGAAATAGAACAGTAAAATTGAAATAAAAATTAGAACCAATTAAAAAGAAAGTGGTCCGTTGAAAAGGAATAAACATGTATAAAACCCAACCCTTGATTGGGGCTTTGCTGCAGTAGTTCACTGAAGTGCGGCCCATCCGAGCTGTTCTGAGAACCCATGTTTCTCTGGAACTATAAGGGATTTTGCTCATTTGTATTGCTGGATATGTTGTTTCCTATCTTGTTCTTTTTCAACACCATGTTGTCTCAACAGTGTTTGTGTGTGCATTTATAAAGGAATAATTTTTTATTTCTTAAGGTAAATTTAACTGAACATTCTAAAAATGTATCTGGTAAAATACACAATATTCAGGATGACATTTAAGACTTTTTTTTTTTTAAATTGAGAGTCTTTAAATATTGTTTTCAAAATGCACAAAATGTGCCTTACTTTTTGTGTTTCCTTGATAGCTGATAAGATCTAAAACTGAAAATAATCCCATTATTGATGCATTATCAAGATTGTTACCTGTGATCGGATCCAGCTCTGACAAACTACAGAAATCTGTGCTTTGCGTTGGGATTATTTAGTTAGTGTTGAACACTTTATTTGGAAAAAATGCATGTCTTTGAGTTTGGGTCTGGATCAGTTCTAAAGTTACTGTCACTAGATATAATGAGCTTTCTGTGTTTTTTTTTTTTCAGTCTGACAGTTCTTGCATTTATCTTTTCTTGTGCCTGTGACTTGAACCATGTTGCTTTTAACCCAGCTTTGTTTCATTTAAGTCCCTTTTCGTTTTGCTTCTTCAGTTTTCTTTGTCAAACTTATCAATTGTGTATTCATTGTTGGTGTTTTTTCATGTTTTAAGTACAACAGTAAAGTCATGGTTCGTAAAAAGTTTTTCTGCTTGCAGTTGCGATTCCAAGTAGGCGACTGCAGCTAACTTGTATTAATGTGCAAAAACGAGATTATTTATTATTTGTTGACATTTTGCCATTGTCTTATTCTGATTAAATCTGAAAGGTTTGTAGAACTTATTGCAGTATTTTATGTATACTTGAGATATAATACTTTTGGCTGTGCCAGCTGGAAATATTGTGCACACGCACTCACACATGCATATATAGCAAATTAGTTCTGCTGACCCCTGAGAGGTGACTGTATTGACCACCATTGATTTTGTACAGACTAACCTTAACCCTGACCTTAACCCTATCTAATAGATTTGTACCCTGCTGAACCTAACCTTTGTTCTCACTTTAGTGCTAAACCAGACGGAAAATTTACAAATTTCATGCTTCCAGATGAGGACCGGTTTACTACTCCTCATGTGGTCTGACATGTTAGAAATGGTCATACAAATAACTAACAGGTATATAATTGCACACTCTCAAACAAACAAAGGTATTCAAGAGATGGACTAGTACATCAGTCAATAAATAACTATGATATTCTTAAAATTTCACATTATTCTTTTGAATTTGATAGGATAATAGTTTAATATAGGTCTAGGCTAGACTAATCTGAGCATTCATTTCTGAGACAGATTAACTATTGACTATTCAAGTAGTGGCATCAGCTTTAAATGAATGCCAGCAGCGTCTAAACACTGCCTCAAAATTCTTATGTCATCACAGTTTAACAAACGAAACCTTTGGCAAAGCTTTTCTGCAGTTTGAGCCCATTTAAACTGATGCTATTATATTATGCACATCAAAAAACCTCACTGTGACGGTACCATCATTCTGATAGGTAAGGCTCTTTGTAGTTTGAGGATATTGCATGATTTAGATTAAGTCGACCCTTATTTCTTTTTATATGTGCTAATATATTCCTCTTGGCTACTTAGTGGAGCAAAGATATCAAAGCCAATGACATTTTGGAGCATTTATGGGGATGTTGGAGCTCTCTGCTTTGAGAGTTTTGGTTAAGCATTAACTAGTAACTAGAATAATGCTCATTTAAAATCACCCAGTGCTTGAAGTTACACATGACATTGGCTGTTAGAGTTCAAATGGTTGATTCATGTGGAAGAGGGTTCCAAAAGAAAAGAAAAGAGGGAAGTGTTAGTGTAGTTTAGAACCTGCCCTTAAATGTGGAATCAGTAGAACATTTATTTTAACCTGCCTGGTTGGGGGATTCATCAAACTTTTCACTCTTACCCAAAAAAAAAAACTCTTTTACTTTGAAACTATCTTATCTATGATTGAACAAATTGTCCTAAAATCTGGATTATTGATTTATGTTCATTGATTATTTCTAAATTACATTTGTACATACACCAGTCAGGCATATCATAACAGCCTCTTTGCCTAATATTTCTTATTCCCCTTTGGTTTCTCATCTGCCAAGGCATAGACTCCAAATAGGCCTGGATTGGACATATTCCACAGTACAAAGATTATTTAGACCCATGGAATTCTAAGGCAAAGTCAACACCAGTGGCGGTTCTACCCTGAATTACTCCCCGGGCGATACCCTCCTCTGGCGCCCCCACCCCCCCACCCCCCCCCAATAGAGTCACTTTGTCCATTTATTGTAACTGAAAGTACAGTGGGAAATATTTAATCAAACACAAATAAATAATCTAAAATAAATATTATAAACTACAAATCACACTAATAACACACTAGAATAAATGTAACTGAGGCACTAAGAACAGAAAACACTAACTAAACCTAACCTTTGTGGCCTTCCTGATGCAAGCTTGTCAATAACGTCATCATATGAAATCTGCCCCCCCCCCCCTGAATGATTGATACTAACAACAGCAGGTTAGTGAGTTGCTCCTGAGACATTGGTGACCTCAGGTATGACTTGATCAACTGGAGTTTTGAAAAGCTAGCAGCAGCAGCAGCAGCAGCAGCAGCAGCAGCAGCAGCAGCAGCAGCAGCAGCAGCAGCAGCAGCAGCAGCAGCAGCAGCAGCAGCAGCAGCAGCATGCTACCATCACAGCTTATTTAACATTATGAACTAATATACAACAATAAAACACAACACAAACTTTGTGTTACAGCAGAGCAGACAGACACACGAATCATAACTAATGTTACAAGTTAAGGCAGAGCAAACATTTAAGAATAAATATCTTAAAAATGACGTTATTTGCAATATTTGGGCCTACTTCAGTTTTGGTCATGATAGACCAAACAAGAGATTTTTCCTCTACAACGTTGTTGTTGTTGTAGGGCAGGTAGCATTCGAATTTAGAAAACGTGCATCTAGCTATGCGATAATACCCTTTTCTTTGTCTCTTTTCTCCTCTTCTTCTCTTTTCTTTCTAAATTGGGCACCAGCTTTGACCTTTTTTCTCCATATTTCAGATGTTTTTGCATTTAGCATAAATGTCCTGACATAGGTATCAAGTCTGTCGACTAAACCAACTCTCATCTAAGTGAAGAATTTTTTTTGTTTTTCCATTTTTTATTTGGGCATTTCACACCAAAATAACCAAAAAAGCATGATTTTTTTATACCTTTTTATACCCGCAGCGCCCCCCCCCCCCCCCCCGTTCGTCAAACATTTCCAGAAGGAGCGCGTGCAGCTGCACCCAGGGGCGCCAATTCGCTACATGGCGGCGCAATTTTTATTTTTTCATCAAGCACTGAGCCGCGGCCCGCGACCGTTGCCCCCCTGGAAGAAGATCCAGCCAGATTTGCGCATGCGTTTTGCGCTCCGTGCTCACCTCTCAGCCTGCAACCTTCACCCCGCGCCCCCTCCCTTCTCCTTCTTCACCCCGCGCCCCCTCCCTTCTCCTTCTCACACACATTTGCGTCTACTTCTCAAAGACAGGAGGGAGCGCAGCTGCGGGGCGGGGGCTCCGCCAGGTTTCAGGCTGTTACAAACTCTGTGATATAAGTAAACCAATAGTGGTGCATAAAGTATTTTACAAGGGCTGAGCCGCTGGCGCCGCCCCTCCGTCATTTTTCCGCCCCGGGCGATCGCCCGTATGGCCCGTGCCTAAAACCGCTACTGGTCAACACTGTAATATTATTTTTGATTGGAAGTCATGGTCTACTCTAGGGGTGTCCAATTACAGGCCTCAAGGCTGCTTACCTACATGTTTTCCAACCAAGGCCTGGATCTGGACACCCCAGGTCTATACTAATGACTAATGCTCAAATAGGTAGTTTTGTCAAAGTACCATCCACATAGATAGGTGAACCCAAGAAAATGTATTCTTTATACTCTAATTTATTGGACAGCTTAAATGAAGCAGTTGATATTATTATTATTATTATTTATTTTTTTAAATAATTTTAATATGCACACTTGTAAAGACAGGAGTGGTGTCTTATGGCATCCAGTTTAAAAAAGAATCTGGATTTTTATTACAAGCATGTACAAGACATATATATTAAATAAAAAATATTATTAGAATAGCACTGCAATATTAACACTTCTGCCCTGCAGCAAGAATGCCTCAGCTTTAAATCCTTAAGCATTGCCGCCAGAATGAGGTGACAGAATAGACTGTAATTACTCGACCTGCGAGAAGGAACATAACATCATTTGTCTTTAGTGACAATATATCTGTTTTTTTTTCAAGTTTAAAAAGTTTTAAAATTGCCTATAGAGAACACATTAAAGACTCTATAGCAGTTAAACAGGGCTCTAAAGTGCGACCCTTATGATGGTATGTGCTACCCAATTTCTGAATGGTGTGACCAGTAAAAAGCCCATGTTGCACCAGTGTACCTTGCTGTTCAAATTATAAAAAATAAATTAGCAAATGCTGTGATCAGAGGGAGTTGAGTAGCTAGCTGTGCTATATAAGTAGGCTAGATATAACCTTAGTTGATGAGAGCAGATTAAATGAGAGCTTGACCAGTTCACATTAGAAACGTTAAGGCCTGACTTTAAAAAAAAAAAGAAGCTATTATTAACATTTGGTTAACAAGTTTTACTCCAATTGCACAGTGGCGTGAACTCATAGTCATGGTCAGAGCAGGTATTCTGAAAGCCCCACAGCGCCACCCAGAGGCAGCCAACTGAATCATTGCGCAATCTGTCAGCTCTGTTTTTTCCCAACATCTTTATTGTCATGTAATTTTCGTGGTTATTGCAAGATGGAAGGCGTAGGTGGAATAGCGCTGAACACCGACCCAATGAAGCGCTGTCAGTGGTCCTGCACACAGCATGGAGAAAACGTGCTGCTTCACATGTGGGAGGCAGCTGAGCACAATGATGTGATATGAGAGTTTTATTTTCGAAATGTCGTATTTGATCATTAATAAAGCACAGGGACGGTTCACCTTTTTTTTTCTCCAAATTTGTCTTAAATGTAAGCTTTTTGATAGCCAAACAGAATTCCAAGTATGGTTGGTGGATTGAAGTATCTTCAGAACTTTTTTCCCTCCTACAAGTGAGAATCTTTCACTTTTTAGGGTGACAAAGATAGACAACTTTTAAGAATAGAACACCCAGTGTGCAGTGATTTTACATCTGGTGACTATCTGTTTTTGACAGCACAAGGAGAAGACGTTGAAAAGAAAGAGAGAAGGAAGAGGCTGAGAATGCACTTTGAGGGGCTAGATAATGTAGTTTATGATGTAATAAATTCATTTTTTTTTAATTAAAGTAAAACGGATAAAAAAGTCTTTGTTCTAGGAAAAATGTTGGCTTTGAGAGTGAGAGATAGAAAAGACAAGAGAAGAAAAGACAGATTCAAACTTTAGAGAAAAAAGAAGAATCCTAGTGAAGCTGATGATAAAACAAAAATCTTACATTTGGCTGATAATTTCCAAAACTACTGGGACGCATTTGGTGGCTGGGAGGAGTGTTACCCTAAAATCTCCTCTGGTATAAACAGTTGGAAAAGAGTTGCTTGACTAATTGCCGTCCCTCAGATATATTGAAGCCCCTCATTTTTTTCTTTTTTAAGAATGTGGAAAGAAGATCAGATTCAAATACTTTTTGAGTTGAAGCACTGAAAAAGCTCTAAGCATCTATGAAACACATTTCATGCTGGGATAAAGGCACTGTATGAGTCTCCCTTCTCCCTTTCAGTGGCAAATGGACAGTAATCTAAGGACAAAAAGTGACCCTGTAATCTGCAGTGTTAAATGTTATGCATTTGAAAATGTGGTAGCACTTCACTTTTGTGTTGGTGCACTAAGACAAACAGTCTGCATAACTAGTGCAAATCTTTGGTTTAGAAATAAAGCGAAATAAATGGATTATATTGATACTAAAAAAATATCATTTGGATTGAGGCATAGTAGATTTATTTCCCTGTAACCTAAAAATGACCAAGTGCATCACAGCAAAAAACACACGTGTGATGGCAGCAAAAACTGGTCAGTCCATCATTCAAGTCCAATGTGTGGAAACACTTTGAATTAAGCAAAGACGTGTGACCATACAGGAGAATGTTCTAATAGTATTCCCTTGCAAGAAATCCAAGGAATCTAGAAAACTTCAGCGGCACTGTTCAGTACCAGGGAAGATGTCCATTATCGTTCAAAATGGACCAATATTGATAATGAATTGAACCAGCAACCACAAATAATGAATGGTTATAGTGAGTCATTACACCCCTAGTAAACTCCTTTTGGAAATTTTTACTTGCATGTGAGTCCTGTTCAACTCCCACTGGTAGACATGGCTAAGTAAGGGATAATGGCAGACGAAGTGTGCATAATTGAAATTAACGCACGCTGTGGAAGCCTGGTTGCTCCGCAAATTGCATTAATTTCTTATAATATACACTTCGAAGGCCATTAACCTGCTTATATTATGTTCACTAACAAACCAAATAAATATTTAATCAGTCTTTAGAGCTTTATACTAATAATTTTTTCGGTTAGAACGCTTTTTTTCCACAAAAAGCGGATTATTTGTTACGTGGTGTGGCGCGTTGTGACAACGTGCTGAGTCGGCACAGACCTCGACTGCAGCGGCAAAGGAAAACGATCTGATATATACTGATCATCCAGATGGGTTAAATAAAGCATCAGTTCAGAGAGAAAGTTAATCTCTTACACCTTGTTTTAGTCCAAATGATGAAGCTAAAGTTTGTTTGAAAGAAGCCAGCGAAGTGATATAAAACATTTAAGCCTGGGACTGGAACTTCTTTTTTAGGTGTACATTATCACTGTCCATTATCACTTTGTAATTCACACCCAGCAGCCAATCAGAGTCGAGTATTCACCCGGACCGTGGTATATAAAAGAATACATTATAGACATTGAGAGAAAGCTGTTTTGCCATTCTATTTTTTTTTTTTTTTTTTTTTTTCTTCAACTTGTCCTGTCCAACAGCTGGGCAGACAGATGAGAGCTGAGGGCCTCTTGTGTTGGACATATTTTACTTTAACAAGAGGGGTTATTAATCTTCAGACAAACCAAAGGTATGTCTGAATAAACCCCTTTGTAATTGAGGCCAAACTTTATTAATTTCAATCATGTCTGAAAATCTTTGGTGTTGGACCGGACGGAAAAGGAAAGAGGGGAAGAAGAGAGAGGGACGTTAGAGAGAGGGGGGGTAGGGGGTGATAATAGGAGGGGAAGGGGGATAAGACCATGAAGCAGCATAAAGCAACAAGTTTACTGGTTGTTAATCATTATGGTAAGGTTCAAATGTAGTAAAAAAAAAAGAAAAAAAGGGCGGAGCCTGTCCACACACACACTCAAATGTTATAAACACACCTGCTAGCTGCAAAAATGTCCACCTGTCGACATGTACACAAAACAGATAGTGTTCACACGCATGCTTATGCCTTAAAACCAACTAGTGTGAAATATTTCAGTCATTCAATCATGCAAACTGTTAGTGCAAAGGTGAGCTAACACCTGTGCTCAGGTGAGTGTTTATGTTCTTCTAAAATGGATGGTGGAACGTGAAAAGAAGGAGGGAGAGTGCCCAGCCATCCCCACCCCAAGACCCCCACCGCAGCAGCGGCAGCCGGAATCCCCCCAACGCCACACGGGAACCGGCAGGGAACAACCGCCGCCCGGGCGACCAAGCCCGCCACCCAGGCCAGGGCCAGCAGGGCCGCCGCAAGGCCCCCAGAGCCAGAGGCCAGGGAGGCACGGAGGGAAAGAGAGCGCCGCCCCAGCCCAACCAGGAGAGCAGCCCCCCCGCCACGCCGGGAGAACCCAACGCAGGGCCCCACCGGAGAAGGACGCCCACAGCCCCAAACGAGCACCCCACCACCACCCAGGAGTTCCGGGCATCCCCCCGCCCCAACCCCAGGTACGAGCCAGGACCCCCCAAGGGAGACCCGCTCCGCACTCCAGGCAGCCATCCGCCCGGCCCACGGTTGGTCCAGGGAGGAGTGAGACAGGGGCCCGCCGCCCCCGCCCAGGAGGGGGGAACCCCGGGGAAAAAAGAGGGCCCACAAGGGGTGTTGTAAATATGGCCCGACCAGGCTCGGCCACAGTTGGAAATTTGGTGGGGCCCAGCACCCAGGAGCAAGCACCAGAACCCACCCCCCAGGGACCAGACACCCCCGGCTCAGATGTAATGTGAACCCCCCCACCGCGCGGAGAGAGCACCGCCGGGCCCAGGAAGCCGGCACCCCGGGGACACGGCCGCTGTTGCGAAGGGGCCCGTACCCCCCACCAGGGAAGAGGCAGGGGACAGATGGACCCAGGTCCCACCTTCCTTGCAAAATGTGTGTGCGTGTATGTGTGTTGGAGAGGGTGTGTGTGTGCATGTGTGTGTGTTTATGTTGGGATGTATATATTGAGGGGGGAGGGGTGTGTGTACTAACGGGGGTGCAGTTAAAATTGGCGGGTAGGGCACTAAGGGGACATCTCCTGATTACTCACAGTGACGTCCCCTCACCCTCCCCACCAAGGGGCCCTAAATGTCTAAGGTGCGGTTAAAATTGGCGGGTAGGGGGTGTTTTGCCATTCTAGTTTCATGTTGCTTTTAAAAGTTACCTACCATCTTGTCAGCCTTCAAAGATGTGCTGTTATTTTACTAATTTGTATTATTTAGTGATTCACCATGTTAAGCCTTGTGTTCTTTCAACCTTTTGAATACATGCTTTATCTTCATGTCTATTCTAATGTAAGTTACAGCCTTAGTTCATGTAATGGTTACTCGAATAAAGGAAAGGTGTAGGTGTGTGTAAGAGAATGAAAGGGAGAGGAGAGTTCATCTCAACAGGCTTTAAAAGGTTGGTATGAAAAAAAAAAAAAGGAAAATGTGTTGACCGTGTCGAAATGTATTCCCATTCACAGGACCATTATTGTTGACCTTGCCTTACCTGGAAAAGCCAAAGTAAACAGAGGCCTAATAAATCAACTTTAACAAGCCCAGCAGACCTGGTTGGTGAGGCAGCCATGCAGCTCGGACACGCAGGGGTGGATTAATCCACAGCGCCTCCTCTCCAAAGAGGATACCTGTAGTCTGTATTTGGCTAATAGTTTGTATGCAGACGCACAGGGATGTTTAATTGCTTCATGGAATGCATCTCCCCAGCTTTTGTGTTTGTATTCACACCCTGGGCCACATTTGCATGGTGGAAACAGAGCAGTCAAAAGAGAGAAAGCATAATCACACTCTTGAGCACAAGTACACTACACTTGAATTTTCATTACATGCTTAGCTGGTGTTCCAGAGCATGCAATATTTGCAGAGAAGATTGACTTGGCTGCCTATTTGATTTCTCATCAATTTGATACCTTCGTATCTACAGAGAGCATCAATTATGTATATTAATGCATTTATATTATATTTATATAATTATTATATTGCAGCTCTAAGCAATTTAAATGCATTTGAAATATTCCTAATATTCACATGATAGGGTGGTGTAATAAAAATGCATTTTTTTTCCTTTGTGTTTGTGTTAAATCTCAGTTAATTGTTTTATTACAGTATTTTGAAAATACAGATAAAAATAATTGTATTAAATCTCATCGTGATACTCAGGCAACACGGGGAAAAATGCAAATACGTCCGCTCAGACCTACCTTCTCCCCTTTTCAGTTTGTTCCCCCCAGGTCTTCTTTTCTTTGCCTCAGGGGTGCAAATGTCAGTGGGTTTGAAAGGTAATGTTTGTGTGTTACGTGTGAGATGAATTTGGAGGGAATATAGGCCGAATTGGCTCAGTCAGTCAGTCAATACGTCAGTCTGTCAGTCTTGCTGACAGGTGGTCTGGCAGGGATTCTTGATAACATGTACAGAAATGATCAGAGCTACTCTAGCCAAAAAACTAAAATAAAATCAAAGTACTGGGAATGTAAATGGGCCAAAGTTCTTTTGACTCGCAACATATGGATGACGGCTATGAGTGGATGGTTGCTTTGCTTTAGGAATACATTGGTTTAGAGTGCTATGCAAGCGCACGCCTCTGCAAGGATCCAGCAGTATAAGTATACAGCGGTGTTTGTTGCCAAGTAAATGCAGAAAAGTTATTCTTCCAGTGTCATATTTTTGGCATGGTTGTACTATGTCCCAAGCTGCTGCACATTTGGTGAATATCAATGCAGTGTGGCGTAGTGACAGAGACTGGAGCTGACATGTTGTCACACTGTGATGAAAAGCACTCTGAAATGATGTGGCGGGAGTGTTCCTCCTGTCCGCAGAGAAATGGTTAGCTGACTTTGGCATTTGTGTATTTCTTGATGCCTCCAATCCTGCGTAACACTATTGTATGTTGTTTGTGTACATAGAGGTTTGTTTTTTCTTTGGGTTCACCAGCAGATGTTTGTCTGCAATTCAAGATTCAATTATTTTAAATTCAAACGTAAAAATTTTCCGTGTGAGACATTGTTTTCAACATAGTATTAACACAACTTAAAAAAAGGGTTTTAAGTCAACCACTCTCAACAAACTTTGTTTTTCTTTAAAGTAACAGTTATTTATAACCTAGGCAAACTCTGATTGGTCTGAATCTATGTAAAAGACAGTGTCCATGGTAGATCATTTGTTTTGTTCAAAATACTTAGGGCACACAATATTTTCTGTATTTTCCTGACTGTAGGGCGTGCAGTTAAAGAATGGATACCCGTTCTAGGCCAGGTATCCATTTATTGAACAAATACCAGTAACTTTAGGCTCCATAAACTCTACTGTTAGGTCTTTTCTTCAGGGCTTTAAACTTTTAAAGTTGATGCCTGGAGATAAAGAAGATGGATCTCCATAATTTATATCTAAGCTGTTACTGTTACATAATATATCCAAACACCCACTAAATAAATAATTTTTGCACCTAAGCCTCTACAAGGAAAGTGATAAAAAGGCAAAGTTTTTGGGTTGGTTATGACTTTAAATAACCAAAGAAATATTTGTATGCACAAAGCAGGAGAGATCTCATGTTTTTTTTTTTTTATACAAACTGGAGCTTTTTATTCACATTTGAATTTTTTAAAGAAGAGATGAGTAGCTCTTTTGACATATCCTCCTGGTACATTAACATTTATGTATATGGCAGCTGCATTTAAGGATCAAATGAAGTTGTTTTTTTTTCCAAGTCCCTCGACACTTTTCCTGAAGTTCACAAGCACCCCATCACACCTCTTTGAACTTAGTTTACTAACCAGCATCTTCACCTCTAGAGATCTGACATGTTAAGAGGAGAGTCATTTAGCAGGTTTAGCTGCAGCGATGCCAGATCTGTCTAAATGAGCAAAACAGTGCATTCGGTCTTCTCTTCTGTTTTGGATTAAGATTTGGTTCTTTCTTTACATTTTAGCATTATTTAGACCATACGTCTTTGTCTCTGTGGATTTTCTTGCTAGATCCATGATGTATGTCCCACTTAATGACTGACTCAACCCTGTCATTTTAATAATTGATAAGAGAATCATAAAGAATATGAAAATAGAAAGCCTTACACAGCGCAAACTGTCAGTGACATCTCTTTTCTCTCTTGAGGACATTTAAAAAGGAGAGGGGAAAAACACACATACTGTTTTGTGGATATATTTTTTTTATTATTTTTGAGAATAGTTAAATGAATAAAGAGCGCTAACGTGCAACAATTATTTTTTGAAAGAGAGAGGAAAGAGTAAAGTCATTGCCCCCAATTTTCTTCTTGATGCTAACAATATTATTTGGAGAAGTCTCTGTAACCTTAAATTTTGCTTTGTTTACAACCAAATGTGATTGGAAGGATAAATCAAGATTCCCAGACAATTCCTTTCACTATTGTTTTAGGTTGCTTGTGCTCAATTGTTTGGCAGAAATTGGCAAAGGTAGAGAACAATTTACTGTGCTACTTTCTTGACATTCTGTTTGCTCTTGTGAGTTTGTCTTTGAGAGTATATTTTAAATGTTTATGTGGTGGTTTGAGTGACCGTCCATGACTTCCTGTGTTTGAAGGACTGAATATGCAGCAGAATTAGTCTGGGAGTTGTCGGCTGTCTCCTCTGTCCTAATTGCACTCCTAACCCTGTCTCTTTTTTATTTCCGACGTTGGCTGTGGCGTAAGATTTCAGTTCCACAGAGGAGTCGTTTTTTGATACAATAGTCTTATTGAAGTAGTCTCCAGATGTTCTCTCTACAGATCTGAGATTCAGATCTCTGTAATTGGTTGTAATATGCAGAATTAATGCCTGGGGTTATAAAGAGAGTTCTTGGCCATTTTTTTTAAACTTTCCCTTTGAATTTCAAAACAAAAAAGCACCACAAAGCACTTTTTTCCTTTGCCCAAGCTCCACATGGAAGAGCAATGCTGCATTGTGCATTTGCATATTCTCTAGCTGATTTAGTGCAAAACATCTTGGGTATTGTTACAGAGATAATTAGGACGATGATCAAACAGGCCTTTTTTTGCGACGTTCATTCCCTGACTCCCCGTCATGCTGTTTGGAGTTACATTAATACGACTGCCGAATCTCCTCTCGGAGCGAAAGGGAAAAGGTAATAAAAATAAAAAAGTCAAAAAAGTAATTACTAATAATGACTTTGATGCACAGCTGTGATGGCTGCTGGAATATGGGCTGTTAATTTCAGAAAGAGGCTTGTCACAAAGACGGACAAGGAAGACAGCAGCAAAGAGGGAAAGTCTGACTGAAGTGACAAAGAAAGAGGGTGAGCTCATTTGGAATTCCAGTGTGTTGGTAATAATAAGGGAACCACGGCAGCCGTTGTTGAATTATAGATCACACAAGCATGATTGGATGAGGTTAGGCCATTGTAACGGCAATTTAATAATTTACAGATTTCATTACTACAGTAATAATTGCATGGGGAAGGTGAGTACTTCTTTTGGTCCCCCACATGTGTAGAAAAACTGTATGTTTTGCTGAAAAATCATACAAAGAAAGGTCTTTACCTTTAGTCGGTCTGCTTTAAAGCTGCTGATCTGAGCAATCTTTGCAACTGATTTATTCAGCTCACAACATTTTTATGTTGTGGTTCACCTGATAATTATAGGTTTGTTGGATTGCCTTGTTTTGGGTTGTTTCGTCACGTATCTCCAGTTTGTCTTCATTCTCACCTTGTAGAGACGACTGTCTTTTGGTCACATTTCAGAAGTCATTGTTGCCAGTTCCCTACCTATCATTTAGAAGTACATGTTTAATGCATTGTCTTCATGACACACTTCATGACTCTTGCTTTTTTAGTTCATTCATCTCTTCAACACTCTTAATATATGAATGCTGTGTCTCTCGGTTCACATTGTGTGCCATGAAGAAAAAATGCCCTAGATTTCAATTCACCAGCTATATGGAGGCATTGTCTTTCTAGAAAAAAATAAAGCAAGAAGATGAAGAATTAATGGTGGCACTGTAGGAAGTGAGAATCCCGAATGTTAGAGGACACCAGGTTTGGTAGCGATAGGTCTCTGAAACAACCTCATCAACTCTGCCGTCCTGTTGTTGGCAGTGGGGGAAAATCAAGTCAGACAAGCACACACATCTTCTGGTCAGCAACCTCGTTCCCACGAGAGGCTGCATTTGCTTTTGCCCTAATACAGTTTGACACACAGTTAAGTAGCCTTTCTACACATCTGTGTTGGCAAGTACCATATCCATGGATGTGTATGGTTTGTCCGACTATTGTGGCTGCAATTCTCAAGACTGAGCTAAAGCCCGCCCAATAATAATGTGTGTCTGTGATCATTCGTCAGTCTTTATGTGACTTCATCAAATTAAACCAAAACTTTAACAGTATTTCCAAATATAGAGCACTGCCGGTACAGTAAAATGGTAAGTTTTGTTTGCATCCATTTGAATATTGTGTAACATTTTATAGCAGTTGTAACCCTTGTGCTATCCTAGGCACTTTAACATTGGGAGTGGGGTCATGTAGACCCACTAGACGGAGCGCTGAACCTTTTTTCTTCAATGATTTGTGATTTTCACTGGTGTCCATGGATTACATGAAACCTTTCCACCTTTATCCACCTTTGTCATGGTAGGGATAACACGTCAATGTAAGGGTGGGGTCATCTAAGATAGCACAAGGGTTAATGCATTTATTTATTTCCTTGATGATTTTCTTTACTGTTAAAAGGCTACACAACTGGGAGATTTGGTTTGAAATGACGCCTCAGTTTGCTAAAGTTAAAACTATTTTATGTAAAAAATAAATAAAGAGCACAACTGTAACAATTGAAAATGAAAAAGAAATTGGCTGTATCTTGGGGGCTGACACATTTACTTGTCAATTCTTACAGGATTCTTGTAAACATGTGACTTTTGTCAGTTTAGTAACATAAAAGGCAAACGGCGCTGAGACAGAAGTTTTTTCTTTTCTTTAACAGATCTTTGTTAGAGTCCAGCGAAGACAATTTTTTGTTCTTTGATGTGTCCTTTTGTTAGCCAAGTTCTTTTGTAAATCTTTGTCTTTAAAGCTCTATTGAGAGAACAACTTTCTGGGGTATGAATTTTAATACCACCATTTGAATTTATAAAGAAAGTAAAGATAAGACAGCCAGAGATTTTTAAAGCTACTGCAGGGTTTTCTTTGCAAAGAAAAGTTGCTGTCAGCTGCTACCACCAAAATGTATTTGCACCACCAGCCCAGACCGTGTCTTTGAACATGTAATCAAGTACAGAAAGGCACTGATCAGCCTATTTACTCATCTGCCCACAACTACCAGTAAGGGAGTGGTGGTGCTGCGTCCAAACTCTAAGCCACTAACAGACCAACAGTCAGTTTTGACTGCTTTTAAATGTACACAAAAGCACAAATGATGAAGAAAATAGATTGTGTATTTCTCTGTGAAATAAACATTGTTTTATAAAAAGAGCATTAAATTTTATTTTTACAACTGCAAAAATTGCCACATAAAGCTTGCCATCATTTGTAAAAATACAAATGATGGCAAGCTTTATTTTTAAAAATAAAGAGAAACTTGACAGATGGAGTTTAGTGACATTAAACACGATCAGATTTTGTGTCATGCACTCACATTAAATATTCAATTTGTGTATCATTGCCAAATGTGATTTTAAATTTATCTTTTAACACTATGAACTGAAATCATAACACTAAATTAGCATTTAGCGGCATAACCATTTGAAGTCTTCATTCGCCGTTTATTAAAGAAAGATGTTTAGCTTTTTTCTCCTGAAAAATATGCAAAGAAGCTTTTTTTTTTACCTTCGAGGTCATTGCTCAACAAACTCCATTGATTGTAGTATTATTATAAATAAAATAGGAAAAAAGATTTGTCCATTAACAATATTTTAAAGCTAAAGCTGTTCTGTGCCTCAAAACTGATCGAAAGGCATCTACACATTCTTACACTAAATACATGCCAAAGGATTTCACATTTGTTTTGTTAGCCGCTGTTAACTAAACTTTAAAGAATACTTGAAATAAAACTATAAAAACTATAGTTAAAGCTGAATTTATAGTACATGTATTCTACATGTGCAAGCGTGAGCCCACAGTCAGACAGCACTACTAGCTGAAAAGCCAGAAAGAAAAACCAACCCTGTATTTATTTCTAGGGATTAATGGTTACACCAGAAATGCCAAAACTTTGTACCCTCAAAGGGCCAAAGCAGAATCCTTTTCAGTGACTTGGAGGCCAAATGCAACAACTTCTGCATGTTTTAGAAAATGTGTAAAAAAAAAAAAGAGCCTCCGCTCCTCACAAATACTGCTGAAATCTCATAACAGGTTCATGTTGTGGTGCCAACGGCTGTGAAAGACTGTTCATTTTGCCTGTTTATTCCCTTCAGGCCTTACCCATGCACTTGGAAAATCCTGCAAGTTTTTTCATTGGGGCAGTGTTCAACATGCCCTCCAAGAACATTAGCTGGTTTATTACAAATTAGGCAGACAGCTCTAGGTTTCATTTCAGTAAATAAAAAAAAACCTAACATATTCCCATATTTTGAAAAATTCCCTTTTGTCAGTGCGCCTAACAGACGATGTACTGTTCCAAATTAACCAGGCAAATTCTGCTAAAATCTTAAAATACTTATGGACCCCGAATCTTACTGCTACAGTAGTTTTTGAAAAAAAAATAAATTAAATATCTGTGTATTTATGTACAATCAAAAATACATACACAAATCTGACCTCCCATTAGATCATTTACTTTTGATTTAGAAAACCCAAACACTGACCTGAATGTAAGCTTCCAGTGGTGAGCATCAGGAGTTAGGGCAGCATATGTTTATCATCTGTTTCCTGGGTGGGCTGATATAACTGGGTCAGCAGGCCAGCTTTGGCCCAAAGGCCCTACTTTGGGCACCCCTGGGTTTCACAGCCTATTAGAGAAGGACACTTTCATTAGGTCTAAAAAAAATGTCAGGTAGAAAGTAATGATTGTTCTTTTGTAGCCGCTTATAAATTAGAGAAAAAGAAAGAAAATAATTAATATTATTAATTAATATTAACTAAGGCAACAGGCCAAATCTATTTGAAGCCTGTTTCCAAAGGATTTTAGTCTTTTCCATTCATGGTGATTTATCAATAAGTTTGCGTTTTTAC
Source organism: Oryzias latipes (assembly GCF_053564925.1). Lineage (NCBI taxonomy): Eukaryota > Metazoa > Chordata > Actinopteri > Beloniformes > Adrianichthyidae > Oryzias > Oryzias latipes. The sequence goes on from NC_136246.1 coordinate 11,493,392, forward strand.
AATGCATGACTTGCATAAAAGGTTTAATTAATTTTTCACTAATTCAGATTTTTACAGTAGCAGGATTCATATTTCCTGTGTTTACCAGCAATGTTTGTGATCTTTTTTATTTGTGCTTCGTTTTCAATCTTTCGAATATAATCTGGAACAGTGCATATCTGAGTGTACGCCTCCAGGAAAACATATCTTTATGGAAACAATAGCTTTTTCTGTGGATTTCACAGAGCAACTGTACCAGTCGTGGGATGAAGGGAACAGTGTAACAAACTAGCTTGACAGCCAATTGATTACTCCGTTTTGAATTGAATGCTTCAGTCCTGTTTAAACAACAGTGGCACTCAAATATGTCATATCATGCACACAGTGCATGCAAGTAGTTCACAGTTTTGTTGAAAATAACTTTCTTAAAACTGACAGACAAAATGATGGCCTACTTTGCTCAGCTTTTGTATTAGCTGTGTTGTTTTCTCACAGTAATTGTATTTAGTATACAACTGACAAAGTTTTTAGTCATATCAACAATTTTTAAATTTTTTTCCTAGCAATTGGTGGCATATGGTGTAAAATTAAGACAAAATCTAAAAACCAATGACGAAACCTCACAAAACTTCAAAGTAATACAAAAATGATGCTCACTGAAAAAAGGAAGGATCTCTTTATGTTCTGGTTTTGGAATTAAAGTTTTCTTTGGTTACTTTGCATGGTGTACCAATAGGTTCTGGTTCTTTGAGTAACCTAGTAATCTAGGTGGTAAAAGTCTGTTACTCTATCTTATCTTGACATATGTGTCATATAGCATACATTCTTCAAACAGTGCAATATTTTGATACCGTATTTTTCTCACTATAAGTCACTCTGAAGTATAAGTCGCAGACGCCAAAAAATGCATGATAAAGAATAAAACAATTATATGTTACTCTCTGGAGTATAAGTCGCACTTTTGGGAAATATTTATTTAACAAAATTCAGAGCCAAGAATGGGTATGTTATCTTAACAAGCAAATGATAATAACTGAATAGATAACAATAATAGACCTAATATATGCGCGCTTCTCTACCATGTATTTAGCTTCATGAAACATGGGAGGAAACGAATAAGTATCTAGTATATTAGTACAGCAAATGCACAATTATTCAGACAAGTATAGCAAAAAGAACATGCTAACAAGTTGACTAAACTTTTTATATCACCTATAAAGACAACAAAAGAATAATATTATTTTTTCGTTTGTTTTTTTATTTCTTTTTATTGAGTTTTTAACATATTTTACAAATAGACAACACCAACAGATTACAAGAACAGTTTGTGGAAAGAAAATTAAAAATAAATAAAAAAATTAATTAAATAAATGAATAAAATAAAACAAATTTAACTGTTTTTTACAAAGTCCTTAATAAAGGTGGACCAAACATGTCTGTTAAGTAGATTGAATACAGTATTAATTAAATTACATATTAGTCACAAAATGTGTTTTTTCAAACTGTGGGAGGAAAAAATATCTTTGGAATTTTTTTTCCTGCCGAGCAGCTTTGAGCTTTTGCTGTTTCCCTTGATATGGCCGCAAAGTCAAAGCAGTTTTGGAGCCTAGGCGTCCCTCTCAGAGGGGAGGGGGGTGGGGGTGGGTGTTTGTGCCATACTTTTTTCAGGCCAGCTGATGAACCTCCTTTGCAACTCCTAATTGGGGAGCTGCAGAGGAGACCAGGGTTGACTGAACCCAAAGGAGCACCCCATTTCTATCCAAATCCTTTGCTCAGTTGACTTTCAAGTTGACAACCAAACTAACCAGTTATGTTTAGATACACAGTGTGTGGGGGGGGGGGGGGAGCACCCATATATCTCTCCTGTTTCTCTGTTTCCTTTCAAACCAACAAATGTAGCAGCATTTTTACATTTCAGTATATGTTGGCAAACAAAGTAGGTCATGTTTGAGTTGTTTTGCTCGTATTACCTGTCACTCTCTGCCATGCTTTTTGACAAAAAGTTTCCCCTTTCTTTAAAAAGTGGGTTAAGCTTACAGAAAATATATCAAGTTCTTAAAGCTGATCATATTTCATAGTATAAGTTTATATCTGGAACTGTTTTTTTTTTTCTTCAGTTAAAAGCAAACAAACAGACACACATATATAAAGTCTCGTTGTCATTTCTATCACATGACCTGAAGCACGGTCTGAAATGCCGTGCCATGTCTATACCACTTATGTTGCCCCCACTTCTTTTTGTCTAGCTTTATCCACCATAGTTTTGTGTAGACATCATTTTAAGTCATGTTTTCCTATTTCTGCTACATATATGCACACACACCCACAACATGATGCACTCATAATAAGTTAACAGTTACACACTCTCAGTGAACATTTTCCAATTTTCCTTCAATCATTCTCTCTTTTGCTCCACCTCTTTAATCATCCCCCTGTTGAAAATCTGGGAGTTATAACGTTATCCGTCTGTGGAACCGAACATTACATCTTCAGCTCTTTGTGGGGGTGTTGGTTCTGTGCTACTGCTCTCCGAATCTCAGCATCGTCTTTGTGGGTCCTTGAGAGTGCTCGGAAAAGAGAAGATGTTGGCATGCTCAGGCAACCTGCCAACTTGTCAGTCTTTCTCTACATGGGCTGCTGCTGTTTGGGGTCACTGTTCAGGTCAGGTTTATAGTCTGTCAGTGGGATTAGTTTTCCTTTCACTGTTGGGTGCACACAAATTTCAAGTTTATTGTACAAAAGTATAAGAATATATAAAGCTATCCACTTAAGAGATTTTTTTTTCTTTCTTTGAGTGCAGCCATTCAGTTAGTGAACATTTTTGTTGAGAGAAGTGAGAACAGATCGACTTCTTTTCTTTTTCTTTTTGTAATTCATGCTATTGTCTGCTAGACAAAGGACTTCTAGATTCAGTAGCATGTATCCCATATTTTCTGTTTGCATTGGTTTTCCTTACATCACTTAATCATCTTTTAAAAGTCAATGATTTGACACAATTGTTTTATGGATTGAGAACTATTAGTAGTTCAGGAGTTTCCAAAAATATATATTTGTTGATAAAATTACCTTTCTTTGCTTTTTGTGCTTCATGCTTTGTCAAATGAAACACGTTTGATGAAATATAAATTGTTTTAAACTAAATATTTCTGATATTTCTGAAAAAGAAAATATCTATGACTGTTCGGTATCAACTTTAGATTACTCTGAGTAGTTTGTGTGAATTAAAAGAAAGAAACATTTTGTCTTTGTGTCTTGTTGCTGTTCTTGGTTTTCAGTTTGGTAGTTATGGTAAATCTTTTAATAGTCTTTTCTTAGTTGTTATAAGACTGTTTGTCCATTCCAAGAACATATACATAGTCATCAAGTGTCTTTATTGCACAAATTTGCCCATTAGTACTTGTGAATGTATACAGCATACGGCCGCACTACAATGCCCCCCCCCCCCCCCCCCAGTTGTACCACTTTGGCTAAACCCCCTTAAAATGCTCATTGAGGGTTTGGGTTCTTCTTTCACCCTCATCACTCTCTATTCTCTCACTACTCAGTCTTAACTCTTTTTTTTTCCAGCTTTCTTTTCCTCTGAGGCAAGTTGTAAAAATTGTGTTGGTGCTGCAGCTTTGCTTGGTTCTTTGATAGAGGTGTGGGGTCTAATGAATGTGAAGTGATGGGGAGTGGGAAGAAGCTAAGGGACTGTGGAAACTGTGGGGGTCGGAGTCTGGAATTGGATAGTTAGAGGGTTGCCACAGTGCATTAGTGTAGTGGGACGTGGAGTACGGATGTTGGGAATGACTTTTTTTTTTTTTTTCCCCACCAGTGATTGGGTCCCTTGTCACCAAGCCGGCTGGTTTAAATGATGCCCGATTAATTAAAAGAGCCACCCGCTCCACAAGAACTAAAATGACCCACAATGATTCTGTAACACATCGAGACAGATTTATTTTTTCCACAGCATAAGCATTTTAAATCTGCAAAAGACCCCTCTCATTATGCAAAAAAAAATGTTGTTTTTTATTCTTTGAGTATTGGCTTCACAAATGTATAAATTGGTTTTGACTTTTATTGTATTACAAAAGCAAAGCCTTTATCTGGTAATAGAACTCTATCAAGGGCTCTGCATGCTCTTGAAGTATCAGTATGATGAAATAGGATGTCAGCACAGCAGGTGAGCCTGCAGTGCTAAAGTAGACTACAGTACATCTCAGAGATTAACCAGGTACTCAAATGTATTAGAAACTATTTCAAAGGATTAGGATGTTTCAGTCTCATCTAAAGTGTGACACTAAAATACAGTTCCCACACTTAGGGAGGGTAAGCGGTTTAGGCTCTCTCCTTTGATTAGGTCCTGAATGCTGTTGAAACGACCTAGAGCGAACTGGCGTCAAGACGTGCAGAAAGGATCGATTCGTCCCTCTTGGAAGCCAACAAACGCTCAGCCCCGCTTCTTTGTGCTGATACATTAGAAGATTAAAAGTAATGTCTCTATGTGCCAGCTGCTTCCTAATTGATCCTAAGCTTCCTCCGCCCACATTCGTCTTTACCGTCGGATGAGGTGCTGCACCGCATCGATTCCTGACGCCAATTTCTTGATTGCAAATTTTGATGTGAAGAATCCGGCCTAATGTCATAATCATACACTTGTGATTATGGGAAGTCTCTTCTAATCAAAGATGTAGACTGCCATGCCAGAAAGCAGCATGGGGGGGAGTAATCAGGAAGAGATGTTTTAAGGAGACACACTGAAAACATCCAGGACATTTTCTTTCAATCACGACTATCACCAGCAAAAGTTTTGTGATTATTGGAGACTAGACAGTAGAAAAGTCAGAATTCTTCAGCATTAAATGAAGTACGTTTGTATTCAAGTTATTCACCCTTTATTGTAGAGAACTATCAAACAGTCCCACCTCATTTATTGAGCCAATTGGTACATTCCTGTAAAAAAGAAGTGTCTGCAAAGTCAGTATTAGTCCACATTAAAAGAGCACTTGGTAAGGAGAAGATAAAAAGAAAACTATTCACCTTAATTTGTAGGATCAGACACCTCTAAGGTAATCAATGCTATTGGCTTGTAGAAATTTATTAAGATGAGCTGAATTTGCTGAGCAGCGTCTCCTTTAATACTGTATTGAAAGATCAAATGGGGTCACAAGTGGAAGCTGACGGGGTGAAATATGTTGTTTCCCCCCACTGACAACAGCTACTGGCCCAAGTAGCTAATTAGCTTAGTAAAGTGTTGGTGTGCATTGGAGAGTGAGGCATGAATGCCTCCTTTAGAGCTCAGTTTTTAATAAGCTGATTCTTCTTTTTAACAGAGCTGAGAGACCTCTAGCATCCAGCTGACCTCCATACTTAACGTGTTAAGAGCCAGGGCAGGGGTAGTCAGGCTGTGAGGGAAGGGGAAAAGTGTGTGTTCGTGTGAAAGAGACAGAATTAAGACAGGTTGGCACATACACCAAAGCCTCTTATGCTACATTTTTACTACGGGCATGTGATGCCAGTACTAGAACGCACGTTCTGGAGCATGCATTTAATATATAGTGTTCACACTGGATTGTCAGTAGCCAATACTAGCACATGTCTACCACCTACAGTTAGAAGAATTGGATGTTGAGTGTCCCTGCAGTGCTAATCTCATAAATCTGGCCTCAGGATTTTTTCTTTCACAGCTCTATTCCAATATAAGGAAGAGTTGGTGTCATATCATTTCATACGGGCACAACCCGCAATTAATGATTTCTCCTCCATGACAAATTTTCAAACGCTCAGGACTTCTGTCAATTAAAAAGGATGTCACTACCAAATCTGAGTCCCTGATTGGTCAAAGGTCAACTGGTTTAACTTTCAACGCACGTTCAGTGGACAGGTGTTTGGTACACAGAGCTTAACAATGCTCTTAAAAATGTGCATAGCTACGCATTAACGCAAGAGTTTTGAAGGTGGAGGCCCAAAACAAGCACCTATGCACGTTTACATAGACTTTTCAATGGAAGTGGTCACTTGAACATGGTGTGAACGTAGCTTTAGACAAAAAAATCAGTTACTTAAACACTTTATTTTAAGTAAATCAAGATGCAGCTTTGTACCATCCCTGGGAGTTTCATCCAACTTTCTAACTCAAACTCAGAGTACTTTTGCCTCCTGCCTTCATCTCCACTGCAGTGCATCAGTGTTGTAAATAATGTTAATCATTTCAGGACGTTCACCTTGACAGGAAACTGATTGTCTTTCAACCGCTCGTTCAAAGACTTGTGTGGTGCATTGTTTGATGTGCAGTAATGGGGTACTTCAGCTGCTACAGTGTAATCAGTTGGGAATAGAGCTTGATGTAACTCACATCTTCACAGAAATGGAAATTAAATCATCGTGGTTGTGCGCATGTCTTTAATGGTATTGAAAGGTTAACTTCCTGGCTTGTTGATGGTTTTCTTTTGTGCGTGTTTTTATGTGCTTCTGTGGAAAATCGAGTTATTCTTTCAATGTGTGAGGCCCGCAGTGTGCTTTGAATTTGTTATACTCAGCAGTTTGCCATTAAAACTGTCAGAAAAAATATCAATGAATGAAGACTAAGTCATTTCCTATATTTTTATGTGTTCCAAGAGATTGTTATTATGTATATTATACAAATGGTATTGATTGTAATGGGAGATATTAAAATCCCCCCCCCCCCAACATGTCTGCTTTATTTTAAAGGCTCTAATATTAGCATAAGAATGTGCTGTAATTGAAAAATGGTCTGTAGTTGAAACTCGGGTTGCCACAAGAAAACAATTTTACTTGTGACAACATAAATGTGTGCAATATTGCAACAGTGAAAGCATAATTCTCTTTAGATAATGTTTTTTGTCTGTCATAATGGCTCATTATAAATAATGGCTGTTGGTAAGTAGTCAAAAAGCAGCATGAAGCTCATCAGTGGCAAATGATTCTAAAAATTTGTGCTTTGTGCAGACATTCAGCATTGCACTTATTGTGCTCGATAAATGAATGCACATAATCAAGTCACACGCTCAAGTTGTATTCATTTCTTTTTGGACGATTGTGTTGCTGCAACAGTTCCTAGCATCGTTCTCCCACTTTGTTTCTTTTTTTTCTATTGCATGCAGACCCTCCTCTCCTTTGCTGTTTTGCTTCATCTTTCTTTCTGCCAGGAATGAAGTTCAGCACACCTGCCTGCAGAGGGTAGTCACTGACTGCATTGAGAAGCACACACCAGAGTCTGCATTTCACACACCCTTAATGTAAAGCCTCGCAGTGTGCAGATGAACATGCAAGATGTTGACAAAGATGCAAACCCGCTTGTTACTACACCATATTTTGGGCTGCATTTTAAAGTCTCCACCTGTGTATGGTTAGGCGGGCAGATAGGTGTGGGAGCAGTGAAAACACGTGCCAGATGTGAAGAGGGTAAAAGGAACAGAAACGATAAACCCCTGTTCCCAGACAGGTGGATCTTGTGTAGCATTCTATCAGGTTGCAGCAGACCATACACTTAATAGAGTTGCTTATTTGAAACGAATGGGATTTTATGTAAACTGCTTGTCAGCAAAGATACAAACTGATCCTTTTTTCCACCGAGCTTGTGGTGTATGGAGTGCAAACAACATAGCATACTGTATTTTGTGTTGTATGTGTGTATTTTGTCCACTAATGTGTGCTAGTTTTTTCTTCTAAGACAAATTCGAGGCACTGTACAGATGCTTGTATTAAGAGCACTGGTACTGAAAATTACATAGAAGCTTTAATAATGCTTAAGAGCAGAAGCTAAAATGGTGCAAAAGCATTGATTTATCCCCACAGGTTTCCTAGTTTTTTATAGAATTGGCTAAATGTCATTACTCTGCAGGTGGGGAGGTGATGAAGTGTTATAAACTTTGATGTGGATGGGTGTGTTTCCCCCGTCGTCGCCTCATAAAGCGGAACACATTGACAAGTCTCTAAAGATTTACCACCCTCCCCTACTGCCACTTTTTCTGCTGCGTACAGTACACACAACATCATGTTCCCATTTAAACCTGAAAGTGCGCAGGTGCAAATACATAAAAGTAAATCTGCTCTTGTACCAACAAATTCACACGTCAGTTTTTCTGTGAAAAACTGCAGCAACATAAAAGACGAGAATAGGCGCTGCATGCTGGCAGAACAGTTCCCGTCATGATTTGAGCGGGGGCCGGCCCGTGTGTTTTGAATGATAACTAGCTATGAGCAAAAGCTAAAATCTTCTACGTCCTTTCACATATCTGAAAGTATGGATTTTTTTCACAAACGTAAAGTATAGCTGAGCTGGGGCGATACAACTGATTGATCTCTCTTATTAATGTGCAGGCATGTGAGGGTTTCATTGTAACTATGCTGACATAAAAATCAATGGCTTACAAAATTAGTTTTTAAGTTCTGTCAGAGTTAATCAAGATGCATGAAAACATTCATTTTCACCTTAACAGGCTTGATTCTTTGTGTCACATCTTAACTTTGAATCACTAGTTTAATTTTTGTTCCCATTTGGTAAGTTAATTCTTTTTCAAATAAAACGATAGGTATAGGAAAAAACACCTGATTGATTTTATTGAGCAAGTTCATTCATTTTGCATGGATAGATTCTAAAGTTGCATCAGTTTGAACCCTTGTCTTTTTTATTTTGGCCACCATATTCCCATCTTGCTTCCCAGGGGGCCGGTTTAGCTCGTGCTGGTTTGCTGCTTCCGTCCGTGAAACCAGGTTTCGAATCCGGCCTGCTCCCTATTCCCTTCTCTGCTGCTGTGCCGGTCCCAAGCCCGGTTGGATTGAGAGGGTTGCGTCAGGAAGGGCATCCGGCGTAAAGACATTGCCACGTTAACCATGCGACTCATCCTCGAGGGAGGGTTGTTTCGCTGTGGCGACCCCTGATGGGAGAAGCCGAAAGTGAAATAAGATTCCCATCTTGCTTCCTGAAGTTGTTTTACATTAGAATAATGAGCTTTTACCTAAAATCAACTACCAGTAGATGAGTAGTGACAAAACCAACAAGTTTTCTGGATTCATTATTGAATTCCAGAGTCAAATGTGAAGTACAAATAAATCTCAAGTATCAGCTGATTCTCCAGTCATACGTAGATTATCCCATTTGCGCTACCAGCTGCTGGAGATATTACCTCCCCAGGTAAACTGGTTTTAACTAGTTAGCAGCTCTATAATTACACCACTCTTGATGTTGGTTAGTATTTAATGACAACCATTAAATGGTACCTTATGGCATGCAATGTCTAGTTCATGTGGGCCTTAAAGACCCACTCCAGTGGAAATTGTGTTTTTAACATGTTCTTGTGGCATTTTTCTCACCATGAAGGACATAAATGAAAAAAATAAGGCTTAGCAAGAGTATTTTTTTATCCAAATATTTGTAAATCAGGAGCAGACAAAAAAATGCAGTTGGAAAAAGCTTGTAGTTGTGACGTAGAAGCTACAAAGAGTGGACCACAAGCTCCCTTCTCCACTCCATTCCCATGCTTCCACTTGTAGACAAATAGATCCATGTACGTCTTTGTTTTCCACGTCTGAGCTGTCATCTGGCTAAAAGCTGTACGGCTGGATAGCTGCAATATCGCTCGCCATTTTTGTTGCATACTAATGTTAGGTTGTGGTTGTGAGGGGCTGTAAGCTAGTGCAAGAGCGTCTGAACAGATGGATGATGGGAAATGGGGGACATACCAACAGCCGACTGCTCACAACTCACAGGCAAATTTCTATTGAACTACTGCCGCTTTGCAGAAATTATGTCCTAGAAAAGGACTAATTTTGCTGTTTTTGCTAAAACTGCAAAATCATAGTGAAAAGACCAATGACAACACTTTTACTAATATCAAAAAAAAGAATCGGAGTGGGACTTTAAGGGCAATCCTTTGAGCACAGTACATTTCTCTTCTTACTTCTTTTATTACTTTCATTAACTGCATGCGGTGCTCATTCATAGTTGTTCCTATTATAGTGTTGGTTTCCGTAACCCTGTGCCAGTTGACTGGCGTGCACTAAAGGAGGTATTTTTCTCATGTGCATCGCAAATGAAGCCGGCAGACAAGCTTGCTGAGTACATGGTTGTCCGCAGAGAGCCTGCTGCACTCCCTCTGATGATGACATTTTACATAATGTGCACCCCACTGGAATCTCATGCACTTGCTGAACGTTCTGTGCACATCAACCCACTAAGCTACTCTACATTTTCCTATTTTTTATTCAGGCTGATTTCACTGTTTTTTATTTTATTTAAATAGATGTATTCTGATGTCATCCTGTGTTAAAACTCATTAATTGTACCTAGTGTTCTTCTAATCTCAGATGAGCACATTTGTTTCTGTTTCCTATCAACAAACAACTGCAGTGGATTCACCTTGAAGGTCAAGTTCTGTTGTTTAATTAATTGGCTTGAGTGTTTTTTTGTAATGTTGTAAGGGCACACATCTTGCTAAGAGCAATGTTAAAATTTCATCGTTTGTTACTTTCCGGGTTTACCCCAACCTTTTTTTTCCTAGTTATCTTTGTCATCACATTTAAACAGAGCCCCAGTGGAAAAACTGTAAGGTATAGTTGTCATTAACTTCATTGTTTTAGTGTGGGTGTCTCCATTATGCAGTCTATGTGCCCTCTCAGGGAGCCGCTTGGAAAGCAGCATTCAGTCATGCTGACGCTGATCCCTTACCTGAGGAAATGTGTAAAGCTCCCCCCCACCTCCTAGGAAATCAGAAAGTGTTCACTAAAAATGCCAAATGTTGTATAGACAAACACAAAACACAAAGATAAAGATGTTTTGGGTTTGACTGTTGACTGGAGCATGTACTGATGATAATTTACCGATCATTAAAGCTTTTAAATCCATCTCCCTTGTATTATGAGAGCCTATTATCTGAGGCAGACATCAGCCTCACCCCAATCCATTTTTAGGCAAGCTTTAACAGGTTCACACCCCAGTTAACATGAGTATTTATTTTATTTTACAAAACAAGACCAAGTGTGTGAACTTACAATGCAATAAAACCTTATTATTTCTGCCCACTAACCTGCTATGCATTATCTGAATTGGTGTATAGGGCTTATACAGGACCAATTTATCACAGCACTTGACTCCATTGTTTGTCTGTGAATGTGATGCTTGTCTTAGCCTGACTGAGCTAATGTCACTCCTGCTCAGATTTAGGATGCTCTGCTCCCTCAGAGCTAACGTATTAAGGTGATTAAACCCTGGGGATTTTGAGTCCATGGTGGGACATTATTGCCGTCAATGGTGCGTAGCAAGTTGAGTGCACCTTACTGCATGTTAATCATCAAGTCTTGTTTTTCTACTTGCTTGACGGAAATATTTTGGTTAGAAAGCTTAAAAAAAACAAAACATACAATATTGTAGTTCTGTTCATAATGCAATAAGGTCAAGTTTTTTTCAATATAATAATGCCAATTAAGCCACACAAAAAAATTCAATTGGTTTATAAACCCTTAGACATAAGTGATATTTTAAATTTTGGGGTCTATTTTTAGTTAAAGGAAACATAGAATCCGTGCAATAGTTATATTCTAGCAAAACTGGTTATTTTATTTCGTACACACAAAAAAACCTTTAACTAATGACTGTGAATTTGGATTAAGCAGATATAAATGCAACAATGGGGTTTAAAAATCATCTGCATTTGTCCATTTTCTGTACTTGCTCTTTGTATCAGTTAAAAAATACATAAAAAAACAGACTTGAACTGTCATGTTGTAGCCAAAAACAAAAATCCTGGCAGCAAAATTCTTTTTATGATCAGGACTGCTTTGTACCTGCTCATCATATTCACACAAACTTTTGTACTGATATTTTTCCCACTGATGTTGAATCAGATTTGATAATCTAGTGTCCCTAGTCACACCTCCACTGACAACATAGCTTATATTCTTGTTTATCTCTCAGCTCTTCTACCACCGCTCCTCCAAACAAAAATTCCATTATTGTGACAACTCTCTGAGGGTGTTTGTAGATACAGTGACAGGGAAGTCATATTCACTCAACAGATTTCTCTTGAAACCTAATCTCCAGCATGGCCTTGTTCACCCTCTGATAGGCAGATAGTTGTGGGAAAGGGTGCTGATACACTTGCTTTCACCAGTTCCACTTGGAATATGTCTTCTCTTATTATTATTGACTATACGGATCCGTTTTGTTGCATCTTAACAATTACCTATGTGATATAAAGTTGAGGCTAGGCTAGGGTATGATGGAAAGCAAGCCGTGATTGCATCAGGACCAAGTTTATCTGGACTTGATCACTTATTATTAGGTTTGAATGGTGTTGCTTCAAATAAAGCCATTGGTATAAGTAGAAGGACTTCGGGGCTGTTTAATATTTGTGGTTTTATATTGATCGTAGACACAGTAATGTAATTTCACCATCCCTTTTCCTCTTAGCAAATATTGGGGTTAAAAGGGAAGTGTCACCTATTGTATATCCTTTTCCGTTTCCCATCTGTTTCCTCTTCGTGAGACTGTAACCCCTTCACGCTCTCCATCTCCTGTTACTCATTGGGCATGGGTCCAAAGCCATAGAGTTTTTTTGCTGATGGAATTTTATATTTGGTTTCTTGGCAGACTATTTCATTTCATCCTTGTCAGACAGCAGCAGTCCCGAATGATGTCTGCACAGAGAAAAAAAAAATCATGAAATCATGTTCCTGCCACCAGGCAAATTTAGATAACTAATTTTCAGATCAAATTATGAATCTTTTAACTTGGCTGGCTGGCTGGCTGACTGGCTGACAGAGAATAGCCAACAGAGCACAAGTTTGAGCAATCTTTTCCTACTCATCATTCCTTGGGGGAGACATATCAGTGTGTGGCGTCTGGTGGGGGCAGTGTTACCAGACAGAGTCACGGTTAGCTAAATCAAATGGAATGAGATGAAACGCTGAGTGAATCTGGGGCGAGTAATATCTTCATGTTCTATTACACACTGGTATGATTATAAGTCAGATACCAGTGGACTTGTAGTCTCTGCAGCTTGTCTTGATGTTTCGCTGAAGAAATGGTGGTCTCACATGGAAAACATATGCAAATTTATCAGTCTCATTAAATGCTACTATACAACTGAAAACGCATACACTGTAATATGCACACATCCTTATATATAGGTATATATTTACACACAATAAATCACAAATGTATTGTTATCGCGATATCAAGCCGTATGCATATCAAAAAAGCTGGTGAAAATTGCGATAAATGTGCTAAACAATCTTATGGCAGCTTGAAGTATTTAATGAATCAAATAAATCCCTTTATGCATTTGACCAATTGGATGGACCCCTTCATGTTTTTGACCTATCGAATGGAGCCCTTTTATGTCAGATGCTCACCTACTATGTAGACTAGGGTCATTTTGAGTGTAATTTAAGGTATGTTGACTCTTATTTGAATTAAACAGTTGCAGTGAAATGGAAATGAGGTTTTTCGTTGTTTGGCTATTTGTTCAGTTATCGAAAGTTATATCGTCATCGCAATTTTGATCAATAACAACACAAGTCACGAGTTTTCCTTATATCGTGCAGCCCTAATATAAAAAAACAAAAAAAAAAAACCCGCCCCTCTCATCCTTCCACAGGTGGTTTCTCACCTAAGCCCGGGTCCTTTACCAGAGGCCTGGGAGCTTGAGGGTCCTGGGCAGTATCTTAGCTGTGCCTATATAAAATCTTCTTTTTTTTTTTTTTTTTTTCTAACTTGTCCTGTCCAACAGCTGGGCAAACAGACGAGAGCTGAGGGCCTCTTGTGTTGGACATATTTTGCTTTAACAAGAGGGGTTATTAATCTTCTGACAAACCAAAGGTATGTCTGAATAAACCCCTTTTGTAATTGAGGCCAAACTTTATTAATTTCAATCATGTCTGAAAATCTTTGGTGTTGGACCGGACGGAAAAGGAAAGAGGGGAAGAAGAGAGAGGGACGTTAGAGAGAGGGGGGGTAGGGGGTGATAATAGGAGGGGAAGGGGGATAAGACCATGAAGCAGCATACAGCAACAAGTTTACTGGTTGTTAATCATTATGGTAAGGTTCAAATGCAGTACAAAAAGGGCGGGGCCCATCCACACACACACACTCAAATGTTATAAACACACCTGCTAGCTGCAAAAATGTCCACCTGTCGACATGTACACAAAACAGATAGTGCCTATATAAAATCTTCTCACATCTGCTAGGATGTGAGAAGAAGTTGTACTGTTTTTTTTCCTATATTTTCTGATGTACACAGAATGTTTAAGTAGTTTTTTTCCTCTTGGTGAGGCTGTGTGTCATGATAATATGAAGCTTTCCAAACGTATGTCATTTAAGAAGCCAATTGATTTATCCCTGAGAAAATGTACATCACACATACACATGTGCATACAGGAAAAGAGATGCTTGTGTACAGAAGGGATTTCCTCCTGCTCCTGCTTTGAAGCTGCCATGCCAGAATTGCCTATGTGTTACTAAATCCTATTCTTAAAGAGTGTTATACCCCCCACGTCTAAGAGCCCCGTGGCATTGGCAGCGAACACACACCGGAGCAAAGAAAGGCTCACAGACAAACACAATCTGCATGCCTGATGCAATGTTCAGTCAGTTGAGCAAACAAACATGTTTGGATACATGAAATAGCACTGCAGCATGTCTTCTTTTATTGGTGAAACTATGCCTTAACACTCACTGTTTCTCCTGGAGTGAACCAAAAATGTGAACACCCAAATAGCATTGAATTGTTCCATCCAACTGCTATCCCCATTTTTCTGTTTTTTTTCTTTGAAGAGTTGTGTGTTTCTTTCTCTGAAGCCCCATTTAAACTTAAGCTTCTGAGTCAGAAAGATGAGACACACAGTGAGTATGGGGGGATGGATGGAGGGATGAAGAAAGGCAGTGGCCCCACGAGGCACCTGGTGCTGAGAATTATGGTGTGTGCATCTAAATCCTGCTGGCTAGCCTTTGGCATAGTCTACTAAGTTTGTTTTAGAAAGACTCTGTGTGAAGTTTCACCTTCACCTTTGGAAGGAAGCCCAGTATTTTTGGGCCATTGCATGTCTGCATAGATATGCTACCCCAAAAGCTGTAGGTTCAGAAGTAAATGAGATTTAAATGCTATTGATTTGCAGGGAATGTGTTGGTTGCATCAGCCTGGCAAGATGATCATTTTTGCTGATCTCTGTGTGAACTTCATGGGATTTTGAAGTGTGCATTGTGAAAGCTAACTTGCAAAGTCGTTGCCTCCTGGCAAGGCAGAATACAATTCTAACCTTTTGTTGGTGGAGTTCAATTTGTATAAACTATGGAGAAACCTATCCTTGTGCTCTATTATGTATGACAATGCATGCAGTTTGTGCAACATCTTTAACCATAGTATTCCTCTGTGACTCACTAGGATCAACACAGGGAGATGTGCAGGAGGAGATGTCATTACCAAACTATACCCCAGGGTTTAGTAGTTCACCGGAGATCCTTTGTGGTGGCTTCATGTTAGTTGGCCTGGCTACCACTCCCCTTAATACTCCTAGGCTATGTCCAAATTCCTTCACTACTCACTTAATAATGCACTATATAGTGCGTTTGCTATTTTGTAGTTCTGTCCGAATCTACAATTCCAAAACTGAGTGCCTTAGAAATTTCCCAGAAGTCTCTGTGAAAAACCAGTGTGCATCTATGCTCACTAGATTGTCGAATATAGACCACAATGCATTGCGTTTGAACACATTTTCTAAAGAAAATGTATTTAAATGTATTCATAAATGTTCGTCTCAAAACGCTCGTATCAATGAGATTTTCAAATTGTGAAATCAATTACATCATATTCGACGTCATATTCGTCTTCACATGGCTGCCAAAATGTCTTTAGACTGACAAAAATGTTTAAATGAAACCTGATTGGATAGTTAGCTTTTTAAATGGATCTCAGGTTTTCTTCTCACTGTATAAACAGGAAAAATACTGAAGTAGCACAACTTAAAAAAACAAACAAAAAAAAAACAACAGTAAATTGAATTTAAGGGAACAATAATTGCAAATAACAGTCTAAAAGTCGTGTCAACATTTACAATATCCCTTTAATAAATGAAATAAAAACGTGTTTAAGTTGTTTCTTGTAGTGAACAGGGAGTAGGGAGGGATGGTTGCACACAAAGCAGGCAGGCGGGGGCCCTGGTCTTTGATGAATGTCTCTTTCTCCAGGCATTAGGTGTTCTATTTTTCATAGCAGGGCCTCTGGCTATGCTGGAGAGCGTTTGGGCCTTGTATGCGCATTCGTGCAGGGCACGTCAATCGTCAGAGATGGCGACTAATCCAGCCCCACTGTCTTTGGGAGGGGGTAAAACATGGCTTCCACCAGCAGAGTCAAAAGGTCACACCTGTCAATGACGGTTGTGGGTACTGTAATGGCCTTTGCTTAAATGGTGAAGCTTCTTAATGTCTCTAATAGTTGAACTTTCAGAAAGCCTCACAGACGCACAAAGATGCAGTGTCTGAAGGTTTGATGGCACTTGTCCTTGAAGTTGTCAGAGCTCCTTTGCATTAAAGTGATAAGTGGATGGATTCTGCTCTGCTACCTTTATCGAAAATTGAGTTACAAAAAATATTTTAACCTGTAGACTTTTTTTGCCTTGCTATTTAAGTGAATGATACCAGATTTAAAACCAGATTAGTGTAATTAGTGACACCAGGTCTACCTGCCTGTTCAAGCTTTGTTGATTGTCAATTATGGGTTAAAGAAAAAATTTTTTGCATCTAAATCTCATGGAAATATAATAAAAAAAACATTGCTAGTTATGCTTATTATGCCACATTTTAATTAGATGGAGATTTTTTTTAATTAATTCACCCCTGGTCACACATCGTTTCCTGTATGTCTGAGTTTCATTTTCCCAAAGACTTCCTTGGTTTTATTAATTCCAATATTGATAAAGTTCAATGATGCTGTTTTTCCCATCTCTATTTAATTACGCTTCTGCTAATGGATTCACTTTAGTCCATTCACTGATAATATTAAATTGCTTTGTAAAATCGAATTGTCTCTGTATCCAACAAAATAGAACTCATCTTTAATTGGTTTTGTTCTTATAATACTCAACCTTATCGTAATTTTGATAGTTAGCACACAGTAGTTTAGAGATGCAGATGTCTTGTCTGATGTGCTGTAGGGTGTTTGTGTTTATGTCTGGTCCAAAAGACTAAAGACAAATGTTTTTCTCACTTAACCATTGAATTTCCCTGAAATACTGTGTAGTGCCGCACTGTTGACATTTACCAATGATCCTAGTGCATAAGAGGCACCGCTGCACCTCGACATCAGCTAGGCAGAATTCCATGCCAGGGCTTCGGCCTCAATTCAACAGTCAAATTAATCTTGCTTTGTTGGAGTAGTCAAGCCTAACCTTGGAGAGAGTTCGTTTAGCTGTTGCTGTGCTGATGTAAGTATTTTCTCATGAGCTTGTGGACTTTTTTATGGACTGTTGAAGATCTCTCCATCTGTTATTACCTGGAGCCTAGACACAGATGATTTGATGAATAGGTATTTTCATTAGCCTTGAGTTGGCATGCCTCCTTACAGAGACAAAGTTATTGTGTGAATTTTAGAAAATAATGTTCTGATTTCCTCAAACTTTCAGGTAAATTAGAGTTTGAAAAACAACAATAAACAAACAAACAAACAAAAAAAATACACCTCATAGTGGGAAATTCCTGGTTTAAATCCCAGCTGGGTCCTTTCTGGATGTGGAGTAGGCCTGCACAGTAAATCGGAAATGTATTGTCCCTGCAATATCAGCATGTAAAAGGCTGATATTGTATGATAAATGGTAGGGCTGCACGATGTGAGGAAAACTCGCGATATGCGATATTGGTGATTAATATCGCGATAACGATATAATTTGCGGTAAATAAACAAATAGCAAAACAACCAAAAACATCATTTACATTTCACTGCAACAGTTTAAAAATTATACTCCAAATGACCCTTGTCAACGTAGGAGGCAAACATCAAACATAAAAGGGCTCCATCTGATTGATCAACAAGTTAAACGGGTCCTTCCAATTGGTTAAATGCATAAAGGGATTCATTTCATTTGTTCACTATTTCAGGCTGCCATGAGTTTGTATTAGCACATTTGAGGTAACCATTTATTGTGATTTTTGCCGTCTTTTGCGGTATGCATATTGCACAGCTTGATGTCGCGATAACGATAAATTTGCGGTATATTGTGCAGGCCTAATAAATGCTTACCTTAAATGTTTGCACCTATGCTAATGCAATCTCATTATAGCTTGAAGTATTTAACAAAATACATAAAGCCCTCTACATATTTGACTAATTCTGTTGATCCCTTTCACATCGTTAACCAATTAAATGGCGTTCTTGTATGTTAGATGCCCACCTTCTATAGACGAGGGCCATTTGGAATATCATTTTATGTTAATTTTTATTTACACAAAAATAGCACTCCAACTTCTTCCCACAGTCCAAAAACATGTTTCATAGGTCCATTGATAACCCTAAAATATCCCTTAGGATTGGCTCAGAGTGCATGTGTCTGTATGTGGCATTGGACTGGCAAAGTGTCCAGGGTGTAACCCTCTTTCACCCCAAAGAAGCTGAAGTAGACTTCAGCATCTCCCTTGACCCTACATATATTAAAAGATGAAGTGACTGTTTAAATACCTTATCAGGCTGCTGGCAAATTGAAACAGTTTTCCGTTTTTGACAGAAAAATTCCCATTTTGAAAAGCTAATTTTTTACCCAGCACACGTATGTTCACCTTCTTTACACGTACATGCAGTGTTCCTCTTAGATCTCACCTTTCTCACCCTTATCTGTTAGATGTGCTGTCTGTGTGATGAGAAGATGATCTCTGAGTCTAGGTTTTTCATGGGAAGATATTTCATATACCATGTTTTTTTCTTCTGATGGGCTAGCAGCAGACAATTTGAAATCCTATTTATCTAGCTAACAGGGAGAGGGAGAGGAAACATATCTGTGGTTATTAGAGATGAGACAACCTTGTTGCCGACACGAGAAAGGAGATCAAAGCTGAATGCTCTTGAAATAATAACAGAATTCCGTGTACCCAACCCACAGCTTTAACTTTGAGAAAATGCAAAGCTTTTTCGTGCTTTGCCAGTCTAAACGTGTGCTCATATTTGAGTGTGTGTGCATGTATTGCCGTACTTTTACTTGATCAGGATTACATCCAAATGTAGGGTCAGTACTGCAAATAAGAGCTTGTTCACAGATACAAACACATCTGCATGCACCGGCTTCTGCTTTTGGCATGGCTTGTCACCATTTTCCCTCCACTGTCATTGTCATAAATCATCCTTGTCCGCTTCATCTGAATTCTGTCCACAGAACCTGTGTGGAGGTGAATGTCTCTGCCAAATCCTTTTTTTTCACCTCAGTCAGGTTTTTGCACCTTTATCTTACCCATTTCCTGCTTTGTTAATTACTATAAAGGTTTTTCCTTCAGGCAAAATAATTGGAGAAATGATAGGTTTTAGATTGTTGCTTTGCGCCTAACCAAAAATGTTATGTTTTAATATAAATCTGGAACAGTCAACACTACCATCTATGACCATGGGCCGTACTAGATTTGGAGCCTTTCTGTGGCACCCACTAGAAAAAAAAAAAGCATACAGCAAAGTCTGCAACCATGTGAGGGATGTCAAACTTACAGGTTGGACACTGGGCTAAAAAAATCAGCAACTTGTACTGAGTGGAATTTGGCAATCACTATGAGAAACTTTTCTAACTACAAAAGCCTTTATTCCATATGTGTATATAAACTACAATATTTTTCGGACTATAACTTGCTCCTTAGTTTTTGCAGCAAAAAAACCTGTGTTCACACTAAACAAACATCACAATCGTGTTCGTTGCCTTTTTTTTTGACCCACGTCAAATTTGCTGCACAAAAATGTGTTCATAAACTTGATCCTCCAGATGCAAGTAGGGGATGCTACTGTAAGCTTCATTGCTATAGAAGCATTGTCTGTATATCATTTACAATAAATGGAAGACAAGAATGATTTCAAGAGATCAGGTGTATTTATTTTGAAGAGTTCTTTAAAAGCATCGGTTAACATGTATGCATTCATGAGATCTTTCAGTCTTTTTTTTTTTTTGAATGAAGTTTCCCTTCTACTGCAGGAGCTGGGCCTGAATGACAGCACTATCAGGGGTACTTCTGTGTCTCTGTAACCCAGTTTGATGACTTGCTGTCCCCGCAATACTCCAAAGAAGGAAGACAAAAAATGTCTCTATGCAAATAAGAAAAATATCATATAGTTTTTCCTCATTCAAGCATGAAGTCCCATTGAGATAAAATCTCTTTTTTTAAGAGGACGATCAGATTCTCCTTCATCTTTTTTTTATTTGAATGTTTTTTCTTCTGTGTTGCTGTCAGTATCAAATACTGATACTCACACCTACAGTGCCATAGTGGCTGTTTGTAGGAAACAACTGCTAGAGGGCAACCAGTTGTTAGTGGGAAAATAAGAAATAAATGAGCCTATTTATGTTGAAAAATCACACATCATATAAGTGAATACAGGTCTCACCTCTGGCCAAACTTTGCAAAAAAAACCTGCAAATTACACTCTGATAAATATGGTACTCCAGATCCAACTCTAAATAAACTTCTTTTGGAGATTGACACTTTGCAAAGCCACCTTTAACCTTCTACTCTGAATAGGTTCAGGGTCTGTCGTTTCTTCACTGTTTGTCTACACTCTGAATCATCTGTAGCTTCTTGGTCAACAAAAGATAATTGAAGCGTTGTTTACAGATCTAGTATTGATATTCAGTGAATCACTGGGGAAAGCAATAGAGAAAAATAAGGTCAGACTAGCATGGACCTTTTGCCCCATTCCGTGTTTGCCCTATGTATGATTTATTAAGTTCAGTCTTTTATGTGAAGCGTGTGTGAAAAAGGATGAGAGTGCAAACGACACAGGACACATATTAGAAAGCAACAGCAGCACTCTTTCTCATTTATTCATTGTTTCAGCTTTCTTTCCCTATCTTTAGACCTTTCTTATTCATAGTCACTCTACAAACTTTTTCGTCAGTTGTTGCAGCTGTATACCCAAGCTCCCTGAGCTGAAAAAAAAGGAGTGCAGAGTACATAGTTCATTAGGCCCTCACAATGCAATCAATGCTGCAGAGACCACAGTAAAAACTTAAATTAGATCCTGTGTGACTTTACCTCCTTAACAGTTCACTTGTTAACCCCCTCTGTCACATCACTGGGTAGAAAGAGAGGGAAAAGGAAATGCAGGCAAGGCTTCTTCTGTCTTTTAAACTCATGTAGGAGATATTTGTCTAACTTATCAACTGTCTTAGCATAAATATTTATTGTAATCAAATGATTGTTTTATCCTAATATATATCAACATATAAGACTTTATCTGTGTGCTTTTTGGGAAAATTTGGGACAGAACAGCTCTACTTGCTGGCCTTGAGCTGACTGGTGAGTGGTTGGAGGGTACATTATCTTAAAAGCACTTTGAATGACTCACTGCAAGGTCTTGATGGAAGAAAAAAAATCCATAACTGTCTTTAGTTATTTTAATGTTTGTATTTGAACTCACCAAAGTCTGTCCATCAAAAATCTTTTAGATCTTTCCCTTTAACACAGCAGTGTCTTGTTACATGGTTTTCTCATCAATAACATGCTAGAAGATGTATGTAAAGACGGAGAATGTGTCACAGAACATACCAGCCTACTTGGTCTGACTTGTTCTCAGCCTTGTTGTAAGGTTCTAATATATATGAAAATGTTATGTTCGACATTATTAAAACAAGTTTTTCTGCCTCATCTGCCAGCCTAAGGCAGTTCTGGAACGCTGCTGACAAAGCTGTATATTGGAGAACCGTTTCATTCGTCTTGAGTCAAAGTTGGAGCCCACAATTATACATCTATCATGTTGAATAGTTTTTGAAGTGTGAGGTGTGGAAGGAGCAGACTCTAGAAGATGCACCTGTATCCCATACAACCTTTGTCAGTATGCCCAATCTCATTTCACAAGCTTTCTTTGTCATACAGCAAGATAGCAAATTTATCTGCCACCCCTTTCCAGCGTTTCTTTGAACCCAGTTGTGTCATTCATCTACACACTTGGACAAGGTTGTTGCTGCTACCCTGTCTCTGAAATGAAATGAAATTGACAAAAGTAACAATCAATCAATTTTTACTGAAATTTGTCAATAAAAATTCAAATCTGATCTTATTTCTACCTTTCAAACACAATCATGAATTTTTTATTTGGACATGATCAAGAACTGTATGTCCTCTAAATAGCATTGCTTGTCTTCAAATGCACAATCAACCAGTCTTTAAATTTGGATGACTAATTTTGTGTTAGGCCTCAGTCACATACACCAATATGGTGGGTTTATCCCCAATGATGCCGCAGATTTTTGGGTTGTCAGGGCCCACAGAGGTTTGTAGAGAGGAGCGACTGCATCTTAAGAGGAACGCAGGTGAGTCCTGCAGTTGCCTTGAGGATGGTAGGGCCACCTTAAGGGAAGTCATAAAAATGCTGGTGTAATTGTCATCTGTGTAGTAATTGTATCATGAATTATTTGTAAGGATAATGTAAGTTACATGCATTTATGATGCATGTGTAATGCTGTGAAGTGTCCTTACGGGATGCTCTCCCCGTTGGTAAGTTTTAGAGAGTCATTGCACAGAATCTCAAGACGGGGTTTTAGTGTTCTCTTGCTTGTTTTTTTTTTTAAGACTGGAAGTTCTAATGTTTCTTTTTTTTATTCAGTACATAATACAGCCCCTCCCTCCCCCTCCTGCAAATACACATATAAGTTTCATCTGTGTGTATATGTCAAGTCAGTTTGCTGGAATCCACTCACGCTCCTCTTCATGACTTTCTGTGAGTTGGATGACATCTGCTCCCATCTTTACAGAAGCATCATTGAAATTCAGTGCAGACACAAGTCCTGTAAAGTAAAGGGAGAAGTGCTTCAGGGAATATTCTGCACCACACACTAAAAGGAGCCCAAGAAATGTTCATGTACACATACTTACTCTCTACTGCGCATACCCTCACACACACTCCCAAGTTTGTACAGCTATTCTTATTAGAGCTTTTTATTGACTTCTACAGGTTTTTTTCCCCCTGAACTTTAACTTTACCTATATTTAGCTAATGCCCAAGCCTATGTTATTCTAGCCTCTTGTCATCTCATAGACCTGATCCTAACTAGCAGCATAGAAATGGTATTTTTCAGCATTGTGATAGATGAAATGATCACATAAAGCCTAAAGATCTCTGTGAAGTCGATAATCATACCAGGGCTGGCTATAACAAGGTAGGTTTAGGTCCAGGTTAGTTTATGAAACCATTATATTAACAAAGCTCTGCCTGAAGTGATGCCCCAAGAGCAACCGTGTTTCAAACACTAAAACAATCTCAAAATGTAGGTGCATTCTCTTCAGTGTAAATTTCTCTGTATTTGTAGCTGATTATCTTGGATATGCTAACTGTTGCAGGACAGCTTGAGGAAATCGATACAGCAAGGCCAACATTCTGACCTAAGTGGATTTATACACCAATGTTTTAGGAACTAAAATGCAAGATTATGGAAGGCCAACCATGAATTTCCATGTCTGAGAGCACATTTGTGCTGGCTGGCTCTCAACAAGCCAAACAATCTTTTTTTGTAATCCTCCAAAATTTATTTATGATTTTTAGCAAACCTTTCCTTGTTTCCATATTCTGCTAACTTCATGTCATAACTTCATCCAGTAATGGTCAAAAGAACACAGATACACGTGCCGGAAGGTTACCCTATATTGTAAGATGATGGTACAGCAAGACCAATAGTACTCAGGCATGGAATAGTATTTTACTAAATAACCACTTAGTAAGGTTTAAATCTTTACAGTAAGCCATTCTTTTTTTAAGCTTTCCTACTATCTGTCGGCCTGTCTGTCTGTCTGTCTGTCTGGACTGGTCTGGTCCAGTCCGGTCTGGTCCACTGCGGTCTGGTCCGGTCCGATATGATATGAATTTTAGTATGCACTAAATGCATTAGCAAAACTACCCTGTACTTATTACGTGCTAGTAAATACTTGCTTTGTATCAATATGGGGAAATCTAAAAATTGCTTGATGTCTGGATTGTGTGGTTATGAGAGTCAGTATTTCCTTTTTTCTGGGGGTGCTGGCCTTTCCCAATTATTTGTTGAACTAAGAATTGAAAGTTGCAGACCAACTTCCAGTGGGATGAAAGCCAGAGAAGTTTGCTGACTGAGCCTCTTGCTAAGCTCTGACCACTCTCACCTCTGCCCGGCCAGTGGGAGAGATATGTTTGCTGTATGTGAATGACTTCTTTCTTTTGCATGAACTTTCAGGAATTACACTCTATGGTAGAGGATGAAAGAAGATGGCTGTGGGGACTAAAAGCAGGAGAACACAATCTTTGTGTAATGTTGACAACTTGATGTGACTTAAAATGTAAACGTCTGCCTTTCGAATTATTTGAAAAGCAATTACATTGGGTCTTTTTGTCACCTAACTTGTTTTTTATGAAACAAAGGCAATTACTCGTGATGTCTCTGACATAAGTTTAATCGTATTAATCTCTACAAATGTAGTACGTCCTGATACTGGCTGCAATAATGGATTTTTTTGTTGTTTGTTTTTAATTGCCTTTGACTGTGCAGACATCTAAACTCATGTCAGACTCTTTCTGTGAGCATCAAAGCATGTTTCATTCTCACACAGTATGTAAAAAGCTTGACAAAAAGGAAGCTCTCTTCTTCTCTTTTTGTTTGACAGTTTCCAATAAATTCTACAGAAGCTGCTTCCTGTTTAATAAAACAACGTCCTTGCAGAATTTAATGAATGTGCGTATACTCCCACCGCAACTATAAATGGTTTTTACTTTATGAGTCATTAGAATATGCTTTTTCTGTGGTTGTTGTTGCACTTCCAGCTTTTCCTCTGAACCAAAAGGGATCAGTGTACAACACAGACAAAAGCTGCAATGTTTTGGCCACCACTGAGTGTTTGTAACCAACTGACCCCAGAAGTATTATTTTCAGCCAGCTCAAATCTCAGTTGTTTTTGTTTTGTTTCCTGTTTGTCCCCCGTGTTGCATTGAGACAGAAGCTATGATGGGACTGCAGGGTTATTCAGAAGTCTAATTGTGTCTGTTATCAGCATGTTGTAGTTACCCAGACACAGGGCAATAAAGCTGTCTGTAGAGTTTTTTTTTTTTTTTACCCACAACAGTGAGAAGATATTGAAAGAAGAAAAAGATGGGGGGGGGGGGGGGGGGAAATGAAGCTTCTGGTGTATACAGATAAACGCATATTTCTTTGTACCTGTCATCCAAGGTTCAAAAACCGCCTCACTATGGATGAAGTGACAGGGAGAATAGAAAAAAGAATGAATTAAGGAAGAAGTAAAAAGGCTGAATTGTAGATGGATGATGAGAGGAGGAGATGAAATGCTTTGCCACATGGTCTGGTGGGAAATCCCCCACTGTGCTGGTAGCCTTGCACGCTGGTGGCAAGATGAAATGCCTTATCTGCCTGCAGCAGAACTCTATCCTTAAAGGGGGGGGGGCTCAGGAAAAGTCATTGTCCAGCCAAGCAGCATCTCAACTGATCCGTGTTCCCGTTGACCTTTACCGTCACTGCTGTCACGCTTACATATCCACCTGAAGATTGTGTAAATGTGGGACTGCTTGTGTACCATCTTTAACTTTAGTCTATTTTCTGATTATTTTATTTTCACAAACATCTCCATTTGAAATCATTTTTAGGTTTGTTTTTAAAATGTGAGATGTGTGACATTTGATCTCCTTTGCCTTTAATAGACCTTGTTTCCTGTCTTGTGCTATGTCTGCAATCAACTCATCTATCAATTCCTTAATGAACAGGAAATTAAGAAATAACTTGGTTATCAAGCAGCTTAAATTGGTGAGATTTTATCTAAATTATTTGTCTTTTGCACTAAACTGGGGCTTCTTTTGTATTCTTTATTAATTAGACAGATTAAATTTGACCAAGTTTAAACAGACAATTCTTACTTTTTATCTGCTTTCTTTATATAAGAAGGTTAAGACCAAAATTTTTGATGGGTAATTATGAAATGGAAAATATTGATCTAAAAGAGATGCAATAAGTATCGGGTTGTTGAGTTGTAGTCCCACTCGGATCATTTTTTGAGTTATTTTAAGTGATCCCAGTGGTTTTTTAATTAGGAATAGCTAAAACCCAAAAACCTGTCATTTTCAAGGACATAGTTCCTGCAGAGCGGCACTAGGTCATTAGAAAATTCACCTCTGAGTTATGAGCAGGAGAGTTAGCGTGGAGTAAGCCTGCCCTTGCACCCCGTCATTCATCTGTTAACACGCTCTACAATGATTTAGACAAATAAATACTCACACATGCAATTTTAAGATTAGTTTTCTTTATATTTGTCCTTCAGCGTGAGAAAAATGCCATAAAAACAAGTTAAAAACACCAAAAACACAATTTTTATCAGGGTGGATCTGTTTATGTATATGAGTAAACTATAATTACTCTCTCTGAAAATCAAAAATGTTAAATGGATGGGTTTTTTTTTTATCTTAAGGATAACATATGTCTGTTTCTGTATCAGAATATGAGGGAAATTATAAAAAGTAAAATAAAAAATATTCAAGGTCTTGTAGTTTCCAAGTTTCCAGGTCAGAAATGCTACTGCTTATGACTTTTCCAGTAACCTGACAAAAAAAGAACTATGTATTTATTAGTCTGCCAGAGTATATAGGCACAAAAAAAGGTGCCAGCTTGTTACAGGCTCATTACAGGTGAAGATGACATGTAGAGGTGCAGCCACTTTGGCATTGTCTCCGTGTTCTTTCCTAGATAGATGGCACGACTCTCCGTCACTCCCCATGGCATACAGAGAGGGAGGAAGAGTTGAGAGCAGAGGAGAAGAATCCCCAAGGCTTCCCAAACCTTCCCTCTCCTAAAAAAATGTTTTGAAGGCAATACTATTATCAATAGGTAGTGGATTCAATGAGCTGTTGTTGCTGCTGTGGCTTCTCTTTGTCCGGGCATCTCTCTGTTACAGTCCAATTTTTTTTTTAAATTGTCTTTTCTGTTATTCCCCACTCAATCTCTAAAACTATGTACACACAGGGCACCACACTTTCTTGGACGCTAGTATTGGCCATGGTGTTCATACTGGGCACCTAGGCTGGGGCGTCTTTTTTTTCCCCCCCAATGTTTACCAACTCTTGTCCGCCACCTACAGTTGGAAAAGTTTTGGTGCGAAATATTGAAGCGGCGTAAATCTTGTGAATCTTGCTCCAAGGTTTTTTTGTTTTTGTTTTTTTCCATAGCTCTGTTCCGATATATGAACGATTTGGTGTCATGTAATTCTGTCTGGGCACAAACTGATTTGATCAATTTATTTTTTACATGAGGAATTTTCAAATGGTTGGCTTTTCTGTGAATTAAAGGGGATGCCATCCATACATCACTACCAAATCTAAGTCCCTGATTGGTCAACTTCTAACTGGTTTAACTTTCAACGCCCATTCAATGGCCACTAGTTTTGTACACAGATCCCAAAAACATCTTGGAAATGTGCGTAGCTACATGTGAACCCAAGAGTTTGGAAAGTGGAAGCCCAAACCGCACATTTATAGGCTTTTACATAGACTTTTAATAAAAATAGCCCGCTTCAACATGCATGTCTGAGGGGGGTGTGAAGGTAGTAGTGATGACGTTTGTGAACGAATCAAATCTTTTGAACGGCTCATTGACATGACGAGAATAGATTCACGGTCAGCTGGGAACTGTTCTTAATTTTGTTTTTTTCCTCCCTACCTTGATTTTTATATGTTCACCTAAATGCTGAAATAAGCTCATCCTTCTCATTTCTGATGCAAATATCACTTGAGTCGTGAAAACCCAATTCACACAAGTCCCTCCATGATAAAACAAAAGAGGAGAGAAAAATAATGTGAACTTAATGGAAAATCTGAATTTCAACTATTCTGATCCAGATCTGAGCCCATCAATCCCCCCCGTGATTATTTCCAGGATTAAATGAATAAACAACAGGCTGGCTACTTAAAAATGAATATATATATAAAGAGCCAGACTTTTGAACGGCTCTTTAAAATGAAGTGGACCAAAAGATTCAGTTCCCTTAAAAAAAGCCATAAACACTCTGTACCTTCTAACATTATAGATTACATTATTTTATTTATAATTTTTGCTATATTCTTTTCCTTTTCTAGAAATAGGTTTTTGTTTTGCCCTTTTCCTTTTGTGATTATAGAGTTATAGTTATCATTTTCATATGGTAAAGTAAAGCCAGCCCTATTACTTTACTACAATATAGTTTAATTACTAAAACATTGAGAACATTTGCAAAAAAATCCACCAGCTCCCTTCTGCTCCTGAGTCCTCAGCTGCCAGTAATGAACTGTAATCCTGATATTATCCCAAAGGATTGTATTGATTTGGTCCGGGGTCATGAAAAAGCAGTTATTGGTCAGTGTCTTTGGTTTCCAGAGGTCAGAACATGGGTGGAAACTAGAGCTCTAACTTTTTTGGACTTGATGGGATGATTGTTGGGAATTGCTGACAAGTCTGGTGATGAATGGAAAAAGAGGCTAACATTTTTTCCCCCCTTTAATCTAACTGGCCTTCATGCAAGAAGAACACATTTTCAAAGGATGCTGCTTAAATAGCCATGTTTAGAAAATGGAAATATCAATATTTAAAAGTATTTTGTTTGTTTTGTGGTGTTGCCAGTTTTCAATATGACACTTTAATCAGTATTATTTTAATTGATATACTCATATAATATGTGCTGTAAGGAGATGTATTTTGCATGATTTTAAGATGAACAGACTATAAACTTTACTATAAACGTCCACCCACACATCAAAGTCATATGTTATGGCATATCATCACGTCAACCAAGAGTTTGTTGACTTCTGGTTTGATATCTGGATCTTAATCCTGGTTGTTTTCCTTGTGCCTGCAGGGGTTCTGTTCAAATGCTCACATTTTCTCACACAGTCACGTGACATAGATGTTGGGTTGGCTGGTGATTCTGAACTCTCTGCAGGAGTAACTTTGTACTTTTTTTTTGTAATCTCTTGTTGCTCTGTAATGGAATGGCTACAGAGCCCAGCCATCTTGTCTCCAGATGATTAAACTGTCAGTATTGCAATTCTATTTGGATCGGACTTTGTCCCAGTGAACTTTTGAGTACCTGTGTGACGAGTTTCTTGTGTTCTGAACAGGCATTTGAAGGTCCATCAGGTGAAAGAAACTTTTCAACAAAGAATTGGGTTCTATAACCAAAACTTTTGTAGCCAAAAGTTATCAAATTAGCACTTGTGTGGAGAAAAAAAAAGATCTGTATGTATCTGTTTATTTACAATTTCCATTTACCCTGTAAAAAAAGTAGCTGAGCTTTTTTCTTTTACATTTGAGGCCATCATTTTATCTCTATAACATACAACATATATCATCAGTGGGAAGACAACCTAAAGGTCTGAGAGGAAGCTAAAGTTAAGGCTACCATTTCAAAGCTACGAGATATGTAACTCGTTTGTTTAGTGGACCTTTTGGCTGAATTGGTTGGCACATGGGAAATCTGGGTTCTTTTCCTAGAGGGCACAATAAGCTTCATCCAGTGTGGATCCTAAGACCCTTTGCGCCACTGCCAGACTATGTAGCCACAAGGGGACCGAAGTCTGGGTCTCCCCATGCTGGTCCCCAGTCCAGATAAAACACAGGGTTTGTGTCAGGGAGGTCATCTGCATAAAAATCTCTGCCAAATCACCTATGCAAATCAGTGAAAGCTGTGGCGACCCCTGAAGGGATATGCCGTAAGGTGAACAACAGCATTTGACTTTTTAAGGTCACTAATTAAGGTAAACACATAACAAAACAGCTGTTCTTATGAAGGCAGAATATTCAGGCACTTCATGCATGGCCACATTAATTGCATTGCTCTGAAACAGGTTCAGTGCTTTTGTGTAAGGAAAAATAAGGTTAGGGTTTCTCCCTCATGTTACTTCATGTGACCTTATCATGAGCCTTTGGTCTGTATTAGTCACCAATAATGCAATGTCTAAAAACACAATGTCATAAACGTAAAAATGCAGAGGTTTTTTCTCAATGTAGCATGTAGACCTGCAAAGAACTTTCCACAAAAATAGTAATAATAATAAAATAAGGGACTCAGTGTATGCATAATACAGCTGAAATGCTTAAAAATTAAAATTAATGAGGCAGAGGGTGTCAGTCATACAAACATATACATTTTTTTGAAAAAGAAAAAAAAAACGTTTTCATTTATAACATACATTAAAATGGAATATTGGAAAAAAAAAAGACAAAATGCCAGATTGGTCTTAAATCATTTTTACACATTCTACTTTATGAAAAAGAAAGAAATCAAAAGTTCTCATTTTAAACACTGAAACATTTTTATTTTTTTTAAATGCACAAAAAATGTGACTGTGCTTTTAAAATAAGTGGGGGGAAAAACAAGTACTTGACTGGTAATTTGGGTACGAGTTGTTGACTTGTAGATTGCATTGACTGCATAATAACTACTTCCCACCATGCTCAACATCAAAACACATTGACAATAGTCAAGATTTTCATTTACTGCTTCCATTCGGCAGTAGTCTATTTTTTTTTCTTCTTTCGTTGATTGATCGTACCTTTCTATCGATTTTGTTCTAGTGTTACATTCCTGGCATTATTGGATCAAACCCAGGTGAAAGACTATCCTAAATGTTTGTTTAAATCTCTCAAGTCACTTGTCTTTGCTACATTTCCATCCGGTAATATTGACTTTGTTGAATAATGAACACTTTGGATTTGTCCTTTTAGTAAAGGACTTAAAACCTTTTTTAGGCTTTAAATAACAATAACTTTTCAAATTATATTAGCTTTAATATGTTTAACTTTGTCACCACTTGCTTGGTCACACAGTATCTCAGATTGAGGGTTTAAAAAAAATATATATTCATGTTGCCAGAAAATTGTACACATTGCTAATGTTGACTTTTGGTATTGAAAATGTTCCGCTATTTGTTGGGTTAGAGCTTTACAATATCACAATACCCACAGTCATAAGATCCAAAACAACAAAATAATTAGAATAAATGTATTTAAAATAGAAAGTAATGTCATCTGAATTTAAAAACATTTTTAAACATTAAAATATATTATGAGTTATTTGTGGGCCAATATATATATTATCAAGTGCTGAAGACTGCTACTCTATTTGAGATTTTACTACTGGCCTAGTTATAATGTGGCCCCCCACCTTTCCTTTAGAATACTTTTTAAGAAACTTTTAAAAAACAAACGTTTACAAATAAACAGAGAAATAATTCAGATTTACATAACTGAGTAAAATATATCTACCCTATTAATTTAGTGGATTTCCCTTATTCCTAACCTAACAATATTTATCTTTTGCTGCAGACCTTTCAGTTAGGCTTCCAACAGTCACTATCAGTTTTGTGCTGATTTATAGTTTATTTACTCAGTTTTATATTAGTCTAACCAAAGAAGCAGCTTTTTGGATCACAAACTGCTTTCCACTCTGCTCTAACAGTCGTCCATGCCTTTTGTAGTGGACACATGAATCACACATTTAAGAGCCGTTGGTGCATGGCTGTTTAACAGGTCCTTAGCTTCTCTTTTGATTCCAGGTGAAACATTTAGAGGTAGCCATACATTTACTGACAATCATGACACAATATAGATTTTAGGTTGTTTTTCATATTGTTAAAACCCGGTTGCCATGTTTAGGTTCACAATCCCTGTCAAATGATAGTCCTAAAATTGTTACCTTTTACAGAATCCAGGCACAGATACCTACTTTTAGTCAATTATATTTAAACATTTTTTGTTTAAAAATATAAATAAAAAACATACAACCTTTTACCAATCAGGGGTTGACATAGCCCTGAAATTTGCACTGGTCCACAGGGCCAGTAGTTTTTGAAAGTTACTGGCCCGACACCGCGCACAGCGAGACCCGCCGCTCCGCAGGTGCTTGCAACTTTAGGGGGGTCCGGGGGCATGCCCCCCCGGAAAATTTTAATATGGTGCAATTTGGTGCATTCTGGTGACATCTAGCACTTATTTATACACTTTTCAATGACTAAAAATAGAGAATATCAAACTTAAATCTGCTCTAGTCTGTTTCAGATGTTTTGAAGAGAGCACTGCAGTGTAGTAGTTAACACTAGTTCAGAAGTTTTCATGCTGCTTCTAATCACTGCTATTTCACATTTGTTCCTAATCAATAGTTAAGAAGTTTTATTGACTTTTTTGCCCTGACTGCCTTAAGGTTCTGCTTTTTGTTACTGTTGCAAAGTTACATTTACTTTTTAGTTACTTTAGTTACCTAATTAAATTAAATAATTGAAAAATTAAATACAATTAAATTACTGAGATCATTCAGCTAACTAGAAATACTTACTGCTTACAGTGTTGTAAAGAAAAACAAAATTAAGTAGTTTGACCTTGTACTCCATTTGAGTCTGAGATTCAGGTATTTTGAGTTGCCTTTGATTCTTTGACATTCAGCTTAAAGCTTAGTGCATACAGTTTCATCTTCAATGCATTCATTAAATATCTTGCTGTCCATAGCACTAATTCCACCCGTCACTCCATCTAACATATTCCTATCTATTCCTGCCATGTCTTCCACATCTCTGACATGCTTCAGTCTCTCTTCAGTGACGGTGTTGGATTTATGATCATCGCGGTGAAAAACCACCAGGGGGCGCGCTGATATGTGTGTCAGCTTAAATATATCTGCATAAGATGTAATAATAACCCACTGGCTTGTTCCTTCGTTGTTGCAGTTTAACATTGTTTAGTATTGAATTGTTACATTCAATAAAGTTTGAAAAAAAAATTGAGTGAGCGCGTGCCGCGTGGTGCTCGGCAGTGACAGCCGCGCGCGCAGGCGGGAGAGGAGGAGAAGAGTGATAAAAGGTTTCCCATAGAAACCCTTGAAGTCTGAACACAGGACTAGCAGAAAAGGTGAATTATAAAGACGAGGTAAATCTACACGTTTTCGCAAAATATACTTTATTGTAAAAGGTGAAAAATGTATGAATTGTTAGATATTTTAGTGGCCCGAGTGGACAAGTAAAAAATAAAGTCTTGTGGTCCGTACTGCTCGAAAAACAGGACCGGGCCAGCGGACAAATGGCTATGTCGAGCCCTGCCAATACAAGTGGGATCTTTCTATTGAATTATTTCACAAATCAAACTCAAAGCTGAGCTTACATGGAAAGAAGCATATTAATGGCGGCCTGCTGTTTGAACGCTTCTGGTTTGTACCCCCCAAAAAAGGTTCATTCATGTTGACTTTGCATTGCTGCAGAGCAGCAGGCTTCTCTTTTCTCCAGATAAATGAGCAAGCTTATTTCTTTCCAAATTGCCCATTAGCACACCTCACTTTGTGGGAAACCAGCAGTCCAGGGATTAACACAGTTGTTTCCTTTGCCATGCAGTCTGGTTTAGTCCTATGCGATGCAGTCTTTTATAATGCATTTCTCTTGTATTTCTTCGTAGTTTTTGCAGTCAATGACATTTCCCTTAATAGAGCTGCAATTGGAAAAAAAAGAATTCATCAACTTCCATACAAGGCTTTTTCTTGGGGGTTGAGCTCCTTAGAAACGGTATTAAGCGAACAATAAACTCAATCACTGACCATCTGTGAGATCAAACCATAACTCAGCGTATAGCACAATGCTAACTTCATTATGGGCCTGTAGAGCGAGTGTGAAGGCATTATCTTGTTCAGCTGAAAGTTTGTGTAATGCTGCTAGGAGATAGTCTCATTGTGTAAGCATCAGTGTAACAACATATCCCAGTGGAGATTAAACACAAGAATCCATTTACTTCCAGCATGAGCTGCGGCGGATAGCATGTGGAGCCGGCATTTGGCTCCGTGACTACAGCCCTTCATTAGAGATGCAGCAAAAGAAAAGAAAAGATTTTGGCAGCGTTTTCTTTAATCTATCTAAAACACTTTAGTTGCAAGTAATTTAAAACGGCTGTAGATCTGCTTACACTTCCCCTCACATTGTTTTTGTAGCATTCATGAAACCGAATTTGCCTTTTAGCACAAACGTGTACAAACACGGCTTTTAGAGACTTAAATGCTTCATTAGTGTCTGTCAGTGGTACGCCAATGCTGTGCTTGTTTGGATTTTATCTAAAAATGTCACATGTGTGTTTTTAGGGTGGACTGAGAAACAGCAAGCATGAGTGCACACTTTCTTCTCAAGAATATGTCCACGAACTTCGCTCTGGCATCAGTGAGGAAAAACTGCTCAACTGCCTGGAGTCCCTCAGAGTGTCTCTCACCAGTAATCCCGTCAGGTAAGTTACTGAAGCCTGTTGCACACTCAGTCTGATCATCTTTTGACGTTGTAAAAGCGTTCCCAGTGGTCTTTTAACTATGAGTATGCCCATTTTAGCCAAAGTAAAACAAAAAAAGCTGCTTCGTTTTCTAGGACAGAGTTTCTGCAGAGTGGCAGTAGTTCATCCAAACCTGCCTTCATTTCCCTGTATTCCTGCATCTGTCTGAACTCTCTCCCACTAGCTTACAGCCCCTCACAACCTAACATTACCGGGGCAGCAAAGATGGTGAGCAGTATCGAACGAGAAAAACAAAGCAAAAATAAAAGTAAAGAAGACAAACAACAGAAATATATGTCTACACAAACATATTAAACTGAAAGTTCCCCTCCGATGGAAATCATGTTTTTTGAGATTTGGTCATGTACGTGCGGCATTTTTCTTATGAAAGAGAACAAATGTAATAAGATTCAAAAAGATTACAACCAAAAATCAATTCATTTTTGCATTTCTGAGTATTTCTCCTTTTAAATCGCTGTCAATCGTACTGTTTCAAATTTGTGTTCTCGCTCCGAATGAGTTCGAAGGCTTGCCGTCTCGCATTAACCAGAGAGGGTAAAATAAAAACAAGAAAAATAAAATTTGTATTAGTTTGAGAAGGTTGCGTCAGGAAGGGCATCCGGCGTAAAACATTGCCAAGTTTCCCATGCGACTTGTTCGCTGTGGCGACCCCTGATGGGAAAAGCCGAAAGAGAAACAACAACAACAACCTCGATGAAAATAAGAAAATAGGAAATATTTTAAAGTTCAGGAGGCCTAAGCAGGCTGGCTCCCCATCCCGCATTGGGTCTCTGCCAGTTTGTTTTCCGAGAGCCGCCGTAGTGATCGGGATCGCTCCAGCACCATCGGCCCTGCGACAGACTGTCCAGGCTGCTCAAATCGCGCTGCTGCCAGACCTATGGGCTGCACCCGTCGCTCAAATCGTGCCGCTGGACCTCAGATTGCGTCTGTACCATTGACTTAAAAGTAAAACTGTCCGCCTCTACCGCGCATACGGCGTTTGGTGTGAGCGAAGCTTAACTGTAACCTGTAATCTTAAACTGAACCCTTCCTCTGGGTCAGTTCAGTACTGGCCGCACGTATTTAGAAAATTACGTGTGAATATTCACTTTCTTTCTGTTTCATGATATTTGCTTTGCTTCTGTCAACAAACCTATATATTCCCTCCTTGTCATGTTAATGTTTTTATTAATTACTTGAAAAGGAATGAGAGGAAGCAAATTGAAATATTCCCACGTACATGGATCTCATCGTTTACAAGTGGATGCATCAGAATGAAGTGGAGCAGGGACCTTTTGACCTGCTGATTGTAGCTTCTACATCACAGCTATATGTCATTCATCGGGGGGAAAAAAGCCACAATAGAATGTTTAAAACACCACAAACACTATTTTCATCTACTATACACCACTTCAATAAATATTCAACTCAATTTTATGTTATCACATTCAATAAAATGCACATTTGTGTGTATGTTGTACAGGTTGCATATTTTACAGCTTATGTTCAAAGATTTACTAATAGCTGTGTTCAATGCCGCACAGCTGCATTGTGCACAAAAAGATTTTCCATCAATTGAATTTCCATATTTAAATTTTTGAAATTGTGTATGTATGAGAACCTGCAACAGACAATGGTCACAGGTGTCCCATTTGTAAGATCAGTTAGAAATTCTGATGAGCATCCAAGCTAATAACTACTTTAAATCAAAGAGCACATTTTTACTAGCTAAAACAACTAAAACGTCAGCACGTCGCCTCGGGTCAAGAGAATAAAAGATAAAAAGATGCTCTTATAGCACTCAGTATTTACAACAGTCATGTATCTTCATGAGTTTAGTATAATTAAGAACTGTTGTCATTTTATATGGGATTTACATAAGAGATGATTCTGAATATCTTTGGAAAAAACATGTTTTTTTATCTGGTGAAAACAAATTCAGTTACAGTCTATAAAACATATTTGCCCAGAAAAACAAAAAAAAAACATCAGAGTCCACTGCTGCCTTTTAAAAATATTCTTTGGAGATGAAAAATGTGACATTCTCCTTTGCATCTTTATAAATCCAAAATGTTGTGGAGCTTTACCATCGAAGCAGCAGAGCAAACCTAACAAGACTAACCTAAGACAACCAACCCTGCTGGATGCTGCAGTAGCAGAACTGCTAGAGGGGATTAATTGTATTAAACTTAAAGTTGAGACTATTAAACCTTTTATTTCTGTGATTGTATTTATATTTAGTCTGCCATTTGTGTATAATGAACAAAATGTTCATATTTGTAAGTGCAAGTTTACTTTTTTTAGACCATGTGGTTGTGAAATGTCTAATGATCATCCAGATAATAAACTTGCTGTAAACAAAAAAACAACCTGGCAACCTGACAGTCCTCATATCTTCTACTGTACGTATTCAGTCACTCTGCTTTTTTGCCTTTAAGGCCGTTTTCAGCATAAATATTTGGGATTTTTTTATTTGAATCCTGACCAATGCTTGTGAAACCATTTGAAGCCTC
The DNA here is from genome assembly GCF_053564925.1 of Oryzias latipes. Classification (NCBI taxonomy): domain Eukaryota; kingdom Metazoa; phylum Chordata; class Actinopteri; order Beloniformes; family Adrianichthyidae; genus Oryzias; species Oryzias latipes. The sequence continues at coordinate 11,530,342 of NC_136246.1, forward strand.
TGAAGCCTCAGAACAATAATATAGAGCAATAAGGCTATGTGACCGGAACTTCTTCTATACTTTTTTTTTTTTTTTTTGCTGTCCATGATTTAAAGGAAGCCCTGGAGCCAATCAGAATCAAATATTACCTGAACCATGGCACAACCAAGGATAAAAAACCTAAAAAAATGTGGGTTGCGTAGACCTATAGTAAATGATATTCGTAATTCTTTCAGAAAACCACCACGCCTTAAAAAACAAGTTTTTCGTGTTTCCTACATTCCACTCAAGTATGTGAACTTCTGAGCACACCTTTGTTTTCAAGCTAAAGTTTTCCCAACAAAGTGTTGTTGTTGTTTGTGGGTATATACCTCCGCTTTGTGTTTCTTCTGATGTTTGTGCTACTTGCTAATTTGCTCCCAAAGGCCCGTGTTTGTCTAATAGTTTAATTGGCTGGGCTGTGCACCTGTTTGGCTGCACAGGTGGCCATTGGGCCATTGTGCTTAGGGCCTTATCTTCCAGGCAATCCCACACAGGTGTGTGGCATACAGCCTTTGCAGATCCACCCACAGATGGCATTGCCTGGAGCATCCACTGGCTTTTTTTCCCCCACCCCCCTTCAACTCATCTGCAATGATTTGCACTTCTCTTGAAGTGAAGGCAAGTTCTTTTCCAACCCTCAGCTTCATTCTTCCACTTTGATTTGGATGTTTTGCCAGTAAGTTAAAAGTGCCACAATGACCTGTTATCTTTTAATATACAGTGGGGTAAGTGAAAAGTATTTGGCTGTCACAGATTCTGCAAGTTACCTACCGTTACAGACCTCAATTATCTTTTTGAGTGGGACAACTTGCAGAATCTGGGACTGACAAATATTTTTTTTGCCCCACTGTGTTATGCATTGTTGCTCTTCTTAATTTTCATTCACACTCATTTGCCTCTGCCTTGAATATAAATGTAAATAGATTTACCTTAAAACCAAACTTAAAAAAAAAAAAGTTAATAAACCTTTCCAGATTTAACTGAACAGACGCTTTGTCAAGAATGTTTCATATGTAACAGTTTTTGTTGTTTTTGATTCTCTCCATCTATTGCATCCCACTGCAAAATCACCTTAAAATCTGATATGCTCACATCCATAGTGAAGCTGCATGGTGTAGTGGTTGGCACTCTTGCCTCAGAGCGAGTATAGGCCCTTGTTTGAATCCCAGCTGGGACCTTTCTGTGTGGAGTTTTCATGCTCATGTGTGAGTTTTATCCAGGCATCCCATAGAGCAGAACATGCACCGTGGTAGATTCTAAATTGGTGTGAATGTGAGTGGGTGTAGTTGTGTGACCCTGTGACCAACTGGCCACCTGTCTTAGGATGTACCACTCTTTCACCCAACAGTAACTTAACTCCCGCAACCCCCAAAGGGATTCAGTGGGTTCTGAAGATGAATGAATGGGTATTTATTTTATCCCCAATCCTATAAACAGTTCTTAAATTAAGTATTGACAATGTTAAAGTAAAATACTTCTTATATTCATTTTTTGCTTATTTGTATACTCTGTCTTCTTCCACTTTCGGCTTCTCCCATCAGGGGTCGCCACAGCGAACAAGTCGCATGGTAAATTTTGGCAATGTTTTACGCCGGATGCCCTTCCTGACGCAACCTTCTCTAACCGGGCTTGGAACCGGCAGAGGTAGAGAAGGGAACAGGGAGCAGCCTGGAGTCGAACCCGGGTTTCACGGATGGAAGGCGCCGCAAACCAGCACAAGCTAAACTGACCCCCTTATTTGTATACTCTGTATTCTGCATTTTTAATTTCAGTCAAATTCAGATGTTTCTTTCATGTTTTTTTTTTTTTTTTAGGGTTCTGTGAAATTCACGACAAAGTAGGCAAAATAATATAGCTGTTAAAACGCAAGTATAAAAAATAGATGGATACAAGTTTTAATATTTAATGTATTTCTGGCAGTTTGCAAAAACACGTTTTCAGCCCTGATTACACATTTTGGTTCATAAGACATATTTTGCTTTTAGCTATTTTTGAAAACCTAAACTTACTTTGAAACAAAAAGCCTTTTTTTTGGGACACCTTTAACCTCATGCAACAATCTAAATTTGACACAAAAAGCAGGTACAAAATATTGCAGTTCCTTAAAAGACCACTATAGCAAGTCTTAGAAAGGAACAATTTTCTAATAACTTCTATTTACTTTCTATTAACTTGAAGCTCATCTATTTATGGCCTTTTTTTATTAGATGGAAGGAATAATAGAATGACTCCACAGAGCTTTAAGCTTTACAGTGGCCTCCCCAATTTTTGTCTTTAAATCGTTAAGTAGGACAGAGTAAATAGTGAGCACTCCCACCTTAGGCTTCAATTTCGCCATTCAGAATCTAAACGGTGATGTCAGATAATATTGGTCCAGTGCGTATATGTCTATTGTAAAGGCTATTATGAACTCACATCTTGGATCTAGTGTTCACCCTTGATAGCTAGAGCTGGAAATTGTGTTTGAAAAGGACAAAGAAAGTGAGAAGTTGCCCACAAGGGATTTTAAAATAATTGAATCTCTGCCAATGAATGATACCTCTTCACACTTTTCATTTTTTATCATCCATCTGTAATTTGTTCATGATTGATCCTCATATCACACTTTGTCCTGGATTAGATTTATCATAGTCCTTGCCAATTTTAATGTTTTCACAAGTATACATTTCAAAAGATCCCCTTCAGAAAGATCAAAAGAACGAGTTGTCTTAGGACTTGAGGCAGATGTGTCTCTAAACATTGTGGCTGAGTCTCACTGGAAATCTTTTCTTGAAATGACCATGAAAAATAAATCAATCCCACTTTTTTGAAGCTCTTGATGATCAAGTAACACATTTTTTATGATCTGATTTTTTCCCCCTTGTTTTATTTTTGTGCAATTCCTTGGTTTTAACCCAAAGAAAGACATGACATGTACAAGTTATACCTTTGGTAGGTCCATTAAAACAAAAAATCAACAAAAAAGTTTACATCTTAAAATGGGCAAGATAGAAGGGCAAGTCTCTGATAAATTAAGTTAAAGGATAACATATTAAAAACACCTTTATTGTTATTATAACTCTAACAGAGATATGCACACCTCAGTGTTTCAAAATGCTTTCACACACATCCAACATCATTTATTCATTTTAAAATGCCTTGGTAAAGTCATATTTTGGAATAAAACTATCACTACAAGAGCCCCACAATCGCAGACAAAGAAACAAATAGTGTTGACACCAATTTTTTAGCTGACATAATTTACAACATGTAGCAACACCGTTTATTAGGGTTAGTAAATAGTTTTTGGCTGGATTCAGATGAGAGCATCTTTTTCAACAGCATACCAATCCATGGTCAATGGATTAGATAAGTGCTGTTATAGCCAGCTGCAGCCTCAAACCTCACATTCTAAAAGTGGAGCCAGATGCAGTTAGATGGGGAGGGTGTGTCAGCCGGAGTTGGTTATCTCATAAGAAAGTCGCCTGTTGTTCTCTTACAACATATAACACAACAGATAAAAGAAAAATAGGTTAATGAGTCCTTGCAAAGCCAGGGTGTCAGAAAACTGTATTGAGAGCCTTATAAAAGGCCAAAGTGTTTGAGATGCTTCTATTCTACAGTGTTGTGTATCTACCAGTAGCGGTCACAGAAAAACAAAAACAAAAAATCGCCATACGGTGTTGGACAAGTCAAAAGGAACTTGTCCTTGTCATGGCAGCTTTGACTTTGGCTTGACTTTGACTTGTGACACTAGACATCCTGATGTCTTGCATAGCTAATACCACAGTCAATACCACAGAGGACCTGAATTATACATAACTTCAGAAGCAGAGGGGGATTTTACATCAAGGGTATCTAAACCAGCAAGAATTTTAGGTGCCAACATATACCTAAGAGTTTTTAAACCAGTTCTTGTCAAGTTCATACTAAAAATTTAGCAGTTTGAGGGCCCCAGGCGAACAATAACATGGGGCCCTCTGCAGCAGTTGTATTAATTACTGTTTTAGCCATTCAGATCACTTTGTTTTCATTTGACCATTTAATCTCTGCCACTGTTGCTGGATAGAGTTATGGTTTTCCGTACCAAACGTCATTTAATAACCACCAGACCCAATAAAAAAAAAAAAAAAAACCCAGAATATGAGTCAGTTATTAATTAGCAGCAATTCATCATCCAATATGTTACTTCCTCATTTGACTGAAAGTCCAGATTTAACACATTTTTAATGATATCACAGCCACCATTAATGCAGTCAAAGCAAAACATGAAATAATGTACTCCTATTGACCTTTACTAACAACCACTGATATTTTGCTCAAATATTAAGAACAATAAAAAAAATAAAAAAAATCAACACTATAGAAGTTATAGTTTAAATTATTAGCCTATTATAGATAGACAACTTTATTTATCCATTTGGGAGGTTCCCGCATGGAAATTGACATCTCCATCGCATACAGCACTGGTTGACATACATATAGGAAAAAGGAAAAAGCAGCACAGTGACTAGAGAAATTAGAAAGATAAGAACAGACCAAGGTACCTTTTTACGAGGAGAAACGAACAGAGATCATACCCAGCAACAATCTCTCTCCACTCTGGCGCATATTCTGCCGCATCCTCTTTTATTACTTTGTTGGGTATACCCTAATTTACAAATGTGCTGAGCTCTAAGGAGGGGAAACGGAACACAGCTGCAGCGCTATCAGCAAACTTTAATTGCGACATGTCTATCTTTCACAGCCTTCCCACATCATCTTCGGACCTGCAAAGCCTTTTCTCACGGATAACTGACACAGAGCGTCCTTCGATTCATTCTAGACACAGCTAACACACAGGTTCTCAGGAGGATGCTGGAAAGATGCAAAGATAGTCGGTTTCCTCCAAGGGTTTCACCTCCACCTTCCTGTGAAACAGAGTTGGACACACACACACTTCTGCAAACATGATTATAACACCTATATAGCTAGGTAATGCATAAAAAACAAATATGAGATAACTTATATACATTATTCCAACATTTGATTACGGTACTCCTAAAAGTACTTTTTGTTTTTCTTATTTTGTATTAAAAGGAATTTTGCGCAACATCAACAGTAAAAATCCTCCCAAAAACGTATATATGCATTCATAAAAGAAATGATTAATTGTTTATATTAATATCACAAAAAGCACAGTTGTTTTCCTGCCTCATTCTATTTTTACAGCGCAGCTTCACGTCAAATCTGAACACTAAATACAGGAAGTACTAGGGTATGTATTATGTACAAAGGAAGAACATAAAATAAAAATGTCTAGAATGTAAAAAACATAATAATCTTCACACTATTAGCATACGCTGAGTAAACTAAAGGGACAATCAACCGGACATCTCTCAGGATTGCGTAATCCCTCGTGCGGCAGAGCTCACAGCCTGCGCTGAAATTAAACAGGAAATGCGTAAAACACAGCGATCTATTTTTTTTTTAGGATAAAAATGATTGGAATCCAACTTATAAATTGCATTTATAGAACAGATTTGTGCAAACACATTTATGTTATTATGAGTAGGCTTTACATCTCATGTGATGAAGACGACAGGTGAAGCACTGCCTCTCCTCAGACCGCACTTCCCTGCTTGAAACGTGTTTCAACCAGGAACTAAAAGTTCCCGAACCGATCCCAAACCCGCCCAAATTATTTCTATCCACCTAAAGCAATTTTTACCCGCCCCGCATAGTCAGAAGCCCTATTGAGCGGGAAACTGCCCAATCTGGCAATGCTGCTGCTGCTCCTTAACTTGCGATTCTCTGGACTTGCTGTTGACTGGAATATCCCAATTCTTCAGAAGGACGGGGGAAGACCAAACACTAGCTGCGTTTACATGGACAAAAGTAATCGGAATGAACGCCTGATGGGAAGAAAAATGCGTTGTGAAAACGTTTGTTTAATCTGAAAAAGCTTTTCTGGGCCCATGTACACGGTTGAATTCTAAACCGATCTTTGATCCGATCAAAATATTTTGCACATGTAACCGTGGCTAATGACCAAATACCATACATGAGAAATGCTATGCCAGTTCAGTGATTTGGGGTGTTTTTTTCTTAATGACCAAGTTAAATAATGATGGACGTAAAATTTATTTAAAACATTTTTATTAAGTGTTCAGCTCAGGGCCCCTAGAGAGTTGGGGGACCCAGGCGATCGCATGCCTTTGCCTAATGGTAAATCCTCCTCTGACTTAAGTATACTGTAAATACTGTATGATGGACAACAGTGCCCATGAAACTGTAGAAACTGAAATTGAGTTGCAACAACCTGTTCAGAGTAGGGCTTGTAACCAATGACTATCAGGGGCTGTTATGATATTAATATAAAAGAGCAAAACTGCATTTTAGGTTAAAACCTTGAAAGTTTTCTGAGTGTACAGACACTTGAGGTCAACTCTCTGCCCCTAATTATCACTGGCTACTAATAAACTAGCTGTTTACCTTTTAAAATTTTGGTTTTTTTTTGTAGACATTTCTTTTTTCTAATATAATGTCTTGCTCTTAGGCTGAAAATGCTCAGATGGCCAGTCTTAGTTAATATAACTGTAAATGCAAACATTAGTGTTATTTATTAAATGAACATATTTGCTCGCATTACAGTTTAGATCTTATAATTTCAATCCCATGCCTAAGTGGTTAGCACTATACTGAAGCTTAAGTTTAAGAAGCCTCAGACGTTTATTTTTAATTTGTATTCTAAGAAAAGGAAAAACTGCTAAAATAGCGGGAAAAATATCAGATCCTGGTTGTCAAAGAACTGAATAATACCCACTAACTATACCCACGACTGCACTTAAGAGCTTTCCAATTGGCTGCTCATTTATGCTGTAATACAGTTGACTTTTAAATAAAACGCCGTAAATAAAAAAGAACTAAATACGGGATAAAGTATTACTCTAACAAAGACAAATTTTTCATGTATTGCTCCTCAAACTGTTTGGCTGCCAGTTCAGTTGACCTGAGTAAGACTCATGTTTAGCTTGGTGAATTACTGAGTGGACTGTGTTGGTTTCAGGTTGTTTGGGGTTAGATCCATTTGTTGGATTGCACATGGTGCCTCAGCTGGAAATTTTCTAGCCTAAATGGGTCGGTAAACTCACAGAGGGACAGTAGAAAACGTTGGTGTGTTATTCAGTCTGAAACATATTGTATTTGCACAGGAGCCATCAGTGACAGGGCCCCGCACCTGGCCTGCATGAAGTAATAAAACCGGTTTATTGACTGAAATGAGAGTTTGCACAAGCCAACCCAAAATGAGAGCAGTGATCAGTCAGCATGTGAGAAAAGATGGTGTCTCAATGATTCTGTTGCTTTAGATTGTTTAACACCATGCTCTCTGCTCATATACTTTATTTCTATTCTCTTGTTTACTTTACATCTATTTTTGTTCTGCAATATAAGTTTTTTTCTTCTTTTTTCTTTTCTTTTCGCTTGGTGTACTTATTCCATTGATGATATTTGTCTTTTAACTAATTAGGAGCAACAGAATGCATAACAACACAGCCAAGAGTTGCACCTTGCTTTATGAGCAAATGATGACATTTTGCATATGTCATTTACTTTTTTTGAGATGTCAAAGTTACAGGTTATCTAATTTATCAAAACAGTTTACCATTTGAGTGGTGTTGGTCTTTGGGGTCATTCTTCCCATTTGCAAATGCAACCAGAGGGAAAGTCACAACATCATAAAAACATCAGATAAAATCAACAGTTTTTTTTCTTTTTTCTAAGGAAATCCTGAATTGATTTCTAATTAATCTTTGCTCCCTGCTTTTGGCGTTTTCACGCCGTCTATGAAATGTTTGATTTTCAATCCCAAATGGGTCGTTTCTGTTTTCTTGCTGAAAAACGCATCCATAAGAAGAAGGGTTTCAGTCAGTCACCTGAAGTCTGAACCAACTGGAAAGTCAAATTCAGACCTGCTGCGAAAAAAACAAGGACAGATTTTCATTTTTACATGAAATCATAACAAAAGCAGCCTAAAAACATGATCATATTTAGGATTCTTGCCATTGACAGTAAAGATGCAAAAGAGTGCCTTGTCCGTGCTGTTGCCGCACCACTACGCTGGTACGATTAAGCAATACCATTAAGGCTGAAACGTATCGTTCTGGTAAGAGTTGATTACGTGGCACTGGTACCAAATGGTACTGGTTTCGGTACTGCATTCCTATTTGCACATATTCCAACAGTAAACCATATTCAAGTTCTCCCTGACAACAATGGTTACCTTTTGCTTTTGCCTTAAATTTTTTTTGGTAATAAATTCAGGCCTATTGCAGATCACTTAAAAAAAAAAAAGACAAACTACAGTTTAGCTTCTTCCTGTCTAGCCAACTTCAGATGATGGTTCTTAATAAATATGTCAAATATGCATCTTTACACAGGTATATTTATGAAAATAAATTGAAACAATATTTGTTTACATGTTGTGCTATTTATGTGACATAAGCAAATTTGATTTGTTTTAGATAACCTTAAAAATTCCCATAAAACTAAAAAAATAAGGAATTACTTTTCTTTGACTTACATTTTGTACATTTTGCCCCAGGACTATAGATGATTGCGTAGAGTAGTGCAATTTGGTGGCACTTAACCAGAGGATTAAAGCCATCAATATTGTATGAACAAGTTATTCCTGTGGTTAATGAAATCTTTTTATGTAGCCCCCCATTAGAGGGAAAAAAATAAGGGAAAAAAGAGTGTTTAATCTCATCTTCCTTGAAGAGCTGGAGTGCTTTGTTTGACCAAACACAAGCTTAATTCAATTCACGTTATATGTGTTGCTGCTTTATAGTCGTCAGACTCGAGGCATATGTGATCAAAAAGTTAGTTGGAATATTCAGATTCTGAAATAAAACACATTTCTGAAGAAAAAAATGTATATGTGTATATGTATATATGTATACCCGTATTTTCCGGACTATAAGTCGCCGTTTTTTTCATAGTTTGGCAAAGGGTGACTTATATTAGAAATACATTTATTTCTAATATATTAGAAATAAATTGAAATAAATACATTGTTAACCCTCCTGTTATGTTCATTTGTGAGGAACAGAGATGATGTTCCTGGCTAAATTTGATGTATGAGGTATGTTAAGTGTTAAGAGTATGTTAAGTGACTCAGAGAATCAGCAAACTTTTTTTTACAGTAAGATTTTGAAGGCTAAAAACATAATATTCTATTTTCCAATGATTTCATAGTTTCAGAAATGCAATAGAAATGACAACTGTTTCTACAAATACAGGATGAAAACAGAGTATTAGTTGGTTGATGCCTTTAATGATGCTTCATGAAAGGAATAAATAAGTATGAGAAAGAATTACTGTGAAATTTTGAGATAAACAGTCTGCTATGATTGTGTCATATGAGGTTGTGAAAGTTATTAGTTCTTGTCAAATAAATTTCCCGTCAAAATGCGACTTATAGGCCAGTGCGACTTATATGTGTTTTTTTCTACTTTATAATACATTTCTGGGCTGGTGCGACTTATACTCCGGAGCGACTTATAGTCCGGAAAATACGGTGTACATATATATATATATATATATATATATATATATATATATAAAATTGGTTTGTTACGTTTCAATCTACCTTTTTGGTGTGCGTCTTTACAACCATCGGGGGTGCCCACGAAATAAGCTTTTGTCAGGTCAAAAAAGTACCAGAAAAATACATTTACAGCTCACTGCATGGAGAAAGCAGGTTATTATGCACCTGGTTTATGGTGATAACCAGCTTTAATTCATCTCAAAGCAGGAAACTGTAATTATGTAAAACCCCAAGTTGTCCTAGGGCAGAGGACGGCGCATTGTTCTCTTAGCTGTTCCCACACACCTTGCAGGTGTCACAGAACATCCTTGAATCCTTTATTGATGTTATACTTTTTAAAATAATTGATTTTTTGCACAAGGATCTTATTTTGTCTTCTCTGAAGACTCATGTTAGCAATGTTGATCAATGCTCCCTCAGAATCTTGGTCCCTCGTTTTCTTTTTTTTGTGTATATTTTAATTGTATCAAGCTATACTGTTATTTCTAGATTAAAAGGACACAACTTGTTCTTTATATTCATCCTCTGCCTTTAGCATATGTAAAATAAATGCTTTAATGAAAAACAATCATACTCTTTTTAAATTGCTATTTATAAATATTATTTGTCAATATGATTGTGTTTTGTTTTAATAAAAGAAATGGATCATGGCTATTCACAGCAATCTATATTACCATCTTATAAATTGACTTTGTCTATGAGGGAAATCTGAGTAATGGGGACTGGGGAGCTGCTGTTGAGCTCTAATTTAGGAACAGATTAAAGAAATATCTCACCTCAGTTTTGCCTGCCGCCTCAGGCAAATGCATCTTAGTGCTAATGGAGGGTCTCTTCCGACTCACTGAGTCAATACAAACAGCTTTAAAACTCAAACTATTATTATTTCAAATCATTGTCAAAAGGGCCGGATAAATTATTGACTTATGTTCCGTTTATGCAGGAAAATTGCTTCATGTATTTTGCGTCACTGACTGGACCAAATGCGAGAAATGCTAATGCTATAATCTGGCTCTGTCCACCCCCCCACCCCCCACCCCCCCAGCCTTCTCCATCCCCTCTCACTCTCTCCCCCCTGCCTCAGACAAACAGGACGATCTTCACTGGATCATTTGCCATCTCCTGATACGCTGTGTTTTATAGCCAATTATCTCCCACTATCCATTATCGATTACAGTGTTATCTTACTTGCATTGCTTAATCTTTCGGCGCAGTAACATCGCCGCTCACAGGGGGGTCCTGATACCAAACGCTCTGCGATGAGAAGGTTTGCTAAAATGGATTGGTGTTCATTTATGTGTAAATGGGTACAGTTAGGTCTTAACGTAAACTGTATTCATTACCAAGAAGAGGGCAGGATGGCTTTTGAGTCACTCTGCCTTTTGTTTGGAAGCAATAAAAGAATGGAGGATCCAGCTGAGTGCTGAAGCTCCAAATCAGTCTGAATTAGCTTCTTCAGGCCAACATGGCATTGTGTGTGTTTTCTCCCCACGATTAGCCCTGAACAAACAGGGAAATCATACCCACTGGATATTGTTCGATCTAATGTTTGTGTCAATCTCTTATTTTATTTCTTCCAGCTGGGTTAATAACTTTGGTCATGAGGGACTTGGCCTTCTTCTGGATGCTCTGGAGAAGCTCCTGGACAAAAAACAGTGAGTTAACTCATCATCATATCTCATTTATTTATTTGTTTGTTTTGTACCATGCGATCACAGCACTTTCAATTACTTTGTTTCTTTTTCTTTGTATTCAGGCAAGAGAGTATTGATAAGCGGAACCAGCATAAACTGATCCAGTGCCTCAAGGCGTTTATGAATAATAAGGTTTGTATGAATTAGAGTTGAAGAGAAAATCATTTAATTGATTCTTTAGATCTGCTGGACAACCCTGGTCCTTAAATTCTACCAACCCTGCTTTGCTTTCCTGCTATTATTTTCGTGATTATTGAATGATTACCTGGATCAGGTGTGTTTATTCAGTTGGAATCTGGGATCATTTGACCCATCTTACCTGCAGCACTTCGGGCTAAAGAAACTGGAAAAAAAGCAGGATCACAGCCATCCCTCCCTATTCAAGACATCCAATACATTTCTTTTTAGATTTGTTTCTAATTAGGTAAACTACATGCACACATTGGTATAAAAATCCTAAATAAACAAACAAGAATTTGTTTGTTCATTGATATTCCGTATTTTATAAATGATGTTTATTATTAGCTCAAGTAGCTATAATTCTATCTGGCAGTTGACAAGTCTTTGAAGATGAAACAGGAAAAGGGACCTAAATTTACCATTCCAAGCCCACCGTCTGAGACCTTTTAATTATCTTTTTGTGGAGGGTCTGGCTCATTTCTCCAAAGTGGCACTCCAAAGACAAATGAACCGTCCGTATTGTATCTCATAGAGCGAACCCTTTCAGGTGGTCATTTTGACCCAAGACTTCAGGTGTGAGGAAGCCAAATGCTACAGGGAGACAGGGTGATGTATCCCTGTGGTCCGGTCCTAAATTAAATTAATTCATCATCTTTATATGTTCTCCTTTTGCCCTCATTGTTCTTCTCTAACAAAGGCACAACTCCTGGGAAACAGTTTGAAAATCATCTAATTGTTTTTTTTTTAATTACAATTATGTTTTTTCGTCTTTATTTATCATTTATCTATTCTTTTTTAAATTACCTTTTTTTTCCAATTCTAACCCATGTGCTCAATGACAGGATGGACTGCAAAAGATTTTGGGAGACGAGCGGAGCTTGTTGCTGTTGGCGCGAGCAATCGATCCCAAACAAACCAGCATGATGACGGAGATCGTCAAAATCCTCTCAGCCGTCTGCATTATAGGAGAGGAAAACATGTAAGTCAAAAACCACATTTCTGACTCATAACTTGATCTGACTCACCACAGGAGCCGCCCCCCACACAAACACACACACACAAACACACACACACAAACGATAATGTAAAAGGGCTAGTTACAGTCTGAAGCTGCGTTCAGGGGCGCCCTGTTTCAATGTTAAGTCATTGTACAGACGCGATCAGAGGTCCTGCTGTGGATTTTTTTGTTGGCAAAGCAGATGCACTGTGTCAACCAATCAGGGAGTCAGCTTTGGCCCATGTTAATGAAGCGATCAGCGGGTGAAGTCCAAAACCAACATGGAGGAGAATCTGATTGCTCTTCTCCTAAACTGAATGACATTTTTCCTATTTTTATACAGTCAATGGTTCCATGCAGCGACGAGGCTAAAAACGTTGTTACTAGCTCCTCCCACATGTGTTTAGAAGCATTAACTTCACGAACACATTTTTAGACTAGCGTCAAGCAGTGAATTTGACGGGCATGGAAAGCAAGGCAGCAGACACAAGTTTGATCCACGAATCACATTCAGTGTAAATGCATCATTAGGACGCTTAAAAACACACAAATCACAATTAAACAAGAACACATACATGACATTTGAAAGAAAAAAAAGTCAATTGTCTTTGTTGCTATAAATTAGCACTTACAGTAATGACAAAGCAAAGACAAGAATACTTTTCTTTTGACAAAGTATTTTTTGATTCCCCTAAAAAATTCCATTTGAAGCCAATATTTTGGGGTGTTAGTCAGTAATTAAAACTTAACTATCCGCAAAAGGATTCTGATAGCGGGTTCTGATGGCAAAAAGACACGTTCCTACACTCCTATGCTTCAATACAAAGGCATTTAAGCATGTGTAAACAAAGAAAAGTTAAGCGCATACACCAATATCAAGCTAAAATTGTCCAAAATTATTCAGCACTTTTCTGTAAAAATGAGATTAATGGCTCAGATGGGATCTGGTGCCCTAAGGCTGCTTTCATTTATCTTTGTTAATACAAATCAGCCTCAGTCAAAAATGCAGCAGTTCTCACTGAACTCTGCCGTTTTCCTCAGTTCCCTGGTTGGTGAAATAAATAGATTGCCCCTAATTATCCTGTTGAGACCAATATTTACAGTTTAGGAAAAACATGAGTCTCTACAATTATTTTTTTTTTCATTTATTTTTTATTTATTTATTTTTTTACCGCATGTAAAAAATGTAAATGAAGACACGAGAAGAAACCTAACCTTTTTATAACATGCCTCAAAGCTTTTACAATTGGTGCTGCATGCCCTCCCATCAACAGATGACCTGTAGAAATCAAACGCTGCATTGCAGTTTAGTCTTTCGATATTTCATGGAGCAGCCAGTGCAGTTGCCTCTCAAGACAGCAGCTTGGTTGACAACCTATAAATTGGATGTTAGATATTTATTTCTTTATTTTTTTCCCCCCGCTCCTGTTGTTTCCCATGGGGAAACATTAAAATAACAATGTCAAGTCAGTTTGCAGACGGCGAAATAGGCAAACATACAAATTCTGATGGGGGAACGAAGCTCTGCAACGCATCTCTTATCATTGACCATTCAAATAAGTGTCACAGTTCTGTCATTTACTTAGCGCACGTTCAGGAAACGGCTCTCTTTTTTTGGCGTGCGCCATCAAGGAGGTTGAAATGAAATGATTTGTCCTCAGGTGCTTTTTTGTTGCAGCAAAGAGACATGTGATGGGGGACTAAAAAACAAAGAAAAAAACAGCAAAAGCGGGGATAAAACCGGTTATCTGACGATGAGCAACTAAACTGTGACCTGAAAATACTGAGGGGCAATTACCTGCAACAGAAAAAAGCTTACTTTTACAGAGGACAATTAAAGCTTCTTTTGTTATGTTACTTTAAAGCAGAGGTGTCCAAAGTGTTTGAGAAGAGGGCCAGATTTGATGTGGTAAAAATGTGTAAGGGCCAATGAATCAGCCTGCATACATTCAACTTTAATAGTAACATTTAAGATAAGCCTTTGCAATTAATTACTTTTTGTTTCTTCACATAGAACAGAAACGCGTTTAAATGTGTCTTTTTACTGTGAATGTCATATTTAAAGACCAGAGAGAAAAAGCTTGTCTGGGGGAAAAAACACGGAAATCTTGGTTCACATAAAATGTTACATATTTTTCATTGTTAAATGTATAATTCCAAATTTAAATCATTTGAACAAGAAATAAATGGCTTCTTATTCAAAAGTATAAACCACCGAGCAGTTGTTTTGTATTTCACTAATACAGCGGCATATTATAGAATTTAGCTAATAATTTCTAAAGACGCAACTTATTGGTTTTTATGATGGAACCTGGAAATGTTGATGCGGGCCACATTCGGCCCACGGTGCCGGACTTTGGACATGTCTGCCTAAAAGTTTTCATAACCTTTTATTTGTATAGTGTCAGCTCTGATTGTGAATAGGTGTAAAATCATCCCTTGTTTGTGTCAGTGTAGTTTGTTGCCCGGTAGGTTTTCTTTGGGACCAAATTAGTCGTTACAGGAAAAGGTTAGTGACAACAATTAGTTGCTCCATTAAAGTATTCAGTGTGTCTTGTTGAAAGCTGGACACTGGGGCTGACCATAATGAGTGTAGCAGGTCTTGCTTTCATTATTGTTCTTAATTAGATGTTCTTAATTACAGCGGGACTTTTCCTGTGGCATGTCATTATGTCTGCTGCTGCTGCCATGGTGCCAACTCTAGCATGGACACAGCGACCTCTGTAACCTCTAAAAAAAAAATGGATACGATGTTTTACGTTATTTTTTTAAGCTTCAATGAAAGGACTGAGTTCCAGGTTTTCAGGTTGACACAATACAACTTTGATTATTTATTACCTTTTTTTTATTTTTGCAGAAAATTAAAGGACCAGCAGCTGCTCACAAATGGGATGTAGAGAAGCTTTCAACTGAATCAAGACTTTTTTAGGGAGATGTACTCGAGTCATTTTCTAATCAAAGCACTGATGCAGTAAATGAGCAACAAGCCACCAAACCCAACTCACTGCTACTATATTCAGCATATGTGAGGTGTTTTGGATCATGCCAAAGCCTCTTTTTTATATTTATTTTTCTCTCTCTCTCACTCATAAGATCAGAGTGCTGCTATGATCATAGCCTTGGATTAAAATGTAGGAATCGTGTGTAAATGACAGCCAAAGCTGCTCTTGTGTCACTTTTCCTGCTCAGAAAGTTCTCCGATGCTGTTACTTCAACTTATGTTCAGCACCAACTTTGACTTACAGCATCAAAAGAGCACACGACGAATTAGGCATGTTTTTCTCTCGTCACTTTTAGCTCCGTCTGAACTGGTTTTAAAGGCGCTCGGTACGCGACGGTTCCGGGTGATTGGCTGTGACTTTGTGACATCATGTCAGAAAAGGGCTCTTCCTTCCACTCTGGTTTAAGCTTAGTACTCTGCAACGTAGTGTCGTTTTAGACCAGGGCTGGGCAAACCAAATGCTATTTAACTATTTATTCTGGCATACCAAACTGGAATAAATGAAGTTGATAATCCTAATTTAGGTTTTATTTTACCTCCATAGATGGTGCAATACAAAAACATTGACCTTTGTTATTCTGCATTCATGTGGTGTAGGAAGAAAAAAGGGCAGCTTGTAATTAAAAATTGGAATGCTTGCATTTTCCTAAAGATTTAAAGGAGATTTGAGTCAAGCAGTTATAAAGTATTAGAGGTCAGGTTAAATGCATTTGCACAAAATTCATTTTGTTAGATGTTCTACAGTTTGACCTGTTTGGGACACTAAAAAGGTTTAAAACTGTTTAGATGAAGCATTTTTATCTCTTATAGATAGATGTGTACTATCTAATCATGATATAATAATAATTTCTGGATGTCATATGATAATAAAGCGTCTTCCTGTGTATAGATGCTTTTAAAATGTTATGTAGAAGCAGTTATTTTGGCCTTTTCTCACTTCAGTCTTTTTGTTTGCTGAATGCATTTGCAGCAGAATTTTGATTATTGCAGACAACTTACACACATCCAGCATCAAAGTTGTTGTGTTTGTCAGTAACTAAAAGCTGGCTAAGTAGATGTCCACGCCAGCACTCACAGGAGGGTCAGATGCATGCAGTTTGAGTTGGAAATTGTGAGTAAATGTCCTGTCAGTGAGGCCATAAAAGTGCTGATGTTTGGCTTTGCTTTCTCCCTGTTCTTCTCCTTCCTCTAGCCTAGATAAGATTCTGGCTGCGATGACGATTGCTGCAGAGAGGAACAGTAAGGAGAGGTTTGCTCCAATTGTGGAAGGGCTGGAGAACCACGAGGCACAGCAGCTCCAGGTGAGCAATAAGAGAGACAGCGTCCAATGACGCCATGTGGATGTCCTGCTACTTCATGCGTTCTGATTGAAAAAAATCAAAAACCCCTCAAACTGAGGCAATGTCGAACACAGGTTTTGCCACGCACAGTCCAATGAAAGCGTCATTCACGCCACTCTTTTTTGCCATGACGGCCCCTTTGGGTACAGGCAAAACCGAAAATAGCAATTTTGGAGCTATTGCGCGCTTCGTGACCCATTGTGCTTTAGCCTCAACTGTCATTTCACATTTTTCATGGCTTCTGTCTTCATGTTGACTTGTCCATATTGCAGCCCTTCTCACACATGACAGGATGCAATATTAAAATGGGGTTACTGAAATACCCTTCATGCTGCAGCTTTAATCAAAAACAACAAGTGCACTTAGCCCCTCTCCTGAATTTCTCCGCTCTCTTTGGAAACACAAGGAAATTGGACTAGAAAAAATATATTTGTGTTTTTCTTCTATCATTTTCTTTTCTATCTGTCCTCACATTTCCTCCTCGTCTCAAAGCTTTTACTTGTTTTTTTTTTCTTTCTCACATTCTACAAACACGTCTCCATGCTTTTTTCCATGTAGCTGTCAAGTTGAGTCTCGGAGGACTCGATGAGAAAGGGCAACAAAGCACCATGCCTCTCCTCATTTTCACTTGTGTTCTTCGGCAGCAGGAAAATATATGTTCTGGCAACAACAACACCACTTAAGACACATTTTTTTGGAAGTCTAAAGCTGGGAATTACTTCAGGAATTAGTTTAGCTGCAGGGCTTGAGAAGGAAAAGTCATGAGGAGAACTAATGAGGTGGCTGGTGGAAGAGAGACTAGATATTCTTTTATTAGGAGCTTCTTGTTTTTCTGCTAAATTTTGCTGTTAATGAAATGAAGCTCTCCTAATTGTGGAGTAAATTAAAATACTTTGCTGATGCCGGGGTTTCAGGGAAATTAATAGACTTCCAATCCAAAGCCTGTGACGGTCTATAGAGCTAGACTTTGCTAATGTGATTAAAATGTGTTTCAGATCAGGGTAGACTTCTCCTCTGAGCATGTGAGAAAGTTTCAACTTTGAGAACGGAACCGGCCACGCCCCTTTTAATTTTAATGCTCTGAGTTCCCCCTCGGAGTCAGCCTTACTCAAGACAGATGACGCTCCCACCCCCAACCCTGACACTTCCCACTCCTCAAAATGTAACTGAAGCATGTTTGAGCTGCTTGATGTAAATATACAAGAGAAAAGAAGGAATCTTTCATGAGCTGCATGGGTTTGTTTCACACTGTGAAGCTTTGAATGTCTTTCATGTATCCAGCCTCTGGGGGATACAATAAAATGTCAGGTTTCAGTGAATGTCCTTACAGTGAACATAAGTCTGCCATGTCTCTGATTTCCTGGAATTTCTGGTACGAGCAGAGGCCTGAAAAAGTTACTTTTAAGTGTACTTGAAAAAAACGACATATCTTGGTCTGATACTTTGGGGAAAGCAAATTAAGCTTTAAAAAGCTGAAAGATTTCACTGAGCTTGCTCCATGCTGCAGAAAAGCTGAATATCTGACTAGATGCTAGAATGTGAAATGGCAGTTACAGAAAACAACATCCAAGCTCCAAAAGTGCATGTAAAAACCCCTGAAGCTCAAACCCTGAATTCTATGGCATATTCTGATGATAAAGGACATATATAAAGACAATTATGCTCAAAATTGGATTTTTTGAGTATTTTCCTATTCACATTGTTGTGAATCAGGTAAGAAGGGGGTTGTGAGGGGCTATACGATAGCGGGGAAGCGTGGAAATAGATGGGTGTCTGGTGGGGGAGGGTGGGGTTGCTATCCGCAAACAGTTCTGCCCGCAGCTCAGAGGGGATTTTCTAAAGAACTCCTGCTGGTCTGCAGAAACTATGTCCTAGAAAAAGACAGTTCTTTTTTAATTTTGGCCAAAACTGCAAAATGACCACTGGAAACACTTTAAAAATAGTTCAAAAGATGATCGGAGTGGGACTTTAATACTCCATACCAGGCATGTGCTGGGTCAGTTTCAGAAAACAGCGTTTTGCATTGTCCAAGGAGATCCGTCAGCCTGCTATTGATCGTCTGTCTGAGGTGAACCATCTTATCCCTGGCGTGCTCCCTTGAAACACTTTACCGCTCATTATAATTCATTTGCCATTTCCTCCTTACCCCAAGTCAACCACCGAGGACTTACACACACTCAAAAACACACAAATATTCCCACAAATCTTGCATTATCAATAAATCTATAATAACTGCACAGGTGGTCAATAGACGCAGCAGACCTGTGATTTCTGTTTCTCTTTTTCTTCATGTTGTATAAATTTAAAGACGCCAAAAAAAACTCAAACTGAAATCTAAGGCTACATAAATAATACAATAATTTTTACAGCAATTAATTGATTTGTTTATATTTCCTTGAGTCATATGTTCATATATTATAATTACTATTATTCATTCTTTTCCTCCTAATGGGTTTTTCACAGGTCGCTTGCATGCAGCTGATCAACGCCCTGGTCACCTCTCCTGATGACCTGGACTTCCGGATACATCTACGCAACGAGTTTTTAAGATGTGGCCTCAAAAAGATCCTGCCTGTGAGTTGCAAGAAATTACTTAACGCAATCTTTTAATTTGGGTTTTGTAAAAGCAGCTTAAGTACTGACTACATTTTTATTTAGTTGCCTTAAGAACTGATCCGATTCTTCAATTTCCTTATTTGTTTTAATAGACGGCTTCTTTAACTCTGTATTTCACATCAAAATGTATGTCTGGAAAGCCCAGCGTCCTATTTAAAGCATTATTTCCCACAAAAATGAAGTCCTGAACACATTTTTGTCATTATTATTTATGCAGCAGGATATCAGACCCATTGATTTAAGTGTAGCGGTGCATTTCATTAAGGATTTTTGACATCTGAGGTCAGCTGCTATGTAAATTCAGAGTGGAGAGTCCTGCCACAGTTTGATTAGTCGCAGCAGAGCCTTGCTGAGAGTGTGAAGAGTTAGCACCTCTACACACAGGCATCATTATCCACAACCACAGTGTACACATCTTCACATGAGCCAAAGGCAAGCCAGCTCCATCTCATCACTCAAACTCTCATTTGTTGCAAGTGGGGTGAACGTGTCACGGAGCCAGTTGTTAATAAGTCATCCCAGCTGCTCCTGTTGATTATTGCAGTCATTACTTTAATTATCTTCAATTTTACTCCCTGATATGAAAGAATCTCCTTGTACAGTCATTTATGAATCCTACATTTACCGCTTGTATTGCCTGCATTCAGACTGTCACTCCTTCATCTAATCATGAGTTATACTCAGGAGTCATTGTGGCTGTTGGCAATGAAAGAGTGAACGCCGCTGGAAAAGAAAACATGTTTTGCTTTGTTCTGATAGTCCTGTCTGATAGTCTTCCCTTTTTCCTTTTCTCTACTTTTTTTTTCATTTTTTTTCATGTGTGTGTCATTGTGAACCTCCCACTGAATCTGTGTTTCTTGCTGAAGACAGATGGTGCACCCAGAAACGGTGCAGGGTGATTGATACGTACAGAAATTGGGTTACATGTGGCCTTGTCTCAGTTCCTAAACTCCTTGTCTGGTGATTCATAGAGAAGTGACATAAACGCCCCCTGCAGCCCCTTGTGGCTGACACAGGTGTGCAGGTGTGAAATATTTAGTGTGCGTGTTTGGGGCATCCCACACATCTATTTAGCTTTGTTCTATTTCTGTGGATTTTCAGAGCAGATCTAGTTAACAGACATTTTTTTGTTCTCAACAATATGGTGCGCCCGTCTTTGTTCATTCTAGGAACTGAAAGAGACAGAGGAGCTAGACATCCAGCTGAAGGTGTTCAATGAGAACAAGGAGGAGGACTCCATCGAACTCTCCCATCGCCTTGAGGACATCCGGGCTGAGATGGAATATCCTTTGGCATTTGTTTTGGTTGAATGCACACTACACACCATCCTAAAGAGGAGCAGTGATGTTTAACCCTTTAACACTGGAGATATCGCCGGCGATGCCTAAATATACGCCCTCTTTGACATGTCATAACCATAAATCAGTTGATTCTGATGTGAAGAAACGGCTTTTCATATCAGCTTTTCTAACAGTATGCAGCACATTGCTAACGTAAAGTGTTGAATATCGGTGTGAAGCCACTTTTCTCCGCAACAGAATCAATAGATTCACGTTGATTGGATAAACACTGCACTGATGTGCATTGTTGCACATCAGCGCATTGTCGCTTTTTTCTCCCTCAGATTCTGCTGGAATTATGTTAATTGTATTAATGGTTGAAGAGTTGGGGTGGTTGAAAGAATGTAAACACTGGAGCTTAAGCTCTGCTGAAAGCTACATTCACACCGGCCTCTGCAATGAGCATTTGTTCTAATGAAAACACTTCCAATGATAACTCGATGTAAATGTGCGCAAGTGCGCGTTTTGGGCTGCCACCTTCAAAACTCTTCATGCATACCCAAGTCTGTTTTCGGGCTCTACGTACAAAATTCTCGTCCATTGGACATGCATTGAAAGTTAAACCAGTTCAATTTTGACCAATGAGGAACTCAGACATGGTAGTGATGTATTGGATGGCATCTCTTTCAATTCACAGAAATGAAAACTGATCACGGAGGAGAATTTAATAATTGTGGTTTGTTACCGGCTAGAATTCGATGACACCATGTCTTTCATATATCAGAATAGAGCTGTGAAAGGAAAAGCCTGGAGCAAGATTCACCAGATTTGTATCGCTTCCACATGGTCTAGTATCGACCAGCGACAGTCCAGTGTGGACATCGTATGCTGAACACTCATTCAAGTCTGGTGTGAACGTAGCTTTAAAGCAGTGTTTTTCAACCTTTTCTGAGCCACGGCACACTTTAACCTTAAAAAAAATCCCGCGGCACACCAGCATCCAAAAAAAAAAGGAGAAACTCATAGTCTGTATTGATCTACACTCCCTCCACAATCTCACATGCATTTTTGAGATAATTGTTGCAGAAAAAGCTGGAAACTGCAGCTGTTTTTTTTTTTTCTAAAAGATGCAATAAAGGTTAAGTTAGAAGATTTAAAAACAGTCTGATGTGTGTTCGTTGGTTTCAAGACGTTTAACAACAGATCTCCTTGTGCGCTGTCACTCTCACAACCCAATGCATCATGGGAGATGTAGTGCATAAAACGGCCGAAGATCGCTTTTCGGAGCTTCATTGTTTTGTTCACTTGTTCCACGGTCTGATACCGGATTCTGTGGAAAGCTACACCGCTAAAGACGAGCTTTAGCTGGTGTTTCTGTTAGAACTGAGCGACTTTATGAGCTAAATCGGGTCAAGGAAGTGAAGACTTTAACCACTTCTGATTGGTCAGACTGATGACATGTGATTAAGCTCCCCAAGAATGATTGGTGGAGACAGTTAAAGGGACGGGACTTTTCCAAAATACAGCCGAAGCTGCAAAATGTCTTTAATAAAATAAAATAAACGCAAATAAAAAGTATTTTACGATCTTTTATATTCTTAACTCCTCAGTGTTTTATCAGGGCCTGTTTGGATGAACACAGAGCTGAAATCCTGGAGATGGGAAATGTTTTTAGATCAGATAATGAGGGAAATTTTCCACGGCACACTTGACCATCTCACACGGCACACTAGTGTGCCGTGGCACACTGGTTGAAAAACACTGCTTTAAAGGGTTAAATGTAAACTACTGATTTGTAGGATATACCGGTAGTTCTCTGTAATTTTTGTTTAATATGAAAAATGATGAAACATAACCCAATATTTAAATTCCTCTCTGGTTAATTACCGGCCACTTCCAGTGGATTTGCATCCTCCTTACTCATCCTTTTTTAGTTTTTTTTCCATTCTGCAATAGTTTGGGTAAAAGTATAAACTAAAAAGAGAAAGTGTCAAGTAGTTTAGCTTTTCTCTTTAGCTAGTATTTAATATGCATCAGATTTTTTTTTCTAGTTTCTCCTTTTTTTGGAAGATGACTTCTGACCTGTGACCCTGCTAAGAAAAAAAAAAGAACAAATCTTTTTTGCTCCCAACACTCAGTGTAAAAGTTAACAAGACGAGGAGTAATTTAGTTCCCTGGTGGAAAGTTTCCCAGAAAAACCTTTTAATAATTCAAAAATACTGTAAGGCCGTGTATGAACGGCTGACATTTCCAGCAGACAAACCAGACTCTGACATTGTTATGCAAATGTACAATCCTGCATCCTTTTTTCCCATCAAATCCCACAGTTCTTGCTCGAACACAAAAGTACCCCGTGAGTGACAGTTTCTGTTGACACATGTAAGCGGGGGGGAGGAGGTGGCGTATGTGTGCCCACAGACAAGATGGAGAGAGAGAAAAGGTTCACCTGGATTAATGATGTGCTTGAACGGGTTCACAAATGAGAAGGCCTAATGTTTGTTTCCAAGGACAATGTGGTATTGATCTGTGAGCTATGGGCATGATTGGAATGCCTAGGTTACCCTTTGTCCCTTTGTCTGCATACCCCTCCCTTCCTGAACACGCTCAGAAAACACGTGAGCTCACAATGGCCGTGCTCCTCTACCTGCTTGTGTGTCTTGGTTTTGTCAGCCGTTCCCTGCATATTAACCCGAAGAGCCAGACCCCGTCTTTGTCCGGCCTCAAGTCCAGGTGCTGAGGAGGTGACTCCAGGCCCATAATAAATATTAATGAACTGTGGGATGGTGATTGATTGACCCCTCCACCGACAAGCCCGCATCACACTTGACTGCCACTCATGTTTATTCACCGTTCAGAGAGAAAGTGTAGACCGAGGCAGAGACTGAGAAAACAAGCTGAGACGGGGCTTTGCTACTGGACACATATGCGTTTTACATGAGGTTTATGTCTGCAGTTTAGTGATGGATGACGTTGGCGATGACTAGTTGGATACTTTCCCAGTGTGAGCTCCTTCTCCAGTCTTCTCTAATGCAGCTCTGGTGAGGCTGTAATTGAATCTCACAGGGTTGGTAATTCTGCCAGGCTTCATATGTGGCTAATGCAGGGAAGGAGATGATACTTCGGAGGAGCTTTAAACCCCATTTCTGCTTCTGTTGGATGAAAAAAAAGTGGAATACGAGTTTAAAGACATATGAAACACATATATGAGAAATGCTAACCAGTATTAAAACAATTTAAAAAAGAAGATGCTCAATTGCATTCTTTTTTTAGACCTTATAGGATGTAGTAAACTCACTCCCTAAAGGAGGGTAAATCTCTGCTGCATCATTTTCTAAATCACTTCTAAGCAAAAGGGGAGCCGCAGCAAATGGTGCCACAGTAAGAGGGAAATGTCACATGATGGAGGCCAAACCTGTACGTTGCTCTGTGGAAAATGTGAACGTTGGGTGTCAGGATAAACACTTGATGTTAAGATGGCAAGCAGGTTTTCATCTCTGCAAGAATAACAAGCTACTGTCTCCCCAGGCTACCTTTTTCTGCATGCGTGCACATATCTGAGAGGCTTATCAACTTCTTCAGACACACAGTTGCCCTCCACAGGGAAATGTTCCGTTCTGAGGCAAACAAATTAACCTCCAAATCACTCGTTTTCCTCAGTTCTCTCCTTGTTAGAGGTAGAGTTATTGTGTTGCGTTAACTTTATGAGAAACACAAATTTGGCAGTTATGCTAATCCCTTATTAGCCCATATAATGTTCAAAAAAGGGTTTCGTTGGACTGTTAATGACTGTTTTTGTATAAATCTTATTCTTGCACTGTGCTTGAGTCAATAAGTTAGGTGCCTAACTTTTTCCTGTAATATTTCCATTCTGATAAAGAACTTAGAAATAAAAAAATACTTACTGTTTTATCGACTGGTTTTGATATTAAATTAAAGCAGCGAGTTGCGTTATATGGCCCACAGGTGCTACCTGCCCCCACCCTTGTCACCCCTTTTGACACGCCCCCAATGGGTGAGCAGGTGCTACATGACCCTCCCTCTCCCCTTCTTCCCTGCCACACTGGCCAGAGCTGCATGCGACAAATCTTTTTTTTTTTTAACCCACTTTTTTCAATACGTTGGCTTTTCTGTTGATTTTGATCTCCATAGCAACTATTTTATTTTTTGGGCACCTGGGGGGGATGAACAGGTCTTTGTAGTCTTTAGAAGAATCAGCTAAAGTAATTTTTTTGTTTTCTTGACAACAGATGTTTGCTTTTTTGTTAACCACACCCACATTCCTAATGTATTCGCACAAAATGTGTCTGACTCCGTTCAAAATCTACAATCCTTAGAACCACAATTTTACTCGTGGAATTACGAGGCCAAATCCCTAGGAGAAGTTTCAATTTGTACCAAAATTGATTTTTTTTTCTTTTGAAAATTCAAGACAGTGGCCTCTTTCTGAGGTCAAAGGTCAACAAGTCATTAGTTGTGGTTGTAAAGCTAACCTGGCGGCATGTCTGTGAAATTTCATGAAGATTGTTGGAGCAAGTTTTGTATTTCCATATTGTGGGAACATTTTTGGTGACTTTGAGTATGTGGTGGGGGTGAAATGTTTGAGTCAAGGGCAGAAAATTACCAATCAGCTTTTTCATGTGTTTTCCTCTTTTTTTTTTTAATAAGAAGCCAGAACCTTAGCTGTACACCAAGTGATCCCATCTACAACACATTTTAGTTTTGTGTCGTTTGTTTCTCTTTTGTGCAAAGGTTTTAAGTAACAAAGTCAATCTGTGGGAGAGCTCTTTATGGAAAGCCCTCCTCTCATCTTGGCTTTATACTCTGAAGCAGGTCCCCTGAGAGATAATAGAAATTACATCTCTGTTCCCTTGTGCACAATGATAGCTGTCAGAAAAGCTGAGCTGAGGAAGACAAGAAAATAAATATTCACAAAAGAAGTAGCGATGGAATAAAAGAAGAAAAAGGTTCACAGAGGTTGATTGATGCCAATCTGGGTTTCATATCAAGGATTTAGCCTTGACATCTTAATGAATTCATTCTGGACTGAAATAAACAAGAAAATTCCCCAATGTGTTGTTTTTCCTTAACCTTTGTTCTTCCCTGCACTGATATGAATGAAGTGTACCATCTCCTGTCCAACATGGTGAAAGACACTGCCTCGGAGCCCTACCTCCTGTCAGTCCTTCAGCACCTATTGCTCATCAGAAATGACTATTACATCAGGTAAGCTCTGTTTGGTTTTTACTTACTGCTGACTTCCATTCACCATCGACCTGGCGGGGCTAGTTCTCTAGGCAAAATTAACCTTTCTTGGGGGAATCGTGCTGATTGTTTGTGTCCTTCAAACTTTCATCTTCTTATGTTTAAGTACGTAGAAACTCAAAGTGATGATGTCATTGAAATTAAATGGAAAAAAAATAGGTTGAACTGCATAAACCTGTAACTTTGATCAGTTTAATCTTTAGTAGTTGGATTTGGTAGGAAGTTCAAAGTTTTAGAGAAAAGAAAACAGTGAGGTTTCATTGAAATTTGTAAGTAATCTGTGAAGATTCTCCATCATCCAGACCATGTTAGCAGTAGATTATGTTCCTCTGAATTATACCTGTTAAGGAGAAATCCAGATTATTCCGGTGCTGACTCTCTTAGATTTGTGGCAAAAAGTGATTTCGTTTACACAGCCATGGTGGCTCCACCCACACCAATATTTTTAAATTATAAAACACTTTTTTTTTTAAATCAACATCTTACATTCACACTATTCTCTTCAAACTGTCCGAGCAAATCATTTACAAAAAAAAAAAAATCGACTCGCTCTTTAATCTCATTAATCCAAATGTAATTTTAAAAAGACCATTCAAAAGTCTTTCTATGCCATAAAAATGATCCACACTTTTACCATTTTTCATCAGTGTTGATAGCACTCTCTTCTAGAGTTATTATCCAGAAGAGCTCCACAAAAGCCTGGCGTATTTACCGAACTCTTCTGATAACAGCTCACATCCATAACAAGTAATCAGCTAGCGTTGTACAGTTTATTTAACTGCAGAGCGACTGTTTAATAGAACAACACAGTTGGCAATTACATTTTGAACTTGTTGTTGACATCGTTGTTTACCAGTGCTCTGCTGATAATCATATAGTAAATATAAAAACATAGAGACAAGAAAACAGTTATTTCATCAACAGACGCCTGTACGATCCAATCCACGTTCAAGAAACAGTTGATGAAGTGTAGTGAGATAAAAACAGTGCTTCCTCTTTTCAAAGCACTGTTTGTTTGGTTAAAAAAAAGTGCCAGAATAGTGTGGAAGTGGAAAAAGGGATCTTTTTATGTTTTAAAAAAAGAAGTGCTAATGTGGTCAGAGCGGCACAGATGAATAACATGCTGTGTCAGAACTTTTTTTTGGAGAAATAAGACATAAAATATAACATAGAAGATTAAAGCAGAATAAAAGGAGGATGAATGTAACAAAACCATTTGCTGTCTGTCCCCTCAGAGTTGTGAATTATGTATCCCTCATCACTTTAAAGGACATAAGGGATGGATTTCACATTAACCATTCAGTATCCCTGTGTCCATCTCTCCCCCAGTGTTCATTTACATCCCTCTGACAAAAATCAGTGCAAACCTGGATCCGTGATCCTGGGGGAAAAGAAAAAAAAAAGACAACCTATTTTAAAGATATGTTTTTGATTTTCTTTCCCCTTCCAGCTGTTGTAACAAATGCAGGGAGAAATTCCTGCACACGAACATTAACAACAGATCAGCTTTGAGTGAAGCATTTTACTCCCCATACATCACAGCTGTGCAGTTAGGATGATGGAAGATGCAGCACTGCAGTGCATACAGCGATTTCCAATTTGTGCCATCCGTCTCTTTTAAGCCTTCACCTTTAAAGTTAGCAAGTTTTCACTTTGTGAAGAGAAACTATCATTGTTGAGATGAACCATTTCCACGAAAGTTGGTTTCTCCAGCAATTATTGAGCATGACTGGGTGAAATCCTTCCAGTCCAGCCATGCCCAACGACTGAAAGCATGGTGTGAAGGTTTGACTCAAGATTTGCTGTCATTTTTTTTATTATTGTAGGAAAAAACTGTCTGTTTTACTTCATTTGCCAGTAATTCATTAAATATTCAAATTAGTATTCCAATCATAACATTGTCTACCGTGTGTAAACTGCTCTGTCTACTTTAATTCTACCTAACAAAACATTAGTTGTTTTTCTTGCCTCTGGGGCTTGGATTATGTTTGATAATTAATCTCTCCTTGCAAGCCTAATGAATGGGAGCACATGAAACCCACCCAGTAAATATAGAGCAGATCTGCTCTTTTGGAGCCTGGTGATATGGGGATTACACTGGTTTATGTGGAGTGGAGCTGGTTCAATTGGCTGGGGCTGTGCCGAACTGCGTGCTATCAGTGGAAGAAATGAAGGTGCCAAAGTAAAAGAAGAGGTTGGGGGGATGATACTGGGGACATATGGGAACCCAGCCCTGCCCACTGCTCAAGGGCCTGACAGTTCTGGGTCTCGCTTCCCGTCTCTAGTTATCTCCACCTAGCCTGTATCTGCTCGCTGGTGGAGGAGAATAAGGGAGGGAGGGAAAATAGGGTGGCTCATTGAGATAATAATGTGGTGTGCATTGGTGACAGCTGTAAGCCGAGTGCCACAGTGTTTAAGCCATGCAGGGCGACGTGTGAGCTTTCACCAGCTTGTGCCAGTCACGAGTGGGTGAATTCAACAGCTCAGGTTTAATTTATGGCTCTTTCTGCTTTTCAAAACAGCACACCTAAATGCTATTTTTTTTCTTATTTACTTTGGCTCCAATATTTCTACCATTTGGCACTTCAGCTTATAACCCGATATGGTCTGTCCACCCACAAAGTGTCTTAAAAAGACAGACTGTATATTGAATAAATAGAAACTTCTTTCTATTTGCTGTTTGTCAGTCACAAAGTGCTCGTTATCACACATTCTTTTTTTTTTTCTTTCCAAAACATGTTCTCTCTTTTTTTTTTTATGTTTCCGGTCTATAAAACGATCCCACCCAGCAACAGGCACTTTGCTCACAGCTCTGCCTGCTACAATCAATTATCACATTTAAGCAACAGTGAAGCTTCCTCTGAGTTCATCCTTTCATGGCAGACCAACAAACCGCTGGGCTTTGATCTGACTGACTTCTTGCAACCTCCCGTCGTTGGGCTTCTCTGGTTCCTTCGTTATATAAATCATAAAGAGTAGAATAATGCATTCAAGCATATTTATATATCAGGGATTTTTGGATCAAATGGTGAACTCTTTGTCATCCTCTCAGTGTACGATTACAGACCAGACAAGGAGTCTGCAAAGACAGAGATGTTTTCTAAAAAAAGGAATAGAGTTTATGTATATTAAAGGAACACGATCTGCCTCTAAAAGCTTGTTTGGGGTCTGTTTGTACTGTGCCGCTGATGAAAGAGCCCAGCTTTCATTCTGGACCCATTTTGAACTAGTATTTACAGAAGAGACGGATGACGTTGATGTGGGGATTGAATCAGAGGTCTGTCTGATTTCCTGACGCTCTGACTGTCTTCCTGTAACCATATCGTATCAATGTTCTTTTCTTCAACCAGAAATTTGTATTCAATAAATTACATATTTTATAAAGTAATTAGCCACAAGTACTTG
This sequence comes from Oryzias latipes, assembly GCF_053564925.1. Lineage (NCBI taxonomy): Eukaryota > Metazoa > Chordata > Actinopteri > Beloniformes > Adrianichthyidae > Oryzias > Oryzias latipes. Next base: position 11,559,703 of record NC_136246.1, read on the forward strand.
AATGTTTGCGTCCTTTTATCCGTCTGCTGTTGTCGTTTTCCTTTTTTATCTCAGTTTGTTAAATGGCGAGAAAAACTACCTTAATGCAGAACTTAAAATCGCAGATTACAAGCAATGGAGCCTTTAGAAAAACAAAAAAAGAAGGGGGGAAAAGTATTTGTTGGTGTGATAATGTTAAATATCATCTTGAGCTCCATGTCATGCTTAGAAAATTGGTATTTCTCAGTTTGCGGCTTCGTTTAAGATGGCATTGTGTTTGCTAAATGTCACTTGCAATTAAAGTTGATAATGTTACAGGGAAAAGGTCAGATATCAACCCCTGCGATGGCACCGGACTCTCAGGCTGATTCCCTCAGTCACACTCCCGTGTTTTCCTGCTCATTGTGCTTTCAGTTACACACATTACACTGATTAGATTTACATCTGAGTCTTTACCTCGGTTTTAATTGGCAGAGATGATTGCAAATTATCCAAGAGGGCAAGCGTGACCTCGACTAACCTCCGTCACCTTGAAATAGTAGCTCCATCCCATTTTGGGCTTTGTGCCGCCATTAATCTGCTAATTTCATGAACGGGGTGAAGCAAGTGATCAAATTTAATGGCGTTCCTATTTTCTGCAGCAGCAGCCTTTTTGACATGGCATTTTGTGACCTCTTGCTTTCAATGAGCGAATCGTTTTTGGCTAATTGGCCTTGTACGGGTTTGTGTCACTCAGATCTTTTGTGGCCCGTCTGATTTTTCCGCTTTGCTCTGTGACCCTTTAGGCCTCAGTACTACAAGGTGATAGAGGAAAGTGTGGCTCAGATAGTTCTGCATCGCAGTGGGATGGACCCTGACTTTGGCTACAGTAGAAGACTGGAGATGGACTTCACACACCTGATTGGTAACTTTGCTCTGAACATTTTGACACTTTGGAAAAAATCATAACTTTAAGCATTGAAACTTTTGTCAATAAAGTTGAGTTTTTATTATCCGTTACATTGTCAAATTTATATGTACATATAATGTGTATTTCATTAGACCTGTCTAAATCACCATCAAAAATACAATATTTCCGAACTAGAGTCACTAATAACTTGAATTTTACTTTTATAGTATTGAAGAATCAGAAAGCAATAAGTTATACATCAATAATGGGTATATTTAATGTAGCACAATATAATAAAAAATAACACTTACTGGTCTAACTCAACAACAGCTTTTTTCTTATCTAACAAAAGGTCATTAAAAGTTTCCAAATGTGTCTGAAAAACTCATGATCTTTAAAAAAGCTCTGACTTTTTAATGAGCTAGAGAGTAAAAAATAACTTGTGTGGCTTTAGAATTGATCTTTTTCAACATTTTTATTCTTTTTTTTTTGTTATTTCTTAAGGCAAATCCTCACTTTTGTTATTTTTTTGACGGTTCTCCACCAGGTACTGCATTTAACTTTAACTGTGGCAGAAGAACAGGACATGTTGGAGACTCAGTCTTTCAGCTTTTTGTGCTTTTTATCTCTAAATCTACATTAAAATTTGATTAAAAAACTTAAATAATGTAATTAAAAATACTAAGTTTGTCAAATAAAGCTTGGAAAGCATAAAATGGTTACAGTGAAAGGGTGTAGTAGATAAAATGGAATTTCTCCAAACAAACATGCTGATCCAACTTTGTTGTATGCTTAAGTAGCAAATAACTGTGCATGTTGAGATTCTTTTTATTGGAAAACAGTCGTGCGAATAAAGTGAGGGTAAAGACAAGAGGCTATGATGTGCATTAATGATCCCACAGCAGATCTTGGCTGTTTTTCCTCTGGTGTGCTGTTTTTAATGAACACATCATGATAACATTCCCCATCCTTGTCCACAGCTTCATTCACTTCACATTTTAGTAGTAGTCTCATATGTGTTTTTCTAATTTTACAGATGTTTCTATGTCTTTGCATTTATTTTTGCCTGTTTGTGCCATGAATCAGTTTAATCTCCAAACAGTTTTCAATGATTAAAAAATGTACAAGTTCAGTGATGCAAAAACGTAACTGTCAGTCACAGATTTAACAGGTTGTCCCATTTAAAAAGATGAGACATCTTTAATGTTCATCATGGTTATTGTTTAATTGTGAGAGACAGAAAAAAATCCAGAAAATCCCTTTCTATCTTTTTTAAATCAGAGAAAAAAACAAATTGCCAGAAAAATGCTGTTAGGAAATCGCAAAATAATTGCGCAACATAGAGTCAAATATACCAGGAAATGAATGTGATCAAACCTTTAGAGGTCACAACAGATGATCACATCATTTGGAAACCCCACATTTTACAACCAACATTTCAAAAGGTTTTCTACTAATATTTAAAGAAAAGCAAAATTGCAAGTCTCTCCATTTTATAATAAAAAATAAAATAAAATACTGTTCCACAGTTTGGCCAAATATCAATGGTGTAGAAGATTGAGTCAGCAACCACATGACAATCTTGCCAGAGACCCTAATAATGATTGTTTACAGGCCAGGAAATATGGATAATACCAATTTTTATGAAGACAAAGTTGCTGTGGGGCATTCTCAATCCCATTTAAAGCAGAATAATCTACTGCTCACACATATTTATTAGATGTCTATTTGAACGGTGGGCGGGTCACAATTTCAGAAAAAAAGCTCTCACCTTATAAGCCATGTGGCTCGAACAGTAAAGACGAACTTTTACATTTTTGCTTAAACTTAATCAGTCTGAAGTTGGAGTCAATGAAATTCAGATGGAAAGTTATGCACTAGTGTTTCTGTCAGGACTGGAGAGGTAGACACAAGCGCGGGACACCAGAAGGTAGGTAAGAAGGATTTAATCATACGACTAGAACCAAGAAGGCGAGCAACCAAAACGATCCGGTGACAAGTATCGGCCAAACAGACTATATACACCACAGAGAAGTGAAAACAGGTGCGAACCAGGTGCGATAAATCACAGAAGTAAAGACAGCAAACATAACAAGGAACGCAACCGGAAGTTGTCAAAATAAAACCGGAAGTGAAAATGAAAACAATTCTAACCGCCCTGACCCCTTGTACCCGACATTTTCTTTATATTTTTATTTTCTGGAGGAGTTGTTTAGTAAATGGATAAACATAGGGGCAATTACTAACCAAATCTTAAGTTTTCCTGAATAAAATGAACATTTCTGCTCTTCTTGGTGGTTCTTTTAGAGCAGCGGTCTGGAACATTTAACGCTAAAAGAACTACGGTTTTCTACTGAGCAAAACCCAGTGAGAGCCACAAAGCTCCCCTTTATTCTTGTTTTTCGTGACCATTCATTTTCTAAATGTAGCTTTTATGTATTTACAATAATTGAATTCTAGCAGTGTTAAATTTTTCTATATTTAACAATTTCAAATGTTATGCTTTTTACAGCTGCACATACAAGTTCTTCTCAACATAAAATACACCGTGTCAAATACGATCCTTCTGGTGCAGCAAATGTGCTTGAATTAAAATGCAAGAAAGCCAAAACAAACATGGGGTTTTCTATCATTATGACTTTAATTTGCCTTCCTTCTTTTTCTCTTAATGCCAAAGATCAGTATGACAACATCAACACCAGTGTAGAATCTAATAAGAACAATTCTATACATGTAAATAAAACATATACTTGAAGAATTTTTGAACAGCAAGTTGTGCTACACATGATACAAATATGTGCTTAACTTCACTAATGAACCTATTTTTTATTCAAAGCATTAGCATTACTTTTAAGCCAAAGAGCTGCAATGCAAAGATAAAAGAGTGGCATGTAGTTCCAGAGCCTCAGGTTGCAAACCCCTGTGCTAGGGCATGTGTGTAAGGTATTTTTACTTGTTTTGTTTGTTATTAATTTAATTTTTTTTGGTAATATGTGTATTTAATTGTGCATGTGTACACACACATCTATTGTACACATTAAATCAATTGATTTTATACTTGAAATGATTGAATATTAAAAGTAAATCCAGGTTGTAGAAAGTGTCATTGGCTTTAGAAAAGCTTATGAATTATTGTAACATACTGTCATCCTCCAAACACGCCAAAAAGATTTGAATTGCAATTACACGCCCTGTTGGCTTTGAAACAAGCCACAAGAGTTTCTCAAAAGTTAACCTGCTGTGACGTCTTTGACAGTATTAGCATTTGGAGAATCCTTTCATAACTGTGACTGTCTTGCAGATCAGTGTGTGGATAAAGCCAAAGTTGAAGAGAGCGAACAGAAGGCTGCAGAATACTCCAAAAAGGTGAGGCATTCATCACTCCAACAGCCCCCCTTTTGGTTGGCCAGCTCCCATCAGCAATGTTTGTTTTTTCGCCAGACCCCCCAGACAAGCTATTGATTTTCCATGCCCTGATCAATACCTGGCTGTGACGCTACATGATCCGTATCAGCATTACAAGAAGATGTACACTTATCTGTGCATAGTGCCAGGGAGAGTGAAGTTATGTGCAGCTTTTTTTTTGCAATTCAGCTTTTCATAATGGTCATTTTCTCTCTCTTCGCATATTTTAAATTTTAAGAGGGGAAAAAAAATCTGAACTTGTTTTTTTTTTGCAGTACCTAAAAAAGTTTGATGTTGGAAATGTGTAAAGCCAAATTAAAAAAAAATAAATATCTGGAATCTTGACCGTCAGGGGTCCTGTGGGTGTTTTTTCTTAAGAAAAACGCCCCACCATCGCCACCTTGCACCCTGCTAGGCCAGTGAAGTCATTGCTGCGACACGGCTTGGTGTCTGTAAAGGTTAGATCTATCACATGCAAGTACACAAAGCCTGGAACCAAGACAGAAGACAACATGGCTCCTGGGCCGGTGGAGCTATGAATAGAAAAAGGCCGAAGAGCGTAAAAAAAGTGCGTTCCTCTGTCTGCTGACGCCTCGTGGCCACGCTCATGAGACCCCCCGCCGCCCACCTGCATGTGTGTATGTGTTGACATGTCTTTGCACTGCTCACACACATGTATCTGTGTCCTCCTTTCTCACAGTTTGATGAGGAGTTCAGTGCACGACAGGAGGCCCAGGCTGAATGTCAAAAGTTGGAAGAGAAAATCAAAGAGTTTCAGACGAAGATGCAAGCCTTGGAGGCCCAGGTAAATGCAGGAAAAACAAGCCCCTCTAATACTGTCTTTATTACCTCATAACATATGAACAAAGACGTCAGTCATAGGTTTCCTAAGTGCTTTTAATCAGTTTGATCGGCATTCCCTTTCATCCTGAAATCCCTACAAAATGAAACGTTTTGTCTTAAAAGTCTCGTCGCAGATGAGTAATGGTGCCTAGAAAAGGTTTGATTTGGTCAGAAGGATGCCTTTCCAGTCCACTCACAGATGTGAAGCTCCTGTAAGTGGGAGTTATTATCCATGCGAGAACATCTGATTTAATAAAGGGTCAATCTCCTGCCTAAGTTGTAGCTCATCGTACAAGCAAATTGCTCTATTGAAGCTTTTCCTGTGAAATTCTATCATCACAGAGATGGATTGCATTTCTTTTCCAGGCTTCCACGTATTTTCTTCCCAGGCAAAACCCTCCATTTTAAGCACAGAAAATGACTGCTATTTCCCCCTTAACCCAATTTTAAACACTTTAGTACTACCTTGGGATGAAAAAGCAGTTTGCCTATCTGCAAAGGGAATTTAATATAAACTAGCATTGAAAGATGGTTTAGCTACACAAGAAATGGCTTCTTTCTTTCTTTTCAAAATTAAATTTCCTATATTGTGTGTTTGCACTTAACCGTCTGAATAACTTTACCTGCAAAGCCAGTTTAAAAGCTGTTTTTGGAGCAGAAAGTTTGGCGTAGCGTAGTCACAGTTACATCTGTTTTAGCGGTATGTGTCTGTTTTTTTAACCTGTTGCAAATAAAGTTGGGAGTTACATGTTTTATGAATTTGCTAACCTAGCGGCATTGCACTGTGTTTTTATTTACCAGTACAACGCTTAAGAGATAGCGTAGTCACAGTAACAATTGTTTTTCGTGGGATCAGTCTGTTTTTTTGTGTTGCAAACAAGGTCTGGAGTTACAGGTATTGTGAATATGCAAATATGTAGCGTGTCACAAACAAGAATTGGAATTAGTGTGAACGGCGTGACCAAAGTGTGACTGAAAGACAGACTCATCTCTAACTCTTTTGTCTCTCTTAATGCGGCCCATAGTTCAGTGCGCCTTATAAAAGACACAAGTTTGAAAATAGACCATTCATTAACGGTGTGATTATTTTAAAGGTCTTATTAATCACAAAATCCTCACTATTATCATCATGTATCACGTCATCATGTAATATCTTCCTCCTACCATCTGTTTAGAGCTAAAATCTTGATCTCACTTGTCTTTTTCTCCTAATTGTGACACCCTTTTCAACTTTTACAAACATCCCTGGTTTCCTTCCTTTCCTCTTTTTTTGCAAACAATCGACTGGCCCGTTTCCAGAGCCAGTGTTCAGTAATTAGTGTAGAGCAGAGGTGTCCAACAGAGTTGGAGCGTGTTTTGCTTGTTTGTCTTAATGCTCCTTCAAAGACTGGGCTTTGCCAAAGATGATCATCACTCTCAATGCAGGGGCATTAAAGCTATAGGCCCTTCATTACCTTCTACATTTCTCAGCAAGTAAATAACTATTAGGAGTTCAGTGTAGCTGCTGTTGAGTTTGAATTGAATTGTTTTGATGGCATTTTAAACTTCATGAGTACCAAATCACTCTAAGGTATTACTTTGTGTCACATAATGATGGCATTTTATATAGAATGATATAACATATTTTCTGCACTAGACTGTAGGTCACACTGGATTATAGAAAAGTAGACCCATTCAATGAATGGTCTACTTTTAAACTTATGTCACATATAAGGCGCATTAAGGGAGACAAAAGAGTGAGAGATAAGTCCATCAGTCAGTTGGACTTTATAAACTGTGTTCACAGTAACCCTAAAACAGGGATGTCAAACTCAGTCACACAGGGGTCAAAATACAAAACACATTTTAAGTTGCGGGACGAACAGGAAAAACATTTTTTTAACACACTAAAACTACATTTTTAAACCTGTAAACTTTTAAAACGTGTCTTATTTTAACATAAATATAAATAAAAACAGACAGGAATATTATTCTACGTAAACCTTAAATAATAAAGATTCTGTCAAAATGATAAAAGTTCCATAAACTGATTAATGGCACGTTTAAAGAAAAGACGCTCAGATTTCTTTACTTGTGTGTCATTTTATATACAAAAAATAAACTTATAAATATCCCAAGAGATGTTGCTCTCCATAAAAATACAGTAGATCCTGTCAAGGTTGTACAAATATGAACGTGCTGCAGAACAAAACAAATAAAAATAAAACGATTGCTTTATTGCAAAAACAAATCAAATCAAATCCGTTTTCTTTGCTCTTGTGTCGTTTTGCCAGAGCTGGACTCCTGGCATTTAGTTTTTTTCTGTTCGGTTTGTGAGGTCCTGTGTCTTTGTGAAACGTATCAGAGTGACTTCGCTTTTCAAAAAACAAAACGAAACCTAATAACTTGGGGTTACCCCAAAAATATTTTGAGTTTTCCTACTTTTGTGCAGCACCAACAGCAAAAATCCTCCCCAAAACATTCACATACATTCAAAATTAAATGATCTATTGTTTATTTAATAATGAAATAGTGCAGCTGTTTTACTGCCTCCATCTGTCTTTTCAGTGCAGCTTTCATGTCAGATGCAAATACCAAAAAAAACACAGACAAACGTAAAATAGATATTTTATGAAAAAAAAGACATGTCATAAAAATATTGACAATGTATAAATAGTCACTAAAGACATTATTAGCATAAGTAGGATAAACTAAAGGCACACGATGACCCAAGTTTATTAGGGATTGCACAATCAAGGCTGTGCTCTGTGTGCTGTTTCACTTCACATTCTGCGGCGTAATTGTAAAGGAAAAATACAAAATACAGTGAGTTTGAGGCTAAAACATATTAAGAGTCAATAATTTAGATTATATTTAGAGAATAGATTAAGTGGACACATTTCAGTTTTTTTCTTAGTTCTTCACAGTGGAGAGGATAAATTACAGGTGAGGAGCTCCTTGACCTTTTTCCATCCCCATACCGCACGTCTCTGCTGAGACCTGTTTCAATAAGGAACCAACCCAACCCAAATGATGTCCACCCCTCAATAGCAATTTTTGCCCACAAATGTAGAATCTAACCCCCCCCCCCAATGGGCAGGAAATCACCCATTCTGGCAAAAGTGGTGTTCGGCAAGGTACTGCTTGATGGGCTTTGTAGCTAATAGGGTGTAGTGAAGGTCACAGACACACTGGGATTGGGCCTACTGACAGTGCAGGGAATTGTGGGATATTATTCCTTTGGGGTTAAAGTTTGAGTTTTTGTCTGTGTTTTGTTGTCCGGCTGTTTTACACTATTTTGCCCTTAGTTCTTTTATCCTGTTATATTTGTTTCTTTCTGCACCATGAGTGAGAGGGAGGGAGAGAATAGATACGTTGACAACGTTGTGTGACCCAAAAGTAACGTCGCTTTTCATGATAACTGATATTCCAGTCTCCTCAATCTAACATTACTAAAATATATTACCAGTACGACACGTTGCTGGGCCATTAATTATAATAATGCAAAACCATCTGGCTGGCAGGATATAATTACTTGGCGGACCGGATTTGACCCGCAGGCCTTGATTTGACACATGTGCTCTAGAACTTGTTTGTGACATTCTACATGTTAGAAGCATTAGTGTATAAACAATGCATGTAACTCTGACTACGTAACTCTTAACCTTGTTAGTAACACATAAAAAAAGTCTGACACCACTACACGTTAGCCGCATAAGCGGATTCACAATAACACCCTACCAAATATTTTGACGGAGCACCATGTGCCTCTCAAAATCAGTAAGCAAAACCAGAATGAATCCATCTATACTGTCCGGATTACAAGGTGCACTGTAGTTTGAAAATAAAAATAAAATAAGGCTTTTAAGTTTGCCTTGTAGTACAGAAAGTGGGCTTTGCACTGACTGGTTTCTGGGAAATCCCTCCCAGGTGGAGAAATTATACATTTAGTAATAAAAAGTACAAACAGTTGAATCTTCACCTCAAGCAGGGAACTCTGATGTTTTTTTCCATCAGATTCTCTTCCTTCCTTTATCTTCAGACAAGGTTGCAACTGTGCGTTCTGCAGACTTCTCCACATTTGGCCTGGTGTTTCAGAGAAGTCATTAAGCATGAGAGCATGGAAACTTCAAACCTGTGTGAGAGCACACACTCAGTTTGTCTATCAAAGCATCACTTGTCATTTTGCTGCATATAAATGAAGTGAGATCCAAACCTAACCTTTCATCTGCCAGAGTGATTTCTTTTCGGAAAGCTCAAGTGTGCTTCTGTCATTTCTTTCCACTGTGTTTGTGAACCAGCACACTTAATGAGTCTTTTTCTAGAACTTTTGGCATTGTAGCATGCAGCGTGCTTCATGCGACTGTTTGATTATCTCCCAATCAAGTAAAGTGGAGTTTCTGCTTGTAAACATCAACAAAGAACCACCAAATCAGAGAAAAAAAAAAAAAAACTCCTTTGCCCAAACCTTTGCTTGAAACCCTTCCAGGGGAAAACGTAGCTATTCACTGAATCAGCTCTGGATGAGATGAATTATGTAGCACTGCAGTGGTGTGCTGGAACTACATGCTGGCTATCCCATTAATAGGTTTTAACAACTTGGCCTTCTCTTAGCTGACCTAGCATGGCCCCCATAGGAGATGGGGGGAGCAGGGGGGGTAGACCACTCTATCTGTTAGTGCCAAACTGTTTTCTAACCTGACTGATAATAGGATTTGACTGGCAATGACAGCAAAATTAATAATGAAGTAACTGTGATGTGGTGAGGTGGGGCCACGTTACTTGTTAAGCCAAAAACACTGTCGCTCAAACGCATTTCCCATCTATAGCAACGTTTCCAATTTGGTCTTTAATAATGCTTAAAAGACCTTGGAGAGCAGGGATAACAAAATTTCCTTTTTTTGGGATGGAACTAATCCCCAAGGTTGACATATATACTAACAACTCTTCCAGGTTCAAATATTGCACTTTAGTACCAATTTTCCATCTATTTTCCCCCCTCTCTAATATGCATTAAATATTTAGGTCTCCACAGCCCAAAGTGTTCAGTGGGACTGACTCCATAAAAACAGCTCAGTTGCTGTGGAAAATGTTCCCATCGTCTTTATGCAGGCAGGGCTGCACGGAGTGAAATATCAAAGCATGATGGGTACAATTCTAAAACAAAGACTACACACTGGAATCAGTGTTCATCTCACATCACAGAGTTTAGAGTTGAAATGGTTTTTTTGCAATGCCAGAACGAGAAGAAAGTCGGATGAAAGAAGGGGTTTGAAGGTAGACCAGCTGTCTGTCAGTGGCACAGCCCGCGTTCCTTTCATGCAGCCATTGCACTCCACCGACTTGGAGAGAGATTGCATCTTGTTTTAGGTGCAGAAGAACAGGACAGTCTGCCCTACGTCCTCTCCCACGTCATTGTAATTGTCATTAACAGTGTAAAAGACCCCCTCCTCCTTTTCTTCACCTCTTCTTCAGTTTATTGTGCTTGGTGTGGGTTTTGTATGAAATGTACTAGTGTTCCTCTTCTGTCTTTCTAACACACCCCATTTGTGCCTCTTTACTACTCGCTTTGTGTGTTGTGATGTGTGTGTTGGTCATCCTGTGTGTGTATGTGTGTGTGTGTGTGCACAGTTAACTATTGAGAAAGTCAAGCTTAAAGAGGCTCAGAGACTCATCTGGGAATCTGAAGCCAAGGTGGGTTTCATTTTGTTTTGCATGCATACCACTTCAAAACCTCACCTCCAATCAAACGTCCTTCATAATGAAGACGGATTGAATTGTGTCAAATAGTTTCTGTGATTATAGGTCTGATTTATCTTTTTCTGCATGCTCACCACTCGTCTTGTCATGCTTTGCATTTTACAGAAACACTTTTCCTAATCCTACATTCCAATTATATATGTGATCCAATTTCCATGAATAAACAGTTTGTGGGTTCTTTTATTTATTTGTTAGTTTGTTTTTATTTTTAATTAGGCATAAGTCGGGCACAACAATTTAACCACATCTCTTTCAGCCGTAATTAGCTGTTCTGCTGACCTCTATATTAAGTCCAGAGGAGTTTATATCTGAACTGGATTTGTCAGATTTTCCTTTCGTTTATAGCCAAAGATGGGGCATACTAATGTAACACAATTTACAAGTTTATCCCATTATTAACCTTTTGGTTTAATACGCTTTGGACAACAAAATAGCACCTTAAAAAAAGGTTCCTATTCGCTCAGTTTTAATAAAAACAAACAAACAAAAAAAGCATCAGGTCATTGGCTGTTTGCATCACCTCTATGAAAGCAGGGGTTTCAACACATTGTTGGTTCCAGGTGTATTAAAACAACAGCAGCTAACAAATATCAAATTTGAAATTAGAGGATGATGGGTAACATTTGAAAGAAATAAATGGTTTCTATATTTTAAACTCTGCAACTTGGTAGTTAAATATTAAATTGATTCATAAAAACAGAGAAACGTTAAATATTGTTTGATGGACCACCAAAGCAAGACCTCATCTCCATTAGGACTAAAATGAAGCGGAAATGTCAAAAACATTTGTCTTACTGCTGCTAAGTGTCTGAAACCTGCTCATTAGACAGGATAATGGTTGAAAGCACTCTTGTGTTTTGACTCATTTTGCAGACCCACTCCAATAAAAACCCAGTGTTTGGGGTTTTTAACATTGTGGCTTTTTTCTGATGATGGAGAACATATATAAAGAAAAGTAAACTTAAAATTGTGCATTTCTGGACATTTCTTTGATTTCTTCTTTATTTATGAATCAGAAACAGATAAAAAATACCATGGGGAAAAGCTTGGAGCCTTGATGTAGAACCTACTACAGCAAGCAACAAGCTCCCTGTCCTACTTTGTTCTGATGTGTCCACATGCAGACACATAGATCCACGTACGTCTTTGTTTTCCTCGTCTGAGCTGACATCTGACCTAAAACTGTATGCTGCAATATTGCTCACCGTTTGTGTTACACTGGTAATGTTAGGTTAGGGTTGTGAGGGTCTGCAAGTCAGCGGGAGAGTGTGTAAGCACATGGATGATGGGAAGTGGGGGTGGGCTTGACAGTCCTGCCAATAACTCAGAGGGGAAGTTCTACTGAACCACTGAACAAACTGTCCTAGAAAATGATCCAGGTTTTTAGATTTTGGTATAATCACAATAAAAAACAAAAAAACAGTAGGAACATTTTTACAATATATCAAAAGATGATTGGAGGGGGACTTTAAGGCTGTTTGACCCCTCAGGATTAGTTCAGTGTGATCGATGCTTGGATATGCCATGGCATTGGTCACAACCTTAAATGCCACTCAATAAAAACAGACTTCTTGTGTTCTATGCAAAGTCAGCAAAAATGCAAAAAAATAAATAAAAATCTAAAAACTTCTCAGTGGTAAACAAAAAAATAAAACAAATCACACCTCAGTGTTTTTTCACAAAACCAAAATTTAAATTTTAATTCCACCGGACAGTGGTAAAATAATAAATTAGAATTGTTGAAGGTTCCCTTGCCTGTTGAAGGTACAGCCAACTTGAGGCTTTAATATCGTTTAGTTTTTATAGCAAACACCAACAAGCTCTGCTTCTAGAGGTGAGCAAATCTAAGTATGCCCCCCTAATCAAATGCAATTCTGAATTTGAATAACTATATCTAGCTGTATGTGGATGTTATAGAAAACCTTGAAGCTTGTCTCTTCTCTAATCATTCTTCAGAGGGATTCTTGAATGCAACAATGTGCTACACCATGTTTATTTGCAGCACTGGCTCTATGATTGGTTTGCATACAGGTAAATAGAGAGATGGAGGGCCCTTGGTATGGAAACAAATTTGCTTTGATTCAGCATCTCATTTGCTTCCTTTCTCTCATATTAATCTTAAAAGATTGACAGACGTGTAATCAGTGCATGCAGGCTTCAACGAGGGGCTCAGAGCAATCAGTCTGAGGTGCTCCTCGTACAACACCTTTTTAATTTTGGCTCTAATAAACCATCTGCCAATATCATTATGTAATAAAACACTATGTAATGTCTTTAAATTTGAAGCCAATTTCATTTAAACACAAAATCAAGTGAGTGGGTAAAATGCAGGCTGGAAAATTGGTTCTGGAAATAAAGAGTGCAAATGGAAAGACTTTTGTTTAAAGCTGACTTCCAATCTGAACCCTGATGGAACAATAGAGCCTGTAATTGTAGAATTTGCATAACTTTTTTATATTTTTTTTATCGCTGCACATTTTGCTTTCAGACTTACTGTGAATTATCATCTGCTTTCTGATACTTGTTCATGTTGGGATTGTTCTGCAGTGACTGTGTGGTTTTATTAGAGTCAGATTAGTTAGAAATACTGTTAGTATGATTGCCCACCAATGTACGGCTCTTGTTTAAAGACTTTACTACAAAGCAAAATCATTTCTTTCTATAAAAGGATAAAAAGTAGTTGATATTATTAAATCTGAGCTAAAGCATTTTTCCTTCACCAGTTAAAGTTAAGGCAAGTTACTTTTTCTTCATTTTGTCCTTTTTTGGGTGGGCTTTGATTAGCATGATGCTTCAGCTCACTCTTTATTTAATTTTGTTTATTGTTTAAAAGTAGTAAAAATGTTATGTTTGAAGAACCAAATAAACATTTTTTACATTCAATCTTCCTGAACTGTGGCTATTTTCCAAATTCACTCACTACTCCCAAACCCCCAAAAGACAGCACAAGACTATCCATTGTCCTGGATTTGAATACTTAAAAAAAAATGTTTAATTTAAATGCCAAGTTCAGCATCACCCATTTGCCAAAGTAAAAGTGCAATGCATTGTGGTCTAAATTTGCCAATCTATTCAGCATCGATGCACACTGCTTTTTTAGCTGAGACTTCTGAAAAATTTCCAGGCCACTGGATTCTTGAAATGATGCTTTGTGCACCCCTCCCTACAACATAGCGAATGGCCTTTATCGTGCACTAACAGGGGGGTAGTGAGGTAATTTGGACCCAGGTGAAATGTAGCATCCAATGTACTATAAGCTCTGATTACAACAAACTACACCTTCAGCTGATTTTTGTTAGCTTTGACTAAAAAGCTTTAAAATGAATGAGGCTTATTTGGAAAAGGACACAGTGAAGACTTGCTTTGTTGTCCCTCATCTGGAATCTGCTGTTAAAAAACAACTTCAGTTGTCAAAATTGGGATTATTACATTATCATGACATTATAAATGAGTAATGTAGAATCTGGCTGCATGTTATAACGTTAGATATAACATCTATATAGTTGTTATCATGTCAGCAAAGCAAGAAAATTCTTCTCTATGAAATTGTGGTTAATTTCTTTCCAACATGAGACTCGAATCAAACCGGAGTCTTCCTCACTGCTTCTGCGTCTGTAACACCACTCGTCTTCTGCTGCAGATCGCTGCAGGCCCAGCGGCAGCTGGAGCCCCGCCTCCTCCACCTTTACCTGGGGCTGCAGCCCCTCCCCCTCCTCCGCCTCCTCCCCCACCTGGTGGATGCCCCCCTCCACCTCCTCCGCCTCTCCCCGGCCAGGCCAGCATTCCCCCGCCACCGCCGCCTCCTCCGCCACCAGGTGGAGGGCCCCCACCTCCTCCAGGATGTGGGCCGCCACCTCCTCCTCCTCCTTTTGGAGGCCTCGGCGGGCCTCCGCCCCCCCCTTCAGCACCTGTCGTCAAACTTCCTTATGGACTGGAGCCGAAGAAGACCTACAAGCCAGAAAATGTGATGAAGAGGGTCAATTGGACAAAGGTATGGTTTTCTTGGATTAAATGAAACCTTTTTCTCATGAAAGAGCCTTGTTTTGAGAAAAATTATCCTATTTTCTGTTTTGCAGGAAAAATACATTTTTAAAGACATTTTTTTAATTGTAAAATAATCTTAAGAAATATGTTTTAATGTATTAATGAATTCTTGGAAAGGCATTTTTTTCTTACCCCATTGGTACATTTTTTGAATTTCATTTAAAGTAAAAAGATTACAATTTTACACAATTTTGACTTATTTCTAGGGGACTTGTTTTTGCTGTTATTTAAACTATTGAGGAAAATGACACTCACTAGTTTGCATCAGCTATTTATTGGCCATAGGCTACACTATATGAATCTATGCACTCATTTTATAAAACATTAAACAATTTCTAAAGCTTAAATGTGCTTGAATGAACACTTTCTTTGAATAATTGGAGGATGACTTGGTTGTGTAACGTGCCATTACCCATGCAATAGATAATTTACCACTTGCCCCAGAAATTTGTAGCATTAATGTTGTAGTTATTTACTGCAACTTGTGTGACTCTTTAGTCTTCAAAAACAAAATGTAAAAACAATTCTTTTGAGGTTCTGTTGGTGAAGCGAGTCATTTCAAATCGCTTTGGTGGATTTAAAATTTAATTTTCCTTAAACTGCGTTAGTTTTATTTTGCTTCATTTTTCTAATATTAAAATAATTGAACAAATCTGGTGCAATACCAGCTATTACATACTGTAGGAAATATATGTAGTGCTCACAAAGTTTAAAATAGGAAATCAACCAACATCTGTCTTATCTGTGACTCAAGCATCTGGTAAAATCTTATAATTATGCTTTTTATTTATTCTGAATGTCATTTTCAGCAAGGTGACGGTCAACAGATGCTGCAGCACTGATCCAGAGAGAAGTTGGTTGCGATGTATTTAAAAAGTATGACCCCCATGCCACTTTTTCAATCAATCAAATAAATGAGAAAAGAGAGGACATTTTCCTCAGAAGCTACAGTCAATTTTACTTTTAGGAAAGCAAAGATAAAAGTTTCACAGAAAAAAAAGAGTACCTATAGACTCCAGAAGAAACGCACTTGATCAAGAAGCTCAAGAAGGCCGAGCACATTTAGTCACCTGACTTCAACTGCAACAGTGAATGAACCTTTTAAATTCAAACACATTGGAAGTTAACATCTATTTGTGTGAATAGCAGTCTAGCTGAATATATGGGTTGCTGCATCCTTGAAAATGGATTAACCTGGAAAAATGTACACGGCAGCTTTATATTTGTCTGAACTTCCATCCATACATTTTCTTAACCTGCTTCATCCCTTTTGGGGTGGCTGGGTGCCAGTGCCTAACCTGGCTACTGTTGGGCGACGGCCGGTTACACCCTAGACAGGTCAGCCTGTTGCAGGGCCACACAGTCACACACTCATACACACCTGGGAAAAGTTAGAGTCTTGGAAGTATGTTCTTCGACTGTGGGAGGAAGCCGGAGAAAACCCACGCATGCACAGAGAGAACATGCAAACTCTACACACAAAAAGGTCCCAGCTGCGATTTGGACAAGGGCTTTCTCGCTGCAAAAGCCACTGATATAACATTTATTCAACAACAAACTAGGAAGTAATAAGTTAAAGAAAAGAAAAAACGGAATTTGAAGTCAGAGCTGACAATTCAAATTAATATTCAGTTTATTATTATTATCAATATTTGAATTAAAATTCCTCTTAAGCATGCGTCTGCAAAGTGATATGTAATATATAATTAAATTGCCACTAGCAGGTGCAGCAGTATAAGACATCTGAATGGTAAAGTAAAAATACACTTTGAACAAATGAAAACAATTAGGTGGATATTTTGACATTTCATGAAGCTTGTTAGCACTTGCCAACTGAATGTGTGAGAAATCATACTATATTTACAGCCACAAATGTGTAGCTATAAATGCAGCTTCAATAGATACAGTTACAAATGTTGTTGGATCATTCAACTTAATACATTTGTTAATTAAAGAATGAAGATGCTAACATTTGTGATGTTTTTCTGCCTTAGTCACTTGAATGAGAGATTAGACATTCAGTATAATATCATTGTGCCATTTTCTTTTTTAAACCTTTTATTATATGGATATTCAGGGCTGAAAGTTAGCCGGTCCGGTCCAGTACTGCGTAATGTTCTAAGATCTGGCAGGGGTATGCTGTACCGGCTAAAACATCGCTGCTCTTTGCTGCTTTAGCACTCATTCAAATCTGGGGGCTAAAATTGCTCCTAATGCCACCAAAACTGCGAACCAGGCAGCGTTCTTTCTCATTCTTTCAGCGTCTGTGGTTTTTAGCGTCTTATCATCACTAAAAAATGGGATTTACGTCCCTCTCTCCTCTCACTATCCAATAATTCTCTCACTTCCCTAAACCAACACATTGAGCATGCGTGTCTTACAGGGTACGTTTGATTTGTTGTGTGGGGACACTTAATTCATTCACGGTCAAGGAGGCATATTTATGTGCAGGCTGGAGGTTGGTTAGTTTGCAATGGGGCAAGAAAAACAATAAATGATTCTTACAATTCCTGAACACTATTGTGATTGATAGTTCAAGATAAACCTCAATGCAAGGGTAGAAGTAAAACATGCGGGGGAAAAAAATTATGTTTGAAAAAGCCATTGAAAAAAAATGCAGGGAAAATGGAAAATGAGACAGAAAGAGGTGCATTTCCTACATTTATCCTTAACTGCATTTATCTGTAGTGCTGTAACGCTTCCTTTTACAATTCTTATCGTAATTAGTGGTTGCTAGGGTTGTGCCGATGGCCGATACCATCGTCCAAAATGGACGATACCATCGTCCAAAATGGACGATACCATCGTCCATCGTGATTGCTGACTGACATCACGATGGAGAGACACCATCGTGATGCCACGCCCCCGCCACGCTGCGAGTGGACACCATAAGCCGCGGTTACATGTGCAAAATATCTTGATCGCATCAATGGTCGGATTAGAATTCAACCTTTTACATGGGCCCAGAAAATATTTTTCCGATTATAACAAACGTTCACATGGGGTCACACTTTCGGTCGGAATAAATCATTTGCACATGCGCAGTAGTGTTTAAAAATACTGGAAGAGGAAATGAGTTCCGCTGTGAGGCTACATACATAGATATCTGGCAGCTCCGTAATATCCTAGATGATCTGCTAAACCTGCTTTCATCAATGTTACAGTTATTATGAAGCGCCTGTTCGCTCATCGTTTTATTTTTAATCCGTGTGGTCAGTGCTTTTTCTGTTGAAGATTGGAGCCGGAAGAAGCCAGGGCTAAGAGAGGCTAACACGCTAACAACATTTAGCCTTTGATGAACATAAAATCCATGCGGGAAATGCTGCAATCTGCAGCTTGGCTGCATGTAAATATGTGGGAATAACATCAGCCTTTATTTTGTCAGGACACGACTGGAAACACAAATTCACTTGATTGTTTGAATGGTTTCTAAGGACTGAGCGACATTTCTGCTTTGAAAAGCTCACACACTGCCCCAAAGCCGCTATGTGGTGGTTGTGCCCGGACACACTCTTTTACCGGACGACCCGGTTCTCCTGAGTTCGGTAGCTCGTTCACCTTGAGCTGCGGGACGGATCACAGTCCGAAGTCTCTCACACATTGCGCACACGTAACAAAGCATCCTCCCTTCCACTCAAACACAAAGTCCGACTGCTCTGCTTAGAGACACGGTTGCTCCGTCCACCGGTCCACTTGACTTATCAAGTGTAGGAGCGGACTTCTACTTTTCTATTTTGTTTGTAATTTTTTAATTTTTTTGTTAAAGTCACTTCCCTCAGTTTATACTGGATCATCGCGGATTAGTCATTAGTTGGGAAACAAAATGAATGAAGTAAATAGTACCAGCATAAACAAAAATGTACTTTCCCCCTGTGTATATGTAAATATGTGCTCACCCAACCACACATGGTGTCCATTTTCTATAGACATGGTCTTAATTTGATTTGAAAATGTCTTAACTTTAACATCTTGAAATCTGTTGATACAATGTTTATGTAGGTTTTTTGCATCAAATTGTGCCTAAGCCTATTAGATTGACAGAATGAAGGGAAACAAGGATGCATTGAGATGTAGAAAACAAGTTCAGTTGCACAGTTAAAGCTCACTGGTAGCTCATTAGATCAAGTTTGAACCGCCTTCCCCCAGACATGAAAAGGCCATTTTCATTCTGCTCAGGCTTCACAGGAAAATCCCACATCCACTCAATGGACTGAAAGTTCAGTTACAAGCTGTTAAGAAAATTATTGAACAAAATCCTTTGGTTTAAACCACTGCCAGATGAATATATTACCAGTCTCACTATGATTTAGGTGACCCAGATAAACAACTGTTGCAAAAGAAAACTACTAATAAGATGGACATTTTTAATGATGTCTGTCTAGACTCAGGGATAACTTTGGGATAAGCTTTTTTAAAATTCAGAGACTCTTCTGTGCTTCTTGAGCTGTAGGTTTTTGTTCAAGAATCAACATTTTAACCAGTCAACTCAAAACACCATAAATAAAAAAAGAAAAAGTGTTCTTAAAATGTATGTCTTTAAATTCAAGTGCACCGATGCCACTTGTTTTGGTAAAAACGGGGATGCAAACAAAAATAATGTATGTGGCTTAGAGATAGAGCAGCTGCCTTGTAGTCCCAACCTCCAATTAGGTTTGGTGGTTTGAAAAAAAGAAAGAAAAGAAAGATGCCCTATTGACTGAGAATTTGTTCACACAATATTCTTTATTAACAAATAAGAGTAACAAATAACTACTACCTATCTAACTAATGAACTAACTATATAGGTGTTGTAGAATCCCTATGCGTATGTGTGTCAGCGCGCTGTGTGTGTAGGAGGAAGGAGTACACACGAGTGTGTTGGGGGTACGTGTTGATTCTTCTGCAGTGGACCGCTCTCGAGCTGCACGCGAGGCTTCACCTATGCTCTCTGGTACAGACATCTTCTCAGAATATTATATATTCTCCAGTAATAAACGAGACTGCAGACACTTTGTCACCTTTGCGGTAGCCATGAAGCCTGACACCCATGAAGAACGCGGGGCACTTAAAAACGCACGCAGCTTGTAATGGAAATGAATACAATAGAAATTAATAATTAGAACGCAGTAAATTTGTTGTATTTCCTTGCGAGACGGAAACTTCTGTTGTAGAATCAATGAGGATTTGTTTCTGAAACCGCTCGCGTGTCTGTGTGTGTGTGTGAATAGAGGGAGTGACAGCTGTGCGCCGGTAAGAGGTGAGAGGTGCGGCGCAGGGAGTGAAGGAGAACAGAAATAAAAGGTTTCCCCCAGAAACCCTTGAAGTCTGAACACAGGACTAGCAGAAAAATTAAATTATCAGCAAAGATGAATGTGTTTAATGTGTTGATTATAGTTCCAACCACGCACCATATGCAGAACTTAAAAAAAAAAAAGAAAAAACAAACCTTCAAAAAATAATACAGTGCGGTGATAATGTGATGACCTCATCAACAACAACAGACAAGATGACTAATGCTGCAATACATAACTTTCTAACTCAGTTGGATTTTTTTTAATCAAATATTTTCTTTCTTCTTTTTTTATCAAATATTTTTTTCTTTCTTTCTTTCTGCAGTTATCGTCACACCCATAGCAGTAACTACCAAATGCTAGATGGGTTTGTTTATGCTTAGGTCACCTTTTCACAGTCCTGCTGCTTCTTTCAGAGTTTAAAATCTTTGGCCTGTCTTACTATGTAGGTGCAAGGCTGCATCTCAGAGTCTTTGCTGTCTCATCCTCAATTTGAACCGTGGTGGGTGGGTAGGTGGGGGTGGGGGGGACGAAGATGTGGAGCTTTGATGTGTCTAATCACTCTCCCTTTTTATTGGGTGCTGCCATATTCACGTGGTTTGTCATCACATAAAGACCTTCTGTCTCACTTTTATGTTTTGTTCTTTTCTTTTATTACCGTCTCATTTGCCACTCGGCTGCAAAGTATGCCTCACAAGGTCATGACACAAACCCCCTTCTTCCAGCCAGAAGAACGTTTGAGTGGCGGGCTGATGGAGCGACGGTTTCTGATTGTGCTGATAATGGAATCCTTGTGTCATTGCAGATAGTGCCTCAGGAAATGTCAGAGAACTGCTTCTGGATCAAAGTCAAAGAGGAGAAGTTTGAGAATCCTGACCTATTTGCTCAGCTTTCCCTCTGCTTTTCCTCACAGAGTAAAGGTAAAGAGGTGTCATCTTTTTCCATTCCAGCCTTAATTAATGTTCACACACATGCTTCATTTAGCCTCTGGGGCAACAGTTACTAAGACACTTTCATCTTGTGACAGCAATTTTTTCTCACTGAAATGTTAATTATCTTAGAACCAAGCGTTTCTTTCAATGCATTTGCACACCTCTTCTGTATCTTCTCAGTTCAAGTCTCTCTGCCAATTAGGGCTACAGTGTTCTTGCTGTGGTGCAGTTATGTTTGTCAAAAAGCCTCACCGCTGCACATTACATTTGGTTTTTTGTGCCCATTGAATAGTTCTAAATCTCCTTTTTTATGTACTTAGATGTGTACGAGTGCACAATGTTGAACTTGCACATGAATGTGTGAAGCCATTGCAGCTACGCTTGATTTGCTTTTTGCCTTTTCCACTTGAGTGGACCAGCCCCCCATCGGGGGAGATCCGAGGGTTTTGTGAAGGAAGCTCTAAGAGTTTAGTTGTCGTGGACAGTTTGTCTTTCAGATACACAACCTCGGAGCCTAACTTGCTGATAAATAACAAAAGTGGTGCAGTGCAAGTGTTTGTTTTCTTCTCTTTTTTTTTTTTTTGGTTGGTGGAAGAGGATATATGAAAGCACTTGATGTATCCCCCATGACAGTTTGATTGTTTTCTGCTTTCTTGTCAGTGGAGTCGTGCATTTGTGTGTGTGTGTGTGTGTGTAGCTCACCCCTCCGATTCCTGCAGCAGTGGGACAGGAGAAGTCAGCGCTTCCGTGCTGTTAAGCACAAAAACAGTCAAATCGTAGCTCTGTCAGCAGCATGTGTGAACATAACTATTCAGAACCCTCCAAGTTTTTCCCTCACACCCGCCGTCTGTTTGGACGCCCGTCAGCCTACCAGCACTTTAAGGCTCTGTACTTCTCACAACCCTCAAGTCTGCAAACTAGATTCATCTCTTTTTTTTTCTTTTTTCTGTGCTGCGGAATAAATAGCAATTTTCTCCAGGCTGCTGCAAGGTGATTTGCCTGCAGAGTACAGATGGAAGACGGATGGGCGTTGTAAAGAACAGTTGTTGCAAAGTGTAATGAAGTGACATGGATAGTGATGGTAGTCTCTGTAGTCGGCGTCTGCAGTGCACCGTCATATATGAACATCCTCAGAAACATTGCAGATGGAACCGAAGACTTAAGCAATCGAATGAGTGAAATCTTTTCAGATTTATCATGCATTTTATTTGAAGACCCACTCCAATAAAAAATGGGTTTTTGGTGTTTTTAACATGTTCTTGTGTTATTTTTATGACGATAGAGGACAAATGTAACTGGGCAGAGTGAGCAGGCTACAACCTCCCTGCTCTGCCTTTTTGTTATGCATCGACTCATAGACGACTAGATCTACGTACTTCTTCGTTTTCTCATCCCAGCTGACATCTGTGTTAAAACTTCACAGCTGGATAGATCCAATATTGCTCGCTTTTTCCGTTGCACCGGTATTGTTGGGTTGAGTTGTGAGGGGCTGTGAGCGTGTAAACAAAAATGTCTCAGCAAAGTTGAGGGGAAAGGGGGGTGGGGGTGTCTTAGAAAACAGCATACTGGTAATCATTATTAAAAGACCACTGGGAACGCTTTTCCAGTAGATAAAAAGATGATATTTTAAAGATTTCAGTGTTTGGATTTTGATATAAACTACATCTTTCCTGTTTAGCATGCTTATTTGTAGTTGAGATCCAAAAAGCCATTTTTAAATACTACATGAAATTCCCCTTTTCACCCTGTGGGATTCAGAAAAAATCTCTATAGATAGTGCACGTTCCCGCTGGCATGGTAGAAATTCCTGATCCAGCATTTCCCCCTGGAGTTGTCCCTTTCAGGATCCCTATCAATTACCCCTGCAGTGGCTTCACTGAATCAGCTCTTTTTCCTCTATTGTTGGAATGGAGCATGATTTTCTCATGAATGAAAAATGCTGTTTAATGTTTGATATCCACCAACCCCCCCGCGCTCCCACACACACACACAAACACCCACCCACACGCACACACACATGCACACACAGTGGAGTTGAAAGTCAATGTGAGAAAACTTTGATGTAGCTTGCAATGCAGAAAGTATACTAGAATAGATTTTCTTATAATGATGTTCTGGTTCATTTGTTCTTTTTGCCGTGATCAAATATGAATGTACACAGTTGTTGTAGTTAAACATTTTGTCAACGGCGTCCTTTTTTTTAAATATCATAAAACATATTTTTGTGTATATTTGTGCTTGAACTGAAGTTACTTTGTTTAAGCTAAAGTAGGGCAGTCTTGAGTTGATTTTGGGGGTTTATCCAGCGTGTCTGAAGCTGAAGTGATAATTTCTCAAATTCTCATTGTAGCAACACACCATGTGTCCTTTGTGCTGATTTGACATAGAAATTGCTGGTGAAAATCACCCTTTTATGTAAAGCGCACACAAACACCACTTGAGGACTTTTACTTTGCTGCTTTTTTTTTTTTTTTATGGTCAATCTTTGTCACAAGATGTGGTTGTTTGTCTGTAAAGCGCACTTTTGGTACCTAGTGTATTGTGAAAGATGAGGCAAGAAGGTGTAAATGCTTTCCCTGCAGAGCTGCCCAAACAACATGGTTCCAAAAAGGCTCCTGTTATCTCTACCTTCCTTGGGATTATTGCTTGTTGCTTGCATCGTCGAGGAACACTTTTGCCAGTAAATGGGGGAAGAAAAAAAGAAAGAAATCACTTTAACATCTACCAATTTTCAGCTGCTCGTTGCTTTCAGAGCTTTCTAAAACAACTGACTGTCATCTCCCCTGTTGCTTTTATGGGTCTCGCTGTTTAATGAGTTTTACCAAGAAAAGAAATAATCAAGACAGATTTTAAGTTCAACTTCACCCTTTTTTTTATTATGTGACTTGATGGGACACCAGAAAGACATCAGAGCTGTGTGTCGAAGGTTCAGAAACCAAGGCAGCACCAGGTGTTTTTTGTTAGAAAACTGCAAGAATTGCTGATAAAAATCCATAATACTCATCTTTATGACAGGATTGGTAATATTGTCTACAATAAATGACGTCGACTAATCAAAATAGCCTGCAACTGTTCCCTAGTTGCAGATAGAAAAGGTTCACTCAGGATGGAAAGCATGCAGAAATGGACGGACTCGTTCAAAATGACTGTGTTTAAAGGCAACATAAAGGCCAACAAGGGGAAAGGGGGGAAAAAAATGAAGGAGGCTGAGAATAGGCTATCAGTGCACTCATTCAATTGCTTTGCATCTTCCAGAGTACTAACTGCTCTGTTCACACATGAGCTCCTCTGGATATTTTCATTACAGCTTTATAGTAGTGGCTTTAATGGGTAAATGCTGCAAAAAGTCTCGTCTGTGTTACATGGACATCTGCATTTTAAGTGCGTTAAAAAAATTGGAGGAGTGCACTTCTGAAATAGATCCTGACTTTACATGTTATCAGAATGGCTCTCTGTTTTTCTTTTCTTTCTTTTTTCTTCTTCTCATTTTTGTTTCCTCAACAGCTGGACCAATGTTTCTGTCTGTTACATTGTGTAGATTAGGACAGTGGATCAATTCTTACTATTTATTCTAAAAATATCAGAATGGTTGCTAAATGTGTGTATTTTTACTACACAAATTCAAAGGAAACTAATGTGTTTTTAGTACCATACTTTTTACCTTTTCTTTAGAACAGAAGAGCAGAATCAACAACACATAGCAGATAAAAATACACATATTTTGAAATACATTATATTCATCACTTTAAACCGTCATTTTTTCTGTTAACTTGAGCAGTAAATAAAACAAAAATATCACTTTTACTTTGCATCATTTTACAACAAATCCTGAAAATGTCCTCCACAGTTTTTCCATCCTCAAAGTTTAGGTGACTACAGTTCGAGTAGATAGATGAGAAGAAGAGCCTGAATGAAGACACAGCAACCCCTACTTTAAACTAAAGTGACAGACTTGTTTGCATCTTTAGAGGAAATGATCACAAGATCTTTGTTATATTCTTAAATTCATATTCATCATATTTTTTAAGTCTGTTTTTCTATTTCATTTTATTGTATTATATTGTTTTTTTTATATATTTAAAACACTTGTTTTTTTTTCTGAACTTATTTCAGTGAGCTGAACTTCTGATCTTTTTATTTTAATTTATGAAAAATATCTCAATAGCTTTACTTTATAAACGGCAAGACAGGTTTATTTATATAGCACAATTCGTACAAAAAGTAATTTAAAGTTTTTTACAAAACAGAAAAATGCTTTAAAATCACAATACAGAACAGTACAAAGATTAAAAACATACATAATCATTATAAAATGGACTTTAAAAGAAAGGAAAGGGAAAAGAAAATGAAAAGAGGTGTTTAGCCGTTGTAAACACGGCTAAACAGGAATGTTATAAGTCTAAATTTATAAATGAGAAACTATTGACACAATTTACTTCCATTGATGGTAGCACATTCAGTTTCTTTAGTTTATTTACTTTAAATTCAACAATATTATTAATTTTCATGCAACAATTACATCACCTCAAGTGTAATTTTACTACATTCTACAAGATTTATAAAGATTTCAAATCAGCGATCTTGAATGTAGCAAATATGAATCCTTGAATTTTCGGGAACAATATCCAAGTATTCGGATAGTCGTTACAGCGTTGGTGTGGATCCTTTTCATTCAGTGTTTATGTGGGGGAATAAAAGTTGAAAATGAGTAGAAAAGGTTCACCTCAGCTACTAACGACAACTCAGGTTTAGCTGTAGAGCTGCTTGGTATTTTGTGATCATAAATTTGTCACCGCCCACACACAAAGATGATAATCTGTTATTGCAGAGAGATCCCTCCATTTTCTTCTGACACTATCCCTATTAGTGTGGAAGGCAGCCAACAATAACATATTATTATAGGTTTAAACACACACACAAACACACACACACACGCACACCAATGTGTTTAAAACATGGACTTCTTGGTCTCTTTTTGCTCTTTTCTCTGCCTTTGCCGTGTCCCCTCTTTCTATACACTCCTCTCCATTGACTCTGGGGCCTTTTTTTTTCTTTTTCTCTCATCTCCCCACAGTTGGCTTTATCAATCAGTGGGTTGTGCCACTTGGGATCAAATCAGATTCACTCTGGGATTGAATGTGTGTAGCCATGGCATCCTGCATTTGAAAGCCAATTCATTCAACTGGAACTTTGCAGTTCAATTTGAAACAAGATTGATGTTGGCAAACTTCACACCGCCTCTCTTCCAAAATGTTTCCTCCATTGGCCGCATCAATTGCTGACACACAAAGGGCATATGCCACTTTGTAATGGTGATGTCTGGGCTTCTCCACAGAAACAACTCGGAGAATCAGAAGCGATTCTCTGTTTCTCCCCAAATGTTTCCTCAAATAGAGGCTTTCTTTTTGATTGACTTTACCTGCCGGAAGTCTCAAAATTGGGCAGTCCATCATTATTTAAAATATTATTTGTGGGATTTTTTTTTTTATTTTTTTTTATTTTTCTGCTTTGGGATAAAGCTCTATTTTAATGTCCATGGTGTTATTTTTAACTTTTTAATACTGTCGAGCTTACTAATGTACATTATTTTTGAGAGGTAAACGGCTCTCAAAAAAGGTTGGAAAAAAAAAAAGATGGATATTATTGTAAATATACTACCATGGCTGACGTGTAGCTGTGTTTTTTTTAACGTGTTATTAACTTTGGAATAAATTTAGGAGCTAGAATTGTCAGTAATGTTTGCTTTAGCGGGATCAATCTGTTTTTTTTACGTGTTGCAAACAAGGTGGGGAATTAAAGGTATTGTCTAGAAACTATTGTGGCTAACGAATCTAATGTGTTAAATTGCAGTGTGTTACTAGAGTTCCTGTGAACACAGTCATAAAATCTCACTGACTGACAGATTTATCTGTGATTCTTGTCTGGGTTAATGTGCCTAGTTTGGTGCGCCTCATATGTGACATTAATAGTAGAAAATAGACCATGCATTGACCGGTGCACCTTTTAATCCAATGCACCCTATAGTCGGGAAAACACGGTAAATAACACAAACTCTTTAACACAACGTAAAATCTTTGACGCTTTCTACAATCGTGAATCTGCAGTTTTAAGTAAAGCAGCTTTTCATATCGACTTTGCACTAATGTTCAACAATTGCCTAAAGTACAGTGTTACATACCGGCCCAAAGACGCTATATCTATTACATAATAAATTGATTTACATTGATTGCATAAGCACCGGTGTAAAAAGGGGGACAAAAAACCTTATTTTTTATTTCTTTGTATCAAATTTTCTTTTTTTTTGTTTTCGAGTTTTCAGTAAGAGTTTAACTTAAGATATTTAAGACAGACTACATTTTCCATTAAGATCCCGCCTATTTTATAAAGAACCAGGATAATTTTTTTCTGCAATAATAAGAAATAAAAGCCTTTATTCGAGATACTTTTATTGTGAAATATCTACCTGAAAACCATATAAAATGTAGGAGCGACAAATCCAAAGTTGTTGGGGTTAAGTGAATCCTTGTAAGCAGTGGTGCACTGTTCAGTATCTGCATTCAGTCTGAATTTGTTGTCATTTACAAAAAGTTGGTGATATATTATTACTGCAGTGGGGTTGTAGTAATAAATAATTAAACGTGCTTGATAAAGGAGAATCCACAATAACCACTTCATACTAAATTAATAATCACTTTTTTCTGTTCTTATCATTGTAATTTTTTATTATTTTTGGTCCATTGATGTAATTATTTTAAAGCTTTAGACAGCGTATAATTATGTTTTTACACTGGGGTTATTGAATATGCAATAAAGATTTTTTGTTTATTTTTTATGATACAGCCTTGAGAAAATATAATAAAATAAAATAATGTAACCTCCGAGGAGGTATTTTACAACTCTCTCGCAAATCCCAATTTATTCTTTACATAGCAATGAACCACAATGTGGGTATCTGTCTTTTTTTTAGCGTTGTTTTTTTGTTGTGCATTAGCCAGAAAGGTCATCTGTGGGAATTCACCCTGTTGTAAATCCTGCCTCTTAAGTGTTGCCCGCACACTCGTCTTCTCCTTCATTCCAGAGGATTTGATCAAATCCTTCTGCACTTTTCTCCACTCTGACACCTTTTGTCCCTTCACTTACCCACTGTCCCCGCACTTCTGCCTCAGACGTGCGCCCTCCCCAATCAGCCATTGTGGCAAGGGCGACAGATTCCCAATCCCCGCTACAAAGCCTCGGCAGCGGGGGGGTAATGACCCAGCCACTATGACTGTAATGATGGAATCAGTGGGGGGTATAACTGTCTCTCCGACTCCCTAATAAGTCCCCTAATAACTCGGTTAACATCAGGGGTGACCGGATCAAACGCACTCGCCGAGTCTCCGTCAAAAAACTCGTGCTGACCTGCAACCTGTGCATTTTGACCCCCACAGTGCTGATCCACTGGTGTTAATTCTTAAAGCGTCAAAGCAAATGCTGCAACACAAATGCTTCTATGTGCATTCTAATAGGCTTTTATGAACTTACAAAATGTTCTATTGATTTAAATAAAAATATTCAAATACTTAAAAAAAAGACTTTTTTTTTCCTTTGCAATGTAAGAGGCTTAATTTAAGGATTTCAGGCTCTTCCGCCCGCACTGGGATGGGCTCATTTTCTTGGCGCGTGCACGATAACAAGCTTTAGATATTCTTTATGTCAGCACGTTGGCCTTGGTGGAGTTTATTTATTTCTTTTTCTTATTTTCCCTGTAGAATGAAGCTGTTTATTGTTGACTGTGTTAATTGAGAGAGTAGAGCCTACGCCAGGCGACTTCCTCTGCTTATCTCACTCCTGGGCTTATATTCCGGGTATCAGCCATTCTCTTGTCGACTTCTTTTTACCACACAAGCTATCGGCATTTGGGATAAAGCTAACATTACGGTGACCTTTTTCTTGTCTCAATTCTTCAGTCTTAAATACTGGATTGAAATTATTTTATTTATGTATTTATTTTTGGGTAAAAAACAAAGCAGAAATACTGTTATCTTTTTCTGATAAAAGAAAAAGAAAACTGAAACTGCAGCATTTTGCTCAGCCTGAAAGAAAGGCTGGTCATTAATTGTTAGTGCAGGCAGGAGACCTTTGTCTCAATAAAACATAAAACACAACCCCCCCTAATGTTCTTTTTCTCCCAGTTTGGGGCAGTTGGCTCACTGTGCATCTCCCAGGTCAGCCCTTTTCTCGGATCATTCCTGCTTGCTTTTAACGTATTACTCACGGATGAAAATGAAGATCTTAAATATTAATAATGAGTAATTGGTTTATTGTAGGGTGTTACATTTAAGTGTGCAACTCGGAAGCACGAGAGACAGATTTCCTCTCATTCCCACCTCAGCTCGCCTTGCTGTGATGTCCCACTGATTTTAATCTTCTCTTCTCAGATGAGAGCCATTCTTGCTATCACAGTGCACTTTAACTTTCGCCCCCTGAATGGTAGCTGACTTTGATACCTGCCGCTTGCAGCCTTGCCACGGCAAACCCTGCTAACTTTTATGTGTCTTGAAGTATGATTCAGCCAAACCTTCTATTGAAACACCCACTACAATCAGTTTTTGATCTATTTTAACAATGTTCATCGATTGCTTTGTCCTTTGGATCATAAGTCGCTCCAGAATATATATCGCAGCAGCCAAAACGAAAGCATAATTAGGAAAAAAAATCATATATAAGTCGCACTTCTGGGAGAAAGTGCATCGTTTCTGAACAAATCCGCCAAGTGAGGCGTTCACACCAAACGCAAATGATGTGTCCAAAAATGTGTTCATAAACTAGACGCTCCCGTGGAGTGTGGGAGACGCCATCGTTTGCCTCATTGCTGCATGGTTACATTAACTGTATATATCATTTACAATGCATTGAAGACATGGATGGTGTTGAGAGATGAGGTCTCTTTATTTTAAAAAGCTCTAAAAATGATGAGTGAGCACGTCTCCATGGGTGGGTTCATGAGTTCATTCAGCCTTTTCTTTTTTTGGGGGGGATTTACCTCCAGATGTAGGAGCTGACGGTTTCAGCTCTTGCTTTCCCGTATTAGTCCGATAATGTAATAATGCCTCGATGCGAATAAGAAAAATATCATAAAGTTCAGGAGGAGAAGAATCAGATCCTCCTCCTGATTTAGGGATGGGGCTGCTTCTTCTGCGTTGCGGTCAGTAGCAGATACTGATGCACACACCTACAGAGCTCTTTTGGACTGTAACAAAATGAGTAAATGGGCTGTATATCAATGAAGATTCTGTTTTTAAAATGGCATCTGCACTTATTGTGTTTTCCAGATGTCAGGATTCAACTTCAAGATAAATAAATTGTAATTTTTGTTGTTGTTCTTTTTAAATAAAAAATAATTTAATTTACTGCCATTATTGTTTACTGATTAAAGACGGTCTATATGGTCATAAAGAGCTCTGTTAGTGCTGTCTGTGTCCGTCACATTGAGCCGTGGCTGCCAGCTTGCCTAATTGTGGGATAAGATTCTTTTGTGTCCAAGTGGTTATTAAAATGTTTTGCTTTAAGAAAAGAAAAAAAGGGACAGTCAGCATAACAGGAAAATCTCCTGTGGAACTTCATTAACTTAATGGGAGAATATGGAGGGCTTACCATGTCCAGCTCAGAACTTTAATTGTTCACTATGTGGAAAACAAATGGAAAAGCACCAATCATACTATACGTGTTTGTAAAGATATGAGGAAAATTGAACAGTGCATAGCTTTCTTAAGAAACCTGCTTTTCCTTATGACAGGTACACCTGCAAACCTGATTTTCTAAAGTACATTTCTGATAGGAAAAACTGGCTTCCTCTACGAACTCTTTTGCATTGCAAAAGCTTCTGGCGCTCAACTTTTAAAGGAGAAGAACTACTTTGTGTTGTTGAAGCTCACCCACTGAAGTTCAGTTTTAAGTCAGAAACCAACATTTTACAGCCTTTACGCTCCCTTTGTCTTGTAACTTTTGGCAAATAACTGCTGGAATTATTTGTATTTGTTTTCTAACTTTTGCTACCAAATCACAAGATATCGTAATATTCTTTTTGTACTTTCGGAGCTTTGACCAAACTTGGAATCCCAGTGGGGTTACACCAGTAGACCCCACAGAGGGTTTATTTCAGAGCAGAGTCTGTCTACTGGAATAGTTTACTTTGTTTGGCGGGTGTAAAACCTCACCAGTGATCCAACAAGACAAACACTGCTCCGGGTATTAATGTATAATTCTAAAGGTTATCTTAGCGTTTTGTTTATTTAGTTATTTTCTTGGACAGAGTTTGTTTTGGGGAATACTGCAACCAACTGGGCAGCTGTTATAACTGTGTTTATTCCAGGGGGTTTGCATATATATATATACATATATTTTTTTTAACTGAGTTATTACCCTTGACACTTTAGTTTGCATATTTTAGTATCATTTTCCAAAAGGCTCCAAGTTTCAAAGAAATACATCAATTGTTTGTTTTGCAGTGAGGCAAGTCTTTTTGGTCAATTTTGTTCAAAAAAAACGTAAAAATAAATAAATAGATAACCTGAGGATATCATGTAACAATATGGAATAGACCCAAACTTTATCATGAAGGAGCTAAGGGGAGGACAATAAAGATGGATCTGCATTTACTTGCAAAAAGATAAAATAAAAAATAGCCTGACTGTTTTCCTTTGCATTAATGTGTTTTCCTTCAATGAAACATGCTAACCAATTAAAAATAAATAAATAGAAACACATAATTCACATATGCGCACAAACTGTCAGTTAAGAAACATTGCACATAGGTTTGATGTTTTTGTCTTCTTTTTTTTACCACCTAAAAATGTTGTGCACCATCTCTCAAGCACAGATACCGTCCATCACACTTTTCCTCTGCTTCCCTGTAGGATGCGCATATTAGTAGTTAACCTTTGCTTTTCCTCGTTCTTTTATTTATCTTCCCTTGGTGCTTCCTTCCACATCCTCCCTCTTCTTCCCTTTCTGTGCTCTCCTCCAGTTCCCACTCCCTGTCATCTCCCTTGAACCTCGAGTCAGAAACTTCCTGCATTTTTTTTCTTTCATCGTTTTCTTACCTCAGTGTCCACACCATTCATATTTCACATGTGTCTGTTTCACTGTCTATGTTTGTGTTTGTCTGCAAGTCGCTGTGTTTTTAAAGGAAAAAATAATTTTCCAAATGGATCCAGTTTCTTATCTGAAAATCTAAATGCTGTAATAATTAAAATATTTCAAATATATATATATATATATATAATGTATGTTAAAGAATACAAATAAATAAATAAAGAAGCAATAAATTATAAAATGCTTAGGGATGGCAACAAGATTGGATCCTACATCAAACCTTTTTTTTTTTTTTCATCTTTCACTGTTTATTTGGTTCACATAAGTAAAAACCTCTTCATGTGCAGATGTCTACATAGACTCCTGCAAATTTCAAGTATTGTGCAAGTGTTGGCTTTGTCTTGATGTTTTTTTTTGCCTTTTATGTAGTGTGTTCCTTAAGTCTGAGGAAGCCGGCTCCTGCTGTGCTGCTGCACTTAGGCTTTAAACACGCTGAACTCCAGGTCTTTTGTTAGCTTTGCACTGCTGCTGCACCTTTGCCCAACCTAAACTATCATGTAAAAGAAAACTGCATCCGTAAAAGTGTCAGACTTGAGGCAGTGCTATGGGAAACGAGCATTAGCTTTCAAAGGCAGTGCAAAGCCCAGAATACATGCCGAATGAAGCACATTACTGGAAAACACTGACTCGGTTAACATCCAAACCCACTGTGGTTTTCTGGTAGCTGTTTCATCGTCTCAGCATCTTATGAAGTCAGCACTATGTTTTGGCTGACTAGAGTCTGGCCTTTGTATAGATTTTTATGCCGCATGGAGAGTACAACTCCAAGCATGGTTGGAAACTGTTAAGTAGGGGAGCTTGTGGTTTAAAGACTTTCAAAGATTACTTTGACTGCAGGGATTTGCATTGAGGTGTTTCGGCTCCCCTCGCCTCGCTTACCTTTACCAACTTTCATCCAATCCTGCTCCAGCAAAGGTAAAGCAGCTTATTAACCTCTCAGAGGCCAAAGGCATCCTTTGGGTTGGAAGATATTACACACAGACAGAGTTGGAAAAATTAACCATCGAGGACGGCGACACGTTCATCTTCATTTTAATCACACTATGAAGTCAAATACATTAGACATTTGACGTCTAAAGTTACTTTCCTACTGAAATTGAGTCAAAAGTTTAGGGAAATAAATTAAGAATGTATCATGGCGAGCTACACTTTTGGTTATCCCTGCAATAATTGTTCCCGCTGGGTTTTTAGTAGTTAGGATGTTCTAGAAATAATCAGAATTGGTCAACTTAGTGGGACATTGTAGCTCAGCCTCCCCCTCATCTCATTACTCCTGAACACAGCTGTCAGTTCTCTATCAGTAGATTGTTAGTTATTCCTTGTTAAACACAAATGTATTACACTTTTTGCTGTGCTACCAGGTGTAAAATGCTCATTATAAAGAAAACCAAACACTAACTGGTGGATGAATGTTGACAAGTAATGCTATTCTACTATGTCTATTTTTACTCATGCTTTATTGGGGAAATGCAGTCTTTCTGTATCTTTCTCATCTTTTATCGCTATTACATTCGAATAGAAAATGGGGTTGACAGGAAATGCATAAGTCATATAACAAGTAGCAAATAAAGCAGTATGTTTTTATTATTCCTGTTGCTCTGTAATATGCTTAGGCTGCTGTTCCATCCAAGTTATTGACTGCATGTACTTGAAATTGAGTTGAGTTTTGAATCTTTAAGGATTTCCTCAATGGGGTTGAATGACTTTTTTTTAGGCTTTCATCTTTCTTTACTCTCATTACTCCCAATATTTTTCAATCATTCATTACATTTTTTTTTAAATGTCACTATACATTTTGATCACATGTCCCACAACCAATTGTGTGGCTCTCGGGAACCATTTGATGGTTTAACCCTCCAATCCAACCCTTGACGTGGAGTGTCCAGCCGGAAAGGCATTCTTTCGTCTTTAATATGACCTGATTGAGGTTTCAAACCGACAATCTCCCAGGTGTAGGGAGAATGCTCTTGCACCGGTCCACTAGCTTTCTAGCCATCTTGTATATTCACCAGTAATCTTGTGAATATTATTCATCGTGAAGTAATTCGCAACACAAAGACGTATATTTGATTATTTTGTGCTAGTTTTTGCCCAAACTTATGCCAGTCATATGGATTGTGAGCTTTCCCGTGTCTGGAGATTATTCAAACAAAATATTCAAGGGGAAATCTCCTCAGTAATAGCTTGTAAAATCTATTAGGTGTCCTGCTGTTTGCTGAAGGTAAAGGTGTGACAGTGCACTCCGGTCACCTTGTAGCCCATTACTTTGGTCATGACCCCTGTGGTCCTGCCTCTAGAAGAGGGACAATAAAAAAAAATCAAAAACAAAAGTATAGTTTTGTTGTTTTATTTATTTGTCTTAGACATCTGTGTGTGATGCTGCAGCCACTATGGGGTGTGTCCTGTAGCATATGCAATGGGGTGGGGGTTTGTTTGTCAAAGGTGCAGAAGATATTTGGACCATAAATGAATCAGGATTGACCGGACTCTTTGTCATGCTCCATAAGCTTCGTTTGCATCATTCTGAACCTTCTTATTTAATCTATCTATTGGTTTCCTCCCCCTAAACTGTGTAGTGCGTTTGTGTCCTCATGCAAATGCACGCATGTTGTGGTAATGAGGGCTCCTGGTGGCGCACAATTAACACAACAAATGTCCCCAAAGGCTAAGATTACCAATGAGCACAGACATATAAAAAAAGCTCATGAGAGACTTTTTTTTGAAGTTTTTTGTGTGTGTGTGCATACGTCAGACCGTTGCTCGCGTTGGCATAGTTTTATTGCTGCCATCTCTGTCTCTCAGGCAGACACACATGAACACACACTCACACAAAGCCAGCAGTCCCTCTAGATGTGCAGGCGCCTCACATGCAAGCTGGCAGGATTCCGCCTGCCTTCCTTTCCCCGACAGTCTCGCTCGCACAGACTGGTCCAACAAAGATAAACACATGCTGGGTAGATTATTAGAAAAGTATTGAAGGCCCCACAGCGGAGCATCTAGCACACCATTGTGCTCCCATCGTAGTTCTGCCTCATACAATCCGATGCAGCCTCCCCCCGCAGTATTCTTAAACATGCTTAGACACAGGTGGGTGCTGATACCAGCAGGGCAGCTACAGCAGACTCCAATCATATTTCACTGTCAAAAGAAACTTCTGGCGCATTGTTTTCACTAATAGCACATTACTGACGCGTCGGTGCTCCAGTGGCTGAGAAGCAGACATAGTAGCGTGGTAGTTCACAGCTGTAGGATCAGATATAGTCTTAATTCTCTCTCATTTTGTTGTATTTACTACCGTCACCCATGACATCCTCATTCTGATGAGGCTACTTCTTTCAGTTTTATGTTTGACACCACTGCAGAATCGTTTAAAGAAACGCTCATTGCTGATGCCCTTAAAGCCTTCACCCACTAATTAGCCGAACAAACTTCCCGTCTGCCTTAAAAAGAGACACAAGCTTTAATTTTTGCGTGCATGGTCGCTGTTCTTGTTTGTTCAGATGAATGAGCGGCGTTGCTACTATTCAGTACGCAGAGGTAGAGCTGTGTAACCCTGCAATCGCGTTTGACACGAGGGCAAAAGAAAACCTTTCAGATATTTCATAAAGCTCAATTCAATGCCTTCTCTCAATATTTGTTCTTACAACATGCATCTAAACAACCTGTACAAAACTTCTAATACTGGCATAATGGATGCTATTTCTCAATCATTTTGAAGTTACATCATGTTTGTCACTCTCAATGTAGCTTTTTGGAGAACTTCATGAACTTTTTAGTTACTTCATTTGCAGTCTTTCCGCTTTTTCTCTCTCAATTAAAAATAAAGCAAAAACAATAGGAGGAGTTGTGCTTCTTCCCTGGTCTAAATCTGGAATTTGCTGCTCGTTCCAATGATCCTGCAGGAGACTATAAAAATTCTGTGACTTTTTTTTTTGGAATATTTTTTGTGAACCCCACAGATGTTAAAAACAATAGCTAATAGCTCTTTAAAAACATTTAAATTGTCCTGTGTTGCAATGGTTTGAACTTCTGCAGGTTAACTTGACCATGTTGGTGTGCTTGAATGCCCTTAGCTTCGCCTGACTGATGGCATACTTGTGTCAGAGTGCATTTGAACAGAGTAAAGTGGCTGGTTAAAAGTGTATGCCACCTTTACTGCAGTGCATCAAGTTACCCCAGCAGCCCTTTTGCAAAGGTCTCCAATAAAGAGGAAACTGTTAAAAGGGAAACCCAAACAAAGAGGAAGCTGTGTCACTAGATACATTTTCACTGAACCGCTTAAATTGCAATTCTCAAATGAAACTGGCATCTTCAGGCAGTTTCCAAAAATAAAAAGAGCAAAAAACAAAAAAGCAAAATATTTAATGATGCTATTCTTAGCACACTGGAGCAGAACAGTTAATAACATTAAAAGACTTATACTTATGTGGTAAATTAAACATATTTTTAAAGTTATATTTATACTTTTAAATGATCTAGTTTAAATATTTTTGTTTCATTTTTACTTACAGAAAAGTTAATATTTGAAATGTCTATCATCATTTTATACCAAAATGTGTCAACAACTAGAGAAAAGTAAAATCCTTTAACTATAACTTTTATCCATAGACCAAAAAGTTAAGCAAATGTCAGGTCATTTTTAAAGTATATTGTTAAGAATGAATAATTTGTGACAAAACAATATTTCTAAGGACTGTTTAATGTGAGTTCATGAACTCCTTCCCCTCATAAGCATATCTAGTAATCGATTAACACATGTTCAGACTCAGAGGCTAATTTAAAAAAATAAAAACAAATCTTCCTGCCAGAAGGGGGCACTGTGATATAGGCCACAAACAAAACCTCTCTGACAAGGGGAGAGAACACATCCCATTCCAGGCTCAGTCTATCTCAGGGGTTCTTCTTCATCATAGTTTTACATGTATCCATCACAGTATCCCTGCTATCAAAACACACATTGATGGGTTTCTGTATGTTGTGGATAGTTCAGCCGGGAGAGGAGAAGTCATTTTCTGAGGGAATGCCACAGTATTAACTTTCATATGTTTCTTCTCCCTAAAGAAAACCTGTATTTCAATACTACAGACAATCTTGACTTTTTCACTATTTGGTCATGGTTTCTGTCAAGTCAAGTTGAATCTTATCTGTCAAGAGTGTGTGTTTGGAAGGCTATGAGTTCAGAGTTACGTGTTACTGAAAAGATAAGAAGTGTTTGGCAAAGGAATGCTCACTCCCTTTTCTTTGAGCAAAAAAAGAAAAAAAAAGGATAAAAAAAAGCTTAACTTGAATTAACTGCTTGTGTTAGAACACAATGAAATGTCATAGAACTGACTGCTCTTTTTTTGACTTACCATGATTTATTGTATCTGGAGATGTTTGCTCCTTTCAGCATAAAACACGTGATTTTTTTATCTTTTAAAACAATGTCGTTTTTGCTTCATGAAAACTACCCCATGCATTTTCTAGTTCTCGTGTTCTGTGTGGATGCGTCAAATTCACGCAGTCAGTTCAGATTAACGTCCGATGTAAAATTAAATTCAGTTCTGCACTGGTACTTTAACAATACAAAGGTTAACGCTGTTAATTGCGGTGGTCCACATCAAGGATAATAATTAAGACAATTAAGATTTGATCATCAGCACCACTCAGGACTAATATTTGGTAAAAAGAAATTACATGCCTAAATTGCTCACTCAAGATGTTGAACTCAATAGGAATGTGTGAATGGATGGACGGGATGCTGCACCTCTTGTTCCATAAAAATGTGGGCGGATTTAGGTATTAAACTTTATAAAATGTCCTAAAAGAATACAAAATATCTGTAGGAATTATTCACTGGAGGTTGATATCATTATTTAGTTCAGCAATTGCTCATAGATGCAGTTTTTCTCTAAGCACACATTTTACTGTACTGTATTGTCCTCCTCATCCTTTCAGAGAAAACGTTAAACCATGAGGACATTGCAGGACTCCTTTTAAGCAGTGGGAACTGTAAAGCTTTACCAGTGATGGAAGAGGGATTTTCACAATCTTTGATACAGTTACGATGACTCTTTGGAGTGCCTTCTTGTCTGTCGCTGTGCAGCTGGCAAATTGCACACACATGCAGGAAGTGTTGAGGCTTTTGTTGGATCTCTGGTAGAAGGACCCCAGCAGACTTTGGGCTACGTGGTGCTTCCTGAGATAACTCAGAAAGTAAAACTTCTGCTGAGCCTTCTCTCACCAGCCTGGCTCCCTGTTTGAGTTCCTCAGCTATGTCAATTATCAGGAGGCCAACACTTGCCACCTTATTCAATTGATTCCTACCGATGTTCAGTCGTTTGATTTTGCCTGGAAACTTTTTATTAACTTTTTTGTCTACGGCCACCAGCTCCTTACAGAGACCTGATACGCTACTTTTCAGTAATTTTCCTTATCCTTCTTAAGATAAGCCCCTCTGTTGCGTAATCATCAGGACATGTGATGATGGTATTACTGGGGTGAGAAGGGGTGCAGCGGTGGGCTTAGACACTATTCAGCTCAGGGCTAATTGCACAGTTCTGCAGCAGCAAGTGCTTAGGTACACTGTGAAGCTTTGGTGGTCTACTATGACCGTTGAGGGTTACTTTCATCTCAATGCATATATAGTTTGCCAGTCTCAGGCTGAACAGTTTGCACACTGTGCTTTGTGGAAGGTGGTGTCAAATGAACTCTACCAAAAGAAGTAAAGCCAGGGTGAGCCATCTCACCATCGTAGTGGGGTCGTCAGTTGTTCTAGCCAGATAAACCTTCACTGTTAAGTGTTGAATTATGGGGTAAAATTTGTGATCTCCCACAAAAGTCTATTGCAGCTTTTCATCACTAAAGAAGTAATTTCTTATCAATGTAGGCGATGATGGATTTTCTGCGCAGCAGTGTATGCTTGGAGTTCTTCAGACAGGATTGTAGAATGCAACACGAACTAATTAAAAATCATTGCAAAATAGCCTGAGCTATGTGTCTTAGAAATCAATCAGTACACACACACACACACCCACACCCACACACACACACACACACACACACATACACCCAACAATGACAAGCACATTTAGTATAAGTTCCCTTTTATTGTGAGGTGTGACAAAGCTGCCACTGTTGAGTCGTTACTAAGTTTGTCAAAAATGATCTTAAGTTCCTTCTATGACACATTACCTTTTAGAGCCTGACCTGTGATTGGTGAAATGTTAATAAACCTGTTGACCTTTATTGCAGTTAAAATGGTCTATGACCACAAAGGTGGTCTTTAATCTCCATCCAGTATTTCATCATGGCCTTCTTGAGGTCTCTCTTCATGTTGGCATAAGTCATGCTGTAGTGAACGCTGTCACAAAACCTCAAGCAGGATACCTCCCCAGTTATCCTGTTTTTTTTGGTCAGGAAAGACTTTGTTTTTTTGTTTTGTTTTTCTGGTTTTGAACTACATCTAACCAGGGATGTGGGCATTTATGGTCAGATTGAACAGGTCTAGTCATTCCAACATTCAACAAATGTGTTTTGTTTTTTTTTCATTTGGACCTCTCTTTCATTGTCATTACATTTGATAAGTATAATGTAAATAGATGTTAGGGACATGGTCATAACCATCAGACACAATCAATGTTGTTTAGCATTTAGCATTTAGCCTTCCCTATTATTGGCAGGATAAGAGTGAATAGGAAAATACAGGACATTACAGAATGAGAGCTGAGTTCTCGGCTTTGATTGTTTTTTACACCAATTTAAAGTGAAATCGTTGATAAAAGTACACTATATCACTGATAACTTTACATTTATGGACTGTGCGCCTTAGAGTTTGGAACTGTTAATGCTTACGCTATCCCATAACCTTCCAGATCTTAAACACAAAATTCCCCTAAGCAGATGTTCTTCAGAGGCTAACAATCTTTCAGTTCCTTTTTTGTTAAGTTAATCCAAAAGTATTGGGGGAATTGTAGACATAATTTTAGTTAAATGTGGTTTTATTTTGGCAAAATTTTACATTTTATTTCTGTTTTACCTTTAACACATTTTATTTATAGTTCTATTCCTTCTTTATGCAATTTTAACCTGTGTTATTAAGCCCTTTAGGATCTTTTTTCTTTCTTTCTGGGGGGTAAAAGCACTATATCAACAAACGTTCTTACTGTTAACTGATACTGCAGCTGTAGACAGCTAAAACAGGCTAATACATATATTTCTGATAGTCAATGCCACTGCTGCAGTAAAAGGGGCAAGAACTTCACTTCTTCATTAAAGGATGTGGGGAAAAAGTGGATAGAATAGAACTATTCATCTCACAAAGGGAAATAGCCTTGTTACTGTAGCAATACACTTAAAAATAACAATGATTATTAATAATTAATAGTCATTTTAAGGCTTAGACTTTTGCCAAATTGTTTGAGTTATTACCTTGTAGTAGTCTATTCAGAACTAGATAATGATAGCAATTAAATAATTCATAAAACAAGTATTTTTTTTCTTGAAAAAAATAACCAATGTTATTTACCCAATAGTATTTAAAAATGCAATATATGTGCAAAAAAAAGAAATAATACATCCATTTTCATTTTTGTAAGACCACTTTTTACACTCAATATTTGTAACTTATGAATATACTATACTAATGAAAATATTGCTGGTATTTTGTGCTACTATAATGCCCAATTCAAGAACACATGGAATTTTTATTTTTCTTTCATTGTAAAAAGCCATCTTTTGTAATCTCTTACCATTCATTCACAAAGGACCCTGGGAAATAAAAAAAAATCTAAAAGGCACAGATCATTTTACAATATGGTTACCAAGGCTACTTGTGGGATTTCCAATTAAGATATAATCTGTTATCTGTTCAGACGTGTAATAAGCACAACAAAGTCAGAGGGGGACCCCCTGGAATTTATATCAGACCACTTGAAATAACCATCAAGGCCACCTATCTGATGTGCTGCCAATACCTGCTTACTTGGCCAATTATGTCCCCATGCAGGTTGTTATGCTGTTAATAAGGAATGTGTCAGGGCTACTGTCTTTCTGGTGTGTAATGGGTCAATGCCAGCTAAGTGCATGGGTTGGAAGCATTTTGCGATGCTTGTACGCTTCTTTTCATCTAAAATCAATGTCTGCCTTTGTATGAGTGTACACAAAAGTAGCTACATACATCATGAGAGGCCATTGTGGGCCGGAGCTCATGTGTTCTTCCTTTATAATTAAGACTTTGCTGAACCCAATCAGCCACAAAGGCTATCATTGAAAGAAAAACATTGATGACCTTCATTACTTCTTGGAGCCAATTAGAATATGAAAAAGAGTGTAGGGTATGTGTGTGAAACAGTTATAGAAATGAGATGCAATGGGAACAAAGACAGCTTTTCTCCAATTTCACTTTATTTTTTTTTATTTTTAGACTCCATATACCAAAATCCTTTAAATACATGTTGATTTTATGCATTTTCAGTTTTCACGTGGGTGAGTGGAATAGTTTATTTGCAGAGCTTATATTGATGATTTGTTTTTCTAATTTTAACTTTAAATAGTTCTAATGCAATGCAGATATTTATCAGGGTAACAATCATTTAAGGATCTTTGGAGGCAGATACCCCCACAGAAATGTGGAATTATGGGCTAGGTCGACTAACCACTTTCAGCCATTTTCGACTATGTACAATGTCCCAACCAAAAAAATTAATAAGTCCTCACTCATCCCAGCAAATGAACAAGTGACAGAATACACACATATTCACTCACATTTATCCAAACATATGTGCCAGCTCCAAATAGTTCAGAGGAGTGGTACTTTAATTAGGCTTAGACAGCACCCACTGGGAGTTGCTCCTGAATTTGACAGTTTTTCAAATGTCACCATCAAGTGTTTTACTTGGAATGAAAAGTGAGTCATTATTCAAATTGTG
The DNA here is from genome assembly GCF_053564925.1 of Oryzias latipes. Lineage (NCBI taxonomy): Eukaryota > Metazoa > Chordata > Actinopteri > Beloniformes > Adrianichthyidae > Oryzias > Oryzias latipes. The sequence continues at coordinate 11,601,848 of NC_136246.1, forward strand.
ACACATCAATTCTTATTTATATATATAATTTATTTATTGCCTTTGCTTGTCTTGGAGAAGTGTTGTAATTAAGTGATTTTAATAACAGTGTTCCACATGATGGATACGGTGCGATGGTGGTTTAAAGAATGACTTGTCAGTTGGAGATGCACTGTCAGTAAATGCAGGCGTTGAAAACTAATCTGCATATTGCTTTGAGAGTTTGGTGTGTGAAAGGTTGTGATGGCGCGCTGATGCCTTCCCACTTTTTGTGGTTTCACTGAATTTGTTTTGCTTTAGTGTACGGTGAGATGTGTGTTTTGTTCTAAAGTGGAAGACCATTTCTCCATGGTCTTTTCCATTTCTTTAATGGTGTTAACATCTGTGCATCTTCTGCATGCCACTCATTACCAGTTAATCGTCATCTTTAATGGACTTGTTTTTTTAATTTTATTTTAAGATTAATAATCAAATTAGCAAGTTGTCCTTTTGGATCATGCACCCAAAATGTTGTAGGGTTGATGTACTGCATCATGTGCTTTTTATCACAGCGCCCTTACTGTGACCATTGAGTTTGTACATATTTTTTATAATGTACAATCAGTAAAGCTTTTAGCTCAGGTTTTCTTGACCTTTACATATAGACGAGGGAGATTCTGCTGTAAATAAAACACATTTCCATTGAGAACATTTTTTTTTCTTTGTACTTCTCAGTCTGATATGAGTTGTCTTTTGAATGACCTGAATCTTTGCTGCGACTACTCTCCCACAGCAGCTTTTTCTATATGAAACATTCTCGTTTGTTGGCAACTTTACAAATCACTTCAGATACCTCCCTCAAGCCTCTGAAAGCTCTTAGTTTTATACTAAATCAGTTTTATTGTCTTTTTCAGTATCGCTCTTTTATTCACAGAGACAATACATGCTTGTAAGTGTGATGTCTTACTTCAGACTGCATTCACATTTGTTCAGATACTTTAGGTAAGTAGGTGCTGTTGAAGTTTCATACAGGATTATGCTTGGATAGGATTTTCTTTTATATCCATCAAGCTTTCTTTATTTAATAACAGTCAAACTAAAAAAAAAGATGTCAGTGTTTTAAAACAAAAACATATATTTAATTCTGCTCTATACCTGTTTTTGTTTGCATGACTTTTAGCTCAGTCTGGAACAAGAAAATATCTTAGGCTGCTTTGAAGCCAAACTGTTTCTTTCCTTGTAACCTCGGCCTTCAAATGCAGCAGTTCCCCTTGTCATGACCAATACTCCTCAGTTTTTATTTGTTTTTTGTTTGTGGTTCAGATTTTATTTGGTTGGATTTTAGGGTTATCGTTAACTTTCAGGGGTTTAATGATTCATTTCAACAACAATTGTATTTATAGTGTAATTTTTGGTTGCTGATGCAAATCATTGTTATTTTGATTCATTTGGAAAAAATCTGATTTGCTGACCTAAAATCGATCTGGGACATCTTAGCCTGCCTACAGTGCAGGTTAAGTTTTTCAGATTCCTTGTATTTCTTGGAAGCATAATAAAGTGTAAATTTAATAGCCCACTGCAGTTTTTCCACATCAAAATAATACAAACAGAACATTTTTGGAAGGTTCTATCACACTGTATGGTCACGTCTTAGCAAAATTCAAAGTGTCTCCACACATTGGTCTGGAAGGATGGCCATCACATGTGTGTTGCCCGCTGTGATGCCCCTGGTCATTTTCATTCATAGTCAAATAAACCTACCATGCCTCAATCCAAATGGTATTTTCCAATGTTGATTATAATCAATTTATTTCATTTTGAAAAAATTTGAAGTTGTGTAGGTCGATTAGATTAACAACTTTCCTCAGACAGATCGATCTGGTTGGATCGTAGGAATATAAGTCGATGATTTGATTCATTAATTAAGTTACACCCCTATTAACTTCAAACTGTATCGGGAAGGAAAAAGGGTCTATTCTTTTTTAAATCATCTTCTGTAAATACATGAGTAATTACTTTGGAAGTCTATCCTGTAGATTTTAAAATCTGGTTTTCAGTTCATCTTTTTTGAAGCTTCTTCAAGGTCAAACCCACAACCCCTTTGATAAATGAAGTATCCAAGCAGCAAACATTCTCTGCATTAGTGGTCAAACACTTTTGACCATGATGGAGCGCTCCAAAGGCGTAGTGTTTAAATTAAGGAATTACTCTTTAAAAAAAAACAGGGAAAAAAACAAACAAACTCTAGAAACATGAATTTGTATGTGAGAGTACATTAAAAAAATGAGTATTGAGAATGACTAGTTTGTTAGGTACACCCATGCGGTTTTGAATCTCCTTTAGTTTATTTTGAAAAAGGAGCATTTTTCAAGCCAGACTGAAGTCGAAAAATGAAGGGTATTCATCTGACAATCACGCCAGGGCCTTCTGTCTGTGCTCAAAGGGTTAGAGCAGAATTATAGCTGTCTTTATTTAATTTTATCATTCAACAGTTCTCCTCCAGCCTCTGTGTTTTGTTACCCAATGAACAAAGGTACCTCTCTGGCAGAATAAAGCCATTTAGAATGATGGAAGCTTTAGTGAAGCAGTGTAGTCTGATCATTTCTGTGTTTCTCTTACTCCCCTTTCTCACCAGCATTTGAATAATTAACATTGGGGTCATTTGTGCATCATTGGAAGCTATATTTCATCTGGATGATCTCAATTTAACAACATCTCTTTAGGATGATTATCTAAGTGTTTTTATATTTAGCTTCAAAGTTTGAGTCCAACTGAAAGCTCCCGTGTCAGAAGTCAGAATCCCTCTGCAACAAATCAACACATCACTTAATTAGTGGAGCTGCCTGCCAACTTCACTGTTGTGTGGTAGATGTGGACCCTTGGCTACAAATTGAAAAAAAGAAAGAAAAAAAGCAGCAATGGAGCAATAGAGGAGTATTCTTACTTGGGTGATTAAAAGTAACCTTTAGAGTTATGGAGAAGCTGTTTGCAATGCCCTTTTTATCCCTGCAAATGCCATTTTAGAACTCCAGTCTAATGATGCAGCAATAGTTTCAAGGCAATTACAATCCTCCAAATTGATCCCAAAGAATTGGAGTGGTGAGTGGGAGAAATAATGTGATATAGAGGCAGCACAAAGGCACATGTTGATCCCATATACTCCTTTTTTTTAATATTTGATACAATACCCATGTTTTTGTCAAGCCAAAAATTGTATGATCCATCATCTACAATGTTAACACACATGCAAAATGCACGCCATTCCCTCCTTATTAGTGTTAGCAGGGGAGCTCCTGTGGCTGCCCTTCAGGTATGGGAGCAGCAGGGAATGTGCCCCCTTTTGGGGCCTCGTTTTTCCCTTAACCTCTGTCTTTAAAATTGAGGGGAATTTGTGAGGCCCTGCAAATCATTTCCTCAAATGGAAAACACATCTGTAAGAGCTGCGACAAAACGAGTAAAGAAAATTACAAATGTAGAACATATTTCTATACACACATGTACAAGTCTAAAATTTAAAATGTGATAAAAGCCGTTAAGCTCATAGTGGTTGTAGATCTGCAGGATTTGACTTTTTTGTCCTTTTTAGAGTTTACATAAAATGACCTATATGGGAGGAAAAAACTGTTAAGGTGTTATTTTTCCATTCTAAATTGAATGGAATTACATTTTTAAGTTGATTATCCACAGTAATTTTTTTACTAAATCTTTTAAAATACATTTTTGTTTTTATTTCCATATGTCGTATTTTCTGCACTTCATTGTACTCTGTAGATGAATCGTCTATCTTCAAACATAAATGATAAATAAGGCGTTTCATTCTAAAAGGTTCTTTAACCGAGACAGGAGTCAGAGCTGAGTCCGTCAGTTAGTCAGGCTTCACTAATTGGGTACACAGAAATTCTAGAACTAGTTTGTATCACGCTAGACCAGAGGTGGGCACTAAGGGCCGCATTCCTGCATGTTTTCCAACATACCATGCTCTGGCATGTTCTTATTTGGCTGGACACACCTGAACCAGGTAAGAAGGCAATAGTAGGGCAAGACTATTTGGAATCATGCAGACACACCGGCCCTGGAATTGCCCACCCCTGCGCTAGACGGTTGCCACGTTGGTATGTATTCACAATAATTGTAACAGCCAACCCTGTTTGCAGCACTTAAAAGAAAACAGACTTATACCACTCAAATAGATATTACTGTGACCACACTAACTCTTCATTTTGTTATTAGAAAGAAAAAAAAACACAGCCTGACACAGCTTTACATATCTTTTTACATTCAACCTTGTTTTTAACTCGTAAAAAACAGACTGGCATTTTGAAGAGCACCACGTACCTCTTAGAATTGCTTCAATGTTAGTATCCATTTATAAGGCATTGTTGTTGTTCACCTTTGGGCATATCCCGTCAGGAGTCGCCACAGCACACAGGTGGTTTGGCAGAGAGTTTGTATGCCGGATGCCCTTCCTGACACAACTCTATATTGTCATGGTACAGAGAAACCCAGATTGGCAGCAGACAAAGGGTTTTGGCTAAGGACCCACACTAGATTTGGGTTTGGGATTCATTGAAAACCAAACCCAGGTTTCCTGTGCGGCAGTCCTACATTGAGCCAACTGAGCCATTCAGCTGTTCCTCTGGATTATGAGGCATCAACAATCAAGCGTTTTAACCCTTGTGCTATCTTAGATGACCCCACCCTTACATTGACGTGTTCTCCCTACCATGACAAAGGTGGATAAAGGTGGAAAGATTTCATGTAATCCATGGACACCAGTGAACATCACAAATCATTGAAGAAAAAAGGTTCAGCGCACTGTCTAGTGGGTCTAGATGACCCAACTCCCAATGTTTAAGTGCCTGGGATAGCACAAGGGTTACGGGTGCCTAATAGTGCGGAAAATATAGTATATTTTCTTAAGATATTAAATAATACTGTCATAGACTTATTAAGTCATTTGCATTATTTTTTTTTATGTAAATAAACAAACATGTTAAACAGACAATGTCTTTGGAACTTTTGGGTATTATAACCTGATTGCTTCATGCGCTGTATTTGTATTATATGGTTGAATCAAGGATCAATTTGATAAAACAGAGAAACTAGCTAAAAAGTTTATATACAAGAATAAAAAAAGATTTCAGTCTGGGAAACAGCAGGCATTTTATTAAGGTGTTTTTAATTAACTTCGCCTTCGGAGTCCAATGGCCCATAAGCACAGTCCAGCATGAGTAGGCAGATAGCCTCCGGTTTGACTGCAACCTCAACAAATCTTCAGTGTCAACTGTCTGTATTCAGTGTAAAAAGCAGAAGAAGGTAGTTGACATACAGCGCTCTTGGATCAGCTTTCACTTTTAGTCTGAATTTGGGGCTTCAACGCTAAGGATGGCAATTTCCCATTTCCACATCCCCCTCAAATCTTTAGGTCTGTCCTACAAGTGGAGTTGGGAAATTGGAAAGATGGAGAGCAGGTGTAATATGATTGTGATCAGTGTAGCAGAAAGCCGTGGGATCCAAAATTCAGGGCCTGACAGTTACAGTCTGCTCTTCTATTACTTTGAGAACCCCAGCTGAGGCCATCTGTTTGTCTGGTCATGCAGCATCACTCAGTCATGGTTATGATATAGTAGATGTTTTATTAATTACATGTTTGTCATAAATAAAGCAGTATATTTTTGATTAGATGAAGAAAGAGTGCATCCAGACTGATAAACAGAGTTTTTTGACAGGTTGGTAATACTTGTCTTTGTGCAGCAATGGACATTACAATTTATAAACAATGCTTTTTTTCCCTTGCTGGAATATTTAGATCAGGTAAAACCTTTACTAGTTCACATTGAATATAATCAAGGAATTTACTTTTTCTTTTTTAAAAGGGTTTTTCAAGTTGTAACTTGAAATATTGCCAGATCAGCAGTAAATTACAGTGTTATTTACAAAAAATGTGTTAGGATCCTTTGCAGAACATTAGTTTACAAAACTCTGAGTCACATCTTGGTGCTTCTAAAGCTGGAAAAAAACTGAGTCCAATATTTGTCAAATCATTCTTTATTTCTGATCAACAGAACATTATTTGGGCAGAGCTTAATCATTTTGAGTTTGATTATTTGTGAAACACCAGAAAAACCTACAAACATGTTTTGGTGATGTGGAATAACATATTTAGAAGAGATAACTTTTTTCACTGAGATTGGTGTGTTCTTTTGGGGTTAACATAGAAGAAGCAGCAAACATCTTTGTGGAGTAAGACTCAGTGACAATGGTTTTGCCAGGAATGTCTTTTTTATTTTTTTGTAATTCAGGGTTTTCTCCCATAAAAATAGCAATTGGGGTTTGATCCACTTTTTGTGATTAAAAGGCACCAGACAACAGTCTGAAGCTCCTGCCTCGGACGTAGACATGTTCTGTAATTATGGCAGTAGCATAGTCTTCTATTTGCACTTAACGTCATCCCCCTACAGCAGTGACCATCTGAACTTGGATATCCTTAACTTCTCTGGTTTTCCCTCAACTGTCAAAAATTTGATGTGATTAGTTGTGGGTTCAATGGTTGTGTTTCCTCCTCTTTTTGAGGAAGTATATATATCAGTTATAATATTATATTCACTTTCAAGTTCCATCTGGTGTGTATGCCGTTTAATGATCAGATCAAGTGTTGCAGTGAGAGTTTGTGGCTGCTCACAGAGCTGCAGTCTTCAGCAGGTATTCACCAACATTTACATCCACGCTGCTGTAGTTTGGGCTAAACTGTTGCATTAATAATCCTTTCAGGTATTTTTCCACCTTTTTTTTCCATCTGGCTCTAAGGGGAGACAAAGCTCTGCAGTTTGGTGTTAGAGTATGAACAGACAAAAATCTTTTGGCCAGCATAAATCGCTGCAGGAAGGTACTTTAGCAGTGTTATGTCATTGATGTTCGCATATTTACTCCGACATATCTGGAAATGCTTTTTCCTGTTGGCAGACACACATGAAAGGCAGACTTTGAAAACCATTAAAACAGATAAAGTCGTGCCACACATCAAAAATAGCCTCATGGATTTAGCTCTGTCAGCATCATGAAGCAGGCGGATATACTGGAAGGAGTCTGTGTATTTGGCTAGCTATGAAGGCTTTTTATTTGTAAATCTAAGTCATCTTGCTTAAAACCCATTTGTTTGCAGTTCATGCTTGAAAGAAAGTGTCCAGTTTGCAAGATTATTTATAATTGATGTAAAACTAAACTACTTTTCTCACTTTACATGGATGCTTGACCGATCACAGGCAACTTCTCAAAAAGTGTGCATTTCTTTTCTTGTTTCACTGCCAGCATTTGGGAGTACAAACAACCATGTTTTCTTACAAACATAGATCAACATTTTTACTCAAAACTACAAAAGGAATGATGGATTTCTTCTGTTTTTAGTAGACTTTTTGATGACCCTGAGTGACTTTTCTCTTTGAATACACCCTTGATTTGGTGCATGTGGTTATTATTTTTGGAAAATACTCCCAGTTGAGTCTTGTGAAACAGGTTCTTGCGACCCCCTTACTTGTGGGAGACATTCCTCAGCTTTTTCTCTTGGTTGGGAGTGTTAGGGCTGGGCTGCTTTTATTTTTATTTTTTTAAGCTTCCCACCACATTGTGTGCCTCAGATAGCTGCATTTTTATCCCTTTCTCCTGTCTAACCATCTGTACGCAGACTTACTCGCTCAGCCTGAACTCACAGCTGCTTTTTCCTTCACTTCTATCGTCTCCTCACAGTTTAATCATCTGGGAAAATATTTATTCACGGTCTATCATTTTTACCTCCCTTGGATGTGTTGATAGGGCTGTCTTTTAGAAGCACTGCCACTTCACCTGCCTTCAAGGTGAACTGTATTGTTTGAACACAGAGACTCTTGTATGGGTGGAAATTTGTTATTCTAAAGTCATACACTTTTGCTCCTAAGTACAGTACAAACATTTTAGAATATTGGCACAGACATTTGCATGTTTAATATGCTTTTATGTAAAGACCCACTTTGATCAAAACTGTGGCGTTTCTCTCAGGACATATATGAAGAAAAGTCACCTTAAAATTGCATTTCTGAGGTTTTCTTTATTCAAATTGTTGTGAAACAGGAGGAGACAAAAAAACGCGTTGGAGACAGCTACTAGCTGTGATGTAGGTACTACAGTCACAGAGTCACAAACTCTCTGTTCCGCTACATATCGGTGCATCTACTTGAAGGCAAATAGATCCATGTATGTCTTCATATTCCTTGTCTGAACTGGCATCTGAATCATAACTGCACGGCTGGATAGCTTCAATATTGTTCGACATTTGTGTTGCACCTGTAATGTTAGGTTTGGGTTGTGAGGGGCTGTAAGCTAGCGGGAGAGAGTGTAAACAGAGGGGTGATGGGAAGTCACGGAAGGCTTACTTTGTGGGAACAGTCCCACCCACAGCTCAGAAGGAAAATTTCAGATGAACTACTTCTGCTCTGGAGAAACTATGTCCTAGAATACGACACCGTTTTTTAAAATTTTGCCCCAAAATGGCACACTCATAATTAAAAGAACACTGGGAACGTTTTTAAATAGATCAAAAGATGACCGGAAGGCGACTTTAAGGGTACTACATTGAGGCAGCCGTGGCTGAGCGGTCGACCTCTGATGGGAAGGTGACAGGTTTGGTTCTATGGTTCGAACTGTCCTTGGGAAAGACCCTGAACCTTACATTGCTTCTAGTGGTTATAGCTTAGTGCTAGCGTAAGGCAGTGAAGCCACCACCATCAATGTGTGAATGGGAGTAAGACTGAAAAATGCTTTGGGCCTTCAAGGAAGATAGAAAACCCACATATACCCAATTTACCACTTGCCAATTAATTATGATCACAATTTACCTCTCTTTTCATTAAATGTACAAGTTGTTCTACATATCTTCTCTTTGCTAGCACTGGATCAAGAAAAGTATTAGAAAAGGTTATAGTTTGTTAAGGAAAATACAAACTATACATTTTTGGTGCCACCCACAGTTACTGAAAATGTAAGTAGCTTGCCTTTGAGATTCCTACACAATCAAGTTTTCTATAACCCAGAGGCCAAAAAATTCAGCTCTTCAGTCCGAGTTTTTTAAGGTTCCAGTGCTCTGTTGAATAGGATCCACGAGACACCAAAGTTTATCCTTTCAAAGTTCAGATAGAACCTATTCATCAAACCTCACTGGAACATGTCAGACTTCATTCATTTTTGGGGCACAATGAAAACTAATCATTCACCGATCAATAAATCTGTATAGCTGAAGTCAGATGTAGAGATGATGAAAAATGAATTATGAGTTTGCTAAGACTTTCTTTCTTGCAGACATTCATCATTGTCAACAAAATGACTACAGCAAGTATTCAATTAAGACCTCTGGGCTCTTTCCCTCATTTATTATTCTGGGGCTAATTTGCAACTCTAGATTTGTCTTTTGTCACTTTCAGGCCAGGAAGGAATGGTCAAATAATGACTCTCTCTGCTCATCTCCCTATAGTGAGCTAAACACCTCTCTAGGACAATTTTTAAATGAATGTAAAAGTAAAAATACTGTTCTCTCAACACTGCATTTTGTATGTATATATATATATATATATATATATATATTGTGTGTGAATATCCTTTTTGTTTGTACTGACTCAACCGATGCATCAGGTGAAGCTGTGCTAGTTTTCGTGTCCAGACCATTACTTTTTTCAACACAGTCTGCAATTTCCTACCCCTCGTGCCATCTCACATTGAGAACTCTTGACTGCAGAATTGTTTGTCTTGCCTTAGGCTGCTGTGCAGACTCACCGATTGCCTTTTCATCAAGGGGGCAGGAGTGTGCTATGCGGAAGAGGTGAATGTCGTGCTGAGTGGCAAGTGGAGGGGGAGCAGTGGGAGAGCCATGGGCTGACAGAACGAAACTTAAACACTGGCCTGCGGTCTTGTCTCACAGCTGGATTCAGCTTGTTGCCTTGGGCCAGGGACCGGTTTATTGACCAACCTGGTACCCCTCACCCTCTCAATCTTTGCTACTCATGGATTTTCTGTGGACCGTGCCAAGTCTTGACAAAGACCCATGTGGTATTGATCTAATTGTTCACCTTTTTAGTCCGCAAGATGCTGCCTTCTCCTTTTCCCCCTGTTTCAACTCGTCCTCCACTGCAGATTTAAGGCTGGATCTGTTTTATCTCTCATCACAAAGAAGCAGGACCATACTGTCAGTCACCCTCAATCTGGGATTACTCATATTTTAATCCACATCAATCTTCTGACCAAGCAAGAGGAAAGGACACCCTTTAATTGAGATCTTACTGTCAATATAGCAACATCTGCTACTGTGGTTGTGTGTGCTAAAATACACATTTTACTTGTCAATCACAAACTTTTTTAAATTATTCCCTGGTGGGGTACGCTCGTCTATTCTCCACACATGACTGCATTTTGAAAATACACTGGTAACAGTGGTTGTCGTTTATCTGTGCTCACATGCACGTAGATGTATGCCAGCACATGCATACATCACACCACTTCACACTAAAACATGCTGACTTTTTATTGTTAGAACCGGTAGGTGAACAAGTGACAATTTATCCATCCAATTTCAGAACCAGCTGAATCCCTTTTGGGGTCACAGGCTGCTGGAACGAACCCAACAACTGCTGGGCGAAGGTGGGGTACACCCTGAACACCTCTCCAGTCTGTGTGCAGGGCCACACACACACACACACTCATTCACATGCACACCTAGGGGCAATGTAGAGACACTAATTAACATATGAAACATGTTTTTGGACAGTGGGAGGAAGCTGGAGTGCCTGGAGAAAACCCACACATGCGCAACGAGAACATGAAAATCAACCCAGAAAGGTCCCAGCTAGGATTTGAACCAGGGCTTTTTCACTGTGAGGCCACCACTGTGCCACAGTGCAGCCATCACTTCCAATATTTGCAATGAGCTCCACAGTTTGATTGAAGATTGTTGAAAGGAAGGGGTGACGTCGGCCCGTTTACTATTGTTATGGATAATAGTGACTCAGTGGTTATTACTTGTAAGAACCAGCAACAGCTATTTCTGCCATAGAGACCAGTGAGGAACCATTCTGCAAACTCTCAAAATGATTAAGTAGTGCAGGGTTTTTGTGTAAAGATGGAACACGTTTATTTTTTGAACTCAGTGGAGTCTATCCAATGCAATAGCACTATTCCACATAAGTACTGTTTTCAAGTTGTTTGTATGTAACATAAAAAAAACAAAAAAAAACAGAGCATTAAATGTTTTTTACGTTTAGTCACCTAATTTGTATTTAGACTGCATTGATACCTTATTCTTTGTCTTTATTTACATGGCGGGTCAGTGGAGTTTCTACAGTGTGGAGACATTGCATGTACAGAACCACTGCATGATTCTCTTAAATGAGCCCATGTTTTTATTGAAATATTCAGATCCAAAATGTAGGCAAACAAAGCAATAGACAAGATTTTCTAAAAGATTTTTTAATCTAAAAAAAACTAGCAAGAGTTTTCTGTGCAACACTGTCTCAGAAATATTTCAAATTTTACACATTATTGCACAATACAGCAATGTGCTGATGTGTATATGTTTTGTAACAACTGTCTATATATCGAGCTATTTCTAATCCTCCAGTTTGTCTAAGCTAGTAAGAGTTGGCAAAGTTCCTCCACAGTGATATGTTTTTTTTTTGTCAAGATCTGCCAACATCATTTCTCAGAGGATTCAACATTTCTTGTGCCAAAATAAATACAATACTCCATATTTAAGGGCCAACCAGTAGAACTGCAAATAAATCTATAATGTTTCCATTATTATTATGTTTCCATCCTTTAAACCCATTTAGCACTCATGAGGGCAAAAAGTGCACCAAAAATGCACACAAACTCTGGTCACTAAAGGGGAACTGTGTTTTTAAAAAATTCCATAATATTGGTTAGGATGTTGGCAGTGTGAGCACTACTCACAACTGAATGTTTATCCATGTTTGTCAAGCTGAAGGGGTGGCAGGAGTGGATAGGTTTTTCTGCCGCACTGCTGGTAAAAGATCAGCCAGACTCTGTAAATTCACTCAAGAACCTTCAGCTTGACCTCCACAATGTCACTTGTTACCGAGACGCGACTTGGCAATTGTCCCGCAACAAAGGGATTTGTGGGTAGATGGAGGGAAATGGGAAAGGGTGAACGGATGGGGTGGTGGAGTGAACCCCAGATCTGTGTGTCAGTAACAGAGTCATTTATAAGAAGACAGTTGCACTCTTTCTTCGGTGGGAGTAGCTTGTTTGCCACAGAAGCCGCTGTGCAAATATTGGCCGTCCTGCTGCACCTGCTGCCATTGTCGAATTCTCCCTCTCTTGCCACCCGCCCGGTATCCATATACTCTTCATTTGTCAGACCCACAAAGGAAGATGGACACACAATGGAGGAACATTTTAGGCCTTCTTTGGCGCTACATTTGTTGTCTTACATGGAGTAAACCTCTGATCCAACCTTCCACCCCACTTTATTCTGGGTATTAAGCAGCTCAGTTTGGCCACTAAGACCTCGCCACCCCTGCCAAATCCCAGTAACCCTATTGGTCAATGTGTGGCTAATAAAAGTCTCAAGTGTTCCCGACTGGGAACATTATTAGAAATGTATTTAGCATGTCAGTGTGAACTGAAGTTTGTACAAACAGTATTTCTCTTATACTTGTTTTGTCCACTTTCTTTTTAACCATTTAATTCTCTTTTTTTCTGGCTTTTTATTTAAATGCAAGTGAGCAAGTATAATCTAACTACTTTGTCCTCTCACCTAACCTATTTTCATTCATGCGTACAATACAGCTGATCCGTTTCCAAAAGACAAAAAAAAACTTACACTTAACAGACATCAGTACAAAGGCACATATTTATTGTGTTTGGAAAATCTTCCACTGGTTTTCAGTCACAAACTTTTTTTGTGGACGAGCTACTTATGGTCCTCACCTTCGCATACTGAGGGTGGGAGGGGTTGTACCAGATGCTGGATAGCTTGGTCAGCATCCTCCTCTCACATATAGAGTCCACTGAGTCCAGGGGACAGCCCAGCATAGAGCTAGCTCTCTTCACTAGCTTGTCCAGTTTCTTTTTGCCCCTATCATTAATTCCTCCACACCAGCAGACTACAGCAACCAGCAGTAAATGAACTCTGGTCCACATGTAAGCGGACCAAATATGTCCAGTCTGAATTCACCCTTAAAAAACTTCAGCAGGAGCCAAATACCGGTATGTTGGTTTCAGTTAACCACTGTTTTGTTCACTCTTCTCTTTGGTTTATTCCTGAATGTTCCTAAAACCTGTATTTCAAAAGCCCTAGGTTTTATATCATTCAAAACATCACTCACAGTTCTTGATATTAGCTCATCCCGGACAAACAGATACCCTGATGATACGTGTCTGATCAGTCCTTGTTTTATCATCAGAAAAATGAAACTTAGACGAAATAAATTCCATTCATTTGCTCATTAGTTGCTAAAGCCAGCGTCTGCATTAGAAGGGCCATTACATATTTACACAGGTTAGCAGGTACAAGATCATTTATTTAGAAGCATACATTGGAGTTTTGGGGTGACAGATGCCACCATCCTTTTTTCCTTCAGACTTCTGTAGTTATTTTTTCCGGCTGCAGACAGAGCTGAGTCTGCACACAGTACAAGTGTGGCTTCATACCTAACTGACCTGCCTCCAGCCCAGATCTGTCTCCAGCAGAAAATGTTTGACACATCATAAAAAGCACAAACCAGACAGTCACCCTGTAAGTTATTGAAAAGCCTGTTTTAGTGCAACTGCATCAATTGTTGTCCTTAATCAAAAGGAAATGGTAAAATATGGTGTTAAATAAAAAAAGAGGCAGACACAACAAGGGAAATAGTTGCAGTACAGACATAGAGACATGCAGGTTTTATAAACACAAGTCATTCTCTGAACTTCAATTAAGGCTGTGTTATTAGAATTTATTCCACACACAAAAAAAAGAAAAAAATCACATGAAAATACAAAAAAATGTATATTTTCATTTTAAATAATTATATCTTACTAAAGTGGGATTTAATAACTCTTTTTGCTTATTTTACTTGATTTTCAACATAGTTTATATGGTTATTTCATAAATAATGCTCCAGATCAACCTAAGTAAAATGACATATCAAATTCCACATCAGGGCGATGCATACAAAAGTCGAGCTAAAAAACAACATCAAGGAACATTTTAAAGTTGTTTTTTGTGTTAAATGTAGATTGCAATACTCACTGAACTTTTTCATTTCTCTTCTCGAACCAAATATGCCTAAAAATACCAGCTTAAAATTATGCAATGAACATGCAACACAAAGTGTTTATGAGTCTTTTTGTAGTCCAACTCTGTGTTGCTGCCCTGAGTGTGCCCCCTCTTCTTTCATCATATTGCTTTCTTTTTGTGTCTGAGATGTGTGTATGCAAACATGCACACGGATGCTTGCAGACACAAACACCAATGTCTCCACAACCACACACAGAGGGGGGTCCCTGGAGTTGGCCACAATTACTGTGTGTATCGTTGCTTACTCATTATGTCTGACAGGCCACAGCACTTCTGCTCTCCTGCTGTCTCCTGTGCATTGCCTCCTACATTATCTGCTTTCTCAGTGCAAACACAAATAAAATGAGCCTGGCGAGTGTGTGGGTAGACAGCTGTGGGATGTGGGGCAGTGTCCATCTATTCAGAGCTTCAGAAAATCGCACAGGTTGTCAGTTTGCCTTTTCCTCCCCATATCCATTGCGGTAAAGTCTTTTTAGACTCACATTGTGTTGTGCAGAAAACACTTCTGCATGTTCTTGCATGAAGCATTCTCTATCTGCACCTCTGATACTAAATAACTAAATAAACAACAACAATATTAAAAACCAACGGGTGAAATGTGGTCATCTTTTTTTAGGATGTTGTATTGCTCTGCAGATTTTTTTTCTTTTTCTAAACACACTGGCAATGAGTAACTTTGATCTACCTGAAGCTACGTTCCCACCGGACTTGTGACATGCGGTCAAGAATCTGGGTTTAGGACTTTGAGCCCACAGTGGGCAAGCAGGAAGAGGCTTCTTCTTTGTCTTTTTCTACTGTTACTAACACATGTCCTCAACCTGCAGTTGGAAAAGGCTTGGTGTGAAAATGTCGAGGCCAAATATTGGGAATCTGGCATAGTTCTATTCTGATACATCAAAGACTAATTCTGGCTCGTCACATGTGGCAATTATTAATTTTTCGTCCATTAACGCCTTTTCATCTGTGCATTAAAAGGCGTGTCATCCATATGCCACTATCCAAGTCCCTGCTTGGTAAAAATTTTGCCTGGTTTAACTCTCAACGAGTTTTGAACGTAGACCCCGAAGATAGTTGCGTTGCTACGCATGAATGCAAGAGTTTTGAACATGGAAGCCCAAACCCCCATTTACGTGTATTTACATAAAGTTTTCATTGAAAGTGTTCGCTTGAACGCGCCTTACCGAGACTGATGTTGGTGTAGCTGTACAGATGTGCAGCTTTTGGTTGCCTCATTATTCATTAATAGTTCATCGTTTCCAACTGACCAAAAAGTTCCTTACAGTCTGAAAATTGTTTTTTTTTTGTATTACAATATAACTAGCTATAAATGATACTATTCATTGTATTCATTTTCTAAAGCTCCTTCATTGTTATGAGGGTCACTTGGAATAGCTTAAACTCAATGCTAACTGTCAGCAAGCTAAAAGCAGGGGACATTCTAAAAATAACCCTACTGAAGTTATCCAATGCAGTTTCCTTTAAATACAATGATAATCACAGTAAAGTGTGGACAAGTTAAGTAAATCAACAGCTAATAACAAACCTTTATATCAATTCAGTTCCCAGTCCCTTTAAAGTGGATAAATCTTCCAGCAGGAGCAGGATCAGGAAGGGTGGCCATCTGCCTTGACCAGGTGGGGAGTGGGTGGACAGAGAGGACATAACAGTACTAGGCTGGTGGTACAACACCATCAGCAAGACGGGAAATAATGCTGACAACAAAGAACTCAAAGATTTAATAGTTAGACTTTGTCATAGCCCATACGTTCACTGGAAATGAACAAACCAGCATTTCAAAATTAAGATTATCTTCTAGGTGTTCTACTTTTAATGATTATTTTAAAACTAAACAGTGTGAACTTGTTTATCGTGACTTACATCCTAAAAGTAGCCTGCGATAGATGAAATCATAGAGAGTAGAGTTACAGATGTTTTAAGGCTAAAATCCCTCACTACACACTTAATGCACTTTTCTCAGACAGACATGAACATTTCCACACTCTTCTCTCTTGTTCGAACTCTCAAAGTTCAGACCTTCATAGAAAAATCCAAGGATGGAATGTATGTATTATAGAATGAAAACAAAGATCAGCTCGTGATCAAAGATTTATGTAAATGTAGTCATCTGAACACATTCTGTACAAGAGACATGCCACAGAAGACGTTGATGAACAAGGTCAACAGCCAATGAGGATGCACAACAAAGTCTGCTACAAACAAATAACGGATGCAAAATTTCACGTAAAAATATCAGTGACTGCGAAAGGTGGAAATAGCGATACATACAGCAAGGAAACACCTCAAATTTTTTCCAAATAAACTCATTTCCTTGCAGTAGTCTGTGAATGCTATTCAATTGATCTATAGTTCCACTGAATGTGACATCATGTTTCTGCCTTTTTACATTTGACTTAGTTGATTATGATGACACATTATGATCTTTGTAAAATAAAGAAATGTTTTGGTACCAGATAATAAAAATATCAATATTAGGTACAGTAAAGATGAATAAATGTCATAAAATATTTAACTGCATGACTGTTGTAGAAAGAATCTCAAGCTTCATTAATTTAAAGACAGCTAACACTATAAATAAAAACAATTCTGAAAAAAAAAAATATTTTTCTTATTTTAAATAAATTCACCATCTATAAAAGCTGGATGTAGCCCGCCAGTAATCTTTGTTTTAACTAGATACAATTGATTAATATGTCTAATTATCCTAAGTTAATTAGGATAATTAACTAATCATTTTTTGATTGCTTGAAATAAACCATTTCAAATAAAAAAAACAAAAAAAAACAATGAAAACGTTGGAGAAAAACCTTTTTCTACATCTGATCATTATGTTATCACTTTTCATTAAGAGTAAAAAAAAAAATACACAGTGTGTATTTCAAAGGATATTGTGTCACTCTTTTTCTGTGTCCTTTAAACACGTGTAAAATACAAATGAAAGGTAGGATTCCAATTAATTATCCATAGATATGCAGCAACATGGAACCATTATTGGGGAGCAAATGGCTGTAACTTTGTTTCTAATGCAATATAAATTTTAATTAATAAAGTGCGTGATGAAGTGGAGACTTATCAAACAAGCTCCGTGTCCATTAAAGGCCCTAAACCCTCACAGGGCAGTCTTATTAAACCCCATTTTACAATGTGTTTATGAGCCTCTTGGTGAGGTAAACAGGGGGAAATGCAGAGACATGAAGAAAAACAAATGAGTTTGTGTAATTAGTGGAATTAAGAGCTCCTAATCCACGAGGAACGATTTGAGAGCAGAGCAAAAAGAAAAAAAAAAATAGAAGTTAAGAAGAAAGTATTGCCATCAGGAGACAGGTGGGAGGGACTATGGAGCTGCTGCTTCATTTACTTTTGTTTGCCCCTAAAGAAATGAGCAAGAACCCAAAAGCACACACCTAATAAAGATATTCATAATATGGTCATATTTTAAAAGTGTTTTTAACCCGTGCAGTGGCTTCCTTCCATGAAAGGAGATACACGCGCAGAGAAAAGCTAGAGTTCCTGTCACTGTCTGTACCGATTTAATTGAGATTATCAAGATTCATTTTCCGTTTTTGATTAAATCTTTGGTATTAGATTAGTTCTCTCGTCCATTGCATTTTAAGGATTAATGCTGCTGTCTTTTCTTTTTTTTTTCCTTACTTCTGTGATTTTCAAGAAATTGGCCAGTCACTGCTGTTCACTTAAAAAAATAATTCATTTTGTTGGCCACATCTGTGTTATCCCCGATATCCATTTAATTTGTCTGGGTGTCTATAGAAGTTCTCTAAACCTTTATCCAGCAGACAGTTTCTCAGTCCTTATATTATCAGCAGAAATGGTATTTCTTGGTCTGTCTCAGGGTGGCATTTCTTTGCTCCATTTCATGACATACATCAAGAAAACTTCCACTGACAGTTTTTGCTTCACTAGCCCTGACCTTCTAAAATGAATCCAGATGTTTCATGTGATGGACAGGAGAAGGGAAGTCTGAGGAGCAGCCGTGTCAAGGAGAGGCGCTGCTAGAATTACATTATTTGAGGAAGTGCAATCATTCCCATTACATGGTTTACACGTGTAACATTTTAAAGTAGCGTGGCATCTGTTCAGTGTGCCTGTTTTTCATGATGAGGTAAATGTGCTGTCTGGTCTTAGAACATTACTACTAAGGAAAAGCAAACAAATGGTTCATATCTACTGGACATTTTTGACCTAGTTCTTACAAAGCATGTCTTTAAGGATGGGGCTATGTTAGGAGAAATATGAACCATTGTTTTGTTTTTTTTTAACACATTTTTTATCTCTTTAGGAAACTTTGACATGTGTTTTTTGATGTACAGTAAACCCTTGTTTTTCGCGGGGGTTACGTTCCAAAAAGACCCCGTGATAGGCAAAATCCGTGAAGTAAAAACCTTTATTTTTTTAAACTATTATTATACAATTAAATACTCTATTATACATTGCAAAGAAAGAACAGACCATTTTACAGGCTCAAGCTTTTGTTTCACAAATAAAAGTACTTTAGAAACGTTTTTTTTTCGACAAATAACTTCTGTACTGTACTGTCAAATAATAATTTTAATCATCGATGTGAACATAAGGCTTCAAATTGCGGAGATTAGCCCCGCCCACTGCGACCCGAGTAATTGGATTAAACAAGAGAAAATGTAAAATGATTATGAAAAAAATACAAAATACAGTGGGACAAATAGTGACTCGGGTGTATTTACTGCTCTTCAGACTGAGCCGCTGCATCCTGACTCCGCTCTGCAGTGTTTTCTCCCTAAGAAGCCCGCGGTGCAGCTGTGTTTGTTCGGGAGAAGAACGTAGTGATGGTTAGTTGTTGTCGCTCTTTTTTTCTATGGGTTTTTGAGAAACTCAAAATTGCAAGAGAATTTTCACTTACGTAATGTTAATTTGGCAAGCTGTTTTACGTACCTGTACACTTTAAACTGCAATGTTATTGACGCACAGGTAGAGAAGAAGCGGAGTGACTTTTTAGCCAATCAGAATGCAGAACACAATGCATGATGCAAATCCGTGAAGTAGCGAAACCGTGAAAAGTAAACCGCGTTATAGCAAAGGATCACTGTATTTTTCTTAAATTGTAGATTTTTCTGCAGCATATAGCATTTCTTTAGTCATTGCCTTAAATTAGGTATCAATGATCATATAAAGAATACTTTAGGTGTTTCACTCAATCAAACCTTTCTGTTTTAAACTCAGTTTATGGTATTTTCCCACAAACTGGGATTTATGTATATTTGTTTGTATGTTTATGTAAATGAAGATTCCTGTATTTTTCATGGTCATAAGAACCCAGATCCTTTATTCCTTAAAATGAATATATAGGTGCTTTATATTTTTTACTTATAGATGTGTCTTATCTTTTTAATTAGAAAATAAATCAGAGAGGGTGCATTATGACAGTGTGTGGTCTGACTGAAGGCTGACCTTTTGACCTTTGTGCTACTGGGACATTAAATCATTGTCAGTTTTCTTTGTTGTAATTTAATCAGTTGGGTTTTCTTTACAGAAACCCCAGAATGACATTGAAATTTCTCAATAGTTTAAAAACTAGAATGCCAATACAGAACTTAACATGCATGCATATGAGGCTGGTGCAATTGGCAATTCCGCAGAGGTACACTTGAGAGGAATGTGAAGCTCCCTTGGCCAGCCGCTCTTGCCCCCAAAGAACACTGGGAGCAGTGGGCTTGGAGAACATGTGCTCTAGATGCCGTTGGCTATGGGTGGCATGGAAAGTCATACAAGTGTAAGGTACACACTGCACCTGCTTTTCTGAAATGGGCTGATTTGCAATTATTTTTATCCAGAAAATAAGGTGCAGCTTGTTTGCAGTTTTCTTTTTTTTAAAGGTTTTTGAGAAGAGGATGGGTGTGTGCTTTGTGCACACATAGCTCTGATAGACATGGCCTTTGAGAGTCTGACAGGAGGATGATACCTTCCGTGTTACCTCCACCTTCTGCCGAAGGAAAGTACACCCTGTGCTGTGGGATCTGGGAACCTGTTCTAACCTGTAGTTCCAGCTCTGTAGCACAGATCAGTGTGAATCCAGTAAAGCAGGGGTTTGGAATAGCGACATGGCACTGTCATTTTTATATTTGTTCATATTCATATGATTATAGGTCGGTGTTTTAGTATGTTTTCCTATAAATTAACTGATCAGTGCAGCCCATAGACTATAATAATAACAGCTAATAAGAATACACTACTTACAGCATTACATTTTTTAATTGGAGCTCTAATAGTACCATAAGCTGTGCCTCTGAGAGCTGCAATGACAGCATTTTATGTAGCGTAGTTAAACGCAGCAGTTAAAGCAGCTCTTTGTCTGCTGTCAAGGAAAGCATGGAAGGCCTTCAAATGAATTGACAGTATTTTCTAATTATGATTACCGCTTGTGGTTTCTTGTTTAAAGCATTAGGAATTTTCAAGTTATGTATCACAGAGCAGAAAATCTGTTGTCCCCCTTCCCCCTCCCAAACCAAGCTCAAACAATGTGTTGTCAAATACTTAGCAGACAGTTGGTCCTCCCCTCTGCATCAGCTGTTGGTCTTTTTCTCTGTTTCTACACCTTTCAACAATGTTTACCCACAAAAGTGCTGTTGCTTCTAATGGTGCATTCAGTAGCAAATTGGAAAAAAAAAACATTATTAGAGTTAAATGACACTAATTAGAAGTCTGACTTCCTTGCAGCCGTATTAAACATTAAACAAAGAACTGGTTGTGCATTTTTTTACTAATTTCTTTTTAATTTAGGTAATTTATTTAACTGCTAATGAATATTCTCCGTAATAGTAAAGCAAACGTGAAAGCAGAATAATATTGCTGAAATATGTAATTGTCAGTAGACCTTAGGGTTTTATTTTTGGAATGGGAGACAGATAAAGGGCTGAGAGAAAAACCATTTGGATTTACAAATAAAGAGCTCAGAAGTAATTCAGCCATACAACTGCTGGATCTTGTTAAGTCAATGTTTGTGAGCTGCTTTGTTTTTTATTCTTAATTTTTTTGTTTTTGAATCCATCACATCCATCCGAAATATTCTGAGTTTCCTTTTTCTTTTTTTTTTCTTCATCAAAGATACCAAACCAAGTACAGCAGCTACTGCATATGAGCGGTTTGCCTCATCTGTCCAGGGTAAAACAGAAAAAAAAAATGATAATCATCTGGAGAACAGATAACAGCAGGAGTTTAACACATCATAATCAACACACTGTGAGGTGGGCTACACTTAAACGATTTGTGCCCCCAAAACTGCGGGTAGTCCAAATTTCTCTACCGGCAAAGACAAAAAAAAAAAAAGAAAGCTGCAACGTTGCAGCACTGACTCAGAACACAATCTGTACTTCACATTTTCTACTCTTTACATTTGTTTTTGTTTAGAACGAACACAAGAGAAATTAAAGCTACAAGTAGCATTTAGCGGGCCCGAGCACGTGCCACCGCCTGGCACGAGCGACCGCCCCGTGAGCAACGCCCTGTTCGAGCCATTCTCGTCGTTTTTTCTTGTCCATTCTGGAGCTCCAAGCTAATGTTAATATGACAGCAGCCTGTGGGGGGGGGGGGGGGGGGAAAGAGACTATAATCTGTTGCCTTAAAGGACAAAGACTTTTGCATATAGCATGAAAAAAATTCTTAAATCTAAGCCTCGTTTAGACCTGCTCATTTTCTCATCAAGTAGAAGAAGGTTTTTATCAGATTAAGAAACAAGCAATGATGATAATTGCTATCACTGTCCCTAAGGATGAGAACAATAGAACTCATTCAATTTTCACTACAATGTCTAGATGAGTGTCAGCTATGTCTGATAACTTGGCCAATTAGCTGGACCGGGATCTTACAACGTGCAGGTGGTTTAACGTCCAGTGTGATGAGTCTGTGGACGGCAACAGTACAGCATAGCTTTTGGTTTCCACAAGAGAAGAATTCCTGACACATCTGCCCTAACAGACAACTACAAGAGGAGTTGAAATGTATAACACGGTGAAGGAGTTTTTGTGCAGAAAAAGGTACCATTAGAAAAGCTGGTAGCCATACCTGCAGACGGGGCTCCTGCTATGATTGACCGACAAACAGGTTTCATCACTCACTGTAAAGCTGACCAAGACTTTCCAAAATGTCTGCATTACTGCTGCTTCTTTCACCAGTAGGCCTTATGTGCAGAAGTGATTGGCTCTGGACACATAATGACTCCTATTGTGAAAATCATAAAAAACCTCAGCTGCAAAGCAAAACAGAACAGGATTTTTAAGGTGCTATTGGTGGAGATATCTGCTGAATATGGTGAATATGAATATGGTGAATCTGAACTTGTATTCTTGACTGACATTACTGGAAAACTAAACCACTTGATCTGCGAGCTGCAAGACATTGGCAAAACTATATTTTTTTATTGACCAGCCTGCCTGAGCCAGTGTTTTTCTTGTGGGGATCTTTTCTGCCAGGGCTTGCCAGCTTGGTCAGTGGATGTTGCTGCAGTTGTCTCCCTTGCTGGGACAGCTGGAGTTAAACACAGCAGCCTCACGGCTGTGAAGTGGACCCCGTTGCTGTCCCAGTCTGGATGGGCACTGTGGTGATGTTCCAATGTTCAGGCTGGCTCCTGGTATGAAGAGATTCCCAAGTACCTTTTCCTAACCGCAGAGCCAAGGATGTGTTTACATGTTTAGGTCAAAAATGTGATGAACAGCTTCATGTTGTCTATTGATGTAAGTTTAAACCTAAACATGTTTCCCTGTTACTAATCCAGTTGATATGGTTCTCCATCTGTGTCTAGGTGATAGAAAAGCATTTTTTTATATTTAGAGCTCCAAGCAAACAAACAGTTGTCTATATAAGAGCTTTTACAATTGTGGACTTTTAGCAGGTCTCTGAATACATATGACCAATGTATGGTGGATTTTCACAGACTTTGTGTAAAACTGAAGGTGACAGAGACTTTGGAGAAGTGGCTACATTGCTCTGGACTTCTTTGTTTCATCCACAGAAGAGTAAAATATGTGATTGATTTTGAAAAGCTGCTGAAAAATGTATCTTTTTAAAATTGCAATTTCTAATTTGGGTTTTACATTTTGTGTTCCATTTTTTGTGATTGTATTAGAAAGATTTGTTATTTATTTGGTGTTTAAAGGTGGTACATAATGTATATACACAATCGTCTTAGAGACATTTGCTATATGTTGTGTTTGTTGTCGTTGTAGTTTAATTTCTTTGGATGTATTGAAAGGAAATGAAAAGAAGTTGCAGCATTGATTAAAAAAGCATAAAAGAGACATTTACTGTCTGATGTTACATCTGTAGGAGTGTACTGAGGCTGGGTTTTGTTTTGGAGCACATTCATATATTTTGTTTGTAAAAAAAAAAGATAAAATATAAAGTTAATTGTATTTTGGATGAATAAAAAAGCAATGATTAGTGCTAAGGATGTATAAAAGACAAACAAAACAAAGGAAATTGCTGTATTTTAGT
The DNA here is from genome assembly GCF_053564925.1 of Oryzias latipes. Taxonomy (NCBI): domain Eukaryota; kingdom Metazoa; phylum Chordata; class Actinopteri; order Beloniformes; family Adrianichthyidae; genus Oryzias; species Oryzias latipes. Next base: position 11,625,621 of record NC_136246.1, read on the forward strand.
GTTGAACTAGGCTTTCTAACTGTTCTACTTTCTGTCTGCCACTCCTGGCTAATTTACATGTGAGCACACAGCCGGGGGGTGGGGTGGGGGGCTAACTCCACTCCTGCAGCAGGGGAGATTGATGAAAAGCTTGAGGATGTAAGATTGAATAAATAAAATCCTAGAGTTGACCAGTTCATTTTATAAATGTAAATATTTTTTATTTTGGTACTGATAAACTAAACAGAAGTTATGATAAAAATATTTGCTTGAGTCAAAATGTCCAAAAATTTGCTTTCAGCACAATAGGGTGATTAAGGTGGTTAAATGTTTCTCGTATGTATAGTGCTGCTTTTCAAACGTGGAGCTTTGTAAGACGCATTTAATTCTGAAATCTCAGCTTCCTGAGACAAACGGCTGATTTCCTATGAAGCTTGATTATATGATCATGCTTCATGATCATTTATGAACATATATAGCTCGTCCAAAATTGTCATATCCATGGGTTCAGAATAGAAGTTTCATCAAATCTATTTAATTTCAGTGAGATCAGACAAGGAATGTGAACGTGAGAGCAACATTTGTGCATGGCGAGATACCCAACTTCGCCGCTCTGTCACGACCACACCCCCGCGTTGAAAGATTTGTTTTTCATCAGAGTAAACTTCAATGGTTTTTCAACAGGTGGACGTCATTTTGAGGTGTGTTTGCTCATCCTACTTGGAGCAGTGATGCTCCAAGTAAAACATGTCATTTCCTGTTGCCAACAGGTGGCGCTACACCTGTTTCGGATTTTTCCACTGCAGATGTGTTCAAAGTCAGACTACAATCATGCACAACAAATTTGGATCAGATTAGATTATTTATGGCTGAGTAATGGCCATTTTTCTTTTCATGGCGTGATTTCGAAACGACCTCAAATTTTGACGCGCCGCCACGGTCACAAACAACCGTAAAAACTTAAAAGCTTCGCAATTTAAGATCGGACATGTGTTTAGTTTACAAAACCAAAGTTTGGAGTCATTGTTCAAAAATCTCTAGGAGGAGTTCGTTCTAGAACGAGGCCTGGAAATGACCAAAATAGAGCAAAACTGACATATTGACATCAATATAGCAGACTTCCTGTGCGACTGACAGCTTGGTCCCAAGAGACTTTTTTGTAGGTTTCCATCTGATGAACATGTCCTGTAAATATCAAGCTTGTATGTTAAAGAACATGGCGGGGCTCTCAAAAACAAACATGGTAGGTGGCGCTATTGAGCCGTTTTTTGTTCACCCATGCAAGTGCTGTGTATCTAAGTTGGAGATATGTAAGAGGCCTCTCATTCTGAAATCTCAGCCTGGTGATACAAACGGCTGATTTTTTATGAATTTTTAATTATCTGACTGCAACGCAATCAACCACTTCCTGTTTGGTGGTGGCTTGCGCAGGCACCGTCAGGTGTACACCCATGAAACTTTAGACGATGAGAGAAGACCCTTATGAGTATCTCCTGTTGTAATTTTATGAATGTCGGACAAAGCACAGAGAAAAGATAGGTCAGAATGTGACATAAAATGTATTTGTCAATATCTAGGTGGCGCTATGGAGCTCGTCCAAGATTGTCATATCCATGGGTTCAGAATGGAAGCCTCATCACCTCTATTGAATTTCAGTGAGATTGGACAAGGAATGTGCACGTGAGAGCAACTTTTGTGTGCATGGCGAGACGCCCAACTTCGCCGCTCTGTCACGACCACACCCCCGCATTGAAAGTTATGGCTTTTTATCAGAGTAAACATCAATGGCTTTTCAACAGGTGGACATCATTTTTAGGTGTGTCGGCTCATCCTACTTGGAGCAGTGATGCTCCAAGTAAAACATGTCATTTCCTTTTACCAGCAGGTGGCGCTACACCTATTCCAGATTCTTCCACTGCAGATGTGTTCAAAGTCAGACTACAATCATGCATATCAACTTTGGATCATATTGGATTTTGCATGGCTGAGTAATGGCCATTTTTCTTTTCATGGCGTGTTTTCAAAATGACCTCCATTTTCGACGCGCCGCCACGGTCACAAACATCCGTAAAAACTTAAAAGCTTCGCAATTTAACATCGGACATGTGTTTAGTTTACAAAACCAAAGTTTGGAGTCATTATTCACAAATCTCTAGGAGGAGTTCGCTCTAGAGTGAGGCCTGCAAATGTCCAAAATGAAGCAAAAATGACATATTGACCTCAATATATCAGACTTCCTGTGCGAGTGACAGGTGGGTCCTTTCAGACTTTTTTGTAGGTCTCCATCTGAAGAACATGCCCTGCAAAAATCAAGCTTGTACGTTAAAGCGTATGCGGGGCGTCGGGACAAAAGTCACTGTAGGTGGCGCTATCGAGCCGTTTTTCTGCGCCCATGCCAATCTCCTATAAAATACGAAATTTTTCGCGACTCCTGATGTGTGTGCCAAATTTGGTGAGTTTTGGGGTATGTTAAAGGCCTCAAAAAGGCGACTCTTCCGGTAGAATAATAATAATAATTAAAGCTACAAGTAGCATTTAGCGGGCCCGAGCACGTGCGACCGCATGGCACGAGCGACCGCCCCGTGAGCAACGCCCTGCTCGAGCCATTCTCGTCGTTTTTTCTTGTCCATTCTGGAGCTCCAAGCTAATGTTAATACGACAGCAGCCTGGGGGGGGGGGGGGGGGGGGGGGGGCTGTAATCTGTTGCCTTAAGGGACAAAGACTTTTGCATATAGCATGAAAAAAATTCAAGCAATGATGATAATTGCTATCACTGTCCCTAAGGATGAGAACAATAGAACTCATTCAATTTCCACTACAATGTCTAGATGAGTGTCAGCTATGTCTGATAACTTGGCCAATTAGCTGGACCGGGATCTTGCAAAGTGCAGGTGGTTAACGTCCAGTGTGATGAGTCTGTGGACGGCAACAGTACAGCATAGCTTTTGGTTTCCACAAGAGAAGAACTCCTGACACATCTGCCCTAACAGACAACTACAAGAGGAGTTGAAATGTATAACACGGTGAAGGAGTTTTTGTGCAGAAAAAGGTACAATTAGAAAAGCTGGTAGCAGTGACTGCAGATGGGACTCCTGCTATGATCAATAGACAAACAGGTTTCATCACTCACTGTAAAGCTGACCCAGACTTTCCAAAATGTCTGCATTACTGCTGCGTCATTCACCAGCAGGCCTTATGTGCAGAAGTGATTGGCTCTGGACATATAATGACTCTTATTCTGAAAATCGTAAACAACCTCAGCTGCAAAGCAAAACAGCACAGGATTTTTAAGGTGCTATTGGAGGAGATGTCTGTTGAATATGGTGAATATGAACATTGTGAATCTGAACTTGCATTCTTGACTGACATTACTGGAAAACTAAACCACTTGATCTGCGAGCTGCAAGACAATGGCAAAACTATTTTTTTTTGACCAGCCTGCCTGAGCCAGTGTTTTTCTTGTGGGGATCTTTTCTGCCAGGGCTTGTCAGCTTGGTCAGTGGATGTTGCTGCAGTTGTTTCCCTTGCTGGGACAGCTGGAGTTAAACACAGCAGCTCACGGCTCTGAAGTGGACCCCGTTGCTGTCCCAGTCTGGATGGGCACTGTGGCGATGTTCCAATGGCCAGGCTGGCTCCTGGTATAAAGAGATTCCCAAATACCATTTCCTAACCGCAGAGCCAAGGATGTGTTTACATGTTTAGGTCAAAAATGTGATGGACAGCTTCATGTTGTCTTTTGATGTAAGTTTAAACCTAAACATGCCACCCTGTTATTAATCCAGTTGATATGGTTCTCCATCTGTGTCTAGGTGATAGAAAAGCATTTTTTTTTATATTTAGAGCTCTAAGCAAACAAACAGTTGTCTATATAAAAGAGCTTTTACAATTGTGCACTTTTAGCAGGTCTCTGAGTTCATGTGACCAATGTATGGTGGATTTTCACAGACCTTGTTTAAAACTGAAGGTGAGAGAGACTTAGAGAAATGGCTTCATTGTTCTGGAGTTCTTTGTTTCATCCACAGAAGAGTAGAATTGGTGATTGATTTTGAAAAGCTGCTGAAATAGTATCTTTTTAAAATTGCAATTTCTAACTTGGGTTTTACATTTTGTGTTCCATTTTTTGTGCTTTAATTGGGAAGCATTTGTTATTTGTTTGGTGTTTTTAAGGTTTTGCAAATATACACATCATTTTTTAGAGACATTTGTTATCAGTTGTGTTTGTTGATTTGTAGTTTAATTTCATTGGATGTATAGATGTCGTGTGGGGGGGAGGCTCGAGAGCAGGTAGGACCCAGGCGCAGAGACGGGAGGCAAACGGGTTCAGGGCAAGTGGGTTTATTTAACTAGCAAAAAGCGCTGCAGAGCAGGATGACAAAACTAAAAACAAAAACTTACTGTGGCATGGCAAGGGACATGGACGCCAGACAAGAAGACGTGATCAACATGAGCAGAAGTTAATGGACCAGCACAGGAGGAAGGGAGAGACAAGACTTATATACAGACAGGGCAGACAAGACACAGGTGAACACGATTAGGGCAGATGGGGACCAAAGGAAGTAAAACTCAAGAAACATGACAAGACAGGAAACCTTTCAAAATAAAACAGGAAACAGAACCAAACAAGACAGAACAAGAACTAAAGCGAAAAACAAGACAACAAACTGAAACCATGACAATAGAAAGGAAAAGAAGTTCAAACATTGATTATAAAAAAGGATATAAGAGATAAAAAAAAAGAAAAAGGAAAAGAAAAAAGATAAAATATTGATTTAATTGCATTTTGAATGAATAAAAAACAATGATTAATAGAATCAGAATCAGAATCAGAAATCAGAAAAAGTTTTATTGCCAGGTTCAGTAGAGCGCACTTTACAAAACGAGGAATTTGACTTGGTGTATAGTGCAATTAAGAATAAGTTAAAAATTAAGTTAACAACAACAACACACTATATACAGTAGAGTAAGGTGAATTAAAGTGGGAGCACAGATGGGCTGGGATGGTGGGGCCTGTAAGTGGCACCGACAGTCCTTTGGTGGGCGGGGGGGGAGGGGGGGTCACCTGGGGGAGTTGGGGTACTGTTCAGCAGGCTGACTGCAGTGGGGAAGAAGCTGTTCTTGTGGCGCGAGGTCCTGGTCCTGATGGACCGGAGCCTCTTGCCAGAAGGGAGGGGCCGAAAGAGATTATGTCCTGGATGAGAGGGGTTGGCTACAATCCTGGCTGCCCGCCTCCAGGTCCTGGAGATGTGCAGCTCCTGGAGAGACGGGAGGTGGCAGCCGATCACCTTCTCTGCTGAGTGGATGACGCGTTGCAGCTTGGCCTTGTCTCTGGCCGTGGCCGCAGCGAACCAGACTGTGATGGAGGACGTGAGGGTGGATTCGATGATGGCATCGTAGAAGTCTACCAGCATCTTTTCAGGGAGGTGAAACTTCTTCAGCTGCCTCAGGAAGTACATCCTCTGCTGGACCTTCTTAGTGATGGAGCTGATGTTCTGCTCCCACTTGAGGTCCTGGCTGATGATGGTTCCCAGGAAGCAGAAGGACTCCACAGAGGTCAACGGGGAGTCACAGAGGATGACAGGGGGGAGGGGGGCTGGGGCCTTCCTGAAGTCCACTGTCATCTCCACTGTCTTCAGAGCATTAAGCTCCAGGTTGTTAGCGCTGCACTATGACACCAGCCTGGCTATTTCACTCCTGTAGGCCAACTCATCTCCGTCAGAGATGAGGCCGATGAGTGTGGTGTCGTCAGCAAACTTCAGGAGTTTGACAGACAGGTGACCAGCTGTGCAGCTGTTTGTGTACAGGGAGAGTAACAGGGGTGAAAGGACACAGCCCTGGGGGTATCCGGTGCTTGTGGTCCGAGTATCTGAGACGAGCTTCCCCAGCCTCACATACTGCTGTCTGTCCGTCAGGAAGTCTGTGATCCACCTGCAGGTGGAGTCAGGCACATTCATCTTGGAGAGTTTTTAATACTAAAGATGTATGAAAGACATACCGAAAAATATGTCTTTCAGTGTTTAACTGGCTGTCTTTGGATTATGCATGCCTGAGTAATGGCCATTCTTACTCCTCATCTCTCTGTTCACTGCTTGCTAATTTACATAGCAGGGGTCCCAGCAGGAGGGGGCGGGGTTGTAACACGACTCCTTCAGCAGAGCCAGGCTGAGAGAGGCTTTGACATGTAAGATGTTAGATGTTAGAATGCTAGATGTTAGAATGACCAGTTCATTGTATATCTATGAAAATATTCAGGGAGCTATGGGACATGTTCAGCTATAGGTGTGTGAAAATTGGTGTCGATTGTTGAAACATAAGTTACCATAAAAAAATGTTTGTTTGGAGTCTAGACAGATTTAACACAGGTTTTTGGATGAAAAAGGATTTTTTATAAATCATCTGTTACACTTTTAAGTCTGAAAAAAATATGGAAGGCAGCAAACACAGATCTCTACCGTTTTTAATTTTTTTGTGCTGATATTTGAAAGATAAGTTATGCAAAAAAATAGGTGTTTGCAGTTTTGCCTAAAAAGACGTTTTCGGACCTTTTTGGATCAAATGTTGTCTAAAAGTTCACCTGTAACTTCAATCATTCTGAATTTTTTTAGGAAAACTAAACCACTTCAACTGTGATCTGCAAGGCAATGGTAAAACTATATTTTTTATGGAACAGCCTGCAGTGTTTCTTGTGGGGATCTTTTCTGCCAGGGCTTGCCGGCTTGGTCGGTGGTTGTTGCTGTTACCAATCCAGTTGATATGGTTCTCCATCTGTGTCTAAGTGATATAATCAGAATCAGAATCGTTTATTGTCATTGTACATGGGGATACAATGAAATTGCAGCAGCCTTGGAGTGAAGGAGTTACATAAAATAAAAATAAAAATAGAATAGAAAAAGAAATACTGTATTTACAACTCTTAACAAAAAATGAACAATATGGACAGAAACTGTTAAATATTAAATATTTGTGAATAAAATAGAAAGGAATTACATGAGTTGCTGTGAGCACAGCTTAATAAATATCAAGTTATTGCACAGTGACCCGGTTAGACAGTCAGGATATTGCACGCATTGTAGTAAAATTAGAGTGAGGTGTGGTTGGTGGACGTATGTGCATTCCGTATGATAATTGCCTATGGAAAAAAGCTGTTTCTTAGTCTGTTTGTCCTGGTTCTGATGGACCTGTACCTCCTTCCAGAGGGCAGCAGTTCAAACAGAGGGAAAGCAGAATGGGTGGAGTTAGTGGTGATGCTAGTCACTCTGCTGATACAGCGAGACTGGTAAATGTCCTTCAGTGAGGGGAGGGGGCAGCCGATGATCCTCTGCGCTGTCTTTACCACTCTCTGGAGACTCTGCCGTTCTGCTTCAGTGCAGTGGGAAAACCACACTGTGATGCCATAGGACAGAATGCTCTCAATGGTTGAGCGGTAGAACGTTACCAGCAGCTCCTGGCTGACGTCGTTCCTCCTAAGTTTTCTCAGGAAGTGCAGGCGTTGCTGGGCCTTCCTGATGACAGTCATGGTGTTGTTAGACCATGTGAGGTCAGCAGAGATGGTGGTGCCCAGGAGGGTGAAGCTGTGGACCCTCTCCACACAGTTTCCATCGATGTAGAGTGGGGGTGGATCTGTTCTGTTCTGCAAACTGGTGGGGGACGAAGATTGGAGGGAGGGAGTCTTTGATGTGTCCCAGGAGCAGCCGCTCCAGACACTTTGTGATTACAGCAGTGAGTGCAACTGGGCGGAAGTCCGTGAGGAAGGCTGTGGATGAGGACTTTTTGAGTATCGGGATGATAGGGGATGACTTCAGGCAAGCAGGGATGAAAGCCTGAGCTAGCGACAGGTTGAAGATTTTTGTGAAGACCTGGGAGAGTTGATCGGCGCAGGCCCGCAGAACCTTTCCGGGAACTCCATCAGGTCCCGCCGCTTTCCTGGGGTTTACCCTGCTGAACATCCGTGCCATCCGTGCCACGTCCATAAAGGCATTGTTTTTATATTTAGAGCTCTAAGCAACCAAACAGTTGTCTATATAAAAGAGCTTTTACAATTGTGCACTTTTAGCAGGCTGAAAAAATTATCTTTTTAAAATTGCCATTTCAAATTTGGGTTTTAAAATTTGTGTTCCATTTTTCTGTGCTTGTATTGGAAGGATTTGTTATTATTTTGTTTAAAAGTGCTACATATTGTATATACACATAATTTATTTAGAGAAATTTTCTATAGGTTGTGTTTTTTGGTTTTGTAGTTTAATTTCATTGGATTTATATTAAGGAAAAGAAGTTGCAGCATTGATTAAAAAAGGATAAAAGAGACATTTACTGTCTAAGTCTTATGTTACATCTGTAGAACTGTACTGAGAGTTGGGTTTTGTTTTGGAGCACATTCATATGTTTTGTTTGTAAAAAAAAAAAGATAAAATATTAAGTTAATTGCATTTTACATGACTAGAAAAGCAATGATTATTCATAAAAATCTATGAAAGACATACAAAACAAATGAAAAAGAAGTCTGCCCTCCCTCTTGTGTCTAAACTATTGTCACCTCACTTCTGGGTTAGTTAGCATATAAACAGGCAGCTGGTGTGTGTGTGTGGGGGGGGGAGGGGGGGGGTGAAATTTGACTCCAGCAACAGGAAAGATTGAGGAGCAGGCTGCAGCATGAGGAAAAGACTGAACCATGTAAGAGGAAATGACATCCTACAGTTGACCAGTTCATTTTATATCTGTAAAGAATATTCAAGAAGCATTTAGACATGTTCAGCTATATGCGTGTTAAACTTGGTGTGGATATTTGAAGCATAAGTAATTTTAAAACACACTTGTTTGGAGTCCAGACGGAAAAAGCACAGGTTTTGGGATGAAAAAGGATTTTTTTAAAATCATCTGTTTCACCTGGACTTCTGAAAAAAATATGGAAGGCAGCAAACACAGATCCCTACATTTAAAAAAATAAATGGTGTTGATATATGATGATTAAGTTATGAAAAAAAATAGGTGTTTGTAGTTTTGCCTAAAAAGACGTTTTCGGACCTTTTTGGATTAAATGTTCTCTAAAAGTTCACCTGTAACTTCAATCATTCTGAATTTTTTTAGGAAGCAGTAGCACATAAATGCCTATGAAAGTTGAATTCTTGGTGCTGATAACCTAAACAGAATTTATGCTAAAAATCTTTGTTCAGTCCAAAATTTCATTAAAAAAATCAAGTGATGAAGTTTCTCGTAGACCCTATAGTGTTACATATCAAAGCTGGAGGTTATTAAAGGCATCTAATTCTGAAATCTCAGCTTCCTGAGACAAACGGCTGATTTATAATAAATTTCTATTATTTGGGTGCACATAATCGACCACTTCCTGTTACGCAGGCACCGTCAGGTGTACACCCATGAAACTTTACATGATGAGAGAGGACCCTTCTGAGTATCTCCAGTTTTAATTTCATGCACATCGGACAAAGCAAAGAGAAAATACAGGGCAGAATGTGCCCAATGCAATAACTAGGTGGCGCTATAGAGCTCGTCCAAGATTGTCATATCCATGGGTTCAGAATAGAAGCTTCATCATATCCATTGAATTTCAGTGAGATTGGACAAGGAATGTGCACGTGAGAGCAACTTTTGTGTGCATAGCGAGATGCCCAACTTTGCCGCTCTGTCACGACCACACCCCCGCATTGAAAGTTATGGTTTTTTGTCAGAGTAAACTTCAATGGCTTTTCAACAGGTGGACGTCATTTTCAGGTGTGTCGGCTCATCCTACTTGGAGCAGTGATGCTCCAAGTCTAACATGTCATTTCCTCTTGCCAGCAGGTGGCGCTACACTTTTTCCAGATTCTTTCACTGCAGATGTGTTCAGATTCAGACTACAATCATGCATATCAATTTTGGATCAGATTGGATTATGCATGGCTGAGTAATGGCCATTTTTCTTTTCATGGCGTGTTTTCGAAACAACGTCGAATTTCTACGCGCCGCCACGGTCACAAACAACCATAAAAACTTAAAAGCTTCGCAATTTAACATCGGACATGTGTCTAGTTTACAAAACCAAAGTTTGTAGTCATTATTCACAAATCTCTAGGAGGAGTTCGTTCTAGAGCGAGGCCTGCAAATGTCCAAAATAGAGCAAAAATGACATATTGACCTCAATATATCAGACTTCCTGTGCGAGTGACAGGTGGGTCCTTTCAGACTTTTTTGTAAGTCTTCATCTGAAGAACATGCCCTGTAAAAATCAAGCTTGTACGTTAAAGCGTATGCGGGGCGTCGGGACAAACGTCACTGTAGGTGGCGCTATCGAGCCGTTTTTGTGCGCCCATGCCAATCTCCTATAAAATACGAAATTTTTCGCGACTCCTGATGTGTGTGCCAAATTTGGTGAGTTTTGGGGTATGTTAAAGGCCTCAAAAAGGCGACTCTTCCGGTAGAATAATAATAATAATAATAATAAACATTCGAATTACAATAGGGTCCTTGCACTCCGTGCTCGGGCCCTAATAATAATAATAATAATAATAAACATTCGAATTACAATAGGGTCCTTGCACTCCGTGCTCGGGCCCTAATAAAAAAAAGAAAGAAAACTTGGACGGGTTTTTACAACCCTTATCTATGTTCCTCCAAAGGTTGTGCGTTTTTTAATTCCTCAAACACTTTTCTTCTTTTGAACGTCTTAATTTGGACCTGATAATGATAACCCATAGGGTTTAAATTGGAGGCAGTTGTGCCTAATTTCTCTCTTTAAATTCACCTTTTTATCTAAAATCCCTCTTAAGCTCCAACTGACTTGTGAGGATTTCCAGGCTGCATGACCGACTGGATCTTTCGCACTAAGCCACTCGTGACCCTGACCCACACACCCTTCGAGCGGTTCATTGTTCACTCTGGTCAGTGTTGTTCTGACCTGAACACCCACGTGTTGCCCACCATCAACAATGACCTTAAAAGGCTGTGTGTCTGCAGGAAGTGAGGAATAAGTTCAGCTGCCTCTAGTTTAACTTTTCTGGAACAACATCACCTTAAACACTTTCTTTTTATGATTTCCTCAGTATCCAATAATGACAGATTGCTTTTAAGAAGGGAATTTAAAAAGAGTATAAAGTATTAGTTTAAACTTACAAATGCAGCCCTTCGAAACAAGCAATGCCATTCTGGCAGTAATCTATATTAAAATTTTATGTACACATTTAACTGCCAAGTTGTTGTTTTAAAATGATCCTGCACAAACTGTAGCAACAATGTTGTTAATCTCATCATGCCATTTGGCTGGTTTGATGACTCTGATGTGTTATCTTCTGTTTATGTGCTCGATATGGCAGAAAAATCATACTCTATTGATTGTTGGTTGAAGACTGTGACCATGTGAGGCGTGTGCAAAGACATAAAAGAAAGAAGACTGAAAGAGGCATTCTGTCATTTGAGGAGCTCACAGTCTTCTATGGTTTGGTTCATGGCTGTGAGTAGATGTCTAAAGACTCATGTTCTCCTTTTCTTACTTTGATTTCATCTGTTGATGGAGTTATGTTGTATCTTCCATCAGGTCATGTCTGCTTCTGCACCTCTACCTCTCTAGAACAAGCTTCTCACTTGCTGGGTAAATGAATGGAAGCTTTTTAGTTTGACACTGATCCAGACCCTCACTTTTAATATAGCTTTAATATTTTTGTGGGTTCAGTCATGTGTGACAAGGACAGTGCATATATATATATATATATATATATATATATATATATATATATATATATATATATATATATATATATATATATATATATATATATATATACAGATATATATATATAATTTTTTTTTGTGGCAGATGTACCAGCACCTGTCTTTCAAGCCATTCTGTACCTGCAATTAAGCAGGAGATTTTTGTCCTCGTCTCGATTGCCAAGGATAAACCGATTGCTGCTAACAAGCATGATTTCAAGCTGCCAGCAAGAGAAAAAGTCACTTCTCCTCCTCTTGTCCTCGTCTCTCAGCAAACCTTGACATTTTCCAGCACATAAATGTGAAGTATTTCTTAAGTCCTTTCACGGCTCAGTAGACAAATTGGATCAACCTATCGGTTAACCTTCACAGAAAGAAGAGATAATACTTGAGCACATTTCTTAAAAAAAATAAAACATAAGCTGGGATGTATTTTCCTTGTTTGACACCCTTTCAGACAGGAGTTTTGCTAAACGCACCTGCTTGCTAGACTTGTTTGTCTGTATATGTGTGAAAGAGATCGTTGGAGCTAGAGTTGTGCCGTACTTTCTGCACTATACGGCGCACAGGATGGAAGATGTAATGGCTTGAGACAAGAGGGAACCCAAGAGCAGGAGGGACTCGAATCCAAATGGTTGGAGAACCAAAATGTTTAATAACAAAAACTCACCACCAGCGTGGGTCAAAAGGACTCAAACACATCAACAAGACGTCAGGGCTAGACAGGACTCTGCGACAAAGAAAAACTAAAAGACCACTCCTTAAATGCCTGAAATGCTAATTTTAAAATGTAAGCAGCTCTGGAATCAGGTGTAAGCACAGAAGGAGGAGGGGGCAATTCTGCTACTCTGCACTAATCATAGCAAAAGATGCACGTCACTGAATGGTCTATTTTCCAACTTATGTCATAAATAAGATGCACCGAACTAGAAGGTGCATTAAGCAAGACAAAAGAGTCAGAGAGAAGTCTGTCAGTCAAACTTTATGAACTGCGTTCACAGTAACTCTAGAACTTGTCTGTGGCATTTTAGCCATGTTAGTGTTTTGACAATACCTGTAACTCCCTTCCTTTTTTAGAAAAACACCTAAAAAAAAACATACCAATTCCACTGAAAGGGTTACTATGCTAACTCTAGACTTTGATCGTAGCTCATAAAAAAAACAACAATAAAAATCGCTTTAACATCAGTAAGAACAAACAGTAAATTACGGTAACTCTTGAACGCTTAGTCTGTCCTCCTTGTCTGGTAAACATACTGGACATTCCATAGTAACAGTAATGGCATTAATGGCTATGACAATCTTGTCAGTTATTCAGGGCAAATCTTGAGGTTCAAGTCTGCATCAGCTGACAGGAAGACAGCCCAGACTGGTTTTCCTCAGCACTCAGGGTTTGTGGGAATGGCCGTGTCAAAGCAGACACAGCCGATTGGACCATCAGTTAGTAGCTTCACCCCAACACTCAAGTGCATTGGGTCACAACAGGCTGCTTTGGAACAACCAAACAATGGCTCTAAAACTGAGTGGCTGTCAGGCTCCATCCATTGGCTGCCCCTAGAGCATGTCTCCATGACCAATTTAAGAGTCAGAGCCTTCCCACACTCCATGCTTTGGCTGGAGACGACAGCAGTTATATGCGGATGTGTGTTAGATTAAATGTGATTATTAAAAGACAGAGTTGTGCTTGATGTTTTTCATTCACTTTCTGTTGGGGGACTTTAAACTTTAAACAAATTGCTGTACAAGATTACAAAAGGATTGCAAGAGGAAATCTGGCACTGAAGAGATGGTCTATTTCAACACAGAAACAAGAACTACATCCCAGTTCGCTGCATATTTGAGGTTTGGGTTGATGCATTTAAAACATGACTGGGTTTATGATATATATTTTTTGGCATTGGCTTTATCACCCTTTTTTTTGCAGTAACAAACCCAGATTGAGAATTACAAAAAAAGTAAATCAAGTTCTGCTGGGAATCATCCTCTTTGAAAGAAACACAGTTTTCCCATAAAGCAATAAGGGTGCTTTGGAATTCATCCCCTTCTTTTAGGGGATAGAAACTGTTGAGGCACTCGGAGAGATCTGTGTTATCTCAATGAGAAGAGGAGGCATTTTTCTCTGTGGGCTCCGCTCCAGGCCCAGCTGTGTACCTTCCACTGTGGGCTGAGCCTCTCCCTGCATACTGAGGATATTTGGCCACAGGTCAAAGTATCGCTCTGCAGGGCTTGTGCTGCCTCTTGTAAACTCAACTTTTCAACTTCTCATTAATCTTGGATGAAACGGAACCAAAATGCGAGGAAGACTGATAACAGTTGCAAATGAAAACCTTTTAAAGCTCAGTTCATCTTAGGGTGAACACATATTTGCCAGTTCCGAGATTTGACACAAATCTATGGTATTGTAAACAGCTCGAGTAGCAATAGTAATCCAGTCAAATAAAAAAACGGTTCAAGGCAAGAAGTCTCATTTGCTATTCATAGATTTTTGGTATTCAGTTTAATTGTCTCTGGTTTGTTAAGCTGGATGGGAAAGAGAGGATTTTAGATCTCAGTCAGTTGGAAGGGGGTTGCTTTTTTAAGTAAAACCATGTCTCTGAGATCCTTGACAGTGGGAGGATTGGGTACAGCTGTGTGTCCACACAGCAGATTGATGTCAGGTTGAGAGCAGGGGCCTTTGTTTGAAGCATTTTTCTTGTGTAAAAAGTCATTTTGTGACCCATTGCACTTTGGGGGGCCGAGATCTCACTCCCCTCAGCCTTTGTTTCACACAAGGATTCAGTTACTCAATACAAATACATCTACATTTGTTAACCGGTTATTTTCCATGTTTCACTCATGTTTTCTTTAGTCATCACTAAAACACTGTTGTTTCTGTGTTCTTTAAACATTTCTAGCTGATTTTATTTGGACCTTAGTGTTTTTTGTACGCTTTTTGTCCATGTTTTACCCACAAACTCTGCACAACTATTGTTTCTGTAGCTGTGGCCAATGACTTTTCCTCAGGATCCATTCCTTTAGACAAACTGGCAGCCTTCCAGTAGCTAAATCTTCTGTGCGAGACCCTGAAAAGGGGTATGCGACCGCTGTTTGCAAGCAGATTGCACATTTGAAGGAATTGCCACGTAGACAACCAGACTCCACATTGTCTCTTCTTGTCTATATTCCTTTGCTTTTAAGTACATTTGTTGAAGATCTGTCATTCGCAGTCTGGTTGTTTCTTTTCAGCGCCGGCTTGTTTTCTGGTGCATGCTGGCGTATCTCAGTTGGATGGTCGGTGTCCGGAAGTGAACATGTGGTCGTATTTAGCTTTGTAATGCCCTGGGTTTTATGGATGTCTTCGGGGATCTATCAAATGGAAGACAACCAGGACAGTGATTCGGAGCCAGCAAACAGACTGAGAAGTCCAAGTGCTGGAGAACTCTTGTTATCACAGAGCTTCCCAAGGGAATACCTCAGTCCAAGGCCCACAGACACGGTTGCCAAGTCGTCTTAGTTGTGCCAGAGTTGTTTTTTCCTCAAACATTCATATGTGTTTTCATTGAAACCTAACAATTTTGTGACTCCCCTTAGCACAGGGTGATCTTTACCTCCCATCAGTGAATGTAATGTGTACCAGTAAGGCTCACCAGAGGCTTTTCTTCATGTTTTCCTTTGGCAGACTTCTGGCAGTGAAATTTCCAGTTGAAACGTTTTCTTCTTGATATTCTTCTTGTAAGCAATAAATCTATGCAAAAGTAGGATATTTTTAAAATCACTGTCATTTTTTATTTGTATGACCTGTTATTTCCCCGTTGAGAATCCTCCACCCCCAACAATCAGCTGTACGGAGGCCTGGTTCTACATAGCATAGCGGGGTGTGGAGCTTCTGAAACATTGTTTTTTTTAATTCAAATTATGCTTTAGCCACAGCCTCTTATGTTATCCCTCTCAACAACAATCCATATGTGATTATGCCGCTTGCATTCACTTGTAATTAAGATTTGGTTATCGCTGGGTTTTCATCTGACAGCCTGGCACTGAAATTATCTTTCCATGTGAAAGGACTCCATTGTGCACAAGGGCTTCAAGAAAACCAATGAGCTGCCAAAAAATCCACCCACATTATTCCTGTCATAAATGACTCGCCACTGCTTTATTGCGTGAGAGATTTCACTAACAAATATAATTCTTTGCATGAGGGCTGCCATTGTTGTCACAGTATTATATTTTAGCCACTGGGCAGCTAATAAAACACGTTGAAATTTTGGCATGGACTTTGATCAGCTGTTGTGGACCTACACTGTTGGACAAGTTGAGCTTTCTTGGCTGAAGAGCAGCTGAACGAACAAATAAAAAAAAAAAATAGCCTGATTTTAATAAGAAGAAAAGGCCACAAGCAAACAAAACAAAAGAAGTCTCAAGTCAAATGCAGGGTATTTTTTTCTGAAACTATCTGACAACTGCTGCATTATGGGTTCATTTATAAATGGTGCTTTGTTGTTGTGGCCAACCATCTGGGTGTGTGCCACACACACACTCATCCTCTCCACACCTGGGACTGCCACTAGTGTGGCAGCTTGAAAGTGTGCGAGCCCTCCAGGGCCCATCAGTCCACATGAAGCTCAGTGGAAACATGTGACTTGTGGCATAATTAAGTCAGCCAGCGAACACTAACAGAAATCAACCCCTTCAATCCCCAGCAGGAGAGCTGCGAGATGCTTAGAATGGCATCAGAAAAAGTCCTTTTTTCCCCCCAGAATTTTAAGGACACTGTTTTCTATTTAACTTTGGAAAGCACAGTTGCCTGGAAGCAAGGTTCAAGACAGCTGACCAGAGTGTTGAGAGCTCTGTGTAGAGAGTGTAATTTAATACTGTGGGAAATTAAAGCCACAATACAAAGGGGAAAGAAGAAAAAGACCATTTTTAGAGAGCAATTTTTGTACAAAAGACAACCACATTTCCTGTCTTAGCTTAAGCCGCTCTTTGTCTGTAGGGCAATCTCTGAGGGATATCAGTGTTTCCACATGTTTTTTTATTTTCTTTGGCTCCCTAATTTCTTTGTCCAATTCTCTTGTTACATAAGACAAACAAATTCCTGGAGCCTCACCTCTTACTGACTCGCTGTGAGTGTGACTGGATATCCTCGATGAACAGTTGTTGTCAGTGGGATTTTTTGGGTTTGGGTCTCTTTGAATTACTGGCTCTGGATTGACACCTGCTTTCAACATATAAAACAATTCCACGTGCTTGTCAAACTTACAAAGATATAAAACAGCTTCAATGAACTTTTACAATGTTTTATGAATTTACAGCAGACCAGAGCTGTAAAGCAGTTTCAGAGGGAGAAAACCTGCAGTTTCTGGGATAATGTTTGGTGGAAAATGTTTGTGAGAAATTCACTATACATACCCTTGTTACCACATTGCACAAACATATATGTGGTGTAAAATCTGACTAACATTCAGAGTCTGAGAGAATTGTTCCCCTCTGCATCCAGCCTCCAGTGGTTTTTAATGGAACTGCAGTGTTTGGTACCTGTGTACCGGTATTTACCATCGACTTTAGGAACAGTAGGTACAGGCAAAATGTTAACTAAGAAACGAATGAAAGATATTCAAAAAACTCTCTCTCCCTGTTTTTATTTTTTCTTTTTTTTTTTTTTTTTCTTTTTTAATTTCTAAATACGGTAATCGTTTGGATGTTGGTGCTTCTTCCCTCTGTGGTCACGTTTTTCTATGGCTTCCTTGTGTTTTCAACAGTATTGGGTTATAGTCAAAATGTTGATTCGTGTAATCCTCCTAAAGGAACAATTTCATGTTTTGACTGAAAATCAAGCCCCAATACTATGTGACATTATTTTAAACTTACACCAATTTAGCTCTGCTTTACACAGTAAACAAGTACATCCTTGATGTGTTCTGTTGACAGCATGCAGTAGAGTGAGGTAGAAGCCTTAAGCATTGCTTCTTCTGGCTGCCCAGGAGATTTTACCTCTTTGATTCTTTCTTCAAATATGCAAGATAGCACTAAGGGAGCGGGTTGTTTGTTCTCCATTTCCTATGAGACTCCCACCTTGGGCTTGAACAGAGCCGTTGTGATGATTAGCAACAAAGTGTGCCTCTTCTCATAAAGCCCCGGGGGAGAGAGAAAGATCTAAAGAATCTTCTTTCTCATATTGCCGCTACTTTATGGAGGAACAAAAAATCAGTTATTTCTTCTGTAGTGCAGTTTTGCTTTAAAAATATTGACCTTATGGTTGTGCACCAATGAAGTTTTATACATTGCATATTGCAATATCAATTAATACAAAAAAAAAGAAATTTGAGCTCACATTAAAATATGTAGAATACAAATCATCAGTTGGATTGGAAAAGCTATCACTCTAAAATGGATTTTCTGTTGTTTTTCTGCAGCAAAGAAAGATTTTAGTGATGAAACAGACGACAAAGTACCGCAATTCAAGAAAAAGGCGAAAGAACTACGAATCTTGGATGCCAAGACAGCGCAAAATCTTTGTAAGTATATAACGTTTCCGTATTTTGGCTGTGTTTGACACCAATACTTTGAGCTTTGTCACTTACACGAGGGTTATTTTTGTTCTATGCAGCATTTTGTATGCATTTATAATTCAAATGAGCCTAATTTCATGTAACTGATGAAGTCTACCAAAACTTCTGGGCAATTGTCACCTTTTTGGGGCCGCTATCAGAATGGAAGATGGCATCCAAATGACAATTTGTTTATGTTTGCATCTGTTTATGACAGTGACGTGCGGTGAGGTTAATGGATGGTGAGGCACTGACGTCATCAATCATATTTACAAACATATGAACCATACTGAGTAACTTATTCACCATTTAATTGACAACAGTTAACGTGTTTTGTTTAAAATATCATTTCAACATGTTTTTTCATATACAAACTGCAGCATAGAAAAAAGCACAAACCTTATTATCGTCTTACCTTTACTTGTAAATAAAGCCCATATGCCGCTCCTTCTGAAGAAAATGACTTGCCGCTTGCTATCACTTCTTCTATTATTTTTAGCGTCATAATCTCAGGGCTCACCGGCGCCCCCTAACTTGAGGCACGGGAACTTCTGGCCTCACCCAGTTGCTTTTTTGCCGGCGTTTAGCGCTCAGCACAAGAAACACGTCCCTCAGTTATTTATAAAAACAAACACTGTACATCATATACCTCTGTTAAATTATGTAAACTCAGCTCATAGAGTACAAGTGATTGAACCGACATACAGAGAGACAGCAGTACCGTCTGACTGCATAGGTATTGCGCAATCCAAGGTGAGGCTCAGCGGGCTGCTGCCTCATCGCACGTCACTTCTTAGTATCTGAACGGCAAATGCGGAAATTCAGCGATTTTGAAAAGAAAAAACACCCAAAAATGATACATTTAAATGGAAAATGACTGCAAAGCACAAATTACTGAACTTAAATATAATAATAATTGAATTTATTTTTCTCTTTTCTTCCCATGACAGGTGAGGCACAGCCTCACCTGCCTCTCCTGACTGCACGTCACTGGTTTATGATGTGCAAATCCTATCACCACACATGTGCGTGAACTGTTAGGATGTTGATAGGTGTCACCAACATGTCGAATTACAAAAGCCAATAATAGGTTGTGAATTTGACAGGAATTGGGGGGGAAAAAATGAATTTGCCAACCTTACCTTCCTCAAGGAAAGTTGTTGGTGGTGGTGGTGGGGGGGGGGGCAGGTTGTCGTACACAACTACACAGGTCTCCTGAGTCGCCTTGACACTCACTACAACACCATAGATCATCTTAGGCGCCTGCCGCTGAACCCACCAAGCTGCCTTTTCAATCCTCATGTGAAGCTTCGCTGACAGGAATGGGGAGGAGAGTGACATGAGGGATTGTTATGTCAGTGCCATTTTATGTATCTTGGTATAATGATTATGCATACCTCTATCTGATAGATTGCGCCTGCTTGTCTTTTAAACACCCCCCCCCCCCCCAACTCCTTTATCCAGCTACAGGTGGCTGGTGGCTTGGTGGAGCCACAAACCACACAAAGGCCACTTTTTGACTTTTCTGAGATCAAAAAATACATTTTGATCGTCACGAGTGTGACACAAATACATTGTCCATGCTAAAGTACGGTAACACAATAGAGTTTAAAATGCCTCCTGTACATTTAAACATGATCAAGTTTACAAAGTTTACGAAGAGCAAGGGACCACAGTGTTAGGGCGGTCGACCTTTGCCTGCCCACATGTCGAAGTGTTCTCGGGCTAGACACAGTCATGCAAACAGAGTTTGATTATAGTTAAAACATAATGCATTCTAGATAACATTTAATGAAAAAAATGTTCAAAGGGAGCTAACGGCAATAATGGTTTGCTCCCAGCAAACCCAGAAGTTCAGCAAATTTACGTCTCAGTAGGAATTTCACACTTTTCTTCAATTTGAAAAGTTTGGCTATGAAACTCCCACTGTTAGCTGAATCGTAATGAGCCTGCAACAGTCTGAGGGCTGCCTGCTGCAACAGCCTGTAAATAAGATTGCATTCTGCAGAATTAAACAGCATTTTGTTTAAGTATCATAAAGCTTGGCATAAGAACAGCAGTGGCTAAAATGATTGCATTATCCCCCCACCCCCCAAAAAAAAAAAAAAAAAAAAAAAAAAAAAAAACAACAACAACAAAAAGGAAAAGTTTGATTTGAGCTCCCAGCACTTATTTGTTTTAATAAGGTAAGCACTTCTCTAAATTACTTTGCGTTGGAGACCTAAAATTGAAAAGTCATTTTGCCGTTTTTGGCATAGATTTTTGTATTTCACAAAAACAGTATTACACTTTGAAATACTAAAGTGTATTGTACTAACATAATATGTGTAGTAAACCATGCAAGAGACTAAGTGAGTTTTGTTTGTTGGTTATGTAGTGACAGAGTGAATGAATGTGATGAGTTCTAATGAACAAAATCAGAATGTGAGGGATCTTCCTTGTCCAAAAAAAAAACACGAGGGCCCCCATCTCTTTGTCTGTTGCACGTCCAATACAGATATCAGGCCCCACTGCTGCTGTCGTATAACAGCTGTTGAGTAACTCTCCTCCAACTCATTACCAAAACTCCACCTGTGACTTCCACCTGGATACACCATCAGCTCCAATTTCCAAGGTAGCCACCCCACCTGGTTTATGAAACTTTCACAAAGATCCCCCCTCAGGCAAATTCTGCGAGTCTCTTCGAGTTCCCCACAGGCCAAAAAAAACAAAAATGAAAACATAAAACATGTTGCTTTTCCTACTTTTGTTTGTTCAGATTTTACATTTTGAAAATAAAATGTATCATTTCTTTTCGGGAACTCTTGAGGTAAATTGTAATGCTTTAAAGATGTTTTAGTAGGAAGCTCTATGGTTATTTAGTTTTAACAGTTGTGTTTTGTTGTGTTTTTCCGGACAACAGCTATCTTTTTGGGCTCGTTCCGCCTGCCTTATGAAGAGATCCGGGACATCGTGCTGCAAGTAGACGAAGAGAGGCTGAGCGAGTCACTCATCCAGGTAAAAAAAACAGAAAAACAATGTTTACCAGTTTAACATTTTTCAGCTTACACATGTCTGTCAAAACAGTATCATTCACGAGCGTAGGTTAATTTAGAACACATGTGTCTGGCGGATAGTTTGGTGACCCTATTTTAAACCAACAGTGTTTATTTTGGCACAAGTCAGTCTTTTTTACTCTCACATAGACTGCAGGAACCCCTCATTCATCCTATTATAAAGGATGATGAAGGACACGGCTTGGCAAAGTCTCCTCGACTCCTCCCTTCTTCGCTCTTGCCTTTGTCTTAAACCATGATTGATGAGCTTCCTAAAGGCTACTTGTTTTTGTTCCTCTTTTATTTATTTATAATCCCTTGTCTCCAAAAGCATTAATTAAAAACAGGGCAGGCGCATCTGAGGTGAAGATCAATCTGGTGGCAGCATTGCACTCACTTTTCACTAATAATTCTTGCTCTGTCCTTGTGACTAAAACAGTCACGTTGACTCATATTTGTGTTTGATTTCATCAGTAGGGTGTGTGTGGCTCAAGGGTTACTTGCAAATAGAAGATTAGATTGCAGTAAAATGTTGGCAGTGATGCATCGTGCTGTTTGCATGACTGTATCCTGCAGTGTTGTCTAGTCTACACAACAAACAGAGAAAATACAGAAAAAAATAATATTTCTAATTATTGTGTTTTCCAAAGACTTGGCTTCATAACTTAAAAGAAGGTTATCACTTTGATTCAATTTGATCTAAACCCTAATCCATTCTAACAATATATATACATATATATTTTAAATTAGCTTTTAGAAGCCTAAAAACATACTTTGTGATTTCAACCAATTAAGGGTGCATCTTTTTTTAACCATGTTTTTCGCACTACAGGGGACTTCGGATTCTAAGGTGCACTGTCAATGAATAGTCTACTTTTGGACTTATGTCATATACACTGCTCAAAAATAGAAAGGGGACTCTATAAAAACACATCATGCACCCAAATGAACGAAACATTGTTTTTAATTGCTTTATTCTTTACATAGTTGCATGTGCTGACAACACAACCACACACAATGATTCATGTACATTAAATGTTTTAGTCTATGGAGGTCTGGATGTGGAATCGTACTCAAATGAAGGTGGAAAAACACTACAGGCTGATTCAACTTCGATGTAATGTCTTTGAGAAAAGTCAATATGAGGTTCCGCAATGGGTGTGGCCTCTACGTGCCAGTATGGCATTCCTGCAACGCTTGGGTATGCTTTTGATGAGGCGGCGACAGGTCTCCCGGGGGATCTCCTTCCACACCTGCAAAGCATCCGCCCATTCCTGGACAGTCTGTGGTGCAACCTGACCGGACCGAGTCATGATGTCCCAGATGATCCCAATTAGATTCAGGTCTGGAGAAGGCGGCTCAGTCCATTACATCAAAACTTTCATATAGCAGAAACTGCTGACACACTCCAACCACAATAGATCTAGCGTGGGTTTGCATTAAAAGGAACCCAGGGCCAATCGCACCAGCACATAGTGTCACAAGGGGTCTGAGAATCTCATCTCGGTACCTAATGGCAGTCAGGCTACCTCTGGTGAGCAGATGTAGAGCTGTGCGTCACTCCAATGAAATGCCACCCTAAACAATTAGTGAGTCACTGCCAAACTGGTCATGTTAGATAATACTGTTTAGGCAGCAAAACCTTCTCCACGGCATCTCCAGACTCTGTCATATCTGTCAGATGTGCTCAGTGTAAACTTGCTTTCATCTCTGAAGAGCACAGGGCACCAGTTGTGAATTTACCAATCTTGGTGTTCACTAGCAAATGCCAAACGTCTTGCCTGGTGTTGGACTGCAAGCACAACTCCCACCTGTGGACATGGGGCCTTCATACCTCCCTCATGGAGTCTGTGTCTAACAGTTTGAGCAGAAATGCGCACATTTGTGGTCTGCTGGATGTCATTTTGCAGGCCTCTGGCAGTGCTCCTCCTGTTTCTCCTTGCACAAAGGAGGAGGTAGCAGTTCTGCTGCAGGGTTGTTGCCCTCCTACAGCCTCCTCCACATCTCCTGTTGTACTGGCCTGTCTCCTGGTAGCGCCTCCAGGCTCTGGATACTACGGTAACAGGCGGCAAAACCGTATTGATGTGCCGTCCTGGATGAGTTGCACTGCCTGGGCCACTTGTGTGACACCATCTCATGGTAGCACGAGAGTGACAACACTGTCGGCATTCAAAAGTCATCAAAAAAATCTGCCACGAAACTCAAAGACAGTGGTCACCACTTGCAGAACCACTCCTTTGTTAAAGGTGTCTTGCTGATGGCCTAGTAATGCCACCTGTTGCCTATTCCTCTGCACAAAAACATGTGAAGTTGATTTTCAGTCGATGTTACTTCCTAATTGGATGGTGTAATTACACAGCGCTGTGACTGCCTTGGAGTTATATTGAGTTGTTTTGGTGTTCCCTTTATTTTTTTTAAGCAGTGTATTTATCCAGCAATACTTATGAGCAAATACTTCATATTCCATTTATACTCCATTTATCTCTGCTTCCACTCACCAGCCTGCGGAACATGGGCAGTAGGCTTCCTTCTTTTTAACTGGGGTCCATCCAAAACTCTGCCTTTCAACAAAATTATTTGAACTCCGATAACCTTTATTAAGCTATAGTTCGGGCTCTAAGAATGCACTATTTATTGAGAGATTAAACCACACCTACAGTCCTTGTCTTGCTTTGAGAAAATAAAAAAAGAAGTCAAAGGGATGACCTTTTCCACCTTGAGTTTTGTGTTTGCCATCAGGACAGTTGTGTCCTCAGCCAATCGCCACCAAGTCCTTGTTGCTCAAAACATCAGTCAAACGGCTGGACTTTGGTGTGAAGTGGACTTTTGAGTCACAGACAGAGGAAGCTCTCCCTCCTGCCAACCGCCAATAAGATGACCTTGATGTGACTACTGATAATGTCAAACCTGACAGCAACGAGTCTTCATGGCACTTATTTATTTTGTCATATAGACGTTAAACTGAACAAGCTTTAAACCATTAAGGTCACACATACACCTAATTTGTTTTAATATTATTCTCTAAATGTGGCAATTCTTAGATGTATTGCATGACTTTCTCCTTTTTCATTTTTTTAAGCAGTCAAAACTCTAAAACTCATATTATTACATGTGCAAAACTGTGTCTGTCATGAGTCTTAGCGATATGACTGTCAGCTAAGGTTAGTCATTCACAAAAACAAAACAATGCTTTCAAATACAACCAGCTAGTCACTCTCTTTGAAAGACTTTCCATTGTTGGCTTCGCCTCCCCCAGATTTCTCTTTTATGCATGTGAAGCAGTGCAGGGTGGCTTCCTACAAAGAGCCAGGCTTAGTAATGCTCAGGAGAACAAGTGTGTGACTCAGCACAACCATTTGGGAATGAAGCTAATGTCATAAAGTCTAGAGGGAGGTGGGAGGACCAACAGAGTTAACTTATAAATGCAGAAAGATCCCACATCTGGCAAATTTGTCTCTGTCAAACTAAAACCCCAGGTGGAACAAAGAATAGAGTTTCTTTTGTTTTTTTCCTTGCACAAATCATGTATTCCATAAATACATCCAGTGTGTTTTTAAAACAAAGCATAGTTAGAACACTGGATTTTGAAGCCTAATAAAACTTAGACATTCTTTATGGGAATATTTTTTTTATTTAACTCAAGCTCATGTTAGAATGTTATTGCATTTCATTGAAATAGTTCATCATTTTGCCAGTACACATTATTTTAAGTGCTCTATTTGTTCAAATTGATTTGATAGGACATTTTAGTGAGGAAAAAACTGAAATCAAGTTTTTTTGTTCATAGGTAAAATGTATTTTCTAAACTGTACAGTGCATAGAATTACAAGGCGCACCGTCAATGAATAGTCTATTTTTGAACTTATGTTACATATGAGTCGGACCGAACTATAAGGCACATTAAGTAAGACGAGAAGAGTCAAAGATAAATCCAACAGTTAGTCAGACTTTATTAACTGCGTTCAGGGTAACTCCAGAACCTTTTTGAAACAGGCAACATGTTAACCATGTTAAAAGTGTTAGCCCCGCTACCATAGTCACATTATCTGTAACTAACAACCTTGTGTTTGCAACACATAGAAAAAAAACGTAAAAAAAAACAGACCAAAACAAACTGTACTGTGACTACCTTTTTAGTAAAAGGAAGAAAAACAAAACAGTTCAAACTACATGTCAGCCATGTTGGTGTGTTCACGAAGAAATTGAACCAAACAAAAGACAAAGTGTTGTGTACCTCTCAAGATCACTTTGACATCAATAAGTACAACCAGAACTAATCCCTAAATAAAGCACACCGGATTATAAGGCACATTGTTATTTTTTTTAAATAAATTAAGGCTTTTGAGTGTGCCTTATAGTGTAAAAACGAAATTACTGATTTAGCTTTACTAGCCAAATATGTGCTTTATTCAAAATCTAAACAACTTAATGATATAAAAATCTGCTGGCTACATACACACTGGCCAGGCTCTGTTTGTCAAAAAAATAAGCAAAACGAAATATTTTTCATATTTATTTGGAGAGAAATATCACTGATTGTAATCTTTAGTTAACCATCACTGAAAAAGAAAAACGAGTTTGATGGGAAGCAATTTCATTGGAATTTGGCTTCCCAGATAAAGTGGGGAAGGAAGCAACAAAAGCCAGAGGAATGCTGCTCGAGCCGTACTTAAAACAATGCAGAGGCATTGAAGGGGAGCAAAGAGACCGCCTGCTGGGTGACACAGTCCTGAGTGTGGGCTCCATCTGCACAGTGCTCATCTCCACTCATTATGCTGATTAATCACTCCACACCACCCACTTTCACCCTCACGCCAATCACCATTAATCCACACAGACAGATGCTCACACATACAAAGACGTCGGATGCATATGGGTTGGCAAATAATAAAAGGAAATGAATTTACTCTCTTGCTAATGTTGGAATGAGTGGGTGATTGTCAACCCCCCAAATATGACCGAGTAAATAATTAAATTTAACTGGTGACAGAATAACAAAGATGCATTATGCCCTGACATTTTTCAGCAACAAGTTCTCAAGACAGGGAGAGTTATTATGTTTAGGCTTACTTCTTGCAAAGTACAGTAAACAGATAAAGAATAAATGAAAATTTGATGCAACTCCCTCTTGTGTTTGGAATGACACCAGTGCACAGTCAGCTTCCGAAGTTTTTAATGCTCAGGGACCAGCCTTCTTTATGAGATTGTCTGTTTTCTTTGAAATTCTTGGTGTCCGAAAAGATGACTACAAAGAATATTATACCTTTCACCAAAAACGTAGACAGAACTGTTCTGTGTATTGTGGTTAAGAATCACCAACATCTGGTTTGTTTGACTATTGTGATTGTAATGGTCCGCCCTCAGACCCAGTTCTGGGTCCAATGCCATGTCTGGCACAATGTGTGCCTCTACAATTTAACAGACTAGCTCAAAGACTGCCCCTGCCTTGATTTTCAGTTTTCCAAGCTGATTAATCTATATTACCATCTGAAAGCATCTTTTTACCAAATTTGGATTGTCATTTGGTTTCTGCATTGGTGACCATCTATGAATCATTCCAAACACTTGCCACCCATTAGGTTGTGCTCATTTAAATCAGACCATCCCTGTAAAACCGTCCTGAACACAATGGAGGCATTGTGTGTTTGCTAAATATATCTGAGCAGGGACTTATGTATGACATTCCCAGTTCAGTGTTAGCTTAGTCATAACTCCTCAGCGTAAGCCAAATCAGAAACCTTAAGGCCTGTACACACCGGGACGAATTTCGCCCGCGATTTACGCCGACGTTTAACGCCTCGTGACTAAACAAAGGGCACCAATGTGAGTGTACACACCGACGCAAAAAAACGTTAGTTTTTTTGGTTTGACGCGTCGAATCGAAATCTATTTGACCAATGAGAACGGTGCTTTTGCACACGTGTCTGGAGCCTCTGAAGTTACAGTAAAACACAACTTGGGGGCGCTCAAACACAAAACTGCCTTGCTGAGCACACATACCAGCGAAGAAGATAGACGCCGAGTTGCATCTACACAGCCGCGAAGAAATAATGACGGACTTTCTAAAATATCCCCGAACCAAGCACCAGTTGCTCCAACTGGTGCTTGAAATATTCATGTTTTCTTTGTATGATTCTGACAAGCGCGTAAATACTTGCTCTCTTCTTCTGAGTGAAAAGCGACTTTAAGAAGCGTAAAGATGCGCAGCGCCACCTGGTGTACAGGAGTATTTCTGTTTTACATTAAGCGCCATCTAATGTCAGGGAATGAAATTGCATGTTCGCTCGGCTCATCGTCAGCGAAAATCGCCTGGGTGTGAACACAAAAAATGTGGCTAAAAACGCTGGTGAAAAACGGCTGGCGAATATTCGTCCCGGTGTGTACGGGCCTTTAAGCTCCAAATGAGCACAAGCCAGAGAGGAGTCAGAAGGGGCAAGCAACCTCACCCTGGCATTTTTTGAGGTAGAAATATAGAAGATCTTTTAAGTCACAATTCAAAGTAATGTCCAATTATAAATTGACAATTCAATTTACAATTCAGGCTTAGAATATGAAAATACATTTTTTTAAATGTGTGTGTGTTTTTTTTGCAATTTAGAATTCAATATAACTATTCAAAAATATAATATTAAATGAAAACATAATCAGTTGCAATTTAAATTGTCACAGGTTTTTGATGTCATAGTTCAAATGACAATGCATTTTGCAATTTACAATTAAAAAAATGACATTTTAATACATGGTTTGCTTTAAATTCATTTTAAAGTAAATTTAAATCTCTTCCATTGTAAATTGCCATGCTGTTTTTTTGTCAAATTTCAAATCAAATTGCAAAACAGCGACTCCTGGTGTTATGCATTTTCATTTGCATAGCATCAAACAAACTAACAAACTATTTCAGTAAAACACTTGGTTTTCTTTTCACTGTGTATCAGCTGTTGGTAATAATAAACACTCGGAAATTGAGAGGTAGCCACCAATTGACAACATTAGTTCCGTCATTAATGGCTCTGTTTTACTTTTTCTTCTGAATTTTAAGACTTTGAAAGCTTTAGAAAAATCAACCACAAGAAAACATCCTTTGTAAAATTTAGTCAATGTCGGTTAAGCAAGAAACTGATAAATGGAGGGATTGGTGAAAATGAAAGGGCCAGAGGAAGAGAGCTGTGTTCATAATGTGTACGGAACTCTGTAACTCAATCTTGTTATCTTACCCATTCGTCGACATGCCTCAAGTAATGAGTTGTCAGCAGAATGCAGCCGTGCGCTGGCCTTGAAGTATCCCTACGATGTGTCAACCTGGCAGAGAGGATAGATAGACGTTGATTGGCTCTCCTTATTCTGTATTAGGGCCCATCAGCACCTCTGCAATGATGTACACATCTCTGAATGTTGCTTGACACTCTTGGCTCTTCCCATTCATCCAAGCTCCATGTGATTCTTCACAATTCCACACTTTTTCATCTCCATGCACCTGTCATGCAAACATACACATCGTACAAAGATGTGGATAGACACCATCAGTTATCCCCCTGGCTTTTAGTCTCTGTACAGTTGTTCCATTTATCATTCAAACAATAACTGCTGTCTTTCATATGCAGAAGAAAACTCACATTTACATGCATTGCATCTCTTGTCTCTTTCTCATTTGGTTTTAATTTGGTGGTACCAGTAAACAGAGGTCAGTTTTTTTATATATCTCAGGTCAGCTTTAGAAAGACTTCAGTCACCCCGCTATCGTTGTCTGTATAACAATGAGATAAAGAGGACAATGAAAAACACAGAGTGTTGGCTTTGTGAAAACAGGCAGAGCCTCAGAAAGCCTGGCAAAGGTCTGCTTTTAAATGGCTGACAGCTTGACAAAGCTATTCATTGCTATTGTTTGTGAGCAGCAGAATCAGCGAGGGAAAGGTCCTATAGACCTTGTTTGTGCGAGAAAAGAATCATGCCCATGTGCTTTAGGCTTTAGAGCCTTTGCTGCATCGTGTAATTTTTTATGAAAGACAAACGAGTCACCTAGTATTATTCCAGTTGAACCTAGACTGGGTGTCTATTCATTCACTGGTATAGCTTAAATCGTAACATGAGGATGCTCATTATTTGGCTTTTATTGATTATAGTCATTGATTGTCTTTGTTGACAGCAAAGTAGACATTCCATTTTGTTTGGTTTTCATTTCACCTTCAGAGAAGAGAACTCTTACTACTATTTTTATTGTGGTTCCAGCTCTTTTCAGGTCATTGGTTAGTTTGTTCTTTTAGTTCTCAAGATCATTTGCACATCACTAAGTGAGATGTAGCATAGTGCTCCAGGTAGAGGGAGATTTTATTTCTTGTATTTCTTTTTCTAATAATTGCTTCAACAATTGATCTCTTCTCAAGATGTTTCCTTGATGCAGATTGGTTCATCCCAGTCTTGTTCAGGTCTTCAATCTTATCCCTGGTGTTTTTCAAGAGCTCTTTGGTCATGATGAAGAGGTTACAGTCTGACTGCTTAAAGGTGTAGACAGGTGTATTTTATACAGATAACTAGTTCAAACAGGTGACATTAGCACCGATAACAAATGGAGTATAGAAGAGCTTCTTAAAGAACACAGAGTTATTGCTTGGGAGATTGCATATTTCCTGAACCAATGTACAAATAAATTCTTTAAAACAAATAGTGTAATTGCCTGTCTTCAGTGTAGGCCTGTACAAGTGTCTGGTTTTCAGTTCACCTTTTTGTTGCTTCAAGGGTTTTTTGTCATGTTGTAGTTTATTTATTGAATGTTTCAGTTTCTACCACTAAGCCCAGTTTCTTGCACCTTGGGTCCTAAACCTCCAGTTCCTGACACTACTTGCTAAATCATTGACTAACAAATACTTGTTTTCTCCATTGTATGGGATAAGATAGAAATTTTAATGTAATACATTATAAAATAAATGAGAAAAAAATGTATAGAAAATATAGCTAAATGAAAAGAAAAAAAGGAAGTTACAATTTAAAAAAGATACTGGAAGAACTGATACATTTTGACTAACTTAAGGTAGGACTTATGTGATTTGATTTTCTTTTCTCTTTTTTTCAATGCAGAATTTATTTAAATTTGTTGTGGTATGGTTTTAAATTCTAAAAGTATTTTACCCTACATTAAAAAACAATTACATTAAAAAACAATTACACACAAAAGAAGCCTTTGGAAACAATGCCACGTTTGTTTGTTTTTAGATTTATGCTCATATTGTACTCATTATACTTTTTATACAATGAGCTAACATTGTAAATGTTGCATTAGCTTCCGACCATATGGTACCCGTTTGAGCTAAATAGATGAAGCAAAATTTAAGTCCAGTTGCCATGACTCAACTTTAAAACAATAGAACAACCCAAAAAAAACACTTAAGCCTCAGTTTTGGTGTCTTTTTGATTCGCAACCAAAAAAAAAAACTTTGTTTAACCAGAAGAGTTAGACAAACTAAAAGACTCATGGATTATTGTCCCCAGCACAGGTCTTTAACCAAACCCTAAGGAGATATATTTGAAAAAATAAAGGAAACTTCAGTAGAAATCTTTGTTTACATTTTCACAATTGCAGAATTGTGAAAAAGCAGAAATGGAAAGGAAATGGAAAGTCCAGCAATCAATGCAATCCTAGTGTCCTTTCAATTTAAATGGGTTTCATGTATTTGAAGTCTTCTGTCCAATGGCTGAATAAAATTTAAAACTTAAGTAAAACTGGGTAGTACATCAGAATAATAGTCTAACACACATCATCAAATCAATAAATAAAATGCAACATTTGAAATAGATGTTGTCAAATCAAAGTTCAGACCCGAACACAAAAAGATTGCTATTTGGTGCTAATATTAACTCAAGCAATTAATCCACGGTAGTTTCCATTTTGTGGGTTATGTGGGTTACATTAAAAGTACAGTTAACTTGAACTAAAGTAAATAAAGAATGATAAAAACTGCAGTGAATCCCATCCTTTCCCCACCCCTCAAAAAAATCCACCATGTGATCCAGCTTCTTAAAATGAGAGAATCATCGCTTAGACTTCACATTTTGGTGTGTGTGGTAAGTTATTGCTCGTCAGCGGACGATAAAGCCCTCTGGGCTTGTTTTGCAGAATATCAGAGTAGCTTCTAAATGTTTAATGTCTGCCAATGTATTTTATATGGCCCGATCGTCTTTTCAAAAAGAAAGTCTAATGACCAACACTTCGCTGCTGCTTTATGGTGCTAATTACTATTTCCCTATGTTGTGTGCAAATGCAATATGTAAAGACAAAGTTGGAAAGAAGGGCAAAGCAAATTTTTGTATTTAAAATAGGCATATTCTAATGAATCAGCTGGCGCATAATATTATAAAAGCTCGTGCTTTAAGCAAGTGCTGGGAAATATTTAAATTAATCCTTTAATTTAGGTTGAATATTCAATGTAGAATCCGTGAGGGAAATGGTATGTGAATATGAAGTCAAAGTGACACAGCAGTAATAAATATGCCATCTGCCCTTTTTTCAAAAAACATTTTGATCCATTTAGTCTATTTTTAAATTGCACTATAAAACCTTTTCTGATTATTTATCTGGCAACAATTCTTACCATTTACTCTGCATAGTTAAGTAAGCAAAAAGTCCAAAATGAGCTTGGAAACTCTTCTTCTTCCAATGTATTAGAAATAGCAAGACAAAGGCCAAACACTTACCACCACCATTTCTTTGTAGTGTGAAAAGTACCTTTCTGAACTATCTCTGCATCAGACTTAAATCTTCCTTACTTAAAGGATGGTTAGAGTTCAAAATGGCTAAAACTGTTCCATATGACCTGTCGCTTGCAGCATGCCCATACAAAAATGTGCATGAACATTTTTGCTTTGCAGGCTCGCTAAGCGGTCTGCAACCTTGCAATGTCCTTCCGGCCCCGTACAATTTTGCCCGTTTTTTTGTGTGCAGACAGGCCATATCCACCCATAAAGCCAGATGTGACTAAGGCTTCATGTTTTTGAGTACCAGTTGTTGGACAAAATAACCAGCAACTTCAACTTCTGATACACCCAATTATTTAATATCTTTTCTTTTTAGTCTTTAAAGTATTTGGAAAAAATTGAATTACAAGCTATATTTTAATAATAAAGCCTGGTGTTTTCTTAAGAAATGATATATTTGTGACATACAATCCAGAGATAGAGTGGTGAGCTTCTCCCTGCAAGCACAAATGTTTCACTCCTTTTCTTCAGCTCGCCATGGCAACAACCTTTCTGGTGGGTCTCACAGGAGTCTTTCAGCCTAGCACTGCTTGTTATTATTATTTATCTCTCTTGTCAATCATCCCCATCACTACCATGCTCATCAATATTCATGGGCCCAGCATTACATGTGGTTGCTCATTGACTCCAGGGCCTGGCAATGGTGATGCCAGTCTTTGTTCACTGCTGTAACAGGTGATTGTAATAGACTGGCACATTGTTGAGCATCGTTTTCACAGTGTAGGAGTGCACATGTGGGATAAGGTGATAAGCATGGGCATGTTGGATTAGAGCTAAACCAGGCAAAACGAGTTCCCCATGGGCTTAATTGCGGTTTACTTTGCCACGCAGAACACACCACTTCTGCATCAAATGCTAATTTAACTAAGAAAACGGAAATGTATTATGAGGATTTGCAGGGCAGGAAGCATAAGACAGGAAATGGGGGTACGTGTTTAATAAACGAGGTAAAGGCAGGCAAAAACAAAAAGACAGTCATTTGAGTGTAGCATCAAATATGCATTATAAACTGATGGCTTGGATACAAAGTACTAAATGTATTTCTTACTGATTATCAACAAGCTGTTGATATCCACCCAGAGGGTTTGGCCAGGTCCTCGGTCCCCGGGTTGAATATTGATTAAAAGTATTCACCATGGCAGAAATATCCACAGTGCACAGTCAAATGTGTGCACACAGGCACATACAGCAAAGCAGCTAAAGTTTGATTATTTACAACCTTCTCAGCTCTTTCTCTGGCATTCTGGGTGCTGTGTTTTCACAACTCGGTTATGTGAAGTAAAGAAGAAAAAAAAAAAAGACTTTTCTGTTTTCATTGTCCAATTCTGCGTCTTTATTGCAGCGACAGATGGAACATCACTCAAAGAGGCACTGTCATCCAGCAGACTCCACAAACAAATTAATTTCTATTACAGTTTTGCATGCTTGCTCACTTCTTGTTTGATTGACATTCTCATCCTATGCTGGCTGTATGAGAATATTGCACAGGGGGATTGTTCAGAAATAAAGGATAATTACAGTGAGGGGTGTAGATATATTGTTTACTTTAAAATTTGACACACGTTTAAAGTTTACCCTTATATGTTGGTTAAAATCCCTTCCAAAACATAGAAACCACGAGGTAGTAAGGTATTTATTGAGGTGTTTTCTTTCTTTTTAAATGTTTTTGACTTCATGTATTCTGCTTCTGAAGCTTCTGCTATTTCTCTGCAAAAGCTTTATTTTTTTTAGTGTGCACTTGTCTATCCCCTACACTGGATGTGTGTACTTGCTTTGTGCGTTTGCAGGTGTATTTGTTTTATTAGTACTGTCCTTAATCTCACTTTACACGTTCCACAGTAAATTCACCAGCTCAGGTGTGCACCTTGGAAAAAAAAAAAAAAAAAACCCAAGTCATCCATATTTTATTTCTGAAATGGAAAATTCAATGTCACACTAAGTCTGTCAGGTTTTCCAGCCCCAACACTCAAATTAATCCCCCCCTCCCATCCTTCTGTCAGTCTGTTTCCCCCGTGTCGGTACCGGTGTCTTTCTCTCAGTTTACATTCCTCATTTAGTTTAATGCGATTTTAGAATCTGTCACAGTCAGTTTGTCGCCTGTCAATCTGTCACCAGAGCTTTGCTCACACTGAGATTTGAGGTGGTTTGTGGTTTAACAAGGTTTGAATTTCAGCTAGTTTGACTTATATTTCTTACCTTCGAAACAAACTATTTTGTTTTTAAATAATAATTCCTATAGGATTTTTCCTAATTTCTATAGTTTTTTTTTATAGACAAACACTAATGTAAAGGTATGTCCTGTTATTTCTTTTTTCGTTTCATTTCCGCCTTTACATCGACCTACACTTTGTTTTATAGCATTGACTGTAGATTAGTTGACAGATGTCGTCACATGGTTGGTGCAATCATCCAATCAGAGGTTGACCGCTGTACTTCTGCACCACGGCTGCCAAATAGTAATCGTAAGAGGAAAATCAGTGGAAAGTAGTAAACGGATCTGTCCATACAGCAAGTAAATTTTACTTAACAAAAAATATTACAATAAGATTTCGAAATTTAGAAACAAGGATTCCACAAAGGTGTTCGAAAGGAAAAAAAAAAGCTAACTGTTACACAGTATGAAGTGATTCAATCCATTTTCTGCAAATCATTTGTATTATTTGAGTTTTTATGTACCTAATAGTGGTTCTTTTTGATTAGTGACAAAAAGAAACTAGTGTATTAGGTTGAAATGAATCATTTTAGAACAAAATGTGAACAAATGAGAATACCATCTGGCCTGTCTTAATAAATCCTCATAATATCTAAAACTTATTCTTAGAACATAAATCAGTTTTTTGGGTTCAAAAAATGACAATAAATGCCAATCTAACTTGTCAACATGTATTGAACGTCCTTATAATTGAATCAAAAATTACAAAAAAAAGCTATGAGTTTTTTTTTTGTGTATTTTTTTGTCTTAAAAAAAGTTTTACTATTGTAGAGTTTAGATCAAAAGGATTTTCACTCATTTTTAATAATGTCTTACCTTCTAGATCCAAATGAGACAAAATTCTCAACTTAGAAAAGCTTCAAAAATTAGAGAGATAAGATGAGTTGAAACAACTTGTAACCTGGTGAAATATCTTGAATGTCTAAAATCTAAGTTTTGAATCTTTGTAAGTATCAAATCGTTTACAGTGTACAATTATGTAATGTCCCCCCAAAAATGGGTAAATGGAGAAAACTGCCCCTATGACTGTTTCTTAAAGAAATTTGTAGGGCCAATGTAGAGGTGATGATTTTATGAATAAATCCCAATCAAAGCATCACATTCACCCTCAGTGCAGTTGTCATGAATGTAAAAGTTATCTGCAGAGAAAAAATGTTTCCTTTTTTTTAGATGGACTGTAAAAACACGTATTTCAGTTGAAAAACTGAAATACATCTAATTTGAGCGAAAGTGGTGGACCTGATGGCAGAACAAACTCTTAGTGGGAACTTTGGGAACTGCCCCTGGCTTCAGTTTGGCTTTCAAAAGGGCTTCAAGTCTTGTGTTGTAACAACAAGAAAAAAAAGAAAACCAATCAATTTTTGAAATTATTATTTTTTTAACTTTATCATAAAATAAATAGAACATATAGAATGTCAGAAGGTGTTGTCATTGTTATTCATTCAAATTGAGGTTAGAACAGATTTATGAGCATTCAAAGCCTGTAAAAACAAAGCAGTTAGGAGAAAATATTACAAGATACACATTGCAGATTTATATTTGTTTCTGTTCACATTACAGCAGTTTACTTAGGTCTTCTTTAGGGATCAGGTAATCCTTTGTTATTTCTGCTTTATTTAACCCATTTAATGTAAGACTTTATTGTTTGAGCTTTTTATAAACTGCATGTTTCAGGCTATATTTTTAGTGTTAAGCTATGTTTTTTCTTCTGTTTGAACATCTCTGTGGGGAATTCATTTCTCCACTCTGCCTGAACATTTGATTGGAGAGGAGTTGTGACAAAGTGTTATATTTGGTCATCAAATCTATTTTTTCATACATAATATTTCCATGCAGCGTGAAAGAGCTTTAAACTAAACCAAAATTGAAGCACCACACCCAGTCCGTCTGATTTCCAGTGCTGCTGATGGTTTATGAAGCGGATGCTGCATGCCTGCCCAACACCAGCCAGTGTTACCTTGGCCTGTCTTCCTGAAGGCTTTGATACTGGGAACTTGATTCACAGGAACCTGGCTGACAGCAGAGGAGATCAAAGTACGGAAGTAAAAACCCTGCAGATACTGTCATCCTGTACAAATGTTTTCTCAACCATAACCTGGACCTCTGTATTACATTGACACTCTTTTACCCTCTTAACTGCTCCTCTTCTTCACATACTGGACTCTTTTTTTCTTCGGTAATAATGGAACAACTGGAAAACCACAACTTTCAGGTCAACTTGTTTACCATATTTTCCACACTATAAAACACACTTAAAGCCTTTTTTTTTCTCCAAAAAGCGTGGCCACAGTAGCGTTTTTTTTTGGCATCTGTCTGTTTTTTTACGTGTTGCAAACCGGGTTAGGAGTTACCGTAAATTCGGGGCTACAGAGCGCCCCTGATTAGAAGCCGGACCCTTTTCATTTTTAAAGGATAAACCATTTTATACACACACAAAGCCGTGCCTGCATTTTAGCCACATGTGCACACATTTAAAATTACGTTCTGCACACCTCTAGCAGTCTCACATGAATGAAAGGTTTCTCCCAGAAACCCTTAAAGTCTGGACACAGGACTAGCAGAAAAAGTAAATTATCAGCAAAGATGAATGTGTTTAATGTGTTGATTATAGTTCCAATCACAATGCATGCGGTGATGCGGTTATCGTCACACCCCTAAGCAGAAGTGACGTCCGCTGTTTGGCTGCTTGTGGGTGTGTCAAAATGAATGGGCTTGTTACAGGGAATCAGGGTACGCATTCAGCTTCTCTCATAGCCTCCTCCTGAGACTGTTCGGAGTCGAGAGGTGAATGGTTCATGGATAGTTATTAATTGCAGTCAGTTGTTAAAGTGACAGCTCAGATGACTGACAGCTAGAACCATCTGCTTTTCTTTTTGAATTTCCCGTGAGTATCTGTTCGTGCTATTCATTCTCAAAACGGGAATTTACATTAAACTTGCTGTCCCCCTATCCCACGCTTACCTTTTCTGCTGGAGCTCCCCTAGTGGCCGTTAGAAAAATGGCATAAATTAGCCGCATCCTTGAATAAGCCGCAGGGTTGAAAACGTGTGACAAAAGTAGCAGCTTATAATCCGTAAATTACGGTACACGTATTGTGGAAACACTAATGCAGCTAACGCTTCTAATAGCTAACATATGGTGTGTCACAAAAAAGATCTAGAAATTAAAACAAATGTAAAATACTTTTGGAAAAACGGATTGGTGCTACAGTTTTACACTCAACCTCACAGAATTCATTACATGTTTGAATTTGCATGTACTTAAAACTATTTGCTTTAATAAAAGATAACATTAAGATGCTAAAGAGCAGCTTAGTATGACACGCTTCAGCTTTATTAATCTAACAGTCTAAACAATGAAATGTTGTTTATTTTTTTATCATTTTGACACATTTTTGAGACTTTAAAACCTGAAATTTTTCCCTTTGAGATAATTGGTGTGTAGTTCCATCATATTTTAAGTAATCTTTGCCAAATTGCTTAGTCTGTCTAATCTTGTGTTTTGAGCATCATCCCAGCATCATCATCACTCACTCTCTCACATCACTGCACACTGTATTTGTGTGAGTTTCTATGCTGCTGTGGATTATTCACAAGATGACAGACAAATGGAAGGATTAGGAGAAGAGGCTTTTGATTTTGTATCACTTAGTCTTTTTCATTTTGTTTTCCCTTGTTTTTAGTGGCACTGAGCATCTTCTTTTACCTGCTGTTTCTATTGATTCAACTAAAGAATTCCCATTTGATGCACATACATGTATAAAAAAAAGCTTACTTCTTTAAGAAATCTATAAATATACACCCAACTATCAAAGCATTTTTTTCTATTTTTCTGCAGTTTAAATTAAGAAAATAAATAAAAACACACTCCTTTTTTTCTTTTCTTTTTTCTACTAATATCTTGCCATTGGCTGTTTTTAAATGCTGCTTGCACAAATGTAAAACTTTAAAAGCTGAGCCCGTCAGTTAGATATAAACCACACTTTTTGCAAGCTGACTTTAGGATATTACAACTCCAAATGCTTTGAAAGCCAATATTTCAAAGAATTTAAAAGGTTCTTTCTCTCAGATCACCAGATTTATGTTGATTTTTAACGTGTTTAAACACCGACTGTCACGGTTTATTTAGTGAAAGTCTTGAATAATTAACCACACCAGAGCAGCAAACAGGAATAAGGTGATAAAGAATTTGTACTGTGATTTAGCCTGAGTGGACTTTTAAAAACTCCTGTACTTTATTTATACTTTTGCTTATATGATCTAAAGCTTTGATTATGAAGTTCCCAAAATTGTAGACCCTAATTGGGATTTCTGGAAGATAAGAATAATTTGATGTATTGGCTTTATCCCAGGCAAAGTAGGATGGCTTTTAACTTCCTCTAAGAAAACGAAGAGGGGAGGGGGAGTTACTGTGGTCAATGTTATTAACTTTGGTGACCTTCATACAAACAATTAACATTTACAGAAAACACAGCCTCTTCCATTATCTCCTTCATCTCCATCTTAATCTTCAACCTCACAACCACCAGCTGCGTCATGTGTTGTTTTTTCTTCTGCTTCTACAAAAGAAATTCATCAGGGATTGGCAAATTAATGGCAAATCTGCTCTATGTATTTCTTAGGTAATTGCAAGGTGACATGCATTATGCAGCATAAGGTCAGCTATCTTTAGGTACCTAACATCTCTTGTAATTGGCCTCGAAACGCAAATTTCACAATAAGGAACAAACTATTAGCACAAACAGTGTGCCTTCAACGACTGCCGTCTTTGAAAGAGGAACTTAAAGTTGTATTTGGGATTTAATGTGGTTCTCAATAAAATTATGCATTTGGTGTTTTTAACACGTTCTTGTGGCATTTTTCTCATGATGAAGGACATAAAAAAAAGAAAATTAAGCTTAAAATTACATTTCTGAGTATTTCTTTGTTTAAATTGTTGTGAATCAGGAGGAGATGAAAAAATACAGTTGAAAACGCTTGTAATTGTGATGTAGAAGCTACACTGGTCGGGCCTCTATAGCTCCTTCCTCGGCTTCATTCTGATGCATCAACTCTTAGACAAATGGATCCATGTACGTCTTTGTTTTCCTCGTCAGAGCTGGAATCTGACTCAAAACTGTACGGCTTGTCAGCTCTGATATTGCTCGGTAATGTTAGGTTGAGGTTGTGAGGGGCTGTAAGCTAGTGGGAGACTGTGTAAACAGATGGATGATGGGAGTGGGAGTCAACAGTTATCATCAACAGTTCCACCCACAACTCAGGGGGGAATATCTGATGAACTCCTGCTGCTCTGCAGAAACTATGTTCTTTAGAAATTGACACAGGTTTTTTGGATTTTGGCTAAAAAAAAGCATAATCATAATTAAAAGAGCACCGGGAACGCTTTTACAAATGGCTGAAAGATAATTGTAGTCTGACTTTAATGCAACTGTGAAATCTTGACTTGAATAGAATGTCATTGTGTTTGTCCTATTTACAATTTTTGTTGTTTTTCATAAAATGGCACTAGCACAGGCATAGCAGTCCTCAAAAAATGGCAAATAAGTGTTGTAAATAAGATTTGTGTATAGAGACTCAGGTTGCTTCACCCTTAATGGAAAATGTGTCCAATGTGTACTTTTTGGTCAAAACAATACTAAAATTACGCTATTTGATGTAGTATAAAAAGAATAAAAGAAAAAAAAAAGCATATCTGGGTCACTTTTGCCCAAAGTCTGATTACAACCACTGCTTTTGGCTTAGACCAAGGTCTTTCCTTTGGGCTTTGTTGGATGAAATGTAGAGACTTTACAAAAAAGACAAAAAAAAAAAAAAAACTACTGTTCCTTTAGTGTTTCTTCTGACAAGATGGAAGATTTTCTTATTTTTTTCACTTGGTGTTTAAGACTTCTGAAGCTGACACTGAAAATACAAAACTGATGTAATAGTGTTTCAAAAGCACACACAAACCTTATTATACAATATATTAAAGTAAAAAATGTAAAAGTTAGAAACTTGCCTCAAAGAGAAAATAGATAAAAGAGGCTAAAAGCCTGACAGAAAAAATTTCGGACTGGTATGATTAAAAATGGTAGGGAGAAGTGTAAACCCAGTGATTTTGGTGGAACTTTGAGCAGTTTTCTTTAGTTGCTTTTGACCATTTAGACCACACTTTTCTTTTTTCAATATTCATATTATTGTGACTTTTCATAGGTCTGCCATTTTTTACCCCACCCCAAAGGCCTTCAGTCAAAGCATCAGACACTGATCAAAGTTGATTAAACTAATTATTATTATTATTTTTATTAGCATTTCTTTTACCACATATCGTAGCAGCTTTTCTAGTTACCAGATTTATTCATTCTCTAGCTTTCCTCAATATTTTTAACTACTTCAGGGAGTTATTTTTACAATTCTACCAATTGGTTTATTCTTTTACATTTTCTCATTCCTGTGGCACTTTGGTATCGTCAGTGACCAGCTGTACCTGTTAGCATTCACTTATTTAGCTTAGCAGGATATGCAATTTTTTCTAGTAAATATTGTTTTCATCAAGTTGTTATTAACAAATCATGGAGTGGCTTTCCAGCTGGCTCCATGCTTCTGAGAGGTCTCCAGGGCCTCAGCATATGACTACAGATAAAGGCAGGGATAATTACTGATTAGTGGCAGCTGTGCTGTAGCCTGGAGGAAGACCAAACAGGGGCTTCATGGATGCAGTGATGAAGGACCTGAGGGTGGTTGATATGAGTGAGGAGGAAAGGGTTAGAAGCTCTGTTGGTCAACTTCACTTCACTTTCCAAACTGCAATGGAATACAGATTATTTGTGATTGATGTTTTTTTAAAGTAAACTCTTACTTCCCAATGTCACTGTCCCAGCATTGTAATGCATTAAATGACACCTTTAATACTTCCAAGATACTAGCTTCAAAACACCTACAGAAAAAGAGCTTAACATTCTCAATGAAACATTTACTGCAAAGCAGAAAAAGCACAGGAAACACAATTATACTGCCAACCCTTAGCTTTAGTTAGTTTATACTGTTCACATACATTTAATTTACTTTGGAGAAAACATAAAATCCTCTATTTGATCTTTTGAAATTAAGATCAAATAAATAAGCTGAGACCTATGTGCCTCCTTCAACAACAAGACAAAGATCTTTTTGTTATGTTCAATACTGGACTGGACACCAACTAGCAACACAAAAGACAAACGTGAATACTGTATTTTCCACATTGTAAGGCAAACTTAAAAGCCTTATTTTTTTACTTTCCCCAGAAAACGACAGTCGGTCCTATAAAGATCATTTCTGGTTGTGCTTAATGAGGCCAAAGCGATTTTGCGAGGTACACACGCTCTGTCAGGATGTTTGGTTGGCTGTTGTTGTGAACACACTAACATGTACCGGTGTTGGAGTGTTTTTTAAAGTTAATAATGTCTGACTGACACTTAATGCCCAGTACAGCTTGGTGTGCCTTGTATAGGACAAACACTAACTTTGAAAGCAGACCATTCATTAACAGTACAACTTATATGGTATGCCTTATAGTGTGGGAAATACGGTATATCTAAGAAAGGTAACAGCAAATGTGGCTCAGTAATTTTAGGTGAAAATCTATTTAAAAAAACAGTCACTGGCCGCAAGCATTAAATGGATTTTTTTTTTTTTTTTTCCGTTTGTTAATGCCACATGGTCTTGCTTGTTTTAACCAACACATTTTAAATGGGAGCTGAGGTAACTTAGTAAGTAAACTGAGTAAGATATTACAAAAGGAAATGAATAATGTCTTTCAATACTTTTTTAGTTCAAATAGTAATATGTTTCAATAATGCACGGCTTCTATAATGAGTTACTCCCAACCCTGGTTAGATGGAGGCCATTGATACTCTGTGGTGACACCAAATTGGAGCAGCCAAAAGACAAACTAGTGACTGCTGCGCTGTAGCATTTACTGCTCTGTTGCTTCACACTGTCCCGTACTGAGTTGCTGACAAACCACACGCCAACTCCAACAACAGTTTTGACTTTATAAGCAGTTTCTTTATTATTAGCTGGTGGTTAAGTAAAGATATGTTTAGTTGTTTTTTTATAATATAAATGATTGGTTATGAG
Source organism: Oryzias latipes (assembly GCF_053564925.1). NCBI lineage: Eukaryota > Metazoa > Chordata > Actinopteri > Beloniformes > Adrianichthyidae > Oryzias > Oryzias latipes. The sequence continues at coordinate 11,667,913 of NC_136246.1, forward strand.
ATGGATGGATGGATGGATGGATGGATGGATGGATGGATGGATGGATGGATGGACCAACAATCATTTAGTCAGTCTTGATTAGTCTTGGAAAGACCCTGTGGAAGGCTTAGTTAAATCTTAAAAGCTTTGACTGAAACGTATAAATCCCTAAATGTTTTCACAGTGGAGCTGAGGCATCGGAAGTTGGGGTTTCGATTATATTGCTTCTTCTGATACTTTGGCTCGATTCTGTTGCAAAACCATTTATTTGTTTAACAAAATGAACATTTTATCCTTCTTATACTACATTTCTATTATTTTGATGACATGTTGTTTTGTGATTTTCTGTGCCAATAAGAGAGGGCACTCAGCAGTGGAAGAACTACACTTTCCAATATCTACCATTACCATGTTGGGTACTAGGTTTTTGCTCCACAGAGGGTGAAGACATTTTAACCACATTTCCATTAGCCATTATTCCATTAGTCATAATTCCATTAGCCTTTGTTCCAATAAAGTAGATGTTTTTCAATGCACTTGAAATACACCTGAGTATCACCTCACCTCATTGTAGTTGGGAAGGCAAAGCGTTCATATGTATCATTGTTATCTGCTGTTTCCACCAAGGCAGAACCTAGTCTACTGGTCCACTGGTTGGTGTCTGTAAATTGTGATATCTGTTTGTTTTGAAATGCAAAGGAAGACGTACTTACAGAAAAAAAAAAAGCCTCATTGTGGTACCCCACCTAGTGGAAAAATATCAAATTAGAGTCGATTTAGTCGATTTTCTTTTTACTTTTATGGTATACGCCATAGTGGGATCTTTTTTGGAACACCTAAACATAATGCCATGCATCAAATAGACACTTTTACACTATGATCTGTTCTCTAACAAAGAGTATGTGTTTGCAGAGAGATGTTTACTGCAACATGTTGCTCTACATATGAGCATCAATGTTTCCAGAAGAGTGCGTATGCATTTTTTGAAATGTCAGTAGACACACTGAAACCCTGAATTGCATCATTCACATATTTTGACAGACATTTTTAGGTAGGTAGAGCTGTGTAGCTATTAGAAAGCGATTTGAGCTCGGGTGAAGAAAGAAAAATAAAGTCTTGAAAAACATCACATGTGATAATCTCATCTAGAGTCTCGGTAGGTGTTAAAGCTCATGAGTGACCATTACGATTTGCATAAGATTGGGATTATTTACTGGATCTATTTTTTTAAATCCAGAGGTGTTTTCAGTCTTTCTGCAAGAAAGGTTGATTTGAACAAAGATGACAAGACTTATTTTTAGGATGAATACATTTCATTTCTATAATGTGTTTTTTTCAAATATTGTTTTTTTTTGGCCCAGATACACTGATTAACATACTCAATATCTGTGTTTTCTCTTTATTTTACAGTCAATAATCGATCTGGGCGGCCATCCTATTCCATTAGACGTTCTTTTTCTCTCTCCCTCCTGTTTTTGTTTTCTTTTTGTTGATATGCTGACATGCATAAAAAGACAGATTTGCATTAACACTAGCTCCTGCTTGTTGTTTTTCTCTCCATTTGTAGAACCTGATTAAAAACCTGCCTGAGCAGAAAGAACTGAACGCTCTTGCGGAACTAAAGAGTGAATATGAAGAACTGGTGGAGTCAGAGCAGTTTGGCATTGTGGTGAGTATAATTGGCCACTCACTGAATTTTCCGATTACTCTCAAGCGTACTTCAATCTGTCTTGGTCAAGCACCTTCAAGCAGTTACTTTATTTCCTCCTTTAGTTCATGCTAGTTTATTCCGTCAAGTACCTCAAAGAGATGCAAATATTTTTACACTGTTAAAGAAAAGCATTTGCATTTATTCTTTAGATAAAATATTTATAGAAAAGCAATAAAAAATGTTCTCACTTCAACAAAGGAAGTAGAAAATTGGATATATTTCAGATTTGAAAGTTTGCTCTCAAAGAGAAAGGATTTATCTTGAGCAACGGATATTTAGCAGTTTTGATGAGGACTCTGCATCAAGAACATCAAGTCCATGCTGCACTTTGACATGAGCTGTCAACGTTGTCTCATAATAAAATCATGGCCTAAGGCACTGAATGCTGTGTGTATTATAGGTCTTTGAAAAAGTATGCGGCTGTACTCATCCAGCCTTGTGATATATCCCAGTTCTCTAATCAATTTGTCATGAAGATCCAAAGTTTTGTCTTCTGCACTTTTGGAATAAATTTAGCTCAAAATATCATATTGTAAACTTTGAAAAGATGTTCTCACTTGGCCTCATTTCCACAGCTTGATTTCTACATCTTAGTAACACGTGTTTTAAACTAAATTCTATTTTTTTTTCAATTGAAGTCAAAAAAGTAAAACACAAACAGTCATTTTCTTGGCCATAGTGTCAGCATTATAGTTGTAGGTGGGATTCTTCCCATCATGCATCTATTTACACGCTCTCCCACTGTCTTACTGCCCCTCACAACCCCAACATAACATTAGCGGTGCAACAAAAAATAGCGAGCAATAATGGAGCTTTTCAGCCATATAGATTTAAGTCAGATTCCAGCTGAGATAAGGAAAACAAAGACTTACATGGATCTATTTGTCTACGAGTGGAGGCATCAGAATGGAGCGGATGGGTGAGAGTTTGTGGCCCATCCAGCTTATTTTCTATGCCACTAATACAATCTTGATCATGCAGCAGTTTTTCTGATTCATAACATTTTAAATAAAAGACAACTTCAGAAATGCAATTATTGAGCTTAATGACATGCACCAGACGACCAAAAGTATTGGCTCACCTGTCCAAATGATCAGAATCAGGCGTCCTAATCACTTGGCCTGGCCACAGGTGTAAAAAATTAAGCACTCAGGCATGCAGAATGTTTTAACAAACATTCTTGAAAAAATGGGCAGCTCTCAGGAGCTCAATGAATTCCAGCGTACAACTGTCATAGGATGACACCTGTGCAACAAATCCAGCCGGGAAATGTCCTCACACCTACATATTCCACTAGTATACACACTCTGATATTCAATTATCAGCTCTATCATAACAAATGGAAGAGTTTGGGAACAACAGCAACTCAGCCACCAAGTGGTAGACCAGGTAAAGTGACGGAGAGGGGTCAGCGGATGCTGAAGAGCAGAGTGCAAAGAGGTCACCCACTTTCTATTGTCAATTGCTGAGAACTCCAAACTTCATGTGACCTTCAGATTAGCCCAAGTACAGTACGCAGAGAGATTCATATAATGGGTTTCAATGGCCGAGCAGCTGCATCCAAGCCACACATCACCGAGTGCAAAGCGTTGGATGCAGTGGAGTAAAGCATGCCGCCTCTGAACTTCAGAGCAGTGGAGACACCTTCTCTAAAGTGATGAATCACGCTTTTCCATCTGGTAATCTGATGGACCAGTCTGGGTTTGGAGGTTGTCAGGACAAAGCAGGGTCCATAAAGACATGGATGACAGAGTCTGGTTTGGATTAACTGAACTGGCCTGCACAGAGTCCTGACCTGAGTCCGATAGAACACCGTTGAGATAAATTAGAGCAGAGACTGAGATCCAGGCCTTCTCCACCAACATCAGTGTGTGACTTTTGGAAGAATGGTCAAAATTCCTATAGACACTCCTGGGACAGTCTTCCCAGAAAAGTTGAAGCTGTAAAAGCTGCAGAAGATGGACTGACATCATACTGAACTCTATGAATTAGGAATGGGATGGCACTTATGTTCATATGTGAATCAAGGCAGATGAGCTAATACTTTGGTAATATAATGTAAATGTTCTTTATCATGAGAAAAATGCCACAAGAACATGTTAAAAACATCAAAAACATGATTCTCATCAGAGTAGGTCTTTAAAATAACCAAATTTATACTAAAATATATGCAGTAAGACCCAGTTTGTGAAGTTTTTTTCTTGAAACATTAGGCTAATTTACATGAGTAATGATTTTTTTAGTGCATAGTCATTTTTAATTAAGACTTCCAACTACTTTCTTATTCACCACAATTGTTTTTTTTTTTTTTTTTACATGTATTGCAAGTATGTTAAAATGGTGAAATTAACCGTTTTTTGCTCCACTCTGCTTCTACTGGGGGTACACATACTAATGAGGCTGAATGAATCGGCACAGTGAAACTTTTTCACTGGTAATCTGTTGTTAGACAGGAGAACTACATAAGCAAGCTGCTCCAGCCTTTTGTTACAGCTTTAATTAACTCCTTATTAACAGCTCCTGCCAACTCCTTACAGAGTAAATCGTCTTCTCTCCAGGCAACCTCGAGATCAAATGTTCCCATTACAGATGAAAACAAGATCATAGAGGCAGATGTTACGTTTTTGTAAAAGTACATGTTCAGTCACACTCAAGGGTTTGAGACATGCTCAGTCCTGCCTTTATTTCACTTTATGTATCTGTGCGTTCCACTGTTTGTCTTATAAAGGATGTAATGAAGCAAAGGTGGCAGTTTCTGTCTCGATCCCACTGATGTTTTGATCTCATTCCTCCCTATTGATGTAGGAGCTCGTCATTGCAGATACTTGTCTCCCACGGGAAATAAACGAGCTCTTCTCTGCCCAAGCTGTCACCAGCGTGCTTACTTTAAACATAATTTCCTCTCATTGTAAACAAATGAGAGGGAAAGGGTGGGATGGGTGGAATGCTTGTCTGTTTGTGTGCAAACTTTGAATGTTTAAAGTTGATTAGAGGTAAAACGATTTTGGGTGAATGTTTGTGTGTCTTCCATTCGCTGTGTATTATTTTTTCTAATTCTGATTTATTCATCTACCCGCCATCCCTCTCTGCCGGCCTTCAGTGACTCTAATCCGAGGCCTGCAAATATGGTTTGGGGCTGTTATATCATTTCTAACAAATGTGTTAAATGGGAAACTCCATAAGAGGAAAATTAAAGTAAATGGGTAAATCCCATTTGCTGAAGGCGGTAGAAGAGTTTCAGTTCATTAGTTACTGCAGTAATTACGCTTGGGATATAACACTGGATTTCTTCTGTGTCTTTGCTTGCTTACACAAGAAATGATTGTTCACACTATAATTTCTGACTTTTTGGGGGATTTTGGGATTCAAAATGTTAGTCAGTTATAGCAGCTTAATTATTTAATATAGTTTATCCTTAACTAAGTCATTTTTACATCGGAAAGTTAACTTAATGCCTGCATTTTTAGGATGGGGGCCACTAAATCTTGTCCTGTAAATGTGTGTAAGTGAATTTCCTACGTGTTCAACTAAAATAAAAAATGTGTTTCTATCTTTTCCTCAACCCTCAGATGAGCTCAGTGAAGCTGCTACGACCCCGTCTCAACGGCATTTTGTTTAAGCTAACCTTTGAGGAACAGGTGAGCAACATCCGGCCTGACATCATGAACGTGACGTTCGCCTGCGAGGAGGTTAAGAAGAGTGACAGCTTCAGCAAGTTCCTGGAATTAGTGCTTCTGGTTGGTAATTACATGAATGCTGGATCAAGAAACGCCCAGACGTTCGGTTTCAACGTCAGCTTCCTTTGCAAGGTAACACATTGTTAAAGCACACAGCACTTGTTAGGTTGTTTTGAAAATGCCAAAAAAAACAATTAGAAATGCTAACTAAATAAAAGTTAAAATCCAATATCTTTTTCGCAAAAAAAAAAAATCCTTGAACATGAATGATTCATTGAATTACATAGCTTCAAGTCATAAAGATGCATGTAAATCTGTACCGGCAGATATTCAAGAAGTCATACTTTAACGTGCATTTATCTCATGGTGATCACATTGGACAAGCAGGGAGGGTCTTCTTTTTTTTACTGTTTTCCAGCGCATGTCCGCCAACCACAGTTAGAATAGGCTTGGTGCAAAATGTTAAAAAAGTGGACTATCTCGCAAATATTGCTCCAGGCTTTTACTTTCACAACTCTACTCCCATTTATGAAAGACTTGGTGCCGCATATCCGGCCAGACAGAAACCACAATCATTAATATCTTCTTCATGATCAATTTTCAAAAGGTTGGCACTTCCGCAAATGATAAGGGATGCCATCCATACAGTGCTACCAAATCTGAGTCCCTGATTGATCAAAGGTTGATCTGGTATAACTTTCAGGGTGCACTCAATGGCCACTCGTTTTGTATGTAGAGCCCAAACGCTGTTGTATAAATTTGAGTAGTTACGCTTGAACGTGAGAGTTTTGAACGCAGAAGCCCAAAGTGCACCTTTTCAATGCAATTGGTGAAAGCGGTGTAAGCGTAGCTTTAAATGTGAGTTTGGTAATAAGTCCATGCACAACTTATGAACATTTTACAGGAAGTGGTACTGAAATGTGTAAATAGCAAAAAAAAGGTTGGGTTATTGAAGTCTGTTTAAAACCCTAATGCTAATTTTAAAGTCACACTGGCTTTATTTTAAAGCTATACATGCTACTGATCAAAGGCCAAACTAAATTCATCCCACTAATTTGCGGTTCCCTGCTGTCTGTTACTTTACCAATGTTTCCTACCATTTAGACAAAAAAACACTCACGGCACAAGTAAACCACAATTGCATCACAAATGAACAGCTTGGAGTCGAACTTATGAGTCTGTAATTTAAAGTGCGTGAAATTGTTTTCTGCTGGAGCAACTGCACTCTTGCCTTGCTTCAGTGTATTTCTTGAACAGCAGATGATGGAATAAGAAGTTTCTTGTAACACGGTTTTCCTTTCTGGTGATAAACTACCTCTTCCCTTTTGATCGATTTGTTTGGTGTTGCTTGGTTTGAAGTTTACTTTTGTGTGTTTGTTCATAGTTGTCTTATTGTCTAAACTACTTCCATTGCATCATGGTTTGAAGCCAAACAGGTGGACATATACAGATCTTGATCTGGTAAAATGAGGAAAACCATGACTGTTTACAAAGGGGAACTCAGTGGGCTCTCACCGTACCTGGATCTGGTTTAACCATTTTAAACCAGAGCTTTAGCTCCAGTATTGACATTCAGTCAACTACTGTAACTCCTTAACCATTTACACAATTAATGTTATTCCAGTAGATTCTGAAGCAGAGAAAAAGCAGGTTTGCATTGATATGCAACACCTTACAATAGTGAAGTGTTTGTGCAATCAAAAAAAAAACAGCCAATCAGAAAAGCTGTATCGCAAATTGGTGCAATAAATATATGGAAAGCCGCTTTTCTCTGCATCAGAATCTGCTGATTCACATTTACTGTGTAAATGGTTGAAGAGTCACAGTAGTTTAAAGAACGTGTCATTTAGGTGTCTCCAGCGACATCTATGGTGTTAAAAGGTTAATAACCCTTTAACAATGGAACCACTGCTAGCAAGAAAAATAAGACGTGATCATTGAACTACCATAACTCTTTGACTGTTTACAAAGACTTGAAGAGTTAGTTATTTATTCTCTGTTGCCAGAGACGGCTCCGTGGTGAAATTGGTAAATCCTAAATCTTGCAGGGTGCAATTATTTAAATTTGAAATGGCAAATTTCACGACTGTCAAGAATAAATTGCTCAAAACAATTAAATGTAAAACAAGAGTCTACACCAAAAAAAAAAAAAAAAAAAAACAGAGTAAAGCCAACTTTATAACTTGATGCATAGTTTTGATTTGTTTTAATCTTAGATTTTTAACATTTGGACTCTGTGATATTTTTCCCCCTCAAAGTCTTAAAATATTAATATACTTTCTGTAATATAGTTTTAATTCTAAAATGTCTGGAAGATTTTCTGTCCAGGTATGAAACGCGCATCTATGTAGACCCAATCTGTCAGGAGGTAAACTTCCTGTAGTAAAAACAGTTTAATAAACATACATTTCACTGCATCAACCTGTGGTTAAGAAAGTAATTTGGACTTGATAGAAATTTCTTTACTATCTGTAACCGGAAGTATTAAAAATTGTTTTACTGATTTTAGCATATTTGTAATTCTGCCAGAAAAAAAAAAAAAAAATTAATGCAAAAAATGACGAGTACCATTCATCTTTGTAGCATGTCTCTGTAGAAGAGAATGGACATTAACAGAAGCAGCTGTGTTTTGTGACCTACAGGTGAAATCTTTTCATTTTTAACGTTATGAAAGGCCTTTGGAAATCATTTTAAGACTAAATGCTGCACAAACATTTGTCAGTCAGTCAGTGAATAACATAAAAGTCACTCTCTGGATCACGTTGGATAAGTGGAAGGAAGTAAAATACTGTCACTTGATTCAATTCAATTCAAATTCAATTTTATTTGTATAGCCCAAATTCACAACCACAGTCGTCTCGATGGGCTTTGTATCTGTAATTGAAAATGTTAAACATGAAATCAAAAGGATCATGAATACATAGGATTCTATAGGAAAATACTAAATTGAACTAACAAACTGACTAAGCTAAACTGGACATCCCTGCCCTTAGACCCCCCTTCGCGGTAAGGAAAAACTCCTTCCCTGACTGTTAACCAAGGATGAAATGATAACAGTAATACGTGTGTTTTTAATTTTCTTAAATGAGTTTAGAATTTTTCTAAAAGCAGTAAAATATACAAACCCATCAAGGTAATTTCCACTGGCTTGTACAGTACGACCTTTATTACACAAAACAAAACACCTGCTTCTAATCTTTAGTGATGTATCCTTTCCATTCACTGTCAATTCACTCTCCTGTTGGTTTGATCTGAAAATGGTTTAAATCGCTCTCTTAAATGTCTATTAGTACCTCAGTTAAAGTTAGTAAAATGGGAAAAAAAGAGGAAAAACTCATAGATGGCATACAAATAATATTATATTAAACCTCTTATTTGCTGTATTACTATTTTTGCTTGGATGAATGCGGAGTTCTTTTCTGTGCATGCAAGCTGACTGAATTAGTTTTGAGTGTCAGTGCGGAGCCTGGAAACCCCTCAGGGGGCTGATTGGGCCATTATTGATGGGCCAAAAAAAAAAAAAAAAAACAATCTTTCTCACTTTAGTCAATCACGCAAATGACCCCCTGGGAGGCAGATCTAGTATACCTAATTGGTTCATCAGAGAGGAGGTTGATGATTGGAATAAGTGGGAGGGAAGGGCACATTCTGACTCACCTTTACCTCCTACTTTTAGCATTTCCATTCAGCATTTTTTCCCCTATAAACGTATGTTATGTGCAAGCAATGAATGTTTACTGATATTTTTGTCATAGTTTGTTAAAGCTAGGCTGAGTAGTTACCCTCAACTCTCCTTATCAGCTCTAGGAGATTTCAAAGTAGCTTGTCTAATGGATAATAACTGAAGCTACAGCAGCTCCGGGCATTTGACACACATTTCATAAACATGTTTTTGGCAGGGCCTTTAATGTTCACACTGAGCAAGCAGGGAGGAGCTTCTTCTTTTTATTTTTAGCGACCTACTAGTGCATGTCTGCCACCGACAGTTGGAAGAGACCTGATGCGAAATGTCGAAGCGGTGCAAGTATCACAAATCGGTCATGAAACAGAAACAGTTTGGTTCATTGCGTCCTTGTAATGGCAGATATGGGTTACCATCATGTCAGGAGAGTGGCCTTGGTTTATTTCAAAAACAAATGCAAAGATCGTCAGGCTCAACGTCATGTCTGGGTTCACCAGATGAACCAGCTACACTCTGAGTTTGGTGTGTTTTTAGTCCGTAATTGGTCAAAGTTTGACCTGGGTTAGTTAACCTAGCGTGTTCAATGGCCTTGCGCTTCCAGTGTATAAGGGCACATCAATGCAGTGCTAAACCACATCTGTCCAGGAACAGCATGTGGGAAATTGCAGCAGTGCCTGGAAGCCAATTTAATGCTACTGCTTTGTTGAAAACCGAGGTCATTTCTTTGAAATATATTTGAAGAATTGTGGCATTTGGTTCAAACTAAAATACCTCTACATTCCAAACATCTGTTACCATCATGATCAAGTGTCATTAAACACATCATTACCAAAGCATTCGCATTTGTATTGGGCCTCTGTTACCTTTGCATCTTTATGTATCTTGTTTGTGCAGAACCTATTTTTAGGCGTTCCCTTATGCATGCACTTTTACCCATCTAATTATTTTTCAATGAGACTACATTTTTTATTCATTTATCATATTATGCAACTTATGAGCATTCATAATGTGTTTGTACGTTTTTGTTTGTCTTTGTTTACGTTGGTGCAGCTCCATCTGCTGAGGTTAAATTGAGCTGGCAGTGATCATGCTTTGTTTTCCAACTTCCACTTCTTCTGTTATTGTTTCATTTACATTTTAATAAATTATTTTTGTGACATTTTAAAATCCACACATACCATCTGAATTCCACTATAGCAAAAAGAGATGGGTTACATAAGTATACTTGTTCATTCATCGACTCTTTGACCTCATAAAGTTGAATGTACTTGGTACATTGCATTTGTGCTTACTTTTTAAAATAACTTATCGATATCCACAACTTTAGACTTATTAATATTTTTTTTATATTATTTATTATTTATATTATTTTTACATTTTAGGATTTTTATTTCTACCTCCATCCCCTTCACTCATCCATTTCTGGATGTTAGGTGGGTGTGCAGAAAAAAAGTAAATGAGACCGCTTCCAAATAGTAAAATACATTACTGGTAGGATTGTTGTTTAATCAATAGCCTCACAATGATGTTTTTTTTTTTATCTTTCTTTTTTTTTTTGCTGAACGTTGGTCGTTTTGTCTTTCTTTTAACCATTTTCATCTTTCACTCTATACGAAGTCACAAAGAACAAACAGCAATGAGCTGAAAAACCCTCCAACAGCCAGAAAGGAGCCTTTTTGTAAGCAAAATACACAAACGAATTTCAAGAGATGAACACAATGTTCACAAAAACCACATAAAACCTCAGAGGGTAATAGATTCAACTGCAGCACAGTTTTGAAAAAAAAGTGTTGTTTAAATCCTTAACTACATTTTTCTGACCTTCAACTTGCATTCATACTCACCATCCTCTTCTTTTTATCATCATCCTCTCCTTTTTCACAAAAATAAATTTAGCCAAATATAAAATTGTTGCAAAATACAAGGATTTTCATGTTATATGTTACCTAAACATATCACCCTTTAATCAAAAAATAAACAAATATTCACTTTTGGGGAATATAACGGGCTTGCTTTGAAAATATATTGATCACCTATTCTTATAGATAAATTCTTTAGATATTTTTGTGATCAAGCTCAGCCAAAGCTAAACCGTTTTCTCTGAACTGTAGGGTGCACCGGAATATAGGAGCACCATCAATGGTCTATTTTTTTTTATTTTATCATATTTACAGCGCAATAAACTATAAGGTGCATCAGTCGAGAGATAAATCCGCAATCTGAGGTCCTGCGACGCAATTTTAACATAGAGGTACAGTGTGTCGGTCCTGCATCAGAACAATTTGAGCCGCGTGGCCAGAGTTCAAATATCTGAACTTTGGCGAGGATGGTGCGTTGCATCTTCCAATCAGGGACTCATCTTTGGACATGTGACGTGAATAGCTACGCTACCCCCTGGGAGGCTGGCTGGCGGGCAGAAAAACAGGGGAGGAGCAGCGGCATTGGGGAGGCAGCCTGCTCACGTCTCCTGAGCTTTATTATTTTATCTTTCTTATTTTCATTGAGCTAATAATAAAAAAATGTCTTCTATTTTCATTTTTATTTTTCCCCTCTCTGGTTAATGGGGGACTGTATGTCCTCAAACTGAGTCACAGAGAGACGAAAACATCACAGAAACCGGCTTTTAATCAGATGCAGCTCCTGCAGCAGGAGTGTATTGGGAGAGTCTCTGAATGACCTCATGAACCCAGATATGGACATGTGAATACCGATGCTTTTGTAGAGCTTTTTTAAATAACTAATTGTGATCTCTAAACATCCTCCATGTCTTTCAGGCATCATAAGTCAGATATACACAGGCAAAGTTCCATGTAGCGAACAGGCCCCTCCCACTCACGACAGGCAGCGAAAGAGGGGCGGTCAACGCGAATTTGACGCGTGAATCGCATTTGGTGTTAAGGCAGCTAAAGTGGTGCAGATTTATTGATGTTTGAATTCCTCAATTATCAAAACATCTGACGTCTGTAGCACTTCATTGGATTAGTAAAGTTATGAACAGATGGATAAACTTTTGGGTAATCAGAAAAAAATTCAATGAAGGCCTCAGTATTCTTATGGAAGCCCTTTCTATGTTTCCAGATCCGTTTTATAACTAATGAAGCCTTATTTCGTATCGTTGGTGTTCTTAATAAAGCCCATATCTTTTCTAATGGGTTATTTGTGGGCTGTCTACCAGTCTAGAATCCTGTTCTAAAGCATATATACATTGTGTTAATGAGGCTCATGGCAAATGCAGCAAACTGGAAGTATTTTATAAGCTACGCCTGTCTCCAAAAGTTTTGCGTTTGTTAACATTCCATGCACAAATGATTGCTTTTACACTTCAGCTTCTTGCAAGTTATCAGCTGGAATGAGTGTGTCAGAAAGTGCTTCCGTGAGCGATAACGAGTGTTTTTTTTTTTTTAAACAAGCAAAGAATATTTTCAAAATAAAACTAAGAAATAATTAAAAAAAGAAGATGGGAAAGTAGGATTGATTATTATGGACGTATTAGTGACTTCCCAACATAATTACTGAACTTGTTGCGATGTGAGCCAAGTGTGTGCCTATGAGAAACGCCAAACGTGTTTGTATCCACACATGTGGGACGGCTGACTGCAAGCTGTTGACAGCTCAGATATTGTCAGTGAAAGTACACAGAGGTATGTTGTGCTAATTAGCTTTTCCAGCATGCTGTTCGAACAACATGGCAATCACACGGAGGGATGAATATGAAACAGCTTTTTTTTCCCGTTTGTGCTGACGTGAAGAATGTCATCTTTGGTGCATGGGCAAAAGCATACAGGAAAAAAAATGTTATATGCTTCTTGTATGCTGTATTTTTTGGCCCGTATTAGGTTTTTTTTAGTTTTTGTTTTTATCCACGACAGTGTTGCCATTGTATGGTGTTTGCGAACATTGGATGTAAACTCCTGTCCTTCACATCTTCCAAACATGAAAAGATAAAATGAAAAAGTAAAAATAAAACTGAGCGACTTTGTCCTGAAAAAATTATTTTTAATACCATTTTTTTCAGGACTATATTTTCCATCTGCACAAGCTTTATAAACATGTTTGCACACACAATTAATATTATTATGAATGTTTTTGCTGTCGTCTAAGTTCAGCCTGACACTTCTGAGAAACGACTTTAATGTTCAAAATTTCCATTTTGGCAGAATATCTAACTTCATCAATGAATTTGACCTTGAATTCAGATGTTCAATGTTCCTTGTCATTTTCAGAATGAATGTATTGTTATACAGTAGGTATCATATGCTTTTCCCCAGAATTTTACTTTTATTTTTGGAACACTGAGTACTTTTTTTCAAAAATACTCCTTTTATTTAGTTTTTTCAACATTCAATCTAATGCTGCGTTCACATGGAACGCAATTAGCATGTCAAGTTTGCGTTCACATGAAGCCTACCTTTCAACATGAGTGGAAAGATAATTTACTGCTTTTGTCCAAAACTTCAAATGTGTGTCAGAGGAGCTACTGTCTAGAGTTTTTAGCCCCATTGCAGCATGGAAGACATGGTTGATGTTGAGGTGGATCAGGTTTATGGATTTTGTTGATCTCTACAAAAGCTTCAATAAACAAGTTTCCATGTCTGTATGTTTCCATACAGAGATTCTCTCAGTATGGTGATCTTCACCAGCTACTGCTGAAGCCAAGTCTGATTTGACTGAGCTTTCAGCGGTACTTCCATCTCTCTATTACCCAGTCTGATGATTTGCTGTCCCGCATTAGTCTAAGAAGGAAAACAATAAAAACGCGTGCGAAATTCAAGGAACTTTTTATTATTGTCTCTGATGTAAATAAGAGAAATATCAAACTTCAGGAGAACGATCAAATTATCCTCCATGTTGGTTTTATACTCTACCCGCTGATCAAGACATCCACACATCACAGGCCCTGATAGATTGAAGCGACAGTTCTTTTTTGCCAAAGTTCAGGTATTTTAACTTTGGTCATACCCAAAACACACTGCTGCCAGACTGACGTGCTGTGTGTGGCTGTCAAAACGCGTCAAAGAACCTCCAATCGCGTCTGCACATTAAGTTAACATTGAAACTATGAGCCCCTGAAGCGCGAATTGTGTGAACCCAGCTTAAAAATCCTATAAGAACCCCTGGTGACGTCAGTGTAACAGAAAATGTGTTCTGTGGTCAACTTGGTTTGTGATACATTGCACATAATTTAAATTTTAAGAAAAGCTGGGTTTAGATTCTTATCAGTTAAGAATCCCAAGTACCATGAGAACAATGCCTTTTGCAGTTGGCATTGAAAATTCCATTAAAGAGCAATAAAATCTAAATTTCCTATGTATTTTTTTTTTTTTTTTTTATTGGTTCTAGGTCTCCTTTCATACATTTTTTTGCTTCAACACAGTTAAAAAAAAAGAAAAACAAGGTGGAAAGAAAATATCTAACTTCAATCATGTTTTCGTTTGCTTTCTGTCTAGCTACGGGACACTAAATCCATCAGTCACAGCACAACACTTCTTCATTTCCTGGCAGAGAAGTGTGAAGACAGTTACCCAGAGATCATGAGATTTCCCGATGAACTTGAGCACGTGGAAAGTGCCAGTAAAGGTATGTCAATTTCACACGTATGTGTCCTTTTCATTTGCCAAATGACAAAACAAACACTATTTTAAAAAAAACAAACAAGTATCTCTGCTTTGAAGCCAAAGGGAGACATCTCCACTGCATAGTTGATTTTTTTCTGTGTACATTTTTCAATACCCTTGGATACACTTTTTAGTTTGAAACTTGCAGATTGACGACAACAACGATCACTCTGCCTCTACGCTAGAATGGAATTGTTTTTTTTCTGACCATCCTGTCAATCAGCCTGTCATAAATCCAGTTCAACTTTCATTTTGTTTTCAAGCACTGGGTGTATTCCCCTCAGACCTATTTACTTTGTTAGTCTCTTAATTGGTCATTTAATCTAATTCGACTAATTATGCACTTGACTGAGATTGCCAGGCATTGTTAAAGTGGACTGAAAAGTGTTTACATGTTGCCTTTCAAGATGCCTGTGTACATAAATTTGGACTTTCCCTGAGTTCCGTTGCTCCGCGGAAATAAGTTATTCAAGGAGAAGCCACTTACTCAACTGAGACAATAAATAAATACTTCTTGCAAAATAAATTGAAAACCTCTGGACCTATTTAAAAGCACTGAGACAGTCCACTTAAATCATGCTGCACTCCAACATAGTGCTGCTTAATTGATCGCCGGGTTCACTTGTGGATGTGGATTTTCAAGGTGATGTTGTTGCAGAGTATTTCTTGTTATTTACTTGGTATCAAAGTTTGGGATTTGTTGAATTTACATGTATCAAGTGGAACTTGTTATAGTTTCTTTATAGTTATTGAGATATAAATATTTATTTTTAGTTGGGGCTTTTAAATTGAAGAAATGTTTCATTTGCTGATGGAGGTTTTTACCTATGAAGCACATACATTTATACATAAATGTTTGGGGCATCTTTTATTCCTTTATTATTTCCGTTAAAGTAGTGAATTTTCCATCAAGTTCTCACTTTTTTTTAAAATATCTATATGGTAGAGTGGATTCCAGTGCAAGAGAAGAACATTAAAGTCCCACTCCAATCATCTTTTGGTCTATTTTCAAAGCCTTCCCATTGGTCTTTAAATTATTATTTTGCCGTTTTAGCCAAAATTAAAAAAAACACTGCTCCCTTTTCTAGGACAAAGTTCCAATAGAACTGCAATAGTTCATTAGAAATTTGCCTCCAGGTTGTGAGCGGCACCGTTGTGGCAGAGTGAGCATGCTCCCATTTCCCATCATTCCTTTGTTTTCGTGCTCTCCCTCTAGCTTACAGCCCCTCACAACCCCAACCTAACATTACCAGTGTAACAAAAATGGCGAGCAATATCGGAGCTATCCAGCTGTACAATTTAGATCCAGATTCCAGCTCAGACGAGGAAAACAAAGACATACGTGGATCTTTTTTTCTACAAGTGAATGCATCAGAATGGAGCAGAGCAGTGAGTTTGTGGTTTGCCCAGCTTATTTTCTAACTAACTAATACAATCTTTATCAAACAGCAGTTTTTTGTTTTTCTACGTACATGGATCTAGTCGTCTACAGGTGGAAGCATCGGAATGGAGCAGAGCAGGGAGCTTGTGGCTTGCCGGCATAGTATGTCACACTTACTACCTTTTCACAACCAGAACTACTCAGAAATGCAATTTTAAGCTTAATTTTCTTTATACTTGTCCTCTATCACAAGACAAATGCCACAAGAACATGTTAAAAACACAAAAAACACAATTTTCATTGGAGTGGGTCTTTAATGACAGTCTTTAGAAGTAAACTTTGCCTATCTACCATTTTTCCAGAGATCTTCTCTCAGATAGTATGAGATTGATCCATATATTTATCTCATCCAAGTTAGAGCCCTGTAATACCCCATTAGCTGGATGTCCAGATAATTACCTGAAGTTCTTTCAGTTGTGACAAAAGTACCGATTGGTACTGCCAAGGGAGTTCACACTCTTCCTGTTTTAGTCTCTCAACAGTGGCCCCCATTAAAATTTTGAATAGAATTTTAACTCCATATCATTAGCCCTTAATGGGATAGCCCCATCCTATTTTAAAGATCTCATTATTTTATATTACCCCACCAGAGCACTTTGCTCCTAGAAGGCCATCTTCCTTGTTCTCTGAATCTTTAGTACCTGAATGGGAAAAGGGGTGTTCAGTGTTGTAACGGTTAGCGGAGAGCTGGCAGGATTTTTTGTGTGGAAAAAGTAAGTATCTGTATCTGAATCATTTTGGAAAGGAAACATCACAGTAAATTATAATGACAAGCATGAAAAATATTTTAAAGTGAAAACTGACCTGTCAATTCTTATAATATTTGATTACTAATATTTTTCAGATCAGTGATACCCTGGATTCTTTTACATTTGTGTTTCCTTCAGTTTTCCATAGAAATGAGAAGGCTTGTAACTAACTGGGCTTTTGTTTGAAAACTGGCCCAGTTTTTTGACACAACATTTTTAGTAAAATGAAGAGAAGACCATATTCTCACCCAGTCAGACAGTATAGTTTCATATTTCATTCATTTTTTATCCTGGTTTGAAACTTTGTAGGAAAATACTCTATTTTCCACAAATTTTGCCTTGGAAAAACATATACAATATAGAAATTGGCACTTGTGAGCCTCAGTTACACATGGTACATCTTTTTCAGGTTTACTAGCTGAAACTATTCTTAAAATAAGTTTTTAAATCCTTTACACTTTGTTTTCCCATAGAATATAGATGCTTTTTTTCAACTGTTGATGCCTTATTCCTGAGTATGGATTGCACAGTAATGTGCAAATGTTTTAAAGTTTTTAGAAAGTTTTTAAAATAACTGTTTGTCAAGTGCCTTTAAAAATATAGAGAACATAGCTTGAGCGCCCCCCCCCCCCCCCCCCAAGTCTTCCAACTTTCCAAAGTTTTCCAGTGAAATGTTTATGTAGTTCATGAAATCATCCATCTGTTTTCCATGACTAAACCATTAGAGCAAATTTAAACTAGTGTCATAAACTAAAGGGTAGTTAAACCATATTAACAAAAAAAAAAAAAGGTTTGTGAAGAAGTGACAGATTCTTCAAAAAGTTTTAAACCATAACAAGATTTTTTTTAAAAAAAGAAGAAAAAGTTAACATGGTTCTCATCCCACATCAGAGGTTTCTGTCTCTCCCCTACACTTCCTGTCTCTGGCAAACAAGCACTTAAAGACGGGCTTGCCAGGCTTCTCAGAAGAATCATAGAGAAATGAACTGAAACAGACTGGTAGACCCTGAAAATTCAATGCAGCAAAAAAAGCACCAAGCTGACTTCCCTTTGGATTTGAAAGATGGCTCGCTGCTTTATCAATAACAAAAAGCAGTGGGATTTCACTACGCCCAGCTTCAGTTCAGCAAAGTCTGTTGAAAAGTGGACGTGAAGGAAGATTTGCCATCAAAATAGCTCCTTCTCTGAAACCGTTCGCTCATGTGTGCAGACGCAAAAACTACAGTGCAGAAAAATGAGCTGAGAAGAAATAAAGTGCTCTGGCCTGATGAGTCAACCACGACTCCTACAGAATGGTTGGATTTGTAAAGGCTTAATAAAAACAGAAGAATGTATATCTGAGGACATCTGGAGATTTTTTGAAGATAACTTTTTGGATTATTTAATATCCATAACGCATCACAGTTAACTATTATGTTGTTATACCATAGTCTGGGTGAATTCTCCTTAGCTGCAGGAAGTTCATTAAAAAGTGATAATGGACACCTTAAAAATAAGTTCAATAGTTTTTGGCAGCCTTTTTTGTCTTATTTATCTTATTGCTTGATGTAGAATAAAGAAGTGTTGATAATTAATTTTATTATTATTAATGGTGGATATTTTTTGCATCAAAAGGAATCTAGGAAATTACTTATTGACTTTGTTTCTTTGAAAGAAACGTTTGCTCTATAATCTAGACAATAACAAGTGGATGATGCTTTGTATCACTTAGTGTGACGTTTAGCATTTATACCACTTTCCTCCACTGAAGCTGAGTTAGTTTGGTGCAGAATTTGTAGTTGTTACCATGACAACTGCACACCAAATAGCCCGCTTCCTGTGAAAAACTATTTAAACTTAAAAAATAACAAGATTAAAGTACTAATAATGGATTTTTTTTTCTAAGTGACTATGGTATAACGGGATAATGTCCTTTAAGGTTTCCCTTATCAGAAATGAATGGATGACGTGAAAGCATGAATCATCCGACATGAAGTGGAGGACATTTGCTTCCTCTCTGGGCATTATCTCTTACAGAAATGTTCCTAACCTGTTTTTTTCCTTTTTTCTTTTTATAAACGTACATGTAATCAAGATGAATAAAAATTATCTTTTAATCCCCCTTGGTGTTAAAGTTTTAGTAAAATATTGCCATCACACATATCTGCTTACTCCATACTCAGTACTGAGCTCCCAACAGTTTAGTAGTTCCTTTTAGTTTGCATGCATAATTATTTTTATTTATTTTCTGGTTGGTTTTAGAGTGTTTTCTAATCAACCAACAACAATTTGGCAATCTCGGGAATATGCATCTGTTCCATCAGCAAAGGTGCCAACTTGACTTTTAATAAAGTTAAGAAGCTGCATCTTTGCTAAGCTTTAAGCAGCTCCTTCTCTAGGCAGATAATAAAGTTGTTTTATTTTTAACAAACCTTGTCTTACGGCAGTGGACTCTCACACAGTTTCTGTGCTGTTTATTTATACATGGTTTTGTTTTGGGGTCTGTCCATTCCATTGTCATGTGACCACTTAGCATGAATTAAGTCACAACAGTTTGATTAGATGTTAAGCTTATTTACATCTTGGGAATGCATTAAACCATTTTCCTTTCCCCTTGACCTCATCCGTAGTAGAGGTAACACAGCCTTGAAAGAGGTGTCATTGGGCAATTTTTCCTTGCCAAATTCCCCCCAGAGATGAGCATGTGGGGCCTGACAGTGGGTACTAAGTCTGCGTGGTGATTCCACTCAATCAGTGGCTCACTGACAATCTGTCTTGACAATCCAGGAAAGGAGGAAATATGACACAAATGTTCTCATAAATCCATTTAGTATAAGGCGTAGCCAAGGGCAAAGTACTTTGGAGCCAGAGAGAGAGAAAATGGAAAATGAGCAAAGAAGAAAAAAAAAAAAAGATGAACTCTGAGGATATTAATACCGCTGTGAATATATCTATTATCCACATTCATTTCAAGGCACTGCAGCATAATGAAGCAGTATCCATTCCCCATTTAAAGTCTGAAGCAGTACTTCGCTCTGGATTATGTAGACAAAATGGTTCTCTGGATGGGGTGGAACACTGTGGGGATCATTTGTCTTCTGTTCTCAGTGGAATTGCATGGAATCATGGGGTTGAGGATATATTCCCCAATGCTAGCAAGGGGAAGGAGGGCATCTCTGAAGTCAGCAGCAACAGCTGGATAGATGGATGCTTTTTTAAGCCAATCACTTTAGCATCTTTGTTGCTGCCGTACAGATGACAAAGTAATTTAGAAAATTATTTTGTTGTCTAATACTCTATGCGGTTGGGGCTTAGCATTTTTTTTCATTATTTTCACCACTGCCAAGCAAGAAATTACTATCACCTTTTGCTTCAAAATCTGCAAATTCCCCACATGTTTGACAGTGAGCTGTGGTTTCTGTGTGATTGTCAGACCCAAAGCAGCCTGGTAACAGACAAGACATGGTCATTCTTGGATCTAAACCATTCACTGTTGAGCTGTCTATAAGAGATAGTGATTTAATTTCTACTTTACTGTTTATATGTTGATGTGTCCTTATGGAATGCTCCCAACCTTTCTTTTTTGGGTTTACACATGTGGCTAAAATGTGCCTTGTAGGTAGCTAGAAGGAAAAAAGTAGATTATAGATCAGGTCATATAAAAAAAAACACTAAAAAAAACCGCCCCTCTCATCCTCCGTGAGTGGTTTCTCCTCCAAGCTCGGGTCCTCTACCAGAGGCCTGGGAGCTTGAGGGTCCTGCGCAGTATCTTAGCTGTTCCTAGCACTGCACTTTTCTGGACTGAGAGGTCTGAGGTCTTTCCAGGTATCTGTTGTAGCCACTCCTCCAGCTTGGGGGTTACTGCCCCGAGTGCTCCAATTACCACAGGCACCACTGACACCTTTTGTTCAGTGTATATATATATATATATATATATATATATATATATATATATATATATATATATATATATATATATATATATATATATATATATATATATATATATACACTGAACAAAAATATAAACGCAACACTTTTGTTATTGCACCCATTTTTTATGGTATGAACTCAAAGATGTGAAACATTTTCCACATACACCAAATAACCAGTTCTCTGAAATATTGTTCACAAATCTGTCTAAATCTGTGATAGTGAGCACTTCTCCTTTGCCAAGACAATCCATCCCACCTCACAGGTGTGCCATATCAAGATGCTGATTAGACAGCATAATTATTGCACAGGTGTGCCTTAAACTGGCCACAAGAAAAGGCCACTCAGAAATCTTCAGTTTTGTTTTATTGAGGGGGTCAGGGGTTTCAGACAACCAGTCAGTATCTGGTGTGACCACCATTTGCCTTATGAAGTGCGACACATCTCCTTCGCATAGAGTTGATCAGGTTGTCTATTGTGGTGGTGGGGTTATGGTATAGGCAGGCATCTGTTATGGGCGAAGAACACAGGTGCATTTGATTGATGGCCTTTTGAATGCACAGAGATACCGTGACGAGATCCTGGGGCCCATTGTGTGCCGTACATCCAACAACATCACCTCATGTTGCAGCATGATAATGCACAGCCCCATGTTGCAAGGATCTGTACACAATTCTTGGAAGCTGAAAACATCCCAGTTCTTGCATGGCCAGCATACTCACCGGACATGTTTGGGATGCATGTTTGGGATGCTCTTGATCGGCGTATACGACAGCGTGTTCCAGTTCCTGCCAATATCCAGCAACTTCGCACAGCCATTGAAGAAGAGTGGACCAACATTCCACAGGCCAAAACAGACAACCTGATCAACTCTATGCGAAGGAGATGTGTCGCACTTCATGAGGCAAATGGTGGTCACACAAGATACTGACTGGTTGTCTAAGTCCCCTGACCCCCTCAATAAAACAAAACTGAAGATTTCTGAGTGGCCTTTTCCTGTGGCCAGTCTAAGGCACACCTGTGCAATAATCATTTATCAAATAATTATTTTGTGTATGTGGAAAATGTTTCACATCTTTGAGTTCATACCATAAAAAATGGGTGCAATAACAAAAGTGTTGTGTTTATATTTTTGTTCAGTGTATATATATACACAGGCATATGCATGTAAATTGGCCAAAAGTTATTCAGACTGTGACTCCAATGCAAGACATTGAAAGTTTTCTTCTTTTTTTTTTTTTTTTTTTTTTTACTGGTTGCTTAAGGTAAACTCGAGCCTGCACCCGAAAGTAATAGCACAGGTTCAGCCAGGCCAGCAGTGTAAATGGACAGTCTGTCACAACGAATATTAGGAATAGGAAACAGACCCGTCTACCAGCAGCAGTGCAGAATGAGTGATGGGCTCTGGAGAGTCTTCCTCTTTGTTTTACTTTTTTTTATTTTCTTTTTTTCTTTTTTTTTACGCTCACCTCATGGTGGATGAGTAGTCATTGTAAGACCATAACAACTCTCCTCTCTTTTTTTCTGTTCTTGCTGCCCATCTCACTTTCCCTCCACCTCTGATTCCCTGCATCATGACTTTGGCCAGCCAATATGAATGTAGACAGAGATAGACACATGCAGGGAGGCCAGCAGCCCTGCTTAGCATCAAGCTCCAGTTGGTGACAGTAGATTTCAATGAAGCCTGACAATGGGACAGGAGTTGGAATAATGCTTTTTGCCAGCCTAGAAATTTCGCCTGTCACAGTATACCAATTTCCATGCTTGTTTTTTTTTTTTTTTAAGCTACCTTGGACATTTCCATTCCACAAGTTAGATTATTATGAATAAATTTTTTTTTTCTTTTTCTAAATCTATAAATAGGTAAATTATTATAAAATAATCATAAGCATTTATTAGTAGATAGATTTTTTTTAACCTTTACATTTTTACTGCCAGACTACTTTCATTTTCTACACTCGTCTTCAGGATGACTACAGATTTACCTGTTGCATTCAATTGGCAGCTGTGTCTTAACTTTATCAGTCTGAGAAATGTACTAGTGAAACCATTAATACACAATTCCAAAATATTTTAGCTTGACCTGATAAGAAAAGTTGATTTGGAAAATCCACAATGCAGTGGTGAAAGTGTTGAGCTATGTTCACACCAGCCTTGACGATGCATGTTCTAGTGCTAGTTATGCTAGTTTCATGCTCTAGTTTCAGGTAATGACAGTCCCATGTGAGCATCATATGCTAAATGTGCATTCTTGAACACGCGTCACATGCTTGGTGTGAACATAGCATTACTTAGGCACACACACTTCCTTTGGCCAAGTCAGTGTTCTTTGGCCAACGAAGCTGATAAAGCATGGATTAGATAGTTTAGTGAGTCATGGAGAGGTGTGCTATTATCTCCCAGGCTGTTCTGTTCTCTCAGATAATAGTGATAGTAGTTTGTGGAACACATAGGAAATTGAGTTTTGCTGAAGTGATCCTTGCACCCACTAGATAAGGGACCACTGGTTGTTTGACCATTTCAAAAATAAAAGTGGAAGACTTGGACACCAAAAACGGCTCGGTGTGTGCTCCAACATGGCCGTTAGGCTGCAACTTTGTTTCGCACTTTGCCAAATCTGGTTTTAAAACCAGAAAGTTTGTTGGTGAAATTCTCCATAACAGTATCACCAGATAATAAGTGTAGCTAAGGAAAAACAGTTTGTGGTTTTATACTGTATGTTTGAAAATTGATACTTAAATAGGCCCTTTTACAAGTGTTAATACTCCATCTGATCATCTCATTTTTTTCTTATTATTTTTATTTGAAATGGTTTATTTCAAGCAATCAAGTAAAAATAATACTAAAAAAAATTACAATCAGCAGTTATGCATTCATACAAAAAAGTAACAAACTTAGGATAATTCTTTACACTGTTTTTTTTCTTTGTAAAAAAAAAGCCCAGGTTTTATGTAACCTTTGTATTTATAAAGTGATGGAAAAAAATTGTTGGTACCCCTCAGTTAAAGAAAGAAAGTCCACAATGCTCACTGAAATGACTTGAAACGTTCAAAAGTAACAATAAGTTAAATAATCAAAATCAGCCATTACTTTTGAGTTGTTAATTAACAGAATTATTTAAAAAAACAAACTAATGAAATGGGACTTGACAAAAAACATAGTACCTCCATAAAAGACGGAGAACTAATTGCCCAGGGGGTCATGATGAACTCAGGTATGTCCTTTAATTGACATCACAGCTGGTTTCAAACCCACAATCAGTCAGTCTGCCTATTTAAAGGGAGACAAATAGTCACGTTGCTGTTTGGTGAAAAGGTGTGTACCACACTGAACACTGACAACAGAAAGTGAAGGAGAGAATTGTCCCAGGACATTAGAAACAAAATCATAGACAAACATGGTAAAGGCAAAGGCTTTAAAACCATCTCTAAGCTTGAAGTTCCTATGACGACAGTGGCACATATTATTCAGAAGTTTAAGACCCACGGGACAGTAGCCAACCTCCCTGGACGTGGCCGGAAGAGGAGAATTGATGACCAATTGAGGAGACGGATAGTTGGAACTGTATCCAAAGAGCCCAGAACAATTAATGGTAACACTTTATATTAAGATTCCTTAACAAGCTTTGTTAACACATTAACAAGCATTATAAATTCATTTATAGGGTGTTAGTAAGACATTTATAAGTACAATAAGTCTAATAAGGTTTATTAAATTACTTAGTTAACACATTTACAAGCATTATTATTAGGATGTTTTCAAGATGCTAATGATGCATTTACTGATATTATAGGTGCCTAACAAATGTGTCAGTGTTAATAAGCTTAATAAGATTTATTAACAACCTTTGTTAACAAATTAAGAAGTATTATTATTGTTTGGGGTTCTAGTAAGATATTTATTAGCATTATAGATGTCTCACACAAGCCGAAGTGTTCATAAGCTTAATAAGTTTTATTAACTAACCTAACCAATTAATAGGCTTTATTAATGTGTCAGATGCTAGTAAGATATTTATTAGCATTATAGATGTCTTGCAAATACCTGAAAGTGTTAATAAGATTTATTAACATCTAAAGTCAGACCATTGTCTTCTAAATCCATATTACTAAACTGCCTATAAGCTTTACAAATGTATTAATTAACTTTGTTAATAGTTTATTAATTGTTTTGCAGCACCTCATCTAAAATGTGGACGTTTTTTACCACAAACAACCACAAATCATAAAGATTGTAAAAAGAACTTTATGACATTAAAACAGACTAAACATACACAAATCGTTCTGTAAAAGATATATAAAAATTTAATTCAGACAAATAATTTTTTTTTAAAACATATATACTGGTGTTGGAATAACTAGCATCATAGCTAATAATAAGGATAAAGTATTAGCATCTATCCTGAGTCAAACATTCATGGGCAAATCCCATCACCAGGAGACAATCCTCTGCATTCAATGCCAACAGCATTCAACCACTGTTGCCTTGCTTGAAAGTCCACAAGAAAGTAAGTTGCACAAGCCAGTAATTTTTGAAGAACGAGGACAATAAACCTACAGGAGCCATGCTAAAGCTAACACGCTAACGACCGACCGGTACAGAATCAAAGATGGGCGGGGCTTTTTTCGTCACCTGTGTGAAAGCAAAGTCTAAGAGGCCATTCAATTGGCTGAAATCGAGCACGCCTGCTTTGTCGATGAGTTTGATTGACAGATTCATTAGCCAATGGTGACATTAGTTAACCTGCCCATCTTTGATTCATAATCAAAGATGGGCAGGTTATCCTTATTATATCTTATAATATCAGTAAATGCATCATTAGCATCTTGAAAACATCCTAATAATAATGCTTGTAAATGTGTTAACTAAGTAATTTAATAAACCTTATTAGACTTATTGTACTAATAAATGTCTTACTAACACCCTATAAATTAATTTATAATGCTTGTTAATGTGTTACCAAAGCTTGTTAAGGAACCTAATATAAAGTGTTACCCAATTAATAATTAGACATTAAAGGTGAACTCCTAGATCAAGGTACATCAGTGTCAGATCGCACCATTCGTCGTTGTTTGAACCAGAGTGGACTTCATGGGAGACGACCAAGGAGGACACCACTGTGCATGTGCAAAAATGCATGTTGACAAGCCACTGAGCTTCTGGGAAAATGTCCTTTGGACAAATGAGACAAAACTGGAGCTTTTTGGTAAGACACATTAGCTCTATGTAGACTCAAAAATGAAGCATGCAACCAAAAGAACACTGTCCCTACTGTGAAACATGGAGGAGGCTCAGTTCTGTTTTGGGGCTGCTTTGCTGCATCTGGCACAGGGTGTCTTGAAGTTATGCAAGCTAAAATAAAAATCTCAAGATTATCAAGGCATTCTGGATAGAAATGTGCTGCTTAGTGTCAGAAAGCTTGGTCTCAGTCGCAAGTAGGGTCTTCCAACAGGACAACGATCCAAAACACACAGCCAAAAAACCCCCCAGAATGGCTAAGAGAAAAGCGTTGGACTATTCTGAAGTGGCCTTCTATGAGTACAGATCTGAATCCCATTGAACATCTGTGGAAGGAGCTGAAACATGCCATTTGGAGAAGACACCCGTCAAACCTGAGACAACTGGAGCAGTTTGCTCATGAGGAGTGGGCCAAAATACCTGTGGACAGGTGCAGAAGGCTCATTGACAAATACAGAAACCGTTTCATTGCAGTGATTACCTCAAAAGGTTGTGCAACAAAATATTAAGTTATGGGTAACATCATTTTTGTCCAGCCCTATTTCATTCGTTTTTTTTTTTTAATAATTCTGTTAATCAACAACTCAAAAGTAATGGCTGATTTTGATTATTTCGTTTTCTAATTTTTTTTAATTTATTGTTACTTTTGAAAGTTTGAGCTTTGTGGACTTTATTTCTTTAACTGAGGGGTACCAACAATTTTGTCCACCACTGTACATAAAACATTTGGTTTTATGATTCTTTATAATGCACTGTCATTGGTATACTTATAACACTGTTCCTTTATCAACTCAAGGATTTGGAGTTTTTTCTATTCTTGTTTAAAGTAGCTTTTAAACAATTCCAAGCATTCAACAATTGTGAAGATTCCACAGTCATTCTTGAGTAATACTTTAAAAAAAGAGAACAAATATAACGGAATGTTTAGATTTACTGTCTATACATATTGCCTCTTTTGTCAAAAGCCTTTTTCAGTTTTTCTTTCTGTCACCTTCTGTTCTTTTTTTTGTATTCCAGAAAGCCATTTTTCTTCTTGTACCTTCTCAAAACCACCAGTTGCTTGTCTGGATAACTTAAAATTGATAGTGTTCTAATCTTTTTACTTCCTTTGGTGTCATGAGCTGAGTTTTTATTGTAGTGAAAGAGAGGCACATCAAATCAACAAAACAATAAATGTATTTTTTTTTTCTTTCATTTTTTAATTCTTTAGATTTTCTTGCTTTTTATCAAATGCAGCCTGTGTTGTGCTGCTCAAGCCATTTTTGTTTGTTTGCCTTTATGATGTAAATCACTACGGTCTCCTCTAATTTTGTCCTCCGGCTTTATGGAATGAGTTTAATTTAGCAGCTAGCCCTCTGTTTGCAAAATAAGTCCAACAGGTCCTGACTATGACCTTTCTCTTACATGCTGATGATTTGCATTTTCCACCCTTTTTTTTAACAGCTCTGTGATATGGAGTCACACTGTGTGATCCATATTCAAATATTATTTAAATCAGTTGGATCACATTTGCATGTGAAATTAAGATTTTTGAGCGAGGTAGCCTGCATGCTGATCTGAGCGACAACCATCGTCAGAAATAGGGCTGGTATTACAAATGTACGGAGATTTGTCAGAGCT
The DNA here is from genome assembly GCF_053564925.1 of Oryzias latipes. NCBI lineage: Eukaryota > Metazoa > Chordata > Actinopteri > Beloniformes > Adrianichthyidae > Oryzias > Oryzias latipes. Next base: position 11,695,537 of record NC_136246.1, read on the forward strand.
CCATACTGTGCTGCATTCAGAATGTATTTTATTCCAGCTGCAGAAATGTTTTTGTTGTCTTCAGACAGGATTATAAGACTTTTCATTTTCTTAAGCTAATTTGACCAATTTTATCCATAGTTTGATGGAGGATTAAAAAAAAATTGCTACGTCATGTTCAAGCAGTAGTACTTATATTAGAATTACCGGGTTTTCCACACTATACGGCACACCAAACTAAAAGGCACATTAGGCGAGTTGATTGTAACACGCTACATGTTAGCCATGTTAGTGGATACACAATACCTGTAACCCCCAACCTTGTTTGCAACAAGCATAAAAAACAACACAATCCAACACTAGTACATGCTAGCCTCTTTAGTGTAGTTACAATTACGCCCAACTAAACATTGTACCTCTCAAAATCGCTCCAACATCAGTAAACAAAACTAAAATAAACATATATAAGATGCTTTGAATTATAAATTGTATCATCTTTTTTTAAAGAAAATGATGGTTCTTAAGTGTGCCTTGTGGTCCGGAAAAATATAGTACATTTTTCTCATGTCATTTTATGTTTTTAGGATAGAGCTGATAGCTAACCCTCCTCACTCTCAATCCCATTACACAATACACATGTATCCATCTACACGTTACACAAGGAGAGTGGTCATTGGTGATCCTCCATCCCCTCTCCCTGTCCAAATGGGAGGGGGCAGTAGGTGTTGGTGGGGTTGTGACTGTGTATCGATGGTGCATTGGCTGCATGGGTTTGACGGCCCCTTGTCCATGCAGTGAATGTAATTCATCTGATTTAAGAATCAGGAATTAAATCACATTTGAGCTGGAAGTATGGCCAACTTTAGCTCCCTGCCTTTATGTTCTCTTGACCACATCTAAGTGCAGTGATGGGGGATATTTAGGACATTTAGGCCTTTAATCCAGGGCTTCTGAGGTCTTTGGGCAGGTGGGGTCTTACACCAAAACCCTAGCATCCAGGGTTTGTGCTGATGCTCATGTGATGTCAAGTAGTCTGTGGGATGAAAGTTTTCAAACAACTTCTCCATAAAGTTTCTGGAGTACCCTGACTGGCTGTGCTGCCTAGCGTTGGGTCTATGCAACACCACCAGACACCCTCCTTTATATATGCAACAACATTTGCATTTTAGTAAACACACTCATCTGAACACATCTGCCTGCTCGCCTCTGCACAAACACAGATGTTTTTATGCAGGCAGCTATAACTGATATATAAAGTAAGTGTGCATTTGTCTGTGAATGTTTGTGTTAGCTTGCATGTGTAGTATGTTTGAGTATCTCGTAGATCTTAATAAAATGTGTGTATGTGCAGACGGTGAATATGTGCCTTTATATGTGTGGATATTGGAGTGTGTGATTATGCACAAAAATTCAGGCCTTCTGTAAACAAATATTTATAACATTGATAACGTTCAGCCCTAAGCAAACGTTGTTGACTACTTTGATGTTTTCTCTCCATGTCCAGCCTTTTTGTTATCCGGTCCTCCATCCTCTCTTCCCCTTCCTAAATGTATCTTCTTCCTTTCTTCACAACCAGGTTTTTCCTCACTGTTCTCACAGTCTGCCTGAATTCTTAAAAGGGTAACAATTCATAAAATCTAGTTAAGTTAAAATACAAAAAAGTGCTTTATACAAATGTACACCCATTTAGCTCAATAGGTACATCACAGAATCTATATAAATATAAATGCAATAGAAATAAATAATAATAATTTAAAAAATATATCAACAAAAGAGACACGCTATCTGTTGGCTGGAGAAAACAATTAGGATAAGAAGTTAGTCTTCCCCAGGATTCCTTTTTGTTTCAATCCTTGTCACACAATATTTGAGAATTTTGAGTTTATTTATTTATTTGTCACAAAAGACAACATGACATTTTAAATGACGGCATTATTGAGGACTTAATTCTTGATGGTTTCATCAACTTGTTTGCTAGAAAAAAAAGGAACAAATAAACTGAGCTAAACTTTAATCTAAATTGTTTATTTGTTTACCTAATGGAAGTATTTCTCTTGGAAACTATCGATGCAGGCCTTTTTTATTTCCCCAATCCCCTTCTTGTAGTGCAATCATGAACCTAAGGTTTTGAAAACAACATGAAAGTACAAAACAGTCCGAGTTTCTACTAACAGTTGTTGCACCCCCAACCTGCCAAAAAAAACGTAATGGGAAACGGTTTAAAATGGGCCCTGCGACAGACTAGCAACCTGTTTAGGGTGTACCCCACCTTCGCCTGGGTTGGCTCTAACAACCTTGTGATCCCAAAAGGGATTCAGTGGGTCCAGAAGATGGATGGATGGCTTGAAATGGGGACCACGCACAAACACTTTGGAAATTTAATCAATCCTCCACACGGACGGCTGTGGTGCAGTGGAAGGGCGGTTGAACTCTGATCGGAAGATTGCAGGTTCGATTCCCGCCTTGCCCGCCCATGTGTCAAAGTGTCCTTGGGCAAGACACTGAACCCCACCTTGCCTCTGGTGAAAGGTTGGCGGCAGTGTTCGGCGGTGGAGCCACCATCAGTGTGTGCATGCGTGAATGGGTCTGTGGCTATAAAGCGCTTTGGGCTTTCTAGAAAGGTAGAAAAGCGATATATAAGTATACGCCTTTTACCATTTACATACACCCCAAACATCTGGAATTTGTTTTACTCATTTTGTCTTTTGAATTAAAAATACACACATTTACATTCTTTAGATTGTATTTTCTAGCAGTAATTTGCTTTCTTATCAAGTTACACTGAAAATGTTTTAAAAAGGGGTTGATTTACTTTTTTTTTTGTTAGCTCAGTATTGCAGGTAAAATTACAAGTATCATTTTTTTGAATTTATTCATTTCTTTGCAATTATGATCAAATTGCTGTTGCAGTGAGAGCAGTCAGAGGGATTTAACAGTCACCGCTATCTGCGTGTCTCACTGTCGCTGGCTTCCTCCTCTTTGTCTTGACATACCAGCTGAGACCTGCTCTTTATTGAAAGGTCTGTTTTTATTCCACCAACTGAAGCAGTGGTAAGGAGGGATAGGATCGATTGTCGGAGGCCAAATTGAACGTTTGTCGAGCTGCAGCCTGAAAAGATAAAAACCTCTGACTCTGCCTGCTTTGTTTATCATCAGGTGGCCTTTTCTATGTGTGCTGTGCTGTGATTTTGATGTGTTAAGTCATAATGGGAGAGCCACCGTTCTTTACAGAAGCTGCCAATAAAAATCACAGACAGAGGGAATTATGCTTCATGTCATCCCATGTTTGTGTTTTTTCAGCGTCCACTGTGGGCATTTTTTTTTCACCAGAAACCTCTTTTTGTTATTTAGCTTTTGCTTAAAATGCTATTCTTCTGAATTTGTCTTGATTTATGCTTCTTTTATAAAAGAAACATCCCAATGCAGTGCACTTTAGAGGGTTTACATGCCAATGTTGGGCTCCATTCATTCACTCTCTCCACAGAATATTGACTAGTTTGGTTTAAATGTTTGTAAGCAGGCTCATCTGCTCACTTATTGGGTCTGACTTCTACACACCCCGCAGCAGAGTGAAGCAATTACACAAGTGAGCAGTTGGTGCAGGAGAAAATCAAGATGTTGTCAATCTTTTTTTAGACTGGTTTATTCTGTTTGAATGGTAGGAGACTGGGATAGTTTTCTAAAACACCAGATAAAGACTGACTGAGAACACAACAGAATGAAAAAACATGATTTTTATTACAAACTGAAAAAGGTGCCTGTGCCATCTCTTTGGCTCTGTGTCCATTATAGACATTCCTATAGAAGACTTTGACACAATAGTTGGGTCCAAATCAATTTAAACTTTAAAATAATACTTATATATTTACTTATATATTTATAACAATTGAGCTTTTATTAATACTCATTTTAATGCAAATACATTAATTTACATAGTTCGTGTTTAATGACTTTCTTGATCCACATGTTTCAGATGACATAGATAATAATCCACAATGCTTGATGGCGACTGCCCCATAAATCAGGAGAAAATAGAAAATGAAAAACGTGCTCATTACTCACCCATTTCTCCCCCCTGACTATAGTTAGGTGTCCCACCCTAGCCTGGCTTGCAGCAGTTTATATATATATCCTTAGCAAGCATCAGAAAATGTCTGCAGTAACGAGGAGGGACAGACATTTTGCTTATTACCCCCCTTTTTTCTTTTCTCATATATAGATAAGAAGAGTACAGAATGTGTTTAATTTGGCTTGTTTAATTATGAGTAATCCAGTTGCATCTGTCAGAATGTGTTTAACAGCTGCATTGATATTCTGCTCTGCAGCATACCCCTGGGTTATCCAATAAAACACCAGCCATTACTCACTCTTGCTACTTTCCCACAGATTACCAGATTACCCACAGGGCCATCTTCTCAAAGGGGAAGGCTTACCTCCTAATGGTACATGTTTTATGGAGCAGAACTATGTTTAAAGGTTTGATTAGAATTTAAGCAAATTGCTTTATAAAGTGCAACAATTGGCGTAAGTTGGTTATAATAACCACAGTTGTATTGTGATTTATCCCTAAATTTAGGTTTAAAATATGATATATTTTTTTTCCTTTTTTTCTTACAGATTTCGATAAAAATATTTTAGAATTCAAAAATTTTAAAAGGAATGAATTAATTGAAGAATGAAGGATTTAAAAATAACCTCCTTCAAGTGTGAAGGGAAAAAAAGTGCAAGTTCAAAAGAGATTAATGATAAACTTTTCCCATTTGTTTGTTATAAAATGCTTCAGTTCTGTCCCATTTACTGGATTTTTTGCATGATACTGCCTTTCAGTTGAAAATACCTTTGCCTTGAACTGTAATGTCATTCTTCTTGCGGGGATTTAACACTGCCAAACCAAATGTATTATTCTTCAGTTAGTCTTCTACTTTTTTCTTCCTTTTTTTATATTTATTAGTTACTTAAAAGCTGTTGTGTTGGAGGTTAATCTTTGTAAATATGTGTTGAACTTGAGGATTCTTATAACATTATTTCTTTTCAGCCCCTTTTGCAAAGTTGTTTACATTTAAGTTGTGCTTCAAATCACATTAACATAGTAAATGTAGGTTAACAATTTTTTTTTAATGTCTTTAACCACCTTTTATATAGAAAATATCTGTTAATAGTTTAAAATGATTCTGTTCTACAGACACATTCCATTATGACTGCAACTTGTGTTTTTTTTTCTCGCCCACATTAATGAAGAATGGCTTTAAGCAAAACTTAAAGCTGTTTGTTCATTCAGTAGGTTGACTTGCTCAGAGCTACAACTTCTTTCTAAGTAAGGACTGAATGTCAAGCTGCTGGGGCTATATGGTAGTAGTACAAGCAAACTGGTGCTTTTTGTCTATTCTGTTTTTAGCTAGTTATTATCTACATTTTTGTCTCTTTTTATGGTATTGTTATTTATTTATTTGACATTCTTTTGTGGTAAAGTAAGATTTGCTTTAAATTACAGTAAATAATGATAGCATATCAAAGTTGTTGACTTGACAGCAATAATGCTATTGGTAGACTAAGATGGAGCAATGTTTTGTACAAAGAAGAAAAAAAAAGATTCTGGTTTAATGCACATCAAGAGCATAAGGTAGCAAGGTGGTTGATTCAGAAAGATTATTCAGGTCATGTCATTCTGCATCAAACCCTGATGTTGTGTGCTTCTTGATCTTACAAAAAGGGGTATAATAAAGTAAATGTGACAAAACTAAAACATGACAGATCAGTAACTTTGGTGAAACTTATCAACTTAACTGTGGCGTTCAGGAACATGGACCCAATGTACTCAACACGAACACAAAATGAACTTAACACAAATGAATTCAAACTAAATCAAACCAATTTTAAAAATATTGCAATTGATTTTTTTTTTACTGAGAAAATGTGCAAAATTGAAATAGTGTTTTTCAAAGGTTTGTCAGCTGCTCATACATGATGCCAATCTCCTGTTCCCCCACATCCCAAAGGTGCTCTATTGGGTTGAGATCTGGTGATCAGGTCTAAGATGATTCCAGCTTTATGACATGCAGCCTTATCCTGCTGGATGTAGCCATCAGAAGATGATACTCTGTGGTCATAAAGGGATGGACATGGTCAGCAATAATACTCAGGTAGGCTATGGCGTTCATTGGCAGTAAGAGTGGCAAAACAATTTACACCACACCATTGCACCCCCACTACCAGCCTGAACCATTATTACAAGACAAGATGAATCCATTGTTACATGTTGTTGATGCCAAATTCTGACCGTACCATACGAATGTCACAGCAGAAATGGAGACTCATCAGACCAGACAAAGTTTTTCCAATCTTCTTTTTTCCAATTTTTGTCAGTCTGTGTGAATTGTAGCCTCAGTTTCAAGTTCTTAGCTGAAAGGAATGGCACCCGGTTGGTCTTTTTCTTCTTTAGCCCATCTGCCTCAATGTTGGACTTGTTGTGCATTTAAAGATGTTCTTCTGCAGACTTTGGCTGTAACTAGTGGTTATTTGAGTTACTCTTACCTTTCTATCAGCTGAAGCGAGTCTGGCCATTCTCCTCTATGCTCTGGCATAATTTCCTCCCACATAACTGCCGCTCACTGGACATTTTTTTCTTTTTCTTTTTCAGACCATTTTCTGTAAACCCTAGCCCGTCTGGCACCATTACCTTTCCTCCCAATTCTGATGCTCGGTTTGAACTGTGGCGGATCATCTTGACCATGTCTACATGCCTTAATACATTGAGTTGCTGTCATGTGATTGGCTGTTTAGAAATTTGCATTATTGAGCCATTGGACAGAGGTGCATTATAAAGTGGGCAGTGAGTGTATACTTGTAATACACCCACACATGTTTTAACTACATTAGCGTTTCAGAGTTTTGACTTTGAACCTGGCATTTGAATCTGTAAGCTCCACTTTCATAAGGCCAGCGTATATGTCAGAACATGTCATACAACTGGTCAATTAACCATTGGAAGTGTCCTTTGCAAGTCACATGGTATTTTTAATGACTTTGTAGATTTAAACCCTCAAATGCAACCAGCTTGAATTTTTGTGTCACTAATTCTCTTTAGCTGACTTTTCTCTTTAGTCTTTTTTCATTTAAAAGCATTAACAAGGTAGACATATCTTACAGTGTAATGTTTTTGTGACCTTGCCACTCTCCAGAAAACATACAAAGGAAAATAGCAACATGTAGCAAGTCCAGCATCGATATCATTGGGCTAAAAAAGGCCCCACCATGTCCAGTCCAGATGAAGTGCACCGAGATAATCTCTGCACTGAGTGCAGGTATTGATTTGATATTTTATTATAATATAATTGCTTCCTTCCTTTTGTTTATATTTGTTTGTGTGCGTGCATTCCTTACATAATATGTTTCATTGCAGAGGTGACTCTCAAATTGCTTTTTCCCTTCCATTGATTAAAGCCAGAGCCTTACTGCCTTATTCCGTTCCAACTAAAGCTAATCAATTTTCTCCATCAATGCTATGTTTCTGTGTGTGCTGGTCACACCTCACGCATCGCAGTCCTGGACTGCTCCCAACGCAATAGAAAACCACCCTGTGAGGGTGGGTGGGGGAGGGATTGGGATTGATATGGGGGAGCTCAGCGAGTTAATTCATCTCTCCACTTAAAAGCCTCATTAAGGTTCGCCTGGGGTGGAAGGGGTTGTGTTTTCAAAGAGGCTGTGTTTATGTCTTGGCAATCTTGCATACCAAGTGTTTGTATGGCAAACAAAAGATATGTTAACTCTCCAACCAGATCAATACTAAACACTTCCAAACTTAAACGCTTCATGATTGAATGCTTTTTTTCAAACTACATTTTTAACCGGAATGGGGGGGATGTCTACTTTTTGAAGTTGCTCCTAAATGAAGACATATGGGGTGTTAAGAAAAATTGAACTGACCTTTTCAGGGACATGTTTTTGACATCTTCTTCACTAGCGAGAAATAGGGACGAAAAGAGTTCCAACTTGGATAGTTATATGTGGGACAAACAGAGCTGGAAGGTGTAAAACTTTGCTCTGAGGTTTTGTCTTCCCTTAATTTGAGTCATAAACGTATTTAATTTTTTGCATTTATGGGACTCTGCATATGCTGAAAGGATTCAGCCCACCATCTCTAATTTTTTTATCAAGCAAACTAAGCAGGCCTACAGGCCTTGGTACTCCTCATTCTCTAGCGATTTGAATAACTTTTCGTAGCTCATTTACTGAATTAATCATTGATGTCACTTTTTTTTTAGAGAAAGTTGCCACAAATGTGCATCCAGTTAAATCTTAAACTTCCATTACAGAGAACCTGGTCTTTGTCTATTGTGTTACCATTCATTTTTGAAATTTCATATTGAATTAAATTATTTTTTTCATACCTAATATCTGTCTAACTGGATAGTGGAAAATATGGTATATTTTTTAACTCAGTGCAATAACTTATTTATCTCTAATAACCCTTTCAAACACATAGTTGATAACTACTCAGTTTATTACATTTTTTTTGGCAATTCCATTGTATTTTGCAACCTAAAAATGAACTTGATTGGGAATCTAATACTGAAAATTTGACAAATATTCATTCATTCATTCATTCATTCATTCATTCATTCATTCATTCATTCATTCATTCATTCATTCATTCATTCATTCATTCATTCATCCATCCATCCATCTTCTTCCATTTATTCCCTTTCGGGGTCACAGGGCCGGAGCCTATCCCGGCCACTTGTGGGCAAAGGCAGGGGACATCCTGGACAGTTCGCCAGTCTGTTGCAGGGCACTTTGACAAATATCTTGAATAAAATGTAATACAATATAAAAATAAAAAAGATGCACTTAAGATAATTGGGAAATTGTTTTACAAAAACATTTTCTCTTAACAATGAAGTTGCCATTTAGGAGACCCATGATGCTGTCCTTGCACAGAACTATGATTGAGCTTTATATGGAAAATGACCTAATATGTCTTGAAAGTTTGATTATCAACTTAGAAGACCTAGAAAAATTGAATTCATTGTTGTTTTTCTTCTCGTGTCTTTTTAAGTGGCATTCGTTTTTAAGACAAACTTTGTTCGTGTCAACTGTCTGTCACCCTGAATTTATTTTTGTTGTTTTTTGATCCAACCATCACACTCATTCAGACACAGCCATATACTAAATTACCTTTATCACATCTGCTTAAAAGTTCCTTTTCTCCTTGAAGTCTGTGGATATTTTTGATTTTACCTTCTTTGGTGTTGACAGAAAAAAAGGAACATCCAAAGCATTGTGCTCTCTAAAAACCAATTTTTACCTTCAACAGTGCTTCAGAGGTATAAAAAATTATCTTTATCCAAATGTATTTCTGACACATCAGTGACAAACGCTGAGTAATCTCAGTGCAAGGCTTTTCCCATCACTGGAATAGACATTGTAGTCGTAGTAGTCAGAGTAAAAAATGATCAAAAACATGTGTGATAGAGGAAAACTGTTCTTCCTGTTGCTTTATCAAAAACATTTTTTGTGTTTGAATCATCTTCCACCGTCACACTCCTTATGAGAATCATGAATTACCACATTTGTGAAGAGAACCTGGCTGCTGTATTCTGTATTGAACCCCCTTTTTTTAATTCCTTTTTGTGTTTAGAGTGTCTTCTGTGGGGAAACAAATCTGTTTATGTTAATCTGTTGACATTTGCCTGTGAACTTTAGTGGGGCTATTGTGAATGCACAGATGTAGTTTCTTCTGGCATCAAGATCACTCACAGAGGGAGCTTCTGTGCTACAAATTGGAATATAGGAGTTAGCCAATAGACAGGAAGGAGAGGTTAGATAGAGTGAGTAAATATGAGAGGTCAAAGTCACTCGGACATAAGGTGAGCTAATGACAATGAAACTTAACAAGTTTTTTGGAAACCAAAATGCAACAAGAAGTAGTTCAAACTTTTGCAGACAGTCAACACACTGTCAAACCCCATGGCGAGGAAACTTATCTTGAAACTGCTGTTAATATATAACCACCCTCATTGTTTTTGAGAGGCAATTCTTATCTGTTTTAGTCAGACTACCAAGACAATTACCTAAAAAACCACAGTTAAGGTTGTTTTTGATGGTTACTGTAAAAGCTAGCTTTACTGTAAGTGTTTTGTCTTTTTTTCAATATTTGTTTCTAAAGACTATGTCAAACAGCCACTATGTATTTTTTGCGCATTTTCCATGAATGAATGGATGTTATTTTTTTTTTGTGATACATGCGTGATAGACAGAAATCATGAGTTTTGTTTGAGTTTGTCATTTATTGATGTGTGCAGATGTCCGTCAAGGGTTTCAGCTGACGGGTCTTTGCATGAATTCAGTTATGAGTTGTTCAACTCTTTTGGTCAGTGGAAACTTATCCAGTTTATTCGTATTTTATGCAGTTTATATGCAGTCATTACGGATATATTGCACAATTGTGCGTAATCTTTGAGAGTTGCATGCGTTATTGATGCACAAATCACTAATTATTGGCATGTGAACAGCGCAATACATTGATTTACGTGTTTTTGACTTGGTTCATTTGTAATATATTTGTGAATTCCACGTAATGACCACAACTTTTCCACGTATATATGACCAATACGCACAAAATGTGCATAGTGCCTGTGTGAACTGGCCTTAAATAAATAAACAAATAAGTTGATATTTTATTTATCCCATAATGGGGAAATTCTTTTCCACATTTTGTCCCATCCCCTGAGTGGTGAGCTGGAGACTGGCCGCACTCGGGGGGGCGACAGCTGGCTGGGGAGAGCGGGGATCAATCCGCCAACCCTTCGCTTGTTGGACAACCTGCTTTACAACCTGAGCTAAACTGCCACCCTTAACCTAAATGAAGTGCAATATGGAAGCCTTGCCATCATATTTGTTCAGGACTTTTTAAAGTGCTGTTAGTGTAGGGCATTTATTTTCTTGTGGTTATAAAAAAGTTTACAAAGACCTTGTCTTGACATCTTCTTTCTTGAAATGTTTTAATGCTCATCCAAGTCTCCTCATCAGTCTGAGTGGTGTAGGGTTCAGTCCACATTTGTGGAACACCCACATTCCTGCAATTGTGAATGGTTCATATAAGGGAGTCAAACATCTTTCTTCTGGTATTCCCCATCGCCCCATCACAGGGCTGTTGGGTGTGGAGTTTCGGGCTTCTTAAGAACTAATGTTAATGTTATCCTTTCTGTACACCATTGTCTAATGCTAATTTTACTAAAGGCACAATTTGGGAGTCTAAAATTCTAAAAAATAATTCACCTACCACGTATAACAGCTAAAGGAAAAGTGGAATAGACCTAATGCTTTCTAACACTGGGGCTGTATTTAGGTGAGATCGAGGTCTTGTAACTTCCAAATACTTGATCATTTCTAACAGAGCTCATGCTGATGGATTAATCTCAGATATGCTGCATCTTTATTACTTTCCACACAGCAAAATGGTTTCTGATGATAAATCATCTGTCAGTCCAAAATGACTATTTTAGTGTGGATTTAATTGATCTAGAAAGATCAATTAAAGATGTTTTCCAATTTTAATCTTACTACTCTATTTCCCAGTGTGCGTGTAACACTGAAACAGAGTTATTTTAAATAAGGATTGCCTGCTTGATACAATCAGACTAGGACGACTCCCGCAAATCAATGGGCGTTAAATAATAATGAGTCTTGTTTTGTTTCCCAAAATTGCCAGAACTGTCATTTTTAAATGTTTTTTTACATTGTATACATAGGATTGAACTGATACATACTTGTGTTTTATTTCTGTGTTTGACAGAGTGCACACAAAAATACAACTTCTAGATTTTTTTTTGTGCTTCCCTGATGTCAGAACAGTCACTAAGTCAAGTAAGGCGGTGAGTTTCTTGGATGTAGAAATGTCAAGTGAAGTGTGAACCTAGAGGTGTCAGGTGAAATAGCTTCAGCTATGTGATAAGGACCAACTTTGAAGCTGTAAATGAGGTTAGAGGCATGAGTCAACCACTGCAGGCTTTTATGACTGCCACACCCCCCATCGCTGAAAACCTTTCTACCACACAAGCGCGCCTATTTTTGTTTGCAATTTTTCTTCATCTGGGGTGTCACAGTTTTAACAGTCAGGGTATCAATTTGTATTTTTTCTTATCAGTAAGATGAAGTAAAGCAATCACAAATAAGGTTTTCATTATTTAACCACATATAAACCATTAGTACACTTAAATTAATCATCAGCTGTGTTTGCATGGTTGTCCTCAGAATATCTGACCTTTGTATCTGTTCATTTCAGGGCCAAATCAACAACTAGATCACCATCAACTCAAACACGCATTAAAAAAACGACAATTCTTCTTTTTTTGTTGTTGCTTATCACTCCTTTATTTATCTCTGAAAGCTGTTTGCCAAAACTAAAATAACCAAAAAAAAACAGGTACTGCACTCAAACTGTATTACTGTTCACATGACACCAGAAACATAACAAAATTACAAGACAAAATGCTGTAGCAAGGAGAAATAACAGCACTGGGCATTCAGGTGAGTGGCTGTCAATAGAAGGGAGTTAAACCAGTCTGCGCAGGTGATTCCTTCTTCTTTTTATTGCTGAGGACAAACACCACCAGCACCCCTGGCTGATGTCCTCAGCACTTCCTGGGGAATTGTCATCACCCCGGGTCAATGTCTAAACTCTCCCATGCATCAAAATATATTGTAATTGACTCTATTTGTAATTCCTCCAGAGATCTGGTTCTGGGCTGTAGCTCTGATTGCTGCCAAAAGCAATAAAGTCTCTCAGACATGACCCCCATTGTAAACAAGCCCTCACTCCAGAGGGCAAAATGTACCAAACTTTTTGGTGTGTATGTGTGTGTGTATAATTTTTATTTATTTTGCTATTTTGATGTAGTTTAATTATCTCTTGGTTGCACATTGCTTTGTTTTTTGTTTTTTTCTGGGGCAGATGTTGCAGTTGCTTATAATGTTAAAAATAAAGGATTAGCATCTTTTAAAGACGTAATTATTTTGTTTTTAAGTAAAACAAAGATGTTCTAATATTATTAACTGCGGCGGAATGAGTGAGAAATTCCCTGGAGTGACATATGCATAGCATGTATTCAACAGCAGCAAAGAAATTCTTTACAATAAATCTTGTGGAGCATTAAGGGTTTTAGTAAAAAAATCCAACAAAATGGAAAATAGAGCAAGGCCAACATGGGTTTAGACTTTAGTGTACATGCTTTTATTTCTATGGATTTATTTCAATGGTAAAATTGTATTCCAAAATAGTTATGCCTAAAGAAATGTTTGTCATCATATTTAGAAGTGCACATTTTTAGTATACTTAAAAAAAAACGTATTCGAATTTCGTAGACTTTATTCTGTGCAGTTCTTTGTGCTGAAAGGCTAAGATAATATGTGTAGATAAAGTTCCATTTGGCTTCAAAAGTGGAAGTTGTGGGTTAAATGTCTCCTAACATCAGGTAATCAGAGACAACTGTGACTGCTGTGTCACAGCAACAGGATCATTGCTGCTGTTGCAAGTTGAGATGCTTTGATTTATCCTCAAGGGAGAACAAAATCCTCTTGTTTTCTTTTTTTCCTCCTTTTTCTGTATTTTAGTTGTTTCTTATTCCCTCTTACTATTACTAACTGTTACGGAGAAAGAGCAAATGAATAATATATAAGGGAGTCATTGTAAATAGAAGCTGAATACTATTTGTTTTAACAAAAGGCATTTTTCTTGGTGCAAACATTTTTTAGAACACCAGCTATGTTTTTGACATAATATAGTTCTATTTACTTTATGATTTGTCTTTACAAAGTGTAAAGGCTGCATCAAAGAGAACATACTGTCATTTTATTACTTTTAATCTCGGCCTTGACATTTTTTAAAAACAAGAATCAGATTTATTTTTCTTTTTTCTGTATTAAAAACTATCATTTTTTTCCCCAAACACTTTCTCTTTTTCTTTCATTAGCAATTTTGGGTCAATTGAGGCCAATCTCTTAATAAGTAGTACGGTAATATGGCATCTAAAGTTTTTCTTAGCTGGCTGGCTTTTTTTCGTAGTCTTCCAAACAAATATATGGGGAGGAAATTTATAAATAGGGAAACAAACTTGGTCAAAAACATGTTGTGTTTGTGTTCAGCTTAAATTTTAGTTAGTTAAAGAGTTAATGCACTCTAAGCCTTCATTTTGTACTTAAATACTCGTGCCTTAGCAGCTCCTACGTCACACTTGAAAGCTTTTTCCAACAGCATATTTTCATTGGCTGCTGATTTACCATGATTTTTTTTGAAGAAATACTCAGACATGAAATTCTAAGCATCATTTTTTATACATGTCCTCCATCATCAGCAAAATACCACACCAAAAGCACCAAACACTGTTTATATCAGAGTGCGTCTCTTAAGGTTACTTTGCAGAAATCCGGCAAATTCAAAGTTTAGACCTATAATTATGGTTTAAATATACACAATTTAATCAAAATAGATGAAAGCAATACTTCATTAAGTATCAATATTAACTCTACTTTAATGGTGATGTGAAAATACAAATGTGTTGATGCAGTTTTACTGGAATGAGGATAGTTTTTTTTTTATTGTTTTTCATTCAGGAAATGAAAGATGACATATCACAGCAGTTGATTTGGTTGAGCGATACAGATTTTATGTACCCCAAACTGTTTATTTGAATTGAAAAGGAAACACTTTTAAAATATATCCTATAGTTTATTGTATTTTATCCCATTTGATTTTATTGGACTAAACCATCAGCTGGTAATACTGTCATTATCTTATCTTATTTCTAATAGCCTCTGTGTTCACTATAGTCCCTGTGCTCCACATACATAACCCCATCTTGATAGTTATTTCTTTGGAGATTATATGAAGTATGTCTTCCACAAACACATACAGGTCCTTTTCAGCTATTATGAGTGTTCAATACACCCCCCCCCCCCCCCCTCTATCTTCCTCCTCTATGCTTCACTTGGAATGCCTGCAGTAGGCATTTATGTTGCCTTATTTTGTCCCTTGGAAATTACTGTTATTTTTGTGGTAATTTTACTAATGATATCCCATGATGTTTGTTGGCTCTTTATTATTCAGAGAAAGAAGCATGATGATTAAGTGTATGCATGCGGTCTATAAAAAGAATAAATACATGAGTTTGCTGTCACCACAGTGGTGTGGCGGTTTGCACAATCCTGGCTGGCTTCTCTTTGTGTGACGTTTGTGTGATCTGTCTGTAAGTGTGTGGGTTTCCTCTTTGTATTACTGCTTTTTTTGGTTTGTTCGTTTTTTGGGAAGAACTTGCAGTTCGGTCTGTTATTTGGAACTATGTGTGGGTGTGGGAGCGCATAGATATTTGTTTCTGTGTGGCTCTAAAATGAACTGAAAAACTGCATACATGCCTGGGTTTTAAACCTCCCCTTGCCCAGTGGCGACAGAGGCAGCCCCCTTTGAGCATTTGCTGGATGAGACAGGATAGAACATGTTCGGATGAATTAATAGTGTAAATAATTGAGCCAGCATATTTGTGTCAGTGTGTCTCCACAGCGAGCCATTCCCATATAGTCTCTTTTGAAGTCCCGTGACTTCTCGCTGATCCTGTTAACAGCTCCCCTGAAACACTGTTACAGTCAGCTTGAGCCCCCATATCTTGGCTACTGTAGTTACTATAATCAGTGCCAAACCATTACCCAGTACTATCAGTCAGCCCTCAAGCAACTACAATACTTTTTGTCAGAAACAACAATGGCTGACAAAGACCTCCCCATGGCTTGATGTGAATGTAATTGTCTCTTGTCTGGCATCATTCGCCCACCTCCCTCACTGTTCACTCTCCTTTTCCACCATCAGTGAGGCTAAGATCACAGTGACAGGAGCATACGACTCCCAGAAGCCCCATCAGTGAAGAAACAATTTAAGTGTATGTTTGAATACATGCTTTTTGTCATACCCAGATATCAGCTGTAGACGAACCGGGAAGAAAGGATTATGAACATCCGCCAGTCTATTCACTCAAACTGTTGGCTTTGAAGTTCAGTAATGACAGAACCCGGCCTCCGCACACCCACTGATTTAACTCGCACTTAAAGGCTCCTTGACTCACCAGAGTTTGGAATTTTGTGGACCTGTTCATCCTCAGGAACTTGTATTTTTGTGCTAAAAATTTTCAACAGTTTTTATTTATCATTTTCTCAGAAAAAGGACAAACGTTTTATTAGACTTAGTTTTGGATGTTTCTAAGGGTTTTAATACGATGTTATTTTTCACCATCTGTGACTTTAAAATCATTCTCTTTTTTTTTTTTTTTTTGGAAAATATTGAATGCCTTTGACCCTCTGACTGCAAATGACAGTGAAAATAAAACGATGCTGCTCTTGGGGTTGTACAAATTAGTCAAGCTTAAAATATTTCTCTTTTCAATGCTTTAGACCTTCTATATGTTCTTTCTTTTCCAACTGAAACAAATGCAGTGGCAGAAAATCATTAAATGGCTAAAATAACTGCGTTCCATACAATCAGAGAAATGGATTGGACTGTGGATCAGAGAAAAAATGTCAAAAGAAGTGGTTTTGACTTGGAAAGAAAAGTGCATTTCGAAAAAAATTTTTACTTAAAAAATACTTTGATATTGTAAATTTTAATGCTTTTTCAGCAAAAATAAGAATTAACGGTTAATATATAAGAATAAACGGTTCATATATATAAACATTGTTTCATTTTATTGTTCTTTAAAGCGGTAATAAGATATGAGCTGGGAGACCAGAATGACGAAAACGCTGTCCTTATAACCACCAAGTTCAGACCAACCTTGTTGATGGTGTTGACTTGCATTAGCTGTCCAGGACTTTTTGCTGTTCACACCCTAATGGAAATAAATCAGACTGACTCTTTACGGTCCTGGTTGCATGACTTCCTTGGTCTTTATATGGATTTAATGTAAGAGTTTATGTGGACCAGTTACCCAAACTTTCTTTTTTTGTGCCTTAGTTATGCGAGTTGTCTGCAGGCAAAACATTGGCAAACGGTCGTAGACCACTCAATGAGCCCGTAGAAGGGATTTGTTTTTTCCCCCCGCCTAATCCTGCCTACTGCTGTTGTGCTGTTCAAGTGTTGTGCGCTCTTAATACACTTACCTTCTACTGGTTCGACAACCCAAGAACCCGCAGCACCAGTACAGGCCAACCCCCCGTACTAATGCGACATGCTTAAGCAATACAAAAGAACCAAATACATCTGTGTAATATGATGACTTACACACTTTGATGTTTTATAGCCAACTTTGTCAAGAGAGGAATGTCAAGAGGTCTCTGCAATATGCTATTTTTTCAATAAATAGTTTTGCTGAGAAAGCCCAATCGTGAAATTTGTACATATGCTTTATTACCTGCATTGTTTCCTTTGAGAGTAAACGCATATTTTTCTCAGTGATGTTAAGTGGCATGCATATGGTTATGTGCATTGATGAATCTAAACCTCTTTGAGGAAATCTAAACATGGGACTGTATCCCGTCAGATCCCGTAAGACGTTGCTCGGTGTTTGAAGTTTGTACTTGAAAGACCTGATTTGAATACTGTGGATTCCACAGCAACTCTGCAAACAGTGATTACAGACTGATTAATGAGCACACACAGACACCAATTATGTGCAAAACTGTCCTTACACATGCCTACCTTTCAGGATACGTTGGTTTATAACAAATATATAACTATAACAAACATTTTGAAGAGGTTCATGTTTATTAAATGGTTGATTCTCTGTAATAATGCACTTTTTTTTTCCTGCAGTGTCTGCTGAGATCTTGAAGGGAAGTTTGACTTCCATGGAACGCCACATCCAGAGACTCGAGAACGACATAGAAAACTTCCCAAAAACAGATGACGAGCAAGATAAGTTTGTGGATAAAATGTCCATATCCTTTTTGCCCCTGTGATGTCCACAGTTAACACCGTTTGTTAGTTTGGCCGCACTGATGCGTTAAAGCTCCATTGTATTTTGTCAAAGCAATGTCAAACGTGTGCTGTTTGTGTTTTGCCTGGCGGTGGTAAGCAGTTGCAGTCACATGGTACAATAGGTGGCACCCTGGGGAACTCAGGGAATGGATCTTGCTGCCTTGGTGTGAAATGTTGATCAGATCTCCCTCTTCACTCCTGCCTGTGTCCCAAGAGCAAAATCATGCTCCTGGCTATTTTTTCACTGCTTTGTGCCATGGCTGACTGTCCCCTTGGGGGACTCTAATAGGGGCTCCAGCCCCTCACACCATTTTATCGCCTTGCCCTGATTTTATCTCCTGACCGGTCACACAAGTAGCCATCTTTTCTCCTGGCACTTCTCCTGTTTTGATAACAGAGGGCTTCACTTAAACCCAGGATCTCTGCTCCTAAATTGAATTAGTCATGTCCTTCCCTGTTTCTTTAATGTAATCTTAGAGAGAGGTCAGCTCTGACTCTGTAAGTGGCATCAGTGTTAAGAATTGGGTTAACCGTCAACACCCTAAGGTTCATATGGAATTTGACAAAAGCACTAAGAGAACTGTTCTGTCATTTTTCAGTTCTTTGAAAATTACAATAAAATTGTAAGTTTATATTCAATAGATTAAAACTTTTTTTTTTTCTTGGTTTGACATTCACATTGTTTGTTGAAAGCCAAAAATATCTGTTTACATTCCTATAAAAAAAACTTGTTCCTGCTTCTGGTTCAGAAGCAAAGCAGGTGGTAAAGCTGCTCTTCTCTCCAAGGCTGGTATTCTTAGGCTTTTTGAAGAACTAGAGACTTGGGTAAAAGGACAT
Organism: Oryzias latipes; assembly: GCF_053564925.1. Classification (NCBI taxonomy): domain Eukaryota; kingdom Metazoa; phylum Chordata; class Actinopteri; order Beloniformes; family Adrianichthyidae; genus Oryzias; species Oryzias latipes. The sequence goes on from NC_136246.1 coordinate 11,714,309, forward strand.
GTAGAAAATCTGCTGTTCTGCACTCTTTCACTGGGAGGTATTCCTCTCTAGGAGACTGTACAGTAGTTGTGACCAGAAACACCCAAACCTGTCCTCTCCCCTCCTCCAGTCAGCTTACATGATCAAGTGTTAGTGACTGAATATATGCCTAGACTGACTTGAAAGCATGGCTCATGTTTTATCATCTATATTTTATTATAAATCTTTGATACGATTTTCCTCAGCATAGTTGCTAATAAATCAAATGAAAGAAGCACTTGAAGTTATTTTTTTAGCTAGGGTTGGTGGTTCAATGTTAATAATTTATTCAAATGATTGATTGGTAAGTATGTGAAAAGAAAAATAGTGAGCTAAAAAAAAGAAATTGTCTTTTGTGTTGTTCAAATGGCTTATTATTTTGCTAAAAGAGTGCTAATTTCCTATTGAATATTTGGAGTTGGCAACACCAATCTAATGCCCATTTCATCTATCACAAATTTTTGGATGCATACAGATTATATGAGAAAATTCTCACCATTTAATAAAAGAAATTTAAGGAATCTAAGCTTTTTGGCATAGCATTTGGACATTACTGGTAAATAAGTGTCTATGAAAGTGTATTTCCCTTAGCCCACTTGTATAAATTTTGTCACTCAAAACATTTTTCCACCACTTTAAACCTCCAAAGACATCAGATGTTTAGCTTCTCTTGTGCATCACGATGAAACAGATTTACATTCGTATGGAGTAAACACAGAGATTGGGAGAAAAGAAAAGCACAAACTGCTTGGTTTACTTGGCTTTCTGGTACAAACGTTTGCAGTGAGCTTTGGTGTTTGGCTTCTGAGCGCTGAAACGAGCGTCAAATATGGTGCTGTATTTTTGGGTTGACACTTTCATTGCTACACACAAGATAGAAGAGTTAAGGCAACTCTACCTTCCTTACACCTTATCCTGGGATTAAAGGAGGGAGAAACAATGTTGGCTCTTTGAAGCATGACAGATGGGAGAACAAGCACAGCTAAAAGTCATGCATTTGATGCTTGAGCAACCCTGAAAAAGTTAAATGGAGCTCTGTTGTCTTGACTGTCGTTTCCTGTGACGAATGAGTCAGTCTTTACTTGAAAGTGCGTGTGGTGGTAGTAGTTGGGGGTGCTTTTCATATAAATATAGGGAAATCATAACTTGAAGTTCTACTATGAGTATACTTTAAATAAATGAGTCTTGTCAGATGAGTCTTTCTTTTACTCCCAATTCACAAAATATTTTCCTCAGCACCACTTTTTATTTTGACCAATTAGCAAAATATTTGTTCTACTTCTATGTGTCCCTGTATGTCAATGTTTCTTATTTTATTTTACTTGTTGCATATTTTAAAATGTTGATGAAATTGTCATCATCTAATTGTAGTTCTACAAATGTAGCTTAGATGAACATGTGATGACAAACGAAGGAAAGACTTTACTGAAGTGCTTCATTTGATTTTATTTAGCCATATTTTCTCCTTCCATTACTGTAATATATGCAAATTACTGAATGGGGGGTAGGCACATCAGTTTAGTGAGCTCTATCTGTCACAAATAATGGGGGCCCACAAAGGCTGTAGAGTTGAGGCACAGGCCCCCAGAGAGCCTTATTTCACCAAAGAGGCTATTTGCTATCACTTTCACAATCACTAACTGTGCCTCCCTCACACACATGAAAACACACACACACTTGTATGCTCACTTACAGACAGAATTATAGAACTGCTGCAGGAAATGATGAAATGGAACAGAGTGGGACTCTGCACACTGGAATACTGATCTAGTGAGGTGGCTTGATAAGGACCCCTCCCTGAGCAGTTTCATTGTATTAGGTTAATGACCTCACCAAAAATTGAGATATTCTGCTTAACCTTTTATTTTTTCTTGATGCCTGAGTGAGAGCACGTCATTTTCTCCATTAATTCACACACTGATTCAGAATGAAACTGTATGATGCCGCTATGCTAAATCTTATTCCAGTTTTATTCTATCATTTTAAAGCTTGTTAATTTTTATTTTATATAAAGCATAGTAAAAATCCATCATTTTTAAGAGTTGGCCTATTTCTGGTGATCTGCAACCAGATAAAAGATTTATTTCGATCTATAGGAATTGTTAAGAACCTTTGTGCCGCCATTGGTGATGGCAGACTATAAGTTCTGACTTAAGAACTGTTGTTTCTCATCAATTCTGTTTTAATCATCCCCATGCATGACATGAACTGCAGGTGTAAATCTTCAAATTGTCTTAGTTTGTGGATTATTGCACTTTTAATTTTTGGTCTTCTTGATAACGATACTCTCAGCAGTAGCAATAAGTGACTTTAGTCCAGTATGTAACTGCAGGGGTCAATCAATGGATCATTCTAAATCTTTAGAAGCATCGTATACAGGTATAAAAAGTTGTATAAAAAAGAATCCCAATGGATTTTCTTTTGTAATTACTTCATAAGATGAGTTACAATTTCCTTTTTTTCTTTTTTCAGTCGCTAACAAAGTTGGGTGTTATTGTAAATATGCTATCCTGGCTAACTTGTAGCGGTGTAGGACTTTGTTTTTTTACTTTTGCATTACTAACAAAATTTGGAGTTAACAAGTTCACAGTAATTTTGTTTTGCTGGTATCAGTCTGGTTTTTATGTGTTGCAAACAAGGTTGAGAGTTGCAGGTATTGTGAGTACACCAATGGTACTAACACTTCTAACGTAACTAATGTTTAACATCTTACAAACAAGTTCTAGAGTTGCTGTTGAGGCAGTTATTAAAGCCTAAAAAATGGACTTATCTTTGAGTCTGATAGTGTCTCGCCTGATAGTTCGTACGCCTTGTAGACCATTCATTGAGGGTGCACCCTATAATCCGTTGTACCCTCTGGTGTAGAAAATACAGTAAATACAAAATGTACCTTGTCCATGTGTTGATGTTTAAATTCCCAATGCACTAAGTTTACATTTTATTGTGTTTTATTTTTTTTTCTAATTTTTCCAAACAAAACATGACTTACTTGTACCTCTTCAAGCAGTGTTTCCTTACACATACTTGCTGACTGTGTGAAGTAGGGGTAGGACAGGCAATGAAGATATTAATATCAATAATTACCTTATTCAATTGACATTACCTTCACCACCCAGTGCGCGGAAACCAATAGTGTCCTTTGTGTTTGCTTACAGGTGTCTGTATAATGATGACACTTTTGTCCTTGAAAAATGTATCGCTTTGTGTTTCACGCTTTGATAGTCATATAGTTTTGCCATTGCGATGGTAATTTTATTCAAGACTTTCTTGAATAAATTGATTGAATATTCGGTTTGAAAATAGTCTTTTCTTTACCCAGAGAGTAGGTCTAACAGCTTTGTGATTATGTTTTTCACTCCAAGTGGATTATTAGAAGGAATAGGGTACCATTGTAACCACCGTCTCTCTTGTCTAGTGTCTTACACATACTTGTACTGTAGACGCTGAATGAATTGTTTGGTAATCTTGATTAATTTTACACTTCATTTGATAGTTTAAATTTGTTAAATTTGCTTTAATATTCGGAACTCTAGGATAGAAGTGGACCAAACCCCCTGTAAAAGTCACGCAAATCCCACTACTGCTCTTTTAGGAACGGTATTGTCAAAAAACAAGCGCTTCCCTGAAAGGTGTAAAAACAAATAAGATAATCAGTTTCTTCTAACTCCTCACCCCCGCATATATCTTCTGCACTTTTTTTAAGCAAATCTATTTATATATGTCCATCTTTGCCATCGTTAAACTTAAAAAATGTGAAAAAAGTGACAAATGAAATAAAATTCTTCTTTTAACTTTGACATATTCCATAACCCAACATATCCCAATGACATATCCCTCGTCGCTGATGTCCAAACCTGCACCTTACATTACATCCCATTTGGCAATGATACACATAATACCGCTTCAGTTTGAGTGCATTAAATAAAATATCTCAATTATGTATATAAGGATAAAGGTGAATATTTGCTAGGAATTAATGGAAAAATCTACATTTAAGTCTGATATTTTTATTAGATGTCTGTAATTATCAAACAAAGAAAATTAAATTCTGTCTACATGTTACTTGAACAATTCCATAACTTGAACAATCAAATAATGATCGAATATTTGGTCTGCATGTAAATGAGCTCATTTGCTCCCTTTAGTTGGCCTCAGCTGTTTGCTCCACTGGACAGCCAGTGAGGAATTCACACTGAAAAGAACTGCAGGAAAATGAATCTGCCATTGACAAAAGACCCACTTTTGTTTGTTTGATCCACAACAAGGTTTAGGTGACCAAAACACAACTTGGTAAATGAAACAAGCGTCCAAGAAAACAAAATGTGGTGAGGAGGAAACCTTTAGGTTAACATAACTTTGTACAGTAGACAGTTTCAATAAAAACATAACCTTAGTATAATGTGAAAAAAAAAGAAAAAGTCTCAGGCTTTGAATCTCTTGTGAAAACATTTTTGCAGAGAAATGTCTTCTTTATATTGCCGTTTTAGTTCATTAAATTTGTACGCATTCATTTATGCATAGCTCTTTAGGGTACTGTCAAGACTGAATGAGGTTGACTGAGTTCTGGAGCAGACTGCAGCTTAGTCATGCAATAACTTATCCCACCATACTGTGGTGGATTCAACTACATGACTAGTATGATTAGGTGCAAAAGACACTTTTAGTACAAACAGTGTTATTTTCTAAGTAATACCTTTAAGTAACGCAACTTACATTACCGTAACTCTTACATTCCCTAAGAATTTCTTACCATAAACCCATGTTTTGAAGGAACACCACATATTTTACTCATTTACTTTGCAAACTATTGGGTTTTTTAATGAGCCTTATTTTCTTTGGTTTCACCCAACTTTCCCCACACTGCCAGTTTTGAGCACCAGCGCCTCCCACGCACACAGGTTTAGGTCACACTTATTCTTACCTGCTCCAGGGACATCTTTTAATGCCCCCTTCATGGGTTAGAAATTGGCAGAGACATTTACACAGGTACTATTTTTTTGTTGTTCCAGATTCTTCAACCTGATTTAGCTTGCTCTTCAAAGAAAGAAGTTCACAGCAGAGTGTTTATAGATGGCCCTTGTCAAACAGCTAGAGTGTAGACCACTGGCTTCAGGGGATGTTTGTGTACAGCGCTAGCAATCTTTTGTGTCAGCACCAAGCACTTCAGGTCATATAAAAAGACCCTTAGTGAAGCAAGTACAGAAGCCTCCCAAGTTATTCATTTATGCATTTATTTCCTTAAGCTGTGATACGCAGACACTTACTGCCCCTTGATCCATGTATGTTTTTTATCTCAATTGCTATCTTTCTGCAAGCTTCCCAGTTCTCTAGCACCAACTTCAACCAAGTGTGTTTTCTTCTGTTATATGATGCACTTTAAACTGTTTATGCAGTAAAGTAGACAGGAAATATGTATTTTCATTTTAAATGTAGCGCAGATGTAATTTTGAAATACTTTAGTAAGAAAAAAAGGGTTAAATTAACAACTTAAGGGGTAACAAGTATCAATTCAAGAAGGTACATTTAGACCAAAAATGCTCTAAATTCTATATATAGGTCCTTTCTTTACAGCAGGGGTTATGTTCTAAACATAGAATAAAATAAATCCAAAAGGTAGTATTACAAAGGTTTGAAGGCCTTAAAACCCCTCACTACACACTTCCTACAGTTTTCTCAGACAGACATGAACATTTTCACACTTTTCCCTCTTGTTTAAACTGTCAAAGTTCCAACCTTCATAGAAATATAAGTACAATAGTATAGAATGAAAATAAAGATCTGCTCATGATCAAAGATTTATATAAATTTGGCTATTGAACGTATTTTGTACAGGAAGACATAGCAAAAAGGAGACTGATTGACAAGGCCAACAGCTAATCAGGATGCAGAATATGCAGAACCACTGATTAATTAAAAAAGCATGAAAAATTGCAGTGAAATAGACGAGCTGCGAAAAAGGATCAAGGTGATTTGCGATAAAGTGAGGGACTACTGCATGTCTCAATATACAAGTATAAGAGTATAGTGTTTTAGGGTGAAGACACAAGAAACCCTACTACTCTGATAAAAATACAGTTTTTTTTGTAACACTATGGTAGTTTACAACAAAACAAAAAAAAATAGGATTGCACTCAATGGCGCACCATATTGATATAATGTTTACTGGCTTCTTGCTTAAATATTGCAGCTTTCCTTGGAGCTAACCCTAATTCACATGAGACACAGATCAGCAATAAGTTCATTTCCCAAATATTCTAGTTAACTGCTTTTGTCAGGACAAGACCTAAGTTGCCATTGTCCTGCATTTCCTAACATCTTCCTGCCAGACAGTCCATTTCTGTGCCCCCGGGTCATGTGAGAGAGATTGTCCTAGAAGTTTGCTGGTCAATATCTTGTTAGGCTGTGACACTTGGCCCCATGTGGGAGTTCTGTTAACCAGTAGAGCAAGCTTGCACACTGCAAGGACTGAATCCTCTGGAGGCCTGGCACAGGGGCAGAGGGGGTTCATCCAGGATGTACTCTAGATGCCTTTGCTCCTGGTTGAACAACAGTTGGACTTGACTGTTTAGCCCTCCGTGACCTAGCAGTCATGTAGTACGTCCTCTGGGATCTTCTATGTCCAGTAGGGATTCAGATTGCTCATCCTTAGATATAAATGTGCCTACTTTTGCCACCTTTGTTTGAAAATCTCATGACTACATGTGTAAGTTTAACTCTACACTTTAAGACATTTTCATTTCCCCCTTTTGTCTTTAGCCCCTGGAAACTTTTCTGGTGCTTAAAATCTAAATCTAATCTTAAAAAATTATATATATATATATATATATATATATATATATATATATATATATATATATATATATATATATATATATATATATATATATATACAAACATATATCATGAACAAAGCTAGATGTCAGAGCTATTGGCCCCAAAGTCATGTTTTTAATTAACATAGAATGTTTGATTCTCATGGCAAACATGAAAATGTACTTTTGTCCTTAGAAAATAGTTTGTCTTGAAAGGAGTACATATTGCCTTTATATTTAGCATGCTTTATTTATCAGTTAATCTGTTTTATCTTGGTGTTTCCTTGTGTAGTTTAGCAGCTGTAAAGCCTTTCCACTATTGACCCAGGTCTCTGCTGATTATTTCTGCTCTGCTGAAAGTCAGGCTAAGGTCCCAGTGGCAGAGGTTCCAATCTGCACCTCATTACTTTCCCAAAAGGCCCAGGCTTAGTGCAGGGTAATAGACAGAGGCCCAGCTGCCCTCATTTGTCATGGGCTCCTGGGTCTGATGCAAAGCCCCCCTAGAGCACTTGTTGCTGGGCTCTAATCCTGCAGTAGACACCAGCCACGCTACTCTGCTTAGCCATTCCCAGTCAGTGGCGTCATGGCTCATGATTTCACTTTCATTTGATGTTTAAATGAAAACCCTGTGACTCAGGTGAACAGTGTGCCCATTGATGGCAAATTATTCTGTCAAATTCAAGTGGGGAGGGAACGTGACTGGAGTTACTTTGCAAATAAATAAGAGAAACATAGATTTCCCTGTTTTCACTCTTTGAATTCACAATGAATGATGGTTCAAGTAAGTCTTCTTTAATGAAAAGCACACACTGCAACAACTTGGATTATTTGCTGTATGTTTTTTCATATTGTTGGGGAAGAACTATTTTTATAGCTTTTTAAGGCCCTGCCACATTTGGGGGGACTTGACATCTAGTCAGTAATGTATAAATCTCTTTTCTATTGCACAAAAGTATATCAAAGTTAAACCTCTTAATCTGAAAAGGTCAGGTGTCACACAGGTCTGGAGGAAGTGTGGTGCTGACATCAGAAAACTCTCAGCTGATAAAACTGTTCACGTTTAACAAATAAAATATAGATTTGCTGTGACTATATAGAATAGGGATGTCCAAACTTTTTTGGCACGTGAGCTACTTTGAGACGACAATGTCCAAAAGATCTACCTATAGACAGACAGACAGACAGCCAGATATGAAGTTTAATAATGGTATTATGAATTATTACAGTACACAAATATATATGTATATCAACTAAATATCTACTTGTATTGTATTATATGTATTATTATATTATACTTGATATTTTAGTATTAACAGATGAGATGTTTTTTATAAAAAAGCAGCGACTATTGTATTTCATGCTCTGCTGTTAACCGCGCAATGGGGAGCACGGCATTTCGCTGCTGGCTCCGTGGGCAACGCTCGAGAAGCACGTGCTACTGGAAAACACTGCTGCCTTAGTGGGCTTGGATCCATCGGGCGGGAATTGGCCAGCAGAATCCACCGTGGCAGGACAGCTGTGTCAGAAGGGAGGACTCCAAATCAAGGAGGCACGCTGGGCGATCCGATCGCGCCTCAATAAACACTCCAGTGGGCCGGAGTGGTCTTCTGCCGGGGACTTGACGTGCCGTAAGCGACTTTCTGATGACAGACAGAATTTGCACTCAGTGTATGTAAACACGCATGTGCAGTGACATATGTATCATAGGATGTTCGATTGGCCGTTCTGCATGTCAATCAAGTCACATACTTCTCGGTGAGGATTTTAATTCGCTGAAAGGTTTTTTAGAAGTATATTTTTATTTTGTTTGATTTTTTATCTTTGCTGGCCTGCGATCTACCTTCATCTCCTTAAAGATCGACCGGTCGATCTCGATCGACGTAATGAGCACCCCTGATATAGAATATGGCCTGTTTTTGATTAGTACCTTAAGTGACCTACAGGTTTTCCTCTATACTCAGGCATACAGGCAACTTCATGAATCATTAAATTCATGTAAGTGTCTTAGCCCTGTGGTTTCCTAACAAGCACAGTCACAGAGATTGTAAAAATAACAATTTTAGATACACTAATGTCTGTTTTCTGTAGAAATCACTGCACTTGTTCTATAACGGGTCTTTTTTCCTAATATGTCTATTAAAAAGGGGGTTGGGTGGATGGGAAATCAATCAGTATTTATTGAAAAATATTTACATTAGGTTAAGGACAGTCCTTATATTATTGTATTAATTATGCTCTAATCCACTCAGTAGTTTATAACCTTAAAGTTGTGTGTTTTAGAACCTCTATAGGCTCTCCCACCTGTTACTGCGACCAGGCTGCTGCATTTACAACAGACAAATGGTCCATATTTGAATGTTAGGTGTGCAACTTATCATTTATCATTTTGTCAGAGAAAGATGGCTAACCCCACATTAAACCTAATTTCTTGAAATAAGAAATATTTAAGTTTGACGAATACTATTCAAACAGCAGGAAGGTTTATCCCAAGCAAGTGTACTTCATTCCACACTATTGTGCTTGAGAGATTTGTAACTCCTGCATCATTCAATATTGTTCCCTAACCAGCTTGCTGTGGACAACCTCAGTAGGAGTATTCTAACGAATGTTTGCATCAAACAGATGCTGTAGATAGATCAAGGTTGGGGGCACCTACACTTCATTAGCATTATTCTAATAGCCAACAGGCCAGAGCTTGTAAGCACTTGAGATTCTGCCTATAATCACATGACTCATTAGCCGTCCCATAAGGTTAGTCAGGTTGCACAAAAGGTCAACCTTATATGCACTATCTAACTGGTGTCTCATCTACCACATTAAAGGCCTTTTGTTGGCTCTGTCTTTAAAAAAAATAAAAAAAAGACAAGCAGTTTATCTGAAATACTAAAGAGGATGTCATGATTGATATTTAACTGGCTAGCACTGTGCCGTTACAACCCATATCTCGACCTGGAGTAAGCCTGCCCCTTTCCCATCATCCATCTGTTCACACTCTCTTCCGCTAGCTTACAGTTCCTCATTACTCCAACCTAACATTAGTAGTGCAACAACAATAGCGAGCAATATTGGAACAGTTTAAAACCCTTTGATGCGCAACATGGGTCAAAAAGGACCCGGCTGAGTTTTTATTTTTTATATTTTTGCAATAAATTAATATTATCATTCAGCATTTAAGGTTTTCCTCAATTAACTTGTTTTAGACCATCACACATGATTATTTTATTTTTTCATTTCTAACTTTTTGTATAAAAACTGTTTTTGTATCACTACCCCTCTAATGCGTAACATGGGTCCAAAATGACCCACATTCATTTTCTATGGTATTTCTCATATGGCTCAGTATTTACACAGCATAATTTTGAAATAAATTACATGTAATCATTTATTCCTCCATATGTGTTCAAAATATCTTGTTTTCTGTGTCTCTTGAGCACCATGCATGATAACAAAGCAGTGGATGACAATAGTCAGAAGAAGAATCCAGAATTCGTGAATGTGCATGAATGTCCTGGTGATGGTCAGAGGGACCGTAGGGGCCAACTGACAGCCACGCCTCTGTCAGTCTTCCCCAGGGCAGCTGGGGCTACAACAGTAGCTACATGAATGAAGAATGAATCAATAGTGGACACATTGTAAGTACTGTGACCATCTGGAAAAGTGCAGATGAATCCAATCCATTATTATTATTTTCAGGCAGTGGGAAAATGTAGATTTAAAATAACAAACATAGCCAACATCCAGCCTGAAGAGAGCATCAGACAGGAGGGCCAAAAGAAGAGGAAGAGGTGTGCGATCTGCCAAGTTTCCTAAGACAGAAAAGTCAAAAGATGGTGTTTTCTCTGCACCAGACCTGTGTGCAGAGAACAAATATCACATTATAATTTGTGAGAATGTTAAAACGAAGGTCGCAATTGGTTAAACAGATGTGCCACACCAGTTCAAAGTTGTTAAAATACTGATAGAGGTATGTATTACAAAATGAAAATAACCATGTTTTAATTAAAGAAATAAATGTTTGGCCCCAACTCATTGCTAAATATTACTTCAAAACGAATGTTATTATTATAGTATCAGGTAATTTGATCAAAATCACACTTGAATGACTGGGTCGTTTGATCCATTTCTTGTAAAAAACATTATTATCCATTAAGTATGAAAGGAAAAATGTAAATGATATTTTGGGTTAATAAAAAACAAGATATGTAGAGGATACTTGGAATATTCATCAATAAAAAATATATATTTTAAACGATATACAAAATAAAAACTCAGCCATCAAAAGATTACATAGAAAATGAATGCGGGTCATTTTAGACCCATTTTGCGCATTAGAGGGGGTGTGGATATAATAATAATAATAATAATGGGTTGGATTTATCTGCGCTTTTCAAGACACTCAAAGCGCTTACAGTGTCCATTATTCATTCACTCCTCATTCATACTTGGTGATGGTAGCTACTGTTGTAGCCACAGCGGCCCTGGGGCAGACTGACAGAGGCGTGGCTGCCAGTTCGCGCCTACGGCCCCTCTGACCATCACCGGGAACATTCATGGACATTCACACACCAGTGGAGCCACACTGGAGGCAAGGAGGGGGAAGTGTCTTGCCCAAGGACACAATGACATTTTGGCTGGTGGGAGCTGGGATCGAACCGCCAACCCTTCGATCATTGGACGACCCGCTCAACCACCTGAGCCACTGTCGCTGAGATATGTTGCACATCAAAGGGTTAAACCAGATGGCAGCTCACGAAGAAAGCAAAGACTTAAATGGATGAGCCAACTGGAATCTGGAATCACTTCTGCTCCCCAGGAAAGAAGAAGAAAGAGGGAAAATACATGAATCCCATGCCACCAAACAGAGGCATGGAGAACTAAATGATGAATAAATTATCAAGAGTAACCCTTGTGCTATCTTAGATGAACCTACCCTAACATTGACGTGTTATCCCTACCATGACAAAGGTGGATAAAGGTGGAAAGATTTCATGTAATCCATGGACACCAGTGAAGATCACAAATCATTGAAGAAAAAAGGTTTAGCACACTGTCTAGTGGGTCTAGATGACCCAACTCCCAATGTTAAAGTGCCTAGGATAGCACAAGGGATAAAGGAGAAGAGAGGCAGATGAAAATAGAGGACCGAACCCCAGTGCACCATACTTTCCTGAGCTTTTCACTTCTGGCAGCCTACCGATGGTTAATTGTTATTGTTATTAGATAGAATTCAAACGTGTTAATAGTTGGTGGGATTGCAAGTGAGCTGCCTGATCATGTCCAACTTCACTCCTCTGTAACTGCCCTTCTCCAGCTTTGACAAAAACCACACATCCTTGTGTGTACATGACTTCAGGCGATCTCCAGGCTGCCCTAAACACAGCCTGTCAAGTGATTACCCGAACCTGTTGACTGAATTTGCCTGCTTTAGTGCAATTAGGTACTTCATTATGCAAGTAAAGTGCACTAACTGTTTCACATTTGCAAATTGCTTTTACGATACTTTTTATGGTTGACATTAGCATTGGCTTGAAAAAAAATGGGGTTGATTTGGCCCTGAGGAATTGAGTCTATACATTTTTTAATTGAATATGTGCCAACGTTGCCAGCATGTCTCTGTGCTCTCAGTTCTGCAACATTTTAGCGGTATAGGACATTTAAAGGCATGAGAGATCTCTAATTAAAATGAATCTATGACGGTCAGAAACACTAACAGTTACAAACGGCAATCTGATGGCAGTCAAAAGGGGATTCTCCATTAATTGGCGAAATGTGGCTCATCAATCACGCAGACGGGGAGTGCTGCAAAGACAGCATCCTTTCAGAGTCACCCACTGAGGGCGGTTGTTTTTGGGAGGGGAGCGTGTTGTTTGTCTGAGGGACACAGTTGAGTGGAGGAGTAACAGTTTCTCCTCTATACCCCCCCCCCCCCCCCAACCCCCCACCCCCTTGACTGTTTTCACCACATGTGGCTCTCAGTAGAAATCGCTCCGACTCAGTCTGACAGGCTTTGTTTTTCCGTGTTGCATGTCAAATGTGGATTGGCTGTCATTCTCTGCCAGTCATGGTAGAGGGGAAATTGTCAAAACATACTTACATTGCAGCTTTCAGTAGATACTCTTCACTGAGGACATATGCAGAGAGGGTTGTAACTCTATACAGTTCCAAGACGGCTAATATTCATTTCATTTCCTGCCTACGAGAATTTTTCAACTTTTATATCAAGAATTACTGTTTTTCTTTTAACTGACAGTCAAACCCAGGTTCATCTTAGCTGGTACATTAAATTTGTTTTTGTGGTTTTGTAGTTAAAATTCTTATTTTTTAGAACTAAGAGATGGATTTTGCACAGTCTTGACAAGGGCATGTGGCATTCATGTCTTTCATGCCTACCAATCCAGGCTGAGATGTCTGTAATGTGGGGTAACATGACGTGTCTGCCTACAGCTCATTACATGACTGAATGCTTCGTCAATCGCACCAATCAATGGGCTTCTTCTAGTCTCTATTTCGCTGGCAAGACTTCAAATCATTATTGCTCTATGTTGCGTTTCTGCTTCATTTGTGCGTCAATTTTTTTCTCTTTTTTTTTCGTTATATCTCCAAGGCACGGGCTTCCATTGCCACTGGGGCTGTTTTCTCACATAATGTGTGCTGGTATTGCATGTTGATATGCTCATTACTTTTTTTTTCCAGTGCATTAAATCCGTAATGTGACAGGCTTGTCACAGAAAATAAAGTAATCACATCTGTCTTTATGTCTTTTATCAGCAGGGAAATGTCTGCAAGTCAAAACAAAATCCATGCTTTTTGGGAGTTTTTATTAACTTCTAATTAGCAGCATGGATAGGCAGGGGTGACCCCAGGATGTGAATCTGCTTTTTCTTGGTCATGTCTCATTGGTGAGTCACATTACAGTGGATGGGCCAGTTTTCTGTTAAGGAGACCTTCTTGCTGGTGCAGAGAAGCATTTTAGTTGTTGCTTTGTGCAGCTATAACAAGGGCATTAAAATTATAATGGATCAGTCACATAAGTGGGTCACCACCAGCACCACCCCCATACCTTTTTGCTAGCTTTTGTTCACTGTCGCCCGCTCACACAGCATTCTGCTGGTGGATCCAAAGCTATGCAATTTAACAGCAACTAGGAGGGGTAAAACCTGAAACTGCCATCTGACCTTGAACTCATGTCCTTTGATGACTTAGGGTTTATCCCTGAGCTTTTCTACTTTGATATCTGGGAGATTTTCTTCATAGGTAGGAAATGTATGCAGCATATACACCATTGCTCTGCTTAGTCTTTTTGTCTTATTTGTAATGAGGATTTCCATAGAGGTGGTGTAAATGTAAATGGAGACAGCTGTTAAAAGACATACAGTACATGAAATTTATTCTATACAGAGCTGTTCAGATGAGAACACCCCTATGCATCAAAGCAAGCCTTGTTTTTTCTATATCGCATCACAAATCTGCTGAGTCAAGTTCAAATTTTGTTAATTTGTTTTCAAATTAACCTACATTACATTACAATTTTGCACTTTTTCTTTACATATTCCAAAAATGTACATTATTTTGATTCACGTTTTTACCCTTTTGTATGTGAATGTTTGAGTACTCAGTTGATTCCTAGAAAGCCTAACGCAAAAAAAAAATCCTTCTCTCTTAAAAGGATGCAGATACACATCTGAGTTGTCCTTTGATGCTATTTACACACCGGGCATGTGATGCAGGTTCAAGAAAGCGGTGAATACACTTTTAGGATTTGGTGTTCATACAGGACTGTTGCACAGTTGGGAATTACTTGGTATGAAATGTCAAAGTGATGAATCTTGCTCCAGGATTTTTCTTTCACAGCTCTATTCCAATACATGAAAAACGTTGTTTCATATAATGCAGTCTAGAACAAACCACGATTATCAATGATTATTAATTTTGCGAAATGCCAAAGTGTACTTGGGCAACCCCACATTGCTCTTGGTGGTTACAAGTTAAAGCTGCCTTTATTGTGTGAATCTGTGTCTACTTAGACAAACGGGGACTCCAGATCAAAGTAGAAAACTACTACCCTGTAAGTATTCACCATTTAGAAGAACAAAACAAGGCATAAAAAATGAAGAGATGCTAATTATGCCTGGTTCTGCTGACAATAATGACAGTTCTTTAAAGGGTTTGTCCTTTTCACAGTCTTCCATTGTGATTCTACAAAATGAGCTCCTTGATTCTCAGGATTCTGAAATGATTACAAAAAACGGTTCCTTTTCCTTACAGACTGGACATCAGAGGAAAGATCCGATTTACAATCTCTAAATGTATTTTAAAAGATCAGAAGTTCTTCTACAAGGTCATTTTCCAAAGTATGCCAACTCCACACAGAAAGGACCCTTTTGGGATTTGAACCAGGGCCCTTTTGCTATGAGGCACGCCTGCTAACCAGTACATCACTGTGCAGCTGTGATGTGTTTATTTTGAAAATAAGACCATTCTAAGTTAAAAGCAGTTATTAGAAACAATATTAATTTGAGTTTATTTTTTCAAGCATGGTCAATTGGAACATGCTTCCTTCAACACAGGAACATCACATTTATAAAGAAACAAAAATAAGTCACAATATGAGTATACATCCTTATATTTTACTTTTCATAATACAAACTGAACAGTTAATGCTTGAAACGGGAAGGGAAGAGGGAAGCCTATTTAATCTCTTCCCTATTATAAAATGCATAACTTAACAATGATAAGTGGTTGCTATGTTATAAATTATAAACGTACATTTTTTTGTAAAATGTACGAATACGTTTTTTCTTCTAAAATATTTTTTGCATGAATTTATTGGAACCATAAAACCTTTTTTACCACATGGGTGAGTTAAAGAGGAGTTGCCAACATTATTTACAAAGGCAGAACTCACACATGTAATGCAAGTGACTGAATATTTCAAAAGGATACAAATAAATCATATATTGAAAATTGAGTTGATTTAATACTTGTGATATTAGGTCACAATCATTTGATCCATCTGTTATGGGAATAATGAAAACTAAAAGTAGGTAACAAAATGATGAGATAAATGTGTTTAATTATACATATTTCTTTCAATTTCACAGAAGAAATAAGAGGCAGGGATAGGCTCCAGCAGCCTCGTGACCCCAAAAGGCACAAAACGGGTTCAGAAGATTAATAAAAAACTAGAAATAAAGTCAAATTAGAAGGAAAAGGTATGTCAGTTATCTGCAGGTATTCTCAGATATGTACTATCGCACATATAAATAAGAAAAAAAAGACAAAATAAAAAAAAAATCAAGATCACTTGACAGCAGTGATAGTAAACAAAAAAGTTAGATAAAATAGAACAGAATTAAATAAAACTTGATTGATTCCATAACAGTTAAATTATCTTGTTACCATAGCTCCAATAAAAACAAAAGATAAATAAAAATAAAAAAAAATACACAAAATAATAACAAGAACAAGTATCTAGTGTCTAAGAGGCAATGTAAAGTCTAGAGTCTGATGGGAAGAAATCTCAGCAAAAGGACTTCTTTTCTCCAATGATGTGTTGCAGACTCCACAGGAAGGGATGTGAAGTGTCATTTCTGGATCCTCCAAATCGATGACATCACTGTCAGTTTTAAAAAATACTAAAAGAGTTTTATTTGATGTCACAGGGAACATTTAGGAAAAAAAACAAGTCCAGTAGTATTTTCAGAAGCTTAAATAAAAAAGTGATAAATGGAGCTTCTTTCTTTCTTGCTGTGTGCAAACATTTGATATAAATGTACTTGGTGGCCGTTTATAAGCCCACTAAAACTGGACAACTGCGATAAATCAGGAGACTCCGAACGGACTATGAAAATGCAGCGTAGAGAAAATAGTAGACTACAAAAGAATCAATCATCTGATTCTGCGGAACTACGTACATAATGACGTAATGTTCAAGCGTTCGGGTGCTTCAAAAACCCCACCTTGTAAAAAAATAATAAACTGTACCCTGTAAAGTTTGTTGTGGTGCCGATAGCTTCGCTAATGTGGGTGCTAAATGTGATTTGAAAATAGTAAACACATTGCTGCGGTTCTCGGTTCCACGAAGAAGAAACAGTGGTTGCCGTGGATACACAACGCTACTCTAAGGTGTCACGTGACTTCCACCTCCTTCAGTGCTGAAGGATGTGGCTCACAAGCACCAGTAGCGCATAATTCTGAATTTAAAGTCAGAATTCTGAGGAAAAAGTCAAAATTCTGAGAAAAAAGTCAGAATTCTAAGATTACAATCAGAATTTTCTATGCCCCTTTTGTCTTTCTCAATGGCCCTAATCCTCGTTTGTACTCATCAACCTTTTAGGAAATCATAGCAAAACTGGTTCCTTTTAGATCTCAAAGATCTGTATGGCACAATTTATTGATGCTCATCTGATGGAGGCATCTGACTGAAAGGAAAGCACTTAGGAAAGAGGCTGTACAAGACAAGTGTGTTGCTGCAGCCTTGAGCTGAGTGTTCATGACCCGGGACTTCATTCATCAAAAATGTTCAGCTGCATTAAAAAATCGAACATGTTCAAAACATCTTCAACTGTCAGAAAATCTTTACTGTCACCTGTCGGCTACTTAAGTTAAAGTACAGCTAAACTCATTTGGTCTTTGATTAGACAAGATTGATATTGGAAGAAGCAAATTTTAAGTGAATTGGGTTGAAATGTTTCATGAAACACTTTTGGGTAGAGATTCTTTGTCTTTTTCATTCAGTATTTTCAAAAGACCTGTGCTGTTTTAAAATACACCCAAGTGAATTGCTAGATAGATAGATAGATGACTTTATTATTCCCACAATGGGAAATTTCATTTCTGTGGCAGCAACACGACATTCAGAAATAATCTATATAATATAACATCAATAAAGGACATCACAAATGACATTTATATTAGATAATTAAAAATATTACTAAAATTATTATGAAAAATTATTATCAAAAATGAGATTCTTATTAAATAAAGAAATAAATATTAAATAAATACAGCTGCAAAAGAGTAAAAAACATGCGGTCTGCAAAACATGTAAACTGTAAAAAAAACATTACTTCTTCTTGTCCTGTTTAAGTTTGTTCAACAAATCAAAAGTGTCACACCCTAAAGAGTAGCTTCTGTTTGATGGTACACATCTCATTCCAGGAAAGGAGGGGGTGCGAGGAACACACATTTAGTGTTAGCAGGACTTGGCGTTAACTGAATGCATGTGTTGGTTGGGGCCTCCACAGCTCAATAGGGACGAGGTGTCGCTGCTCATCACCACTGCATGTTTGCCATTATCGAACCATCAACCAGCTGGAGGTGTTCCTTCTTTTTTTACGTGTGAAAATGCAGTCAGCAGAGATTTGCAGCTCAGTGGAGCAGATCGTGGTATACATAATTGTGATTGAAATCTAGCTGGAAAGGCTTCCATATTGTTTCTGGAGGCAAGATAAAACATGATGTAGCAAATAGAGAATAATGGAGCCATTTAAATGACTGACTACAGTTTCATTTGCTCTGGTGGTGGAATGTGCACAAATGCAGGCTCATTTGTGATAGATGGTGCATTAGGAGTTATCATCCTTCGAGCTTATGTAGTGGTCGTACACTTAAAGGCTTTGTGAGCAAGGTCGTGATGCTCCATCTGAGATATATTTCTGTGTGCGTGCTCAATTGATCCGCTTTTGCAATTTGGATGGTGACATATAATTTATTAAAACTATTCTATATACATTTCTATGTATAATGCAAGTGCGTTTTTATATTGTGGGTCTCTGTAATGCCTATAGGGCCTCGTCTTAACTGTTTAATAATATCTTGTGCTTATAACCTAGCTTTGTTGTTTTATTGAGTTAAAAATGGTGCCCAAGACTGTGCTCATTTTTCATTTCTGAAACATTTGCATCTATGCTTAGCTTTTACTTTAAAAGTTCTGCTTGGTAAAAACCCATAAATAAAAAAGTGTGCAGCCAAAATGAAGGGTGCTGCACTTTAGAGGCATAGCAGACCATTTCAAAGTCAATACTTCCTCTTTCCAGAGTCAATGTGTTGTCATAATTTTGATTGTTTGAAAGATTATTTAATTAAATGAAATAGGGAAAAATCAAACCTTTTAATTACAAGATTTTTATATAGTTTATATAGCTCAACAGGTCTTCTCATGACACAGTCAGCCTTTAAAAGTGCTCCATTTCTAACACTCATAAATATTTAGCCAGTGAGATGAAACATTTTTTGCGATAAATCAATTGTCTCATTTTAGTTTTTAATGTATCAAGGTATTTTTACATCCAGTCCCTTTAATCTGGCAGTTTTCTAAATATGTTGCTCTTAAACATTAGTCAGAGGTCTTCTGTAATTTTTGTTGCATTTGGGGATCCAGTTAAAGGGATATTTATCATTTGTTCGACAGCTTCGAAGTCTAAAAAAAATACCAAACAGCAAGCATTAGGAATAATGTGAGGCACTGGAATTCAAACTAGAGCTGGCAGTTTGGAAACTGACATGGAAAAAAACCAAGGCTGGAGAACAGCTTCTTTTTTAAGAAGACCGTCTTCGTCACAGAAAGTGATAAATATCACTTAACAACAAATCTTCATTTCTAACAGTCAATTGTCCTGTCTTGTTTTCCTAAATCTAAGCAAAAATAACATGTTTTTTTATGGTTTTACAAGCGTAAGGAGAAAAAAGTAAATATGTGATCTAATATTCTAACTTTAGCTCTGTCATGGCATGGATTATAATGGCTACAAGTAAAGCTTATGTACTTTGAAACAATGAGGTCAAACCTTTTTAAGTCTTATTGCAGCATTACTATCATTAGCATCACTTGACATCACTTTAAATACAATAGAAAACGTTTAAAATAGTATATTTATGCATATTATTAGACTTTGTTGCTTTTTTGTTGTTGGTTGAATAGTAGGAATTTTTAAGCTAATGTCAACCAAACAATGGATGAGCATAATTATTGACATGGTGATCAGTCATTATTGGCTGTCAATTGTCATGTCTGATGTTGGTTTATGAGCTTAGAGGTCCATATATTTTAAAAACCAATTTCCTCGAGATAAACCAAAACCGATGGCAACCGTTTGTATTTACCCACTGCAGGAAAGAGAAAACTGTATTTTAGATGAGTTTTCAGATTTGTAGTGCGTTGTTTAAAATTCTGTAAGATACAAAACTTGTATCAATAAAAATTGCATATCAATTTAGTTTTCAATCCAATACTTTTGGGACGTTATTTTGATGATTGATATTGTAAAATTCTATTTTTTGCATTTCCACATTCAGTCATTAAAGGTGAATGAGCAAACTGGATTACATTTAAGCTTTTAGAGTATTGTTTTCAGACTTTCAAATCTAAAAGCTCTTAAAAAAACATTCTTGTCTTTTATAATATTATCATTCTGTAAAAAGGACCAAAATTGAGTCCACTGATTTATTTTGGGCCAGTTTTTATTTCTAAGCTCACTTATTTGTAAATTATGTTTCATTGATATATCTTAAATATGAAATTCTACAGACATTCAGGTTTTCTTGGCCACATTTTAAAGCACAGTTTAAGTATTTTTGACTTAAAAACCATTGTTCACCAGCTGTTTGGAACTTCAGAGTCAGACTACTCAAGTAGAATTAACATTTGTTCTTTAAGGTTCAGCTTCTTATCAAAGCAAAAGTTCTTGAAAGATTCTTCCTGCTAACATTTTGATAAAACTGAGTTTACCTGCAGTAGGTAAACCTCACATTGGCATATTGATCTGTTTTGGGTGGAAGAAAATCTTTGCACAGTATAATATATTTAAGTGTGACTCAAAGGTGAACAATAAACATGGAGTGCCAGCGATGGTTGTTATGAGATGAAAAACATCTTTTTTTTTTATTACTGTACTCGTAAGTGTGTATATGTTAGGTGTCAAAGTGCATAGATTTTTTAATGGTTTACTTTTATTGCCCTAAACATGCAGAGGACTTTATGCTGCACATGTTGAATGAAAGTTGTACCATCAGAGAATGGGAGTCTTTATGAGGCAGGAGTTTGGGGGACAGCAGGAATCTGCACCCGTGAGATAGCTACAAGGCAGAGCAGAACGCTAGCAGGAATGAGGCGTTTTCCATTCAAGTGATTAAAATGATTTAGGACAGCAGCAAACCCATTCATCTTTGAGCAAGGTGATGGGGGACAATGAACGTGAGCGAGTCTGAGAGAAAGAGCCCCCATGGAGTCATGTATTAGTGAGGGTGCACAGAACACACAGAAAGAGCTGTGATCTTGGACTGGCACAGAGGCGTCCTGAGGGACGTGGGCCGATGCCCACAGGATGAACATGTCTATCCATCTGGTATAATCTCCCCCACCTCCACCCACACTCTGTAATTCTGCTTTTATTTGACCTCTATCACATAAAGTAAACAATACCTGAGTGTCTGTTCGATGTTTCATGCTTCTTTCAGTGGAGAGCTCCAAATGAAAGCTTTGTATTTAAGTTTTGTAACTTTTTTATGGCAGTGGATAATCTAAACTTGAATCATTCTGTCTTTTGTTCAGCAAATGTAGTTTAATTAGTTCTGACAGGAGGGCTGTGTGTGGAGTCTGCTGGTTTGTGTGTCTCTTTTTCCAATTTCATCTCACTGGATCAGATAGGTGGGAAGAGTTGTCATTTTTGACACTTCCGACATTTGCATTAACTTTATTCTCTATCCAAAGGTTAAAACCCTCTCAATGCCTTTATTGTAAACCATGTTGGTCATGGTGGGCTGGTTGGTTATACAAACTACCTCTCATGCTACGTTCACACCGGGCTTGGAAACGCGCGACCAAGCGGCCACTTCTGATGAAAAGACTATGTAAAAGTGTCTATATGCTCGTTTCTAGCTTCCCTGTCAAAACGTTTGTGTCCGCGCATCGCTATGTACAATTTAAGTCAGTTTTCGGGCTCTACATATACAAAACACATGGCCATCGAATGCGTGTTAAAAGTTAAACCAGCTGAACCATTTAGGGACAAGGATTCGATAGTGACCTGTGGGTAACAACCTTTTCACATCAGAGAAGTACAGACCGTTTGAAAATTGATTATGAAGGAGAAATTAAAAAATTCGTGGTTTGTGACCGGTTGGAATTATGATATCAAGTCTTTCTCATATCAGAATAGAGATGGGAAAGAAAAATCCAAATCACCAGATTTTAACCGCTTCAACATTCGACACTAAGCTTTTTCCAACTGTAGGTACATGCATACAGCAGGTAGTTACAGTCCAGTGTGAACACCAAATGCTAAAATTCATTCAAAAATGCCTGTTTAGCACATTTTGAACATGCGTCACATGTCCTTGTGGACGTAGCGTCGAGCACTCTGTTTTTTTCAAAACTACTTAGCATTGGCAGTTTCCTGGAAGAGTGGTTTTAAGCATTAGTTTTTCTTTTTTATCCCTTCTCTGTTTGATTCTGCTTATTCCAACACACTCCCTCTTATGCTACGTTTTTGCTCTTGTAACCGCGCAAATGCCTTCCCACACCCTTGACCACCCCGGTCTCTGCAAGAGTGGTGTCAGACAGTGATTTTCTCACTGACCACACTCACTCGCTGACCAACAATGACTCGCCAATTAACCTCCAAGGCTGACCTGAAATATCTCAGACTTTCTCCCTTCTGCATCATTATTGGCCTCTAATAGATTTCTAATGTGTTTCAAGACTTTGTCACCAGACAATGCTGGAGCTGACTGTAAAAGACTGATAAACCATAGCACCAACTAGTTTATAAAGGTATTAGACCTGGCGGCATCAGGCCAGAAAGCTTTTGGCTACAGTCGGTTTGTCTGAAGCTGTTTTCGCCATGAAGATGATTGGCACCTGTGTCATTTAATGTCACATTGGCCTTTATAAGAAAACTGACGCAGCATCTGTTTCTTACCTTTCTGGTTATCATCCCACACAGGGAAGTAGATATGTCCTGCAGCGCTGTGGACACCAGCCTGTAACCCACTGCTTCTCCATCTCTTTATCCTTCTTCCTCAAACTCTGTGAATCCCTAAGTGGCTGCCTTGGCGGGACTCCATGCTGAGTTTCATAGCAGGGTTTTCAAAGTGCATCTACCTGCACTTTTGATTGCTTTTTTCTATTTTTTTTTCTCTTTATCATACCATACATATGTGTGATTGAATTCTGAGCACATGGGTTGGTAGTTTAGTTAGTACATGTACCGAAGATAATGCAGTAACCAGGAAGATAATGGTTCGCGAGAAAGTCAGCAGCCCTTATCCACTAATGGATCTCCTGGGAGATATTTTAATCCCCTAACAATATCTTCTTATCATATTACAAGTGAACTATGCACAGAACAGGCTTTCCTATCCACAAATGAATACTAAGCCTTATACTTACCTTTAAGCTTATTAGATTTGATCTAAAACAGAACAGTATCAGGTATACTCCCTGATGGCAGACAGATCAAAGACAATAACCTCTTTTTAATTACTCTGTCTGCTGATTGCCCTAATTTTGTGAGATATGTATATTCTGTTATTGTTGATTGTTGGATCCTTTTTATCAAAATTTGTGTTCATATTAATTATTGGCAATGCAGATGAAGTTTGTTTCATTTTATTTTCAGTTTATTTAATTCATTACTTTTTTTTTTAAAGGATTTAACACTCGCTGTAATAGAAGACACTAATGCACAGTAATCGGTCCTTTGACTGGGTTTGTCACTTTCAAAGTTCACAAAAGGAAGAACTCCAAGTGGCAAATGTAAGTCTGACATCTCTTGGTGTTGCTGGTTGGATTAGTTTGCCATTCTTTCTACCTTCATAGAGAGATCAGATGATTTGTGAACGATGTATTCTCCTCTTTTCAATCCAAGCTAGTCTCCTCTTTTGTTTCCTTGAGCTTATCCTCTTGCGTTATCTTTTTTCTTCTGTAACTCCTTTCCACGCAGTCTGGCTAAGCTCTAACACTGGTTGCTGGCTCTTTCAGGAGGTGATCGCAGGAAATGGTGTTTTACAAAGCTTCCCAAAAAAATCCATGTATGTCTTAATTTAAATATGGATAGTGGGGAACTCAAAGTTTCCTTTTTTTTTTAAACAGAATTAATTCTAAAATAAGTATTGGGTTTTTTCTATTAGAAATGAAAGCTCTATGATTTTGATGACCTGTTGAGGCATCCATAACATTTTCAAATCCTTGTCTTAAGAAAATCTCCCCTACACAATGACATGACTTTTCTTGTTCATTGAACTTTAAGACAAAGAAAACTAAATGGAACTCTAGTTTAAACGAATTCCAGCTGGGTAAGAGGGAATTAGAAAAAAAAATCTTGGAATTATACTTAGTTTTCACATTAGAAACCAAGTGCTTGACTTGACACACTGAGGATGTCATTCCAAGGAGTTTATCCAGCTGCATTGGATTTACAATGCCTGGACAGGTTCCTTGTTCTTATCCCTGTTTACTTTCAAAGTGCAACAGCCTGTTGTATGCATCTCATCTGTGTCTCCTCCTTAATTTGGAGTGCAGGATTGAGCTTTTCATTTGAATTGCAGCTTTGGACTCACGCCAGCTTAATTTTGTGCCGCTCAGTTCTCGGTTTTAGGTTCTTAGATAAGGACAGGATTTTGTGTTGATGATTGAAACTGCTCCCATTTCAGTTCTTGTTTCATTACGTTGCCATGGTGTGTGTTCAATAGGTCGCTACGCAAGTTTGATTCACAATTGTTCAACACTTCTTGTTATTATTGTTGCATCAAAGCTAGACTTGGTAAACACATTTGCATTTTAATGACTGATATAGATTGTTCTCTGCTCAATATCACCAGCTACCCACAGCCCACCCCTGCTTCCTTTGATGGGAGCTGAGCTGCAAATAGTCCAGTTACAGCCACCTACAAGGCAACACGGCCTTGCACAGAAAAGCAGAAGGGACAATTAAAATGCAGTTGTAGCGTGATCACAGAAGACTGATTAGATTTCAAGATGGAGCATCGTGGCCTGTCAGCTTCTATGACAGTCCTAATATGGTAATTAGCCTAATAACTGGGTTAATGTATTCACATTGTGGAATTGTGCAGTTAATGTTTATGGAGAGAGATTGAGCAAATGAAAGTATCTCAACGCACAAATGAATGTCATCAGAGCAGCAATCAGCCTCTGACAAGTGATCGTTCAAGCAGACGCATGGTTGCTGGGTTCCCAACCCACGATTCCTTCGCTGCCACCTGCAGAGAATGATGCCTCCCATTAAGGAGAGTTGGAGAGTTTGGCTCTGTGGGCATGTAATCTGATGCAAATTAGAGCAACATACAGCCAGACGAGTGCAGTGATGCTGCTATGGAGCTCTGTTAGCAGGTAACAGCCAGGACTCCACTCAGACCTCACACAAACACTTAAATGTTTGACATAAACAGAATAAATAAATGACAACTGTTATGGAATCAAAGTTTATTCGATGTTTTAAAAACATCATTTTCAGAAACTACTATTTGTTGTAGTTTGCTATGTATACCAATACTTTATTGCCTTTTTTTTTTCAAGTTTTTCGTAAAATAATGTGGTTCAATGATTCTATAGTCTCCCAATATTTCGCTGGATGTAAACCAAGCCTACAAATGTGTTGCTTTATAAGCCATCAACAGGAAATAATTTCAATTTTTTTTTCTTCTTCACCGAATAGTTTCTGTTAAAAAAAAAAGCATCTTTGGATTTTGAAAGTGAAGTTTAAATGCTTTCAAAATCAAGTCTTTTTTTGTGTATGAATCTTGCTCTGTGTATTGTTGTCACTTCATAAAAGCAGGAAGAATGGAGGGACGAGACAAGCAACCGCAGCGACTCTAATTTATCTGTTTGTCCATGTTTCCCCCCACCCAAACACTAGAAGGGCAAGGAGGCTGTTATAGAACCCTGCTCTACAGCTGAGTGTTGTGTTCAGGGCTGGCATTGATTTTATAAAAAGTTGCTCAGTGGGGAGGCTGCATAGACCTGTCAACCTTAGCTCTCACCAAAGAACGTCACACAATCAAACTAATTGCTCCTTCATTGTAGTTCTAAAACCATAAGAGGCACACAATATGCAAACACATGCTGTTCTTTCTGCCACATAAATCTGTGGCTACTAAGGGTTGAAAAGGAAAGATGTAACAAAATATCAGGTAGTGTTCCATAACTCTTTGATTTCTATCTGTATGTTTTCAACATCTTTATGTTTGCTTTTTAACAATGCTTTGCCGTTTCATGACTAGGGATGGGCACTGTTATGGACCTTTTTTTTAAAAGGAAACATTGATAGTTTGGAATTTCTGGATTTCAACAAGTTTTTGTTCTGTCGTGATTTACTGAATTTACGGTTTTACCTGAATCATTAAGGAGCGCTGCTGTTCTACTAATTTGTTTCTTAAACAAAATCGTGGCAGTGCTGCCATAGAAACAGAAAGGTAGCTCAACCACACTTGCAGCTTTTAAACATAAGAGCAAGTGTTGAATAGGGCCATTTTGAATTCCAATTAAATAAATTTCAATTAAATAAATCCGAAAGGTTGGGTATGTTTACAAGACAAATATAACACAAATACTTGCAAACTGATTAAGGAGGATTTGCTGCCATTGAGTGTTGTTGAAGGTCAAGGTTTTTAAGATCTGATTAACTTAATGGGATCAGCCTACAATCTACTGTGACGGTGTACTATCACCACGCTTTTAGAAACATGGTATCAAGTGATCTTAAGAAGACACCATCAGTGTTTTCCACTGCTGAACTGACAGTTGGAAAGCTCCAATTATGTCCCCACCTGAACATATCGACATGTTTATTTTTTAAAAAGAGTGAATTTTGCAGTAAACTATATGAATTTGCACACATGGAAGCCTTGGTTGGATCCTAAAAAAATGACACAATACATGATGTGAATCTTTTTTTTCCAATGAGAGCAGAGCTGTAGTAAAATTAACTGACCATGGATCTTTATGCCTGCAGCTTTGAGCCCCCTTCTGCTTCATCGCAGATTATTTGCTTATTAATTTTTGTTTTTAACAAAAAACACGGGGGCAATGGCGTCTTCTCCAAGGTTACATGTACACGGATGCTTCCACAATAACTGACTCGAGCTATGTGAAAGTGCATTCACTGAAGCTTAAGCTGAACCTAATTGAAATGTCACACATGTGGGATAACTTTTTCAACAACGTGGGCATGTTTTCTGAGGGGCTCTTTTGTCAAGCAAATCTCTAAATTCTCATTTGGACAATAAAACACAAACTTTTGAAAAAGCTTTTTTTTAATCTATTTTTAAGTGTTTCCTATTTCCATGCACCTTTGCTCTAGCAGCCATGTTATCTCCAAAGGTCATTCAAAGTCGAATCACTGGCACTCAACTACATCCTACAAATGGAGAATTGTTTCAATACACTGGTAATTGGTATGGAAATATTCTTCTTGGACTGCACGATGGCTCATTTGGTTTGTTGAAGACTGGTTACTCTTCTGTCTCGTTTCCACTGAGCGATACGGTGCGGTCCTGACCAGTCTGGTATTTTGAGCATCTCCATTATGCGTACCATTTTTGGTTCCCCGTGGGTTGTAGGTCTATTACAAAATGGAACAGACCAGACAGGGCGGAGCTACTATTGAAACTCATTGATTGCCTGAAGGTATGTCAGTATGACAAAAGAAAGCGCCAAGAAAGCATCTGTATTCCTCTTCGCCATCCGCAATCTTCTGTTAGACAACATTAAAGGACTTGTATTCACGAAGTACAAAAAGCCAAGCAGGAAAAAATGAGCTGGTGGTTGACTTTCCCTGATACTCACGTGAATTGTCTGGACCATTCTAATCTGGTCCGGACCGTACCACTCAGTGGAAAGGAGGGTTTCCAGTGCTCCCTGGGTACCAATACGGAAAAGAGTTGCTGAAGTTATTTGTTTAGCAATACGCTGCCCTGGGCTGCTCCCGAGCACCATGGGAAGGGTAAAGTAGAGTAAAGAGTGTACTGTGAAAAATTTTACATGTCATATATGCTAACCTTTAACAAGGCCCAAAGCACTTTTTTGCAATCACAAGTCCCATTCAACCATGCAAACCAACATTTACAGACTGATCGTGACAGAGCTGCTATGCAATGGGACAGCCAGACAACCAGGAGCAATGTGGGCTTCAGTGTCTTACTCAGAGATAATATTGAACCCAACCTCTGACCTTCTGAACAAAGGTCAAGCACTCTACCTCTGCACCACAGCCACAGCCCTATACTGTGTTAGCACTCCATAACAGTGTCATGGAGGAAGGAGCCAGAGAGGGGGACTGAGCACAGGAGAGAGATGCAGAACAAAAAAGGCTGTTGTACTAAAACTGTTGTATGGGCCGAGCAAGCTGGCCAGGGGCGGGGCCAAGACGGCAGGTTGTGAGGGCAACTTAATGCTACTTGCAGTTTTAATTGAATTTTGAACGTGACCTTGAAGCTGGGTCCAAACAAGTCTGTGGTCTATACAATATAGACGGGTGATTATTCATTCCTTTCCTCTACAGTAGCCTTACTAGGCATTTTCCAACAATTGACAGGCTTTTTTGCTACTCAGAATCACAAAGGCCTGGGTTTGACGACCTTGTATCCAACCATGACAGATACGACACTATCAGGACATAAATCACATATTATCAATAGGGAACCTCTACAGAGGCCACACCCACCACTCTTCTTGGGCTAAACATTGGAGGTTTTGCACCATCGTCATCTCATTAAAGGAAAGTTCTCCTGTATGCACACCACTGCACTTAAACATTGCTCTTCATTTTAGCTGTAAGGAATATTTGTAAATACTCTCTATGTATTTAATTTCTTTGGCAATGACTATATGCCTTCCATAAGTGAGGTTATTTACATATTAATTTACTCATCTTAGTGGGTACGAAGACGAAAGTAAAAGCTCATGGGAGACAGCTGGTTAACGCCTCTATTATTCCCCAAACAAATACATTTCAAGAGCGAGTTTCCTGTCACTCATTAGACACTGATCATTGACAAATCCTCTTGCCTTCCAGTATCCAGAGTATGATGTTCCTTGTCAATTATTTTTTTCTTTTTCTTCATTGTGACAGTGTTTTTTTTGCTCTTCTGCTTTGACTGCAGACTCACACAAAGCTCCTTAGGCCTCCTGCTGAGGCACATGACATTAAAACTCCTGGGAAGATCATTTTATCTTACTCTTGATTGCCAGATAATTATCAGTTAATTATTTAGAGCCTTAAATTAATTTGCTAAAAATAGGCCTGGTGCCTCTGTGTTGCCAATGGAGACTGGAAGCTTCATTATTTTCTTTTTTTCCCCATTTCTCTTTCTCTCTTTTTCTTCAGCTCCATGCTTCTGACAGCTACTTATGCCACTCATAACTGACTGTAATTTAATAAAGGGCTCTGTGGTCACAGTGTGGACCCAATAATTCTGCAGACTTTCAACGATTTTCTGAATGTCTTGTTGTGTTTGTCATCATCTGTCTGACAATAGGGAGCAATTCACAATGTGTCACTCACAAAGCACTTACACGCTGTGTGAAGAAGGAAGGTGAAATTGCACAACTTTTGACATCTAATCAGTATAATTTCTCTTATCCATGTTAACATATTTGGCTCTTAACTGTAGCAGCATCAATGATTAAGCATCTTCATGACTCTATGGATCTTTTGTTTTTTTCAAGACTTGTAGCTGACAGAACTCTGCACAAAGACGAGTTTATGGTAGAACTAATTTGCCTTAAAACCTACATTTACCCTCTTTTCTTTGCTCTCCTTATTTCTGCATGCACGCTGCCGTCTAAAGTGACACAGGGCTCAAACAGGCCTACCTGATGAATGTGTTTGTCCTGTGGTAATAATACCACTATTAAATAAAAACTTACACTGTCACGCTGGCTGCTGGGTTGGTGATTTGGCCCCAGAAATGTGATCGGTGGTCTCTTTTTCCATCTTACTTATCTTCTGTTGCCTTAACTGCCATTCTTTCATTCGACTAGAACATTAAGACAAAAACAATAAGACAAAAGACAAAAAACAATAAGACAAAAAGACAGAACAAATTTGGACTGATTAAATTATTTTCTTTTATTGATCAATGATCAATTGGTACATGTGCGCAGTGAAAAAATGCTGTATCTTGCATCTTCGCTCCTACAGCAAACTTGGGCTTTGTAGTGAAATGTGAAATTATTTGCTGCACATGCAACAGCACACCTTTGTTTTTTCTTCTTACATTAGATCAAAACCGGACATGATTTGGTTAAGCTTTAATTATGATTTCAAGCCATTCAACAAATCTACGTTTTGTTTGTACGAGTTTGAAAACAGCCACAAAGTAAGCCGAACCCAATGACTTTAGAGACACTCTCCAGCAGTGAAAGCACACATGAAAGACAGCGCCACATGAAGTCCTTTTCGGTTTCGGAGTTCAGAAGGCTTGCATAAAGTGGCTACCTATGAGGTCTGTTTTCCAACAGATGTTATCTGGGAAAGATGTGAGCAACCTCTGATCCAATTTTAAATTTCAGTGTTATATTGGTTGCGAAAGGGAGCACTGAACAGATTTTTATTTCACTTAGAATCACTAGACTTCTGTTTTTCAGAGTAACTGGACTTTAAAGGTTCATCTAGAAGATGTTTTGCAGTCTATTCATGTGACTTCTTCGGTTCTTGACTTGTCACACACACTCACACATAGCATTCTTTCTCTGATTTACTGATTTGTCTGTCTCTTAACAGTACTAGAAAATCTTGCTCCAGACGGATTTGGTTAGTTTTCATACCTACTACATCTGATGTCACTTATTCTGCCCTAATCAAACCCTATCAGTATTGATGTTGCACCAATAGTTTAGAATAGCAAATGCTGAAGAGAAATAGAGACTATTTTTTTTTTTACAATCAATCATTGCTAATGTTTCGTAAAGCTCTATAGATGAGACAAATGCAAAAAAAAAAAAAAAAAAAAGTTAAATGTTGGAATGGCAGAAGTCCTGTACAATCATAAAATAAATGCTTTTTAAGTTGATGGTCTTTCAGAGAAATGTAACAACCTACTCTTGCCACCTGACAGAATGTTTGTAGTCTGTGGTGGCTTTGCTGTAGGATCAGGAAGATATTTAGATGAAATAGTGTGCTGCAGGAAACACACTGGTGAACGAATATGTAGTAGTTAATTCCATGGAAAACATGAATAACTATTATAAAGAAAAGACAGCAGGCAGTTTATTGTTGTGTTCAGCCTCATCTTCCCTGCTGTAAGAAGAGTGGTGGGATTCTTGGAAAATCAGAGCCATAAATATGCAACACTGGCTCCACAAAGAACCCCAGCCAACTAAAAAAAGAAAAACTACAAAATATGCTCCAAACCTAATATACATCTTATAAATGTTGCCTCATTTGATTTTCCTGTAGGAGTAACCGTGCAATGTTGTGCACAAGCTCCCTGGATGTATTTCCATCCACACTACCCTCTTCACGGTGTGTCTCATGAGTTGTTGTAACTGTAGGACCAGATTGATGTTTGCCGATTAGATCAAATATAACAGGAGACTTGACCTTTTTACAAATTGACAAGTGCGAGCGTTGTAAACACGATGGATTTGCATTGTCCTGTTGCTGCTGTGGAAGAATTTCACAAAGGCTTTGGTTTGACTTACCATCACTTTCAACGGCTGCAAAAAAACAATGAAGGTTATGAAGCATGATATTTTACATGTGTGTGTTTGATCGTTTGCACACAGACTGTGTTGTGTTCACATTTACCCATCATCACCATTTGAGCAAATCATTTCTTGCATTCTTCATTCCTGCACTCTTATTGATAGCCTATCCATGATTCAATAGGTCATTCCCAAGGACCTAATCCTCTCATTTCTAATTTATGTTCGTTCCTTCCCTTTTATCAGATTTTGTCATTACATCCTCCGGGCCCCCCTTCACTAAGTTGCTATAACACCAGCTGGATGCTGTAGTGAAGAGCTTTGAATGGCTAAGCAGAAGCAACCTTCCTCTCTGCACGTATAAATATTTCAGGGACAGATGGGCTGAATAAATTGGCAGTAAAATTGACATTAAATCTAGCTTTTAATTTCCAGAGCATGAGGAAGTAAAAGCTGTAGGTGAGATGATGGAGGAGACTATCGTTAGAGTAAAGGTCATGTCTCCTGTCTCTAAGTGGAAATATGACTTACTAAGTTTCTGACAAATGGAAAATACATTCCATACTGAAGTCACTAGTGCATTGGGATTCTACAAACAGTCCTAACTTTGACAAAACTATAAACAGTCACATTTAAGTGTTTTGTATTTCGCAACATGACAAAAACACCTACTTTATGTCAATGTTGGCATGCCAGATGGTGCTTATGTAGAACCATCTGGGAAGCTTTTGGCTGAAACTTTTTGGTAAAGAACCTTCAAAGGAATCCTTGGCAAGTTATTAACCTGTCAGCATGAGTAAACCTTCAGTAAAGAACTACCAACCGTCATATTGATGCATGCTTGTGCATTTCAGGCACAAATGAATATCTTGAAGCCTGGATTAATGATTGAGAAATCCAGCTGGTTTGCAAGGTGAGCACATAGCCAGTGTTGTGCTGAATTACCTACAGGGATGAAAAGGAGAAGTAGCTCAGCAACAAACCACCCATAGAGCCTCCATCTTTGTATTAGAGTGACGATTCAAGTGTTTCTTTTTCTTTAGAGCAATGGACTCGATAGATTTTTGTTTTGTATATTTGCTTATTTCCTGCAGGAAAGGTTACTAATTTCTTTTTTTAATGCTTTTTTTGCCAGGAAATGGAGGTCCCCATGACACAAAATAAGGTCCTGATCAGTATATTTACTTGAGGTATCTTTACTTCATTCTTCATAGCCTAAGCAACATAACTGATTTGTTAAGTTATTTTGTTGGACTTTTTACTCTACTAGTACTTAGTTGGAGTTTACAAACATTATAAGATATACAATTTTGTCAAAAAATATGTTAGCAGTTCTTTTTTTATATGTAGAAGTTTTGTCTCTTAGAAATAATGTCTTTAACAATAAATAAATAAATCATTTAATAACAACTTAAATCTATAACTACTAAAATGTTTAAATACAACAAAAATAATCTTAAACTAACAGAACTAGTTACACCTCTTTGATACATTTTTCAAGGAATAAAACTTTCTCCAAAATATACAAACTCTTATCCAACCTAGATAATAACATTTCATTCTGATAACAAAATGAGATGCAGACTTGAGCAGCAGCACAGATGAAAGCTTCTGGTCATAATTTTGTCTAAACACCTTTAAACTGAAAGAAGTCCAAACTTGCAACCAGTCCAATTCAAAAAATCTCCACAGAATTTACTACACTGGACAGAGGATGTTCAAGATGGGTCTCAGTAACTCAGACATGTGTGAGCACTGTGACAGTAATCTAACCGACGGTTACCTGCATGTACTGTGGTTCTGCACACCTGTCCAGGCTCTCTGGCAGCAGGTATGTGCCGATCTATCAGTCTGGCTTAATGTTTTAATCACGGCTTCACCGTCACTTTGGGTGCTTGGTGACATGAGTGCCATCGATACAGATGGAGGATTAGTATCTACAATTAACACTTTTAACTCTTTGTATTGCAAAAACTTTTACTAAACTGGAAAATAAGAAAAATATGAATGTTCGTCAATACAGGAATCTGCTGCTTGGAAAAAATGTCAGCCAAGAGTTCCAGTAACTTTGAAAGTATTCCGTCTGTCTGGTCTCCCATTACTAAATTCACGACTTAGGGGGGTTCCTGGGTGTCGCTGCTTCTTGTCCATCTGCCGTGGTTTTGAGGCTGGGGTTGGGGTTCTTTTCCATCCGGTCCCAAAAAAACGGACACAAATATAATCGAATTAAATAAAGTTTAGCCTACATTACAAAAGGGGTTTATATAAATATACACCTTTTGTGTCAGAAGATTCATAACCCCATGTTGTAACAGTCAAAACTTTCCAACACAAGAGGGTTTCAGCTCTCATCTGTTTGCTCAGCTGTTGGACAGGACAAGTAAAAAAAAAGAAAAAATAATAATAATGCCTGTATTGACTTAAAAAGGGCAATATAACTTTTCTTATCAACCATGCAGGGCTTTTTCCATTCTGTGACTCTGTACTCTGTCCTCCTCTCTCTCTGTGTCAACATAGTGGGTTATGTCCAGTCAGTGGGCAGCTTTGGTGTAATTTGGCCTGCAGGGGCTTCTGGCAGTTGGTATGGGGATAAACAGAGCCGGAATGGTGGGGTCTGGAGCAAAGCAGGCTTAGTGATGGGCCCCGGATGGAGAGGCGAGCCATGCTACACATAGGAGTAGCATTAAATAAACATTAATGGAACTAGGTTACAGGAGATTTATTAGGGAAGCTTTTTGGACACCCACTGTAGGGTTTTAAGCAGTATTTTAATAACTCTCTCATGCACACAAGTAAATAAACCAGGTAAATGATTGCCATCTTCAATGGTGGCCATTGTAAAGTCTGTTTTCATTTTTTTTTAACAATAAATGTATTCTTTTTTTTTTTTTTTTCTCATTTGAAACACTGATTGAAGTGTATTTAAAAAAAAGTCTGTAAATCTGACTTGGATGTAATTTTCATGTCATTTTTCCATGTTAGAAATGAGTCCCCTTAATCTCATCTTAAATCTAGCCTTTCTAGCATGTCAAACTGAAAAAATGTGACTGATTAAACACAGTAATCAGGGTAGAGGGAAGACAAAGATTTAAAATCTAGATTTTTTTCAAGTGTATTTATTTCAGAAGCTGCAGCAGAGATTTTCACTGACATGTCTACTCATCTCAAATTGTCTAAACCAGCTCTTGAGTACAGTCTTTGTCAGATAGTTAAGGAAACCTCATCACTCACTGGCAGAAAGTAAATCAAAAAAAGTGACTGCTTTTCACAGTGTGTTTTTTTTTTCTATGAAAAAAAGTTATGCCCTTCAAAAATGTCTTTAGTAGCATCAAGGTTTCCAACGCTCAGCTCCGAGGCTTTGGTCTTGCTCTGTGTTGGTAAGGTTTAGTGCACAGGGAGTGTCAGCCCCACTGTGAAGACAAGCAGATGAGAAAAGAACAGACTGCCAATAAGGGCTGGGGGTGACCACAGTCTGCCTGATCTGTTACACCGAGAGTCATTGCTTCCACTTCCTGCTCTAATAAAATCTCAGGTGATATGAAGACCAGGCAGGAAAAAAAAACAATTTCTAAAAACTTTTTCTGAAGTAAAGCGTGAAGACATTTTATGGACGAAATAAAAAGTAGCCATGTAGAAGGAAACGTTACTGGAGAACAAAACAAAAGTAAAAGAAACAAGCTTCAGTCATTGAGAAGCAGAAAACCAGACTGAAAGACAGCTGAAGAATGATAGACGGACCCTTCTTTTCTTTTTTTTGTGGAAAATATGTCTGTAAGAATATTCCACCTTTTCCTTCTACTTTGGTATGCATATTGGATGAAGGCTCTGCCACACAGGTCGTGCTGCAGGATAGTGTCCGTCAGGCTCCATCAATATGACACGTCTTTGATGTGGAAATACAAGGAGCAAAAGCCCGGCCGGTTTCAGTCTGTTCCCCAGCGGGAAACATATACCACAGTGCATCTGTGGGTTTTTCAGTGGGTGAGAAAAAGAGATTGAAGTTCAGAAAGCAAAAGCCACAACAAGCACCGGAAGTTGGCACTGCCTCTGTGTGATGTCGCTTCCTTTCTGCAAGTGCTGTAAGATCATCATTTCTAAAGGCCGGATCAGCACTGCAGAGTCAACACTATATGTAAATGTTATTAGCGATGGTGGAGCCCGTACTGGAATAAATCAACATGTTTTTGTGCCTGAGTTAACACACAGTTTTGCCTGCTCTCTGGAATAATCTTGCTGATGATACTTGCTTTTAGGTTTGTAGGTTAAATTTCCATAATTCTAAAGCAATTTCATACTTTGGAGTCTTATTTGCATCATGACTAATTAGGCTTTGTTGAAATGAGAAATTGAAAAGGAATCCAAGACTTGGCTTTAAAATATTACTTGGATGACTTTTTTTTATAGAGAAAGAGGGTTCTGCCGAATTTCTTTAACTTTTTAATGAAATCGACATTTTATATCAGATCAAAGTGGGAAGTAGGAGAGTGACTTTACAGGGTAGTGGGAAGACACAGATTTAAAATCTAGATTTGTTTTCAAGCGTATTTATTTCAGAAGCTGCAGGAGACATTTTCATATTTTCAAGCACGGTTTGGGTTTTTCTGTTCCTTTGGCAAAGGTTTACCTCCACGTCTGCTGGGACCTTTAAGTTTTCACTTAGAAGAAAGAGCCCTTCAAAGCAATAGAGAACAGCAGCCGGACAGAATCAGAGGGAGTAAATCCGATTCAGGGAGTCAATGATGTAGAAACAAGGAGGCGAAAGACAAAGGGAGAGTCCATCTTCTGTCCTCTGTGCACACTGTCCCACATCAAGTCTCGTCCAACCAAGCTCTTCTGCTTCCCCCACTCTGACAAAAGAACACTCAGAACCTTTTGAAAAAAAAACCCACTGATGTAGAAAAGTGTATTTGTGTGCAGAAACATCACACGTTTGTGAATTATAACCTCATTTGTGAATTAATAGCCTCCTTAGGGACAGAGAATAATCTATGTGCCTCACCATGGATGTCTGCATAAATGAGGGAAGAGAAAAGCTAATTTACACAATATTCTAGAAAAAAGGTTTACATCTAAATAATTGTTTCTCAAGATGGAAAATATAAATTCATCTGTAGGTGGTCAGAGAGCTCACATTGCCCATTCAATATAAAAACAAGATTTAAAGTTCTTAACCAAATAAAAAAAATAGAAAGGGCCATCATATGAGGTTTGACAAAAGGAACTGAAACACTTTAGATTAATTTTTTTAAGGATATGATATGTGAGACTTTTTTAGTTACAAATGTGTATGTTTTCTGTCCTCATGGCCCATTTAATTTTACTGAATTGAGTTGTCATTTTGAAAAACAAACATGAAGCTTAAAGTTGTTTAACAGAAGAGTGAACACCTCCTGGAGGGGCTGTTGCTGCACACTGTGCTTCAACTTCCAATTCCAATGTGGGATAGGCTGGCAGCAGCAGTAACCTTACATCAGTCTCAACAATTCTCCAGTTTTCAAAACATCTGCTGGAGTTGGATGAACTGGTAGAAATAATAGTTGGGGCTTGTGGGACAACAGATAGATTTGAATGGTGGGATGTCTGCGGTGAATATTGGTTTGATTTATGTCAAGAATTAGAAAAATCTGACACTAGTTCAAGCTGCAAGGCTTGTGCGCATTGGGATAAGTTGGGATAATAGCATTGTTTTCCTGACAGGTTTCCTGACTCATTCGAAATAATATGCATATTTACTCTTATTTTTTCTTAAATCTTCAGAAAATATATTCTGTTCCATTAAAGGATGTATTCAACATGTATTGAATACACATTGGGCGTCCGTGGTGCAGAGAGGTGGACCTCTGATCGGAAGACTGCAGGTTTGGTTTCCGCCCTGCTCGTCCGGGTGTCAAAATGTCCTTGGGCAAGACACTGTACCCCGCATTGCTCCTGGTGGTTACAGGTTGACGCTATTGTTCGACAGTGTAGCCGCCATCAGTGGGTGAATGGGACTGTGACTCTAAAGTGCTTTGAGGCTTCTAAGAAAACGTGATGTAAAGTTAAAGTTAAAAGTCCCACTATCTGTCACACAACTAGGTGTGTGAAAGTTGTTCTCCGCATTTGACCCATCCCCTGGGGGAGCGGTGAGCTGCAGACACAGCCGCGCTCGGGAACCATTTGGTGGTTTAACCCCCCTATCCAACCCCTTAGTGTCAAGCAGGGAGGTACTGGTTCCCATTTTTAGGGTCTTTGTTGTGGATTTAAACTCACGACCTTCCAGTCACAGGGCATACATTCTAACCACAAGGCCACTGAGCTGGAAACATGTAAGGAGATGCCATTTATCATTTGAAGGTAGCATTCACACCACTATGCCTAAGTCGATTGCATCTCAAAGTGAGTAGTATTTAGGCACAATTAAACAAACAGTGCTGTAAATGGTTTACACATCTTAACCAGAACGTGGTTTAGTGGGCTCAGTTACAGTAAATATCTGATGTGACTGCTAAACGTGCTTAGCCACAATTCTCTAAAGCTATTATGCCAGTCCCATGTCACTATTCTTCTCTTTTCTGATCTTCAGTGTCAACTATTGGACAGGTTTTGGGAAAAAAATGTCATGCCTTTGAACCTTTCTTTCCATCCCACCAAAAATACGTGTACTGATACCTCCTGTATGTTTTCTTCCAAAATGTGTGGTATCCATGCCTTGAATCATTAGGGTTATGTAGGTGTTTGCTAAGGAGAAGTTGAACTATGTGAACACTTGCTCTCTGGTTTGATGCAGATTGAGCATGCCCTAAGAATAAAGGCAAGTCGTCTCTCACAACAGCTGGTATCTTCCACTGCCCATGTTCCTGTTTTAACTATGAGCTTGGTTTGTATCTGCACTTCGCTGGTATACGTGCTGCACCTCTTTTTTTCTTCTTCTTCTGTCACTTGGCAAACATGTTCAAGTGTGCCTTTACATGGTGATATGTATATTCTAATGGAATCGTGCTCTTCCCACCCACAGTGTGAGCTCTGTAGTACCAAGCGCAGTTTCTATAAGGTCAATGGCTGCTGTGATAATGCTTAACTGATGTCTGCTGTCAATAGTCATTGACCAGGAGAAAAGTGCTCCGCCTGTTCAGTAAATTACAGAGTGCGTGTGAGCTCCAAGGTTCAAAACAACCTGACCCCAACGTTGTTGTGTGAAACAATAGAACAATGACTGTAATCAGCTTTTGCAGCAACCAACTGTGTCATGCTGATGACTACAAAACACCTTTCCATTGCTCCAAAACCGAAACTATTAGCTCTCTGTACTATTGACTCCATACTAGGATACATAGGTTATTTCAATGTCACATTATATTTTCTTGAACCTTTTTCAGGCATATGGTCAATTTTGTTGGTGTTGATGTTTATAGGCCCTTTAAACAACGTTGATGACTTTCTTTTTGCGCATCCATATTAATGTGAAAAGTCTTGCTGTATTTCTTGGTAAATGATTCCTGGATGTCTGCCATTTGTGTTTGGAGCTTCACTTGATCTTTTTTTTTTTTCCTTGACTGCATTCCTCTCACGGCTTCAGTAAGCATGCTCGGGAGCAGTATGAAAAACTGTCCACCATGCACAAGAACATGCAGAAGCTCTACGAGAGCATTGGCAGTTACTTTGCCTTCGACCCCCACTCCGTCAGTGTGGAAGATTTCTTCGGAGAGCTGGCCAACTTCCGAATGCTCTTTATGGTGAGTGGGAATTTATTGTTTATGCATCTGGTTGATTCATGTTGTTGCTTTAATTTTCAAAGCAGATGTACAATGCACTCCAGAGGGCACCACCTTTTACACAGGCATGTTTTACACTTGATACTCTTACAAATAAGGTGATGGTACAAGGTTTTTCACTTACTCATAAACACATTTCTGTCAGTATATTTTGATAGATCGTAACAACATTGGGTGATTACATTGGTGGGTTTCTCAGAAATAGCTTAATGAAAAAAATAAAAGGCCACATTCAAAGATTCAAATAAAAACTGAGCCAAAACAAGAGATGAGATTACTGCACCTGAAATTTCTCTGATTGCAAAAGCCAATTGAATTTATTGTCACTATTTACAGTATTTTAGTCTATGTATAAATGACTCTTATATATATTCTTTTTGCTTCCTTTTTTAGCTCGGTATAATTGAAATGGTTTTCCTACGTAGTTTTTTTCCTTAATTTTATGTATAATTGAAATGGTTTTCCTACGTAGTTTTTTTCCTTAATTTTATGTATATATATATATATATATATATATATATATATATATATATATATATATATATATATATATATATCAAATACATTTATGACATAACACAATTTAGGTACTACATTTTAACTAATGCAATGTAAATCCTTCTAACCATCTTGTGAACCCATGAGGTCGCTGGAGCCAACCAAGCTGTCAGATAAGGGTGGGGTACAACCTGAACAGGTCGCTTGTCTGTTGCAGGGCCACACAATC
Source organism: Oryzias latipes (assembly GCF_053564925.1). Taxonomy (NCBI): domain Eukaryota; kingdom Metazoa; phylum Chordata; class Actinopteri; order Beloniformes; family Adrianichthyidae; genus Oryzias; species Oryzias latipes. The sequence goes on from NC_136246.1 coordinate 11,754,281, forward strand.
ACACACACTCACATGCATGCCTATCAACCCATTAAGCCTGCTTTTGGACTGTGGAAAGAAGCTGGAGTTCCCACTAAAAGCCCACGCATGCACAAGGAGAACGTGAAAACTCGACAAAGAAAGGTCCCAGCTGGGATTTGAACAAAGGCCTTCTCACTGTGAGGCGAGATTGCTAACCACTACACCCCTGTGGTGCTCCAAAGAATAAGTTTAAATGTAGTAAAATGAATAAATTAATTTTCAGAATTAAAGAATGAAAGCAGCTATTCCTCTATTAACCAGTCATGTATGTTGAAAACATTACTTAATTTTTTTTTAAATAAATGTACAATTTAAAAACCTGACACAAGAGTTTGCACAGTACAAAAAGTTGTGAATTCAAGTTTATCTCAAGAAAAATGACTTTGAGCTGTAACAGAGTGTAGATAAATAGGCCTTGGACAACCTGTCGAAGCCATTTAGCACAGTTTAGTCAGTTTTATGCTTGTCCTGTCTCTTTTTGCTTGAGATAATTCTTTTGAGGGATTTGAATGCAGAGTTCTATGCTGTGACATTTTTGAATCTGCATCTAAGGATAACAGGAAATGTATTTTTCTTTTGGTAAAAATGTTTTCTGTATGCCAAGCTGAGATAAAATGAGAATTCAGAGGCAGTTTCACATAAAAAATAAATGTTCTTGAAGGGGATTTCAAAAAATTAACCAAACAACGTTGCCTCTTTTTGCTTTAAAGAGGTCGCCTTCTGTGAGTTTTACTTTATAAAGCATTTATAAAGGGAATATTCAATTAGAAATTAAACAGGCAAAATAAATGCCAAGGTAAACATCATATCTTGCTGGGGGTTGATTTATTGCTGAACAGTTTCTAAAGCCTTTCTCTGTGTCTTTTGCTCCTTTACTTCCTTTCAACCTCTGCTGGCACTACCCCAAAACCTTGCAGTGTTAAGATGATGACACAGGGCCCAGGCAACAGAGTCTCACTCTTTACACCACATTAATGTAAATAGCAAGGGTCCCCCTGTCTAAATCTTTCTCTCTTTACTGTGATCCCCGAATGAAACCAACTCTGCATTCCCACTGATCAAAGTGCACATGCACACAACACAACATTCCCTCCGGGATGCCAGAATGGCGTATCTCTAAAAGAGGCATCCACCCAAGAAAATAAATTATTCTCTCAAGCAAATAGCTGCATATGAATATTTTATTACCTATTTAAACTTTCCTGCTTTGGTTAAGGGGAGGGAAGTAAGGGGGAATATAGTGTTGCTAATATATCCATCCAAAAACAATCCTTTAATCACCATATTCCTCAGATATTATTTATAGTTTTTGGATCTTAGGTTTGCTGACAGAAAGGCTAATCCCTTCTGATTGCAGAGCACAAGGAATCATTGGCACTTTCTATTTGAATGTTGCTTTTGTTGTCGTACCCAGTGAAGCAAATGGGCTAGCTCCTTTGCGACACAATGGGAAAAAAACTTGTATATAGCTTTTTCTGAAAGTGATGGGAACTTTGTGGACAGGTTTGATGCGTTTTTATCTTTGACACAATCGACCTACATCAGTTATCGCAGATATCACTAAACTGCAAATCAAATGACTGCACTGACTTGTGGTCAGGTGACAGTTTAGCCAAATTTAGCCTCTGTAATTCACTTTCTTGGCTCGGCTTTGTCTTCTTCAGACTTTTATTTTTATTTTGTCATTAGTAAAACATTGAGCTGTTTGACACAGACAAAACATCCTCATTAACTTCTGTCTCTGTTGCAGTGCCCTGTGTAATGCATTTACAGCACGAGGCATCTGTAGCATTAAATAATCCCATAGCAATATAGTCACCGATAAATTGCTTTTACTAAAAAGCTCATAAAAAGCTCAAGCTTAATGCACCCAGCCGACATAAGACATTTAAGGAAATCCATTGACGGCAGTACTCACAGAACTGAATGTAACTGATAAGAGAATCCATTAACTCTTATTTTCCTTCTGCTCCATTCTGTGTCTCTCCATCACCCATGTCCTTTTTCTCTCCCTGTTAGTTTTTCCCTTCTGGCCAGGGAAATATTATATGATTTCAGTGCATAGAGTCATTACTTAAAAACCCCAACAATTTGTTAATTTAATGCTTCAACCGTATTCTGTAACAGAGTACGAGTGAAAATTTAGTCACAAAGTGTTTGTAATCCTGACCAGGAGCATATTGATGAGGATTTTGAGGCCTTTTTTCCCACTAACGAGTTATCAAAGCTCAGCAGATGTGCTGAAATGAGCCAACAGTCCTCCTTGTTAATTAAGTGATTTTCCAATACCACCAAAAGACTCATACTGAGTCAACAAAGTAGCAAGATTGATTAGCATTGGGATTACACTGGTGTGTCTGTTCCTTTTCATTTCATTGTACAACAGACAATGACAATAAAGCAAATCTATCTATCTATCTATCTATCTATCTATCTATCTATCTATCTATCTATCTATCTATCTATCTATCTATCTATCTATCTATCTATCTATCTATCTATCTATCTATCTATCTATCTATCTATCTATCTATCTATCTATCTATCTATCTATCCATCCATCCATCCATCCATCCATCCATCCATCCATCCATCCATCCATCCATCCATCCATCCATCCATCCATCCATCCATCCATCCATCCATCCATCCATCCATCCATCCATCCATCCATCCATCCATCCATCCATCCATCCATCCATCCATCCATCCTTGGGTGTGGATCCATCCTCTTCTGTAGCCATTTGATATTAAAGGGCCTATATCACGTGAAATTAACTTTTTTGAGCTTTTGAGTGTATTGTAATGTTCATTCCTCTCAAAAAAGAATTTCAAAGCGCTATTTTGCTCCATTCACACATCTCTGAGTATTCCTCTGAAAACCTGCATTCTGAGCAGCAGCCCCTCCCAACCCACGAAAAGGAGCAGGTTCTCACATTGTGACGTAGACCAGTGAGGAACAGCCCCTTCCAGGAAGAGTCTGCCCTAGTAGCACTGCCCCCAGGCGAACACCCACTTTCTCCTTGGAGCTATATGCAAAACATCCATCTTTGCAAAACTTCTGAGGTTGTTTGTTTTTTGTGGGCGAAATGCAGACAGGCTGCTGAGGTCGGCTCTAGGTTGACGTCATGAAATGTCCGACATCCATATGAAGCAAAAGGCAGTAGATCGAGTCTTCTTACTTCAGCGTAGGAAAATGAACTGTGAAAATACCTAATATTTCATTTTAAAAAATTGTTCTTTGGTGTGCGAAAGGTAATATATTATCATATCTACAGATATAGTTTATTCTGAATGGCTTAAAAAAATCATTTTTTTTATTTGATTTGAAATTGTTTATTTCAAACAATCAAAGGAATAATGCACAAAACAATACAATAAGCATTAATACATTCATTCAAAGACATATCAAACTTAAGATAAGTAGATATTGAATCAAAGATTGCTTGAAAGGGAGTGAAAGGAACCGATCTTATATAATCCCACCCCTGTTCTACTGTTAACATTCACACTGAAGGCATCAAAACTGTGAATTAACACATGTGGAATTATATACATAACAAAAACGTGTGAAACAATGGAAAGTTTGACATATTGTAGGTTCTTTGAAAGTAGCCACCTTTTGCTTTGACTACTGCTTTGCACACTTTTGGCATTTTTTTCTCAGTGAAGTTCTTTTTAAAAAGATTTATCATTACACTTGAGTTGTCAGATTAGCATCAAGTTGTGTATTCTTGCGTACAGCCGAGTTATCTCAGTGTGTAACCTTTGACTTCCTGAAGCTATTTTCCTTACATTCTATCAATCAGTGCTACAGGTGGCTTATAAACACATTTGCAGCTTAAAGCCAAGTTGTTGAGACATAGCAATAACGCTCCTTGTGTGAAATCACTGGTGCTGCTAAGCAGTAGGAATATATATTGCTCTCTCATTGGACCAGGACACTCCAGTGCACGAGAGCAGAGCTGAGTGGTGAGAAGTGTCATGTGTAAGGTCAAGGAAGAACAGTAAAACATTTCATGAATAATTGAAAGAACGCACCTAGAAAGGGAAACATCGCCCTGGTCCGTCTTATGAGATTAAACCCGTGGGTTACACAAAATTCAAGTTTCCAGTAAGGTATGGATGCAGCAGAACTCATAATCTTCAGCTTAGTCACACTGCATGCCATGAGTGTAGCATCCGCCCGCTTCATCTCCTCTCTGAGCCTAAAAATATCTCACACTTCAGCAGTCTCACTGGCAATGCAACTTACCATTTATATTTTATAAAACATACACACGCAGTTTAGTCTTAGATTTAAATCTAAAACACTTTACGTTTACCAATTCTTTAATTAGATAAATTGGATTACACATTGCCATTAGAGCTTACTTAATTGTTCATGTCATGCATTAAGCTAAATTGATGAAAAACGTCTGAGAAATTTTGGTCCACTTTGATGTGATGGTTTGACAGAGCAGTAGGGGGCAGAGTTGATACTGACATATTTGTAAAAATGGACAGATCAAGAATAATTTAAACAAAAGGACAGCACAGGTAGGATGGCTTGAAGACAATGTGAGAGATTCAAGACTATGATGGTTTGCCATCCTTCCAAAATCAATACTGGCCTTGAGCTTTGTGGAGCCATGGGGGGTACTGAAGCCTATCCAGCTTTCATAGGGGAAAGGCGAGGGCCTAAACCAGTCCATAGCAAGGTTACATTCAACCATGGAATGGATACATTGACATTGATATTTAAGGAGTGGTTTTGACTGCATGTTAAGCCATGCTTTTGAGCTGTGGAAGGAAGCCATGCTCCAAGGAAGGCCACACATCTAGAGAGAGTGCATGCACACCACAAAGACAAGACCCAGTTGAGTTTTAAACAAAGGGCTTCTCGTCGACTTAGTACATTAGCGTGCAGCTCCCTCATACAGTTTAGTCCTGAACAAAGAAGAGATGGAATGAGGACCAGTGACTGCTGAGACATTTTGAGTGTATTTTTTTGTGTCAGCATTATTCTATTTAAAGTACCTGTCTAAATGTGAGTTCACTACAGAGTCATGCAGAGTTGGACCTGGTCAAAAGCTACAGAGGTATACTATCAAGTTTGCTCTGTTGGTGACCCAAGAAAATGCCGTAACAGAATGCCACTGTTACCAGCTTCTTTCACGTCCTCACCTCGCACTGTTCTCATGCTGTTCTCTCCTAGGTCCTCTTTACCGAAGTCACACAACAACACATCTTGTACACACCGCTCCGTACATTCTGGAGAAAATTTAAGACTTTCATGTTCGCCTTATGGTTGTGAAAGTACTCTATATAAAAACTATGATAAAAGGAGCGGCCTGTTAGCTGCCCCCCCCCCCACACACACACACACACACACACACTCACACACGCACACTCTAAGAAATGAATTTCCCACCCCGCTGCCTCGCCGGATTTGACATGCAAATTTCGGCCAATCAGATCAACCAGAAAAGTTACCGCCCCAAGTGACAAAAACGCCCACTTGACACTGCGCGCAGTCTGCGTGCTCAGTTAGAATTGTACCTGCACGGTTGTAAGGTTCGCTCACTCAGTTCCTGAATCCACCCACTCAGTTGTCTTTGCGCTCCTTCAGTTAATGGCAGCGATGAAACGCTAATGATCATTCTCATACCAACATAACAGCGGTGGGGCTCGCGGGGAACTTAACTGCATCTTACCCAGACGCAGAGCTGTAAGGTTTCACTTTGGCACATGCAGAGATATGCTGTTTCACCTGTTCTGCTTTTTCTTTGCTCCCCCTAGTGGCAGATCACACGGGGATTGTTTTATTCTGTTTATACTTTTATTGTTTTATTCTGTTTTCATTTATTTATTATACTTTTTAGTTCTGAGCTCTCAAAAAGAATGACTAATGGACAAAGAATAATACAGCTTCCAATGTATACTTGCTGCTTCGATTATTAATTATGCTGTTTGATCAGAGTATTATAATTAAGTTGTATATTCATGTTTACAGTCAAAATCAGTTGTTTGTTTAAAGTGTGTTTTGCCGACAGGATTTTTATGTGTAATCTCCATAATTTATCTTTCAATTTATGCGGCAGTCGTGCACTGGAATGAACTGAACGGTGTCAGCGGACGAGAACAGAAAATTCCATGCTGTCAGAGCCGCCCATCACTTAAACAAAATCCGCTGGTTAACCGTTTCACAGCCGAACGCATGGCACCGCTCTCATCCCGTCTATTTCAAAGTGCTTGTAATCAATACTTCTTGCAGAGGCAGCGGTATCATTTACACAGGTTTGATGTGGTGAAATGCAGGTCGCTTTGTAAGTGTTCACTCACTTGAAGCTGCCCGGGAAACCAATCTCCATTTACTCTCTTTTTCACCCTCAAAATGGATTTTTATATTTTACATACATTTTTCGGAGTATTTCACCGTTTTTAGTTGACCTCTCCCTCCTTTCCACCTCCGCTGCTTTTGCCGCACGACATGAAGACGGTGACAATTAGGCATGTCCTTGCTCATGGAGAAAGGCTCTGCTATTGACAGGCATGATGAGCTGCTCTTTCCTTCTTCCTTCCTCCACAATCCCCATAATCCATCTGTTTTAGCTGCCAACACGGCACATTCATCAGGACCGCAGGGGCATTTGTTAGGAGGGACAGCCTTCTGTCACCACTTTTCATATCAGTGCACACACGGGGCTGTGCCTTCACTTACTGACGCACAAATACACGCGCAAGATGCTAATAGACGCCAACACACGGCACACGCAGTCACACCCATGTAAGAACATGCGGCATGACCTCTTACACATTTGGAGCTAACCTGTGATGGACTCTTTCCAGGGCTCCACTACAGGCCTGGGATGTGAGAACATTTTGTTGTCTCCAAAGGTCACACTGTTGCGTCTTATTCTCTGTTGGCAGGAGAACAAACTGGCACATTTGTAGAAGCCTGAATACCTGCTGTTGAATCTTTCTCTTTCCCTGACTCCTTCCTGACATTTCAGCTGGTCACGAAGGCGGAGAGGCACGATACCGCTTTCTCCATCCTCTGAGACAGGCACACTGCTGTTGCACTTTTCACATATAATTGCTACCCCATGATGTCAATGGAAATACTGTATACGCATCTAACCCTTCTGAGTAGGGCACATATACATACCAAATCTTTGTGTGATTTAAAAACAGTCTAGAAAGCTTTAAAGAAAAACTAGGTTATAAATATTTTGATTTAATAGCTTATCTGTGATGTGATAGCAACAATGACAAAGGAGGGGCAAGGTGACAGGTGCCATATTCTGATTTTATCGGGTCTTGTGTGCCTCATCAGGAAGCTGTGAAGGAGAACCACAAGAAAAGGGAGGTGGAGGAGAAGATCAAGAGAGCCAAGCTGGCAAAAGAGAAAGCAGAGCGCGAGAAGCAGGAGCGCCAGCAGAAGAAGAAGCAGCTGATTGACATGAACAAAGGTATGTCATTTGTCCCTGTGCCACCACGGAGATGGAGATGGGTAGACAGGTGGGGGTGGGATGGCAACATGTCTGCAGAGGAGAGTTTTTATGGCATTTGGCTTCTGCCAGAATTGAACTCGGTGTAGTCAGATAGGGAATGGGGAGGATCCTGGTTTTACAGGCCTCTCAAAGCTGATCAAATTCAAACCAAAAAAAGCATGTTCATTGTAAAAATTCTGTTTTTAAAGCTTGATTATGAAAAGGCGGGGAAGAGGGACTCTCTGCTGATTAAATACCCACCCTGATTCTGGTGTCATCATTAGCTTTTCATGTTGTTTTTTTCAAGCAACACAAGAGAAATCTCAGTCGGTTTCCAGGCAGCGTGTTAGATTTATTGTTCTAAACTGCTGCAGTGACTCCATTGTCCTCCAGCAATGCCAGTAAGTCTGGTATTGATCTCTGTAAGTTGTAGTTGTTCACACATGGAAAAATTAGGGTGACAGAGCTGAATGCCTGCTTCTAGTTTTGCCAATGACATTGAGAAGGAATGTCAAGCCTGGAAGGGCTTTGCAAGCAATCAGACGGCTCTTTTGTCCATTATTTATTTATATTTCAGACAAACAGACAGGGATTTCCACATTTCATGAGTTTCTAAATGTCAGCGCCAGCCAAGGAGCCCTTTGTAGCTCAGCCACATTGGGAAATTTAACGCGACAGATTCCAGTACGCCAAAACTCTCTGAAATAATTGATCCATGCTAAAGTTCCTCCGTTTTGTTGTTCCTTACCTCTCTGAAAGCTTTACTTTTAAAAACCCAACACAGCTGGGCTAATGGAGGCCTCTCTCTCATTCCACATAACCAGATTGAGACAGATAGAAAAATAGGAATAATATTAAATATTTCTGCCAGAGAAGATTTTGATCTTGGCTTTTTTGAATACCGTAATATGACTTTCAGTATGAATAAAACATGAGGATGACACAGGCAACATTGCCTGCAGCCTTGGAGATAGTGGGGATTGTCCAATACCTGGATTGCTGGACTGTCGCAGTGACATTGACCTTGGACGTTACAAAATAAAAGCTTTCAAACCCAAGACGTTCAAAGTCTTGGCTGCTTTTTCTTCATCAAGGCGCTAACCTGCTTGGACTGAATCTTGAACGTTTTTTTTTGTTCTAACTTGTTTCTTGGTAAAATTGAATCAGATGAAGACGGGAATACTGTGAGAATTGGAAGATGAAGCAAAAGCAGGTCCGTATTCATATTAGAGTTTCGGATTTTTGGTTCAGACACACTTTGATATTTAGGGTTTTTTCTTGCCTCCACTTTTTTTTTGGGGCTTGACAGCTTTGGCTTAAGAAGCTTGGCTCTTGTTTCTCTTTCTGATCTAAAATTCCTCATGCGCTTCACATATTTGCAGAGTTAGGTATTTGAGGAGATTCTCATATCAATATTTCATACTGAGCTTCAGCACGGTTTTCTGCGAAGGTTGGGGAAAATATACTAGCGTGCAACACAAAGAGACCTGTCTAATTCCTCTAACCATTAATAAATCATGTCCAAACATTTTCTCCATGAATTTTGAATTAAAAGGTTCAGAGGCTAAATGAAACATTGAAATAGATAGCTTGACATACCTGCTCTCATCAGATGAGCTGATCAGAAACCAGAACCTCATAAGCAAATGCGTCGTCTTTGCAGATGCATTAGCTGAGCAGATGGGGCAAACATATGCCTATTGTATTTTCAGAATTATGCACAGGTCAGTGTCATCTTTTTTAGGGATTTAGTGATTTACCCATTTTAATGCTCGAAAGACTGCTTGATGGATCGTAGGAGTGTTTAATGCAATTTCAAGAGTCTATTTTTGAAAGGGGATAGATTTTATGTCATTTCACAAATTGCAACCTAATCCTCTTCACTTGCGAATGATTAACAATGAAATGCATATTTGATGAGAGTTTAGTTCATCTAGCTTTTGCCTGGATGGGAGGAAGAGGCAGGGGACACTTTTAGAAATCTGATTTGAAAATAAAAAAACATTATATTTGCTTTTTTTTCAGCTGTGTACTCAAGCTTGAAGCATGAAACGGCAGCACCATACAGTTAATCTAAGTATTTGAAATGGTAATGACAGAAATCATTACACAGTCACTTCATTCCTGTTAATTAGCTCTATTTGGGATTTTGGCGGTGTTTTGAACTGACCAGCTGTTCCACATTTGTAAAACCATCAGAAAGGGCAGCTAAATCCACTAAAGAGATGTCTGAACGAATATTAAATTCCGTTTTGAATACTAAACTTGAACCGCCTGCTGAGCAGAAAAAGAATAAAATCTCAAGGATTTTTCTTCTTTGAGGTTTGGTGAACTAGGTGGTCTGGGATCAGAGGGGTCAGCATCCCTTGGTCTGTTCACACAAAGTGTCAAGTGTCTCATTTTTCCTTCACATACAGGAATCAGAAAGCGTTTTCCCTCCATGAGTAGAATGCATTTTAGTTGTATTCATTTTTTTTAATACTCTTGTGTATCCACTAATAGCCCTGTTAGCCGCTCGATGATTAAACCTGACCAAACTTTTTGGAACAATTAATCTAACAAAATTATCTGTTAGTTTAACCGTTCTTTTTCGATCACCTTCAAAAGTTTCAGTAAAACCTTTTTATTGTGTGTGTAAAGTCGTCCTCAGAATGTTTTTCACATTGAATCGGATCCCCACCCAGCTGCCTCAATCTATTGCAACAGCTTGCAGACACCAACAGCATGAATACCCTTCTTTGTGAGAGTAGAATTTGTGATAAACAGGATTTGACAGAGCAGGTGCGGCAGTTTTGCTTTTTAGCACATATTATAGACATTTTTCTAACAATATCTTTATTCGCACAACAGCTAAAGGAAACGCACACAACTGTGTTTAGAAAAACTAGATAAAATGGATAAACATCTCAAAGGTGATGTATAGTAGCAGCATATATTAAAACAATTAAAGAGTTGGGTATTATTCCTTTCTCATTTAAAGGTCAAGAAAAAGCGGTGCCCTCTCTAAATTCTTTCTGCGCAGCTAAAACGTGGTGTGTTGTTTTTCCACCATAAGGCCCATGTGAGACAGTGATTGCTTATGGGCATTCTTCTTTTCAATAAGGCCAGCTAGAATGAGGTCTCCATGTCTCTGTGGTTCTCTTCAGAGAGTAGTTGGCATGTTGACAGCCACGGGCCAGCAGCCTTTATTTATGCATCCTTCTTGTCAGCCTTTTACTTGTTGCGGATGAAATGCTGTTTACATAAACAAACTGTCCGATGCTCAAAAAAGCTTCACACTTGCTAAATGTGTTACTGTGTTTGCCGCACAATAAGGCGCACTAAAAAGCCTTCATTTTTTCCAAAAAATGACAGTGTGATCCGAAGCGCCTTAGGGTTTTCAACCAAATATTAGTAATGACCATTTTGTTTTCAGTTATTTCATTTGTCCAATTACTTACGAGCCCATGAAATGAAGAGATTGTGTTTAATAAATTCTTTCGTTTTTCCACATTTTTATGCAATCTTTTTGTTCAACCCATGGAATAAAAGCTGAAAGTTTGCACGTCAATGGCATCTGAGTTGTTTTATTTAAAATTCACTGTGGTAATGTACAGAAAATAAATTAGAAAAAATGTGTCTCTGTCCAAATATTTATGGTCCTGACTGTAGTTGTTCTCACTCATGTTGATGCAATTTTGAGAGGAATACGGCACTCTGGCAAAATGTCTGCTTTTTTTTTTTCGTTTTTTTTTTTGCAAGTAGCAAACCACGTTATGTGTTAGCACGCTTATGGAGCTAAGGTGTAGCCGTCTCCGACTGTTTTATTTTTTAAGTGTTACTAACAAGGGTTGGAATTGGCGGAGTTACAATAATGTTTGTTTTGTGATATCAGTCTGTTTTTTTAACGTGTTGCAAACAAAGTTGATAATTACCGGTTTTGTGAATATGCCAACACTTCCAACGTGGCTAACTTGTAGCGTGTTACAAACATGTTCTGGTGGTACTGCGAACGCAGTTCATGATTCTGGCTGACTGACACACTTATCTCTGATTCTTAATGCACCTTATAGTTCGGTGTGACTTATAATCAGTGTGGCCTACAGTACGGAAAATATGTTAGCTTTAAGGAAAAAGTAACTGGGCTAAAATATTTTCCTCTGAGTTTTGTTGTTATTTTACTTTATTTTTTTCAAAATTGTGTGTCTATATATATGTCTATATATATATATATATATATATATATATATATATATATATATATATATATATATATATATATATATATATATATATATAAAATCTAAGAATTCACATGTCCATTATTGTGATAGGCTAAACTTAAAGGACACATTCCTGTGCAGCTGGCTGACTGCTCATGGCAGGCAGAGCCCTGTCAAGAGTGACAGTGGAGGAGCTGTGGAGTGATGGCTTTGTGTGACACTGACAGCTGCCAGTAGGCCAGCACATACCTGCATCGCAGCCATGCCATCTGGGTGATCATAGACGAGTGCTGACATGCGGCGGTGGTGTGGACAGGTTGGCTCTCCAAGTTTGCATAATGTCTCCAAAGCCCAGCAGACATGGAAAACAACATTACCTCTGGAGATTGCTGTACAGATGTGAAGGTCAGAGACCTGTGCCGACAAAAGAAACCGAAGAAGTACCTCAATATTCCTCAGCTGAACTTGGAAAATGAACCACAGATCGAAGCTAAATCTAACCTTTTAGTTTGATATGAAAGTTATGAAACAAGGAGACAATTTCACAATGATGTACACTGCAATGGATCTGTATTTGCCAGCAGTTTATTCTCTAAAATGTAATTCTTGCTTCAATGGGGCCCTTCACGCCTGCTTATATGCTTCATTTGAAAGGTTACGAAAAATATATTTCATTCCCGACAGTTTAATGCCAAACTTTCAGTGAAGTTTCCTTTGCCCTTGCATCTAAGCTGTCTCGATCCCCGGTGAAAAAAATGCAAGGTATGCGTTGTAAGTGCTGGGTATGGATTGGTGAATTCCATAATTACCCTGAAAGACAGGAACAAGGGCACCAGCATTATCTGCTGTCATACTCTCATTCTAATAAATACTAGCATATTAGAATGCGCTGTATCTGGAGTCTGAATCAGAATCAGACCTATGGCAGCAGATTCTATAGACATATGTGGCTTAGTCCCCTAAGACGAGGCAGTGTGACATGAGACTTGTTGGAAAAAATGTTCTAATTGTGTCACATAGGAATAAACATATGATTATTGACTTCAGACTATAATTTTTTTCCTAGAGATGATGGCTATCCACTGCCTTCGAAGAGCAGAATAGTCCCAGCAAATAAACATAATGATCAGGAAAACCGCCCTGGTTTAAAAGGAGGGCACGCACCAAAAACCCTGTTAAGATACGTGCACACCGCCCTCGACAAGACGCATTTCAAGTGAACACTGCCAAAGAAAGGTCTATGTAAACACGCTTGTATCCGCATTTAAATTTTTCGGTATCTACGAACAAAGGCCCCACTATTGAACATGCTTTGAAAGTTTAACCGGGTCTAACTTTGACCAATCGGGGACTTGGATTAAGTAGTGACGTATACGGATGGCGCCCCACTTAATTCATGGAAGTGCCAACCATTTGAGAATTGTTAATGAAGGAGGAATGAATGATTGCAATATGTGCCAGACTGGAATTATATGACAGCAAGCCTTTCACTTATCGGAATACAGTTGTATATAAAAAAAAGCCTTGAGAAAGACTTGCCAGATTTGCACCGCTTTGACACTTCCCACCAAGCCTCTTCTAACCGTAGGTGGCAGACACGGGCTAGTATCGAGTAGTGACAATTCATTGTCAACACCGTGGGCTTAACGCATGCTATCACATGCCCGGTGTGGACGTAGCTTTAAGTTAAAGTTTCTACTTGATCTAGGGAAGTGAGACAGGATTCAGACACCCCTGCCCTTTCCATTATGCCTCCTTTAATGCACCGTTCTGGCTTTCAGTTTCTAGCAGGGTGTTCATCTGTCCTCATTCCTTTCGTTCTGTCATTTCTTTCATCACTGTGCTACCTCTTTTCCCTGGTAAAATCAGCTTAGGCACAGCTGAATTTCATTCATTTGTGGGTGGTTTAAGTATCTCATCATTTCCTCTCCTAGATCTGGACCACACGAGTCACTATACAGTCAATCAAACCTAATTACCCTCACTACAAAGACCATCACATCCCATTGTCAAATCCATTTAGTTTCCACAGAAGGCTCCGCCTTTCACTGATGCAAACAGCCCGTGTGGGGTTTAGTTCAGATGTTATCTTGATCTGGATTCCCAAATTCTGTGCCCTCTGTCCAAATGTGCCCCTCATTAAAATATAAACGACTCAAACTTTATTTGAGTGCTTTTATTATTATTATTTAAATCTGTTACAAATACCTTTATGTGTTTTATTTCCTTAGTAAAGTAATTAGCAGTGTCATTTAGGGAATTTTTTAAAGGTCTGTGTTCATTTAAGCTTTAACAATAAATTATCCGTCATGTCAATGTTCTCATCACACCACTGTGATACTAAACGCCCATCAGCCAACCACACTAAGGGTTCTTTTGCAATAGCTAGCAATGCAGATCTTTTTTTCCCCCCTCCATAATAAAAAACATTTAGTGGTTTGTATGTAAATGTATTTCAATGCAAAGCAGCAACAGAGAGGATGAGGATTACATTAAAGCAATTAAAGATGTAGGATTTAGCAACTCCCAGTGGTCGCATTAAGAAAAAAACACACAGCAGCAAAAGGCAGTTCAGAGTAAAGTGTTGATTTTGAAAGATTCAGATATGAGGCTCCAAAATGGCAGGTTGGAATCATCAAATGGACTGCGGAAGCTGTCAAAATGAGTACAAATATTAGCAGACAAAGAGTGTGTTCAATGACATTGACAGCACACTTTTTAAAGTAGTTTTTAAGCAGCTTTCCCCACTTTTTTTTCAAAGATACAGTAAAAAGAGCACACCAGAATAACTGACTTTTTCTTTCCTTTATAATTAACTAAACATTGCATAAATAAGGGTTAATAATCACTTTTTACCGCAATTGTGGAAACCTGAACGGTCTGACTCGAAGCTTCCGCGCTTATGCCATGGTCATTTACAAACGAAAGAAATATTAACCAGTTTTTAGTCCTTAATTCTTGTTTTTTTCCCCCAATTTGGATTGCTTTTTTCACGAAAAGCGGAGTATTTGTTACGTGGTGCGGCGCCTTTTCATGGTCACGTGACAAGGCGGCGCACCACCGCTGCAGTCAAGATTTGGCGATATAAAGCAATATATATATATATGTATATATATATATATATGTATATGTATATATATATACATGTATATATGCTGATCATCCCTATGGGTTAAATTAAAACATCAGTTCAGAGAGAAAGTTCCCTTCTTACCGGTTGTTTTTGTCCAGATGATGAAGCTAAAGGTTGTTTTAAAGAAGCCGGCGCAGTGATACAGAAGATTTGAGATAGGTGACCGGAACTTCTTTTTGGGGCGTACGGTTATCACTTTTTTACCCACACACAGCAGCCAATCAGAATCAAGTATTTACCCAGACCATGGTATAAGTGACCATAAGTGTACAGTTTTTAGCCAAACAATA
This sequence comes from Oryzias latipes, assembly GCF_053564925.1. NCBI lineage: Eukaryota > Metazoa > Chordata > Actinopteri > Beloniformes > Adrianichthyidae > Oryzias > Oryzias latipes. The sequence continues at coordinate 11,769,402 of NC_136246.1, forward strand.
AGGAAAACAAGGACCTGCATGGATCTATTTCTCTCCAAGTGTATGCATCGGAATGTAGCAGTTCTCCATTCACGTAGAATGTAGGCTCTACGCCACAGCTATGAGATTGATTAAAACAAAGTCTGCTTCTGATTTTCCACAATTTTAATTTAAAAAAATGCATTAAAAATTTAATTTTGAGCTTAATTATCTTTATATATCTCCTCAATCATCAGAAAAATCCTACAGGAACAAGTTAAAAATATCAACACACAATTCGGAGTGGGTCTTTAAACTTTCTCTAATTAAAGTAAACAATTCTATCTGTGTCAAAGACCACCAGTTGAATCCATCACTATATCAGCCCCATTAAAGTTTATTCTCTGTTGAGGAAGGGGGTTGGGGTGGGGGGGGTCAGAGGAACTAAATTTGGGTCAGGGTATGTCGTAGTCAATTTTAGCGGTATCTCACTTACGAAAAAAGGGGGAAGTTGAGCTGCACTGCGGTGTGAGGACAGCATCCCATGGACCGTCTGGCATCCTGACTCTGACCCCATGTGGCATGAGGAAAGTGTGTCAACTTTAACATCTGCCTGTGCTGGGTTGGAGCTCTCCCATGTGTGTTGGTAGTGTTACTGGGCAAACTAGCCAACAGCAGTGTATGGATAGATGGTATGGTAAATGAGGAAGCCTGCAGGCAGAAGAGGTAAATGATAGCAGCGGAAAGAGTAAAGCGTTGCAAGTATTTCTCATCTCCCCCATCTTTCTGTCTCGTAGCATCCCCTCCCTACTCTGTTTCTCACTTGGGGCCTGGCAGCATCCATCCAGATGGAGGGTTTATTTTTGTTTTTGTTTGTTTACTTATTCATGCATCCAGCTATTCGGGGCATCGCAGGGGCTTTTGCTCCACCACAGAATGCAAATCGCCACGGCGGCTAATCCACTTTCATCTCTCCCTTGTGGACATCCAGCTTCTCCACACGTTCTTCCCGGTCTCTTGCAGTCAAGACATCTCCCTGTTTGTGTGTGCGAGGCGACGCCCGCAGTGACCAGGCCGGCCAAGCCTCCTCCACTGGCATCTACTTCATGCATGGGAAATGCGACATACCTTTCACCTTTCACCCACCTTCAACCCTTCTGGAAACCTTCTTCCCACTCCCCACACCCTCACTCCATACCCAGACGTTTTTCCTCTCTGACCCTGGCGCCAAAAAGTGGAAATAGTATTAGCTACACCTCCATTCACCCTGGAATGAAGTGTGGTGGCTGCATTCATAATTGAGTTTGGAAGGACATGAGTTGGCTAGCGCATAGTGCCTTTTTTATTTTCCAATTTCACCCTTCCCGCCCCTTCCCTTCTTTTTAATGGAAGGAAGCCAGTACCTGTCTACACCCCTACTATTAAAATCACCAAATAGGGAATTACTGGAAAGTTACAGATATTTCAAAGCTTCTGCTTGGATCGGGTTGTTGGACAGCAGGGAGATGGTAAAAGAGAGGAGAGAGGGGAAAAACAAAGGAAACATATCTAACAGGTGCATGACTGCTGTGCTTCGGGCACTTGTGTTCTCTCTGTGACAGTAATGGGGTCTGTCTGACTGGATCTTAGGAGCTGCTGGTGCAGCTGGGAAGGAGGGCGAGTGGAAGGTTTTTATGCTCAAAAGCCTAGACAGTTAGGGACCAGGAAACAGAGCAGTAAGAGGAAGTGGGTGTTGAGTAATGCAGGTGGTTGTGTATATCTAGGTCGTCGAGGTTGAATTCAGGTGCGAAAATAACACAGAACCAGGTGCACACAAGAGAGAGCAGAGATAAGGGCTGAGATTAAAAGAAAGTGCAGTTGCTGCCTCTCCACCTGGTCATAAAACAGCACACACACACACACACACACACACACACACACCTCCTTCCACTCAGGCCTTTGTTTCACGGCTAATGGTCCAGGTTAATTGCACAGGTGACTGTCTGTGGGGGAACAGATGGGCTCAAATGTGTTCAAAAACAGTCTGCAACAACACACAGCACAATTCCTTTTTTTCTCATACCCCCATTCGAAGTCATGGAGGGTGGATGAATACTAGTCGTCAGAGTCCCTCTCTGATCATCTTGTGATCTATTTTAAAAGTGTTCCTAGTTGTCTTGTACACTTTTGAAATATGTCATTTTCTAGGACATAGTTTCTGCAGAGCGGCAGGAGTTAATCAGAAATTCTCATCTTAGTTGTGAGGGGAACTGTTGGGGTAGAGTAAGCCCACCCCATTTCCCATCATCCATCTGTTTACACAATCTCCCACTAACTTACAGCCCCTCACACCCCTAACCTCGCATTGCCGGTGCAACAAAAATGGCGAGCAATATTGGAGCTATCCAGGTGTACAGTTTTGAATGAGATTCCAGCTCAGATGAGGAAAACAAACAAGTACATAGATCTATTTGTCTGCAAGTGGATGCATTAGAATGGAGCGGAGCACGGAGCTTGTGGCCTGCCAAATGTAGCACCTACGTCACTGCTATAAGCTTTTTCAAACTACTTTTTTTTTGTCTGCTTCTGATTCACAACTATTTGAATAAAGAATTACTCAGATGTTCAATTTCAAGCTTAGCTTTTTTAAAACATGTCCTTCATCATGAGAAAATGCCACAAAACATGTTAATAACACCAAAAACATAATTTTCTTTGAAGTGAATTGGCTGATTTTGCAAAACCTATTTAATTTGAAAAAAAAGGCTCATTATATGCATTCAGTGGAAAATGGGATTTATTAAAAGCCATTCATCAAGAATATGGCCTGATTCTTTCAGATAACCTGCCATTGATGTCACTCTTAGCATAGGGGATACGTCAGGGATCACCAAGCTATAATTTGCAGGTTGGAAGTTTCTCTCTCTTTTCCCCAATAAATCACGATGGATGATGAGCTGCGGGTTCTCTGTGGATCTGCTGGGTTTTCATGCACTGCAGCAACACATCCAGGAGATGACAGACAACACCAAATTGAATTTATGAACAGGCTTTGTTGACACTTTGATAATTATACAAATGCTGCGCCTTTGGTGCCCAGCATTCGGCATTTTGGCTTTTTCGTGCTCCGTTAGATTAAATGAAAACTTTTAAATGTCAGCTGTTCTTTGTTTAGTGCTTTGCATAAACCAACTGGTAGGAATAAAAGGGAAAAAAAAATGTTTCTTGAATTTTCAATTTGTATTGAGAGTTTATATTAAAATCCTTTTGCATTGGGCTCTAGACCTTCACAGGTAAAGGTCACCATGCTAACATGACCAAAGGTCACTCACTATTTTCCCTCTTCTTATCAGAGAGTTTAAAAAACAAGTTCAGTCTGGGATCTTATTAAAAGCACAAAATAAAAATAAGAAAGGATGCAGAATTTTAATTTTGTTGCCCTATTTTTCAGATTATAATTTGCGTTCTTTTGCAAATTTTTGCCGGTGGGTCAATTTATACTAAAATGCGACTTTAATGGGATTAAAAAAGAAAAAGGAAAGCAACAACTGCTAGAGATCACTGTAGATCTCAGTATTAGTACTCAGTATTAGTATTTACAACTAACAGTAAGCAAGAACCAACCGACGAAGAAGGGGCGGAATTGTTACAACGCAAAACAGAGGAGGAACATTCAAATGATTTAGCAATTTAAAGTGATATCAAGAGTTTGGTTGACTTGTTAGCATGTTCTTTATGATATGGTTATCTAATAATTTTTCATATGCTGTGCTAATTTGCCAGGTTCCTCCTATATTTCATGAAGCTAATTAAGCATCACTGAATATTCAGTCTATTATAGTTGTTTATTCTGCCATTGTGATTTTTACTTCTTCATTAGGCTTTTTTTTGCATCTGCAACTTATACTCCAGAGTGACCTAAAGTCTAAAACGACAGTAGATAAAAGGTTTTCAGGGTTAGCTGTAGATTGTGTGTTCTCACCATATATTATGTGCTACTCCCTATAGATAAGTATAGTTAAATACAGCAGAAATTGACTCAACATTACAGCCACAGAAATGTTCATTTGTCTTCTATATGTCTGAACATTTCCCCTTCTACTTGTTATTTTATTTTTTTTTATCCTCGATGGCAACGCGTGTCTGTCCCCATTTGTTATCCTTCCCTTTCCTTCCTATGTTTCTGTCAGATTCCGTCTTGCGTTCTGCTCCTGGGATCAGCGAGCAGGACGTCACAGCAACTTTTTCTCTTTTTTTTTTTCTTACTATGCTTGACATATTTTCATTTTTCTCCATGAAAAACTAATCAGAGGTGTGAAATTTCTTTGTCAATCCTGCAGGGAGCAGATTGCTCACGTTACCCCTGCTAATTAAAAAACGTGTTAGTGAGCTCGTAAATATACTGCAGACGGAGCCAACCCCTAAGTCTCACTGTCGCACTAGGCACGGTCTCTAGGTCCAAGTGATACTAGCTTCCCAGGTAAAAGATGCAGAAGGTGAATACGATTTGTGGAAATAAGGGATTCAAGGAAAGTTATGAACTTGGTGAATCTTTTTTTCCGGGAGTTTCACTAAGCTTTCTCTTGTTCCTGAAACTACTTAAAAGTGCAAAACCTGCAATCATGTTCAACACTTGCTCTAATCATCAACAGACCTAAGAATCCGTAAGTAAAGGATGCCTACTTAGGTGTTTCATCACTGAAAGAGTTTTTAGTGTCTCGGGTTTTAACCCATCTTAACCCACACAAAAAGCAATTTGATGTAAGCAGAAGAGATCTTTCCTCTTGAGAAGGATCTTTGTGCATAAAAGGTTAACTTTTCTGTAATTCTCCACCATGCAGCGTGCTACGGCAGCTAATGAGAAGCAGATGAATATTTGGCTTAGGTTTAACAGCTCAAAAAAAAAAGACGTGCGAATTACAGGAACAAGGCAGAAATGTCAGCTAAAGTGGGCAGAAGTAGCTGAGAAAGTTTGCATGAGGATTTCAAGAATAAGTACAGTCAAATAATGTTGTGCTTTTTTTATCTTTTCAGACTAAGTGCTTACCTTGTATTCAACAGATTTACTGAACAAATACACAGATTGCACAGTTTTGTGAAGTTTATGCACAGGAAGCCTATTTGTTAGACTTTTCTAGTGCCCGACTTTAAGCTCAGGACAGCTCTGGACATAGTTAATTGAGCGCTGTGAAGTGACTTGGGAGTATGCTTCCCATTTTAGTCATTTTGGCTTTTTGTGTCTGCTGTCTTGAACCCCCATGCAACAGGGCTCCCAAGTTCTGGTCGTTACAAATGATGAATTGCGCCACAGTTAAGGTAGAAGTAGGACAAATTGAGCTAAGTGTCAGGTGCCCCCAGTGATGTTCAGGTCTGCATGAAAAGGTAGCAAAAAAAAAGGAGCTGTCAAAAAGTAGCAAAGTGTTTGTGCATAAATGTTTACCTGGCACTTGTCCTTTTTAGCCCAGATTTAAAAAAAGTGTCTCAACATGTTGGGAGCTAGAGAAGTGCAAGTTAATCACGATATTGTTCCTCATTTCCACAGGAGATGAAACTCATGTGCTCCTCCTTTAAACCAATAAGCTTGCCATCTGAGGTGTAGTACTGCAATTTGAGATAAGCACTACTTGGCTCAGCTTTGGTTTTGTTCAGATAAAGCTGGTCTAATTAAGCTTGATTTAATCAGAATTGCTTTTAAACACAGCACAAAGTCGGAACAGTTGCTTTGATTTCAAAGTAGCCCTTGGGAAGAACTTGAAGAAGAAAGAAAACCACGAAGATAAGATGTAGAATTAGTGGATGCAACTTAATAGTTAGTATTGCAGTTTTTTTTTTTTTTTCAACATTTGCAAAAGACATTCTTTCTATTCTTAGTTATTATGTATTTTTTGTGTGTGAGTGATTGCAGGTGGGCTAGTTGGTTTCTGGAGGAGAAGCAAACATATGCAGAGTGTCATACTTTGTCAAAGTGTTTTATTTGTAGATTAAATTCACCTGACTTTAGTCATTTTGAGCACACCCAAGTAACAAAAGATTGATCACCCCAGGACCTATGTAAGTTAGTCGTGTGTGCTGAGAGTTGTCTGCAGCTACGTTTGAAAGTTTACTCTCTGTAAACACATCATAGAAACACCATGGTAGATATATAGGAAGAGCCAATTCACTCATATGTGCAGAAGAATTGATGGCAAGTCTCTTCCACCGCAATAACTCACTCTAATGATCCCGGTTTAAAATAATGCCTGCTCCAGACCACAATGATAAAAAGGTTGGCCCTCTGACTCATTAGTATAAAGGCACAAAGATAGATGACCTAGATATAGAACCTAAGCTTATTTTTGAACCCTGTCGCCACCAAGCAGCACGCTCCATGTACACATGTGGGTGCAGCTACACAAGTCGTGTTGTCGCCCTTCTAGCCCGGTGTGATGCCGTCTGCCTCCACCTATGTGGGATCATGCATTTGCAGGACAGCTAGAGAAGTGGGCAGGGGCGGAGCATTTTGAAGGCTGGTCCCAGCATCATTGACGGAGCGATGATGGAGAGCTCGGATATTGAGCGGCTCCACACTAAATCTTTGTAAAGAGCACTTAGCTCCCCTACTTTAGCCCCAGAAAGGATCCTGTCTGTCTCCTCTAAACTGAAGTCCAAACTAAGTTAAGTGTATTTTACTCCATCCCAACTGATTACTAAAGAAAATGGGCAGTCCTGATTGACAGGGCTGTCTCGACATGTGAGCGCTTCCAAGGACTGGTCGAAGCTCTTTAGAATAACAGGACTTTGTCTTCTGCTGTAAAATGATTGGTAATGCGGTTGGAGTAAAAGTCCAAGTTTTTTAGATTAGATCCTAAAGTGTTAAAGGTGGTGTACGTGTAATTATGTTCCATAAACATGTTGTCTTCATTATGGGTTCTCTTGCAGAAGGAGATGAAACCGGTGTGATGGACTGCCTGATGGAGGCTCTACAGTCCGGAGCAGCCTTCCGTGACAGGCGGAAACGGACACCCCGCAATGGTAGGGCCATTGAAATGCTTCTGTGTTGATTTCCTTCCTTTTCAGAGGTTTTCTTAAAAGTTTGTTGTGACAGGCATATCAAGAAAGAAATGCTGTCCATTCTTCTCTGCCTTCAGCACAATAATGTGCTTGTATAAATCACAAACAGCACATTTAGATCATTGCATATGCACAGCGCACAGAAGCAATCACCAGGTGCCGCAATCGAAGGCTGGAAAAATGCATTGTCATTTTGTCATTAATGAAGCTCTCAGCAACGGGATCGGCGATGGTTTAGAGTAATCCATGTGTTAACATTTTCCATTCTACCATGATGAATGGGTCATGCCCAGGGGAGTACCACCTAGCAGGAGTGCCAGAGTCAATTGATATGCAAGTGAGAGTTCTGCAGAGGAGCCACAGGTGCTGTCATTCCCATAGCGAGAATTGTTATTTAAAAAGAGGGCTGCATTGAACGCTGCAGACATGTTAAACACAGCATAACAAGGTCTCGTCTTTGCACAGGACTCAAATATTTTGGCAACTGAAACTCCAGCCCTTCAGGGGACACTTCTTATGACATTACACAATAAATACAATGAAATAGAAATGTAGTTTTTTTTTTTTTTGTCTTCATGAAGAATTATTACTATCTATTAACTGTTCAAAACTAGATCTGCACAATATGCTTTTTACCTCTACAACCAGGCCTTGAATAAAGAGTTTAAAGGAAAGAGTACAGACTTGGAACAGCACTCCAGAGCTACTTTAACTCTATCTGAACAACTGTTCATTGTTTAGGCCTGAACTACATCAGCCGTCATCCTGTCTGGCATCTCTGGTTGATATATAGCATATGGGATGTTGAAAGCATTATTGTTTTTATCACATTGGGATATGATTAAAGAGGACAGGGTTTAACTGTCTGAACATGCCAGACTCCTATATGCAAAACAGCAGTAGTAGCAGTCGAAGTAAACTTTATAATCTTTTAAAAAGTTTACAGGAGTGGACAGTACCAGATACATAATAAAAGAAAACAATAAATGACATTTCCAACAGTAAATGTTGGTCCACGTTTCTAAATCATACCTTATGAGGAAAGTCTTACATTTCTCTTACCTGTTTATGGGGGTTACATACATAATATAACCTGCCATAGGTGAAATCAGCGAAGTCGTATCACAGGCTCTTGAGGCACTAAAACTCCTCCACTTTATACACTTTTCTCAGACAGACATGAACATTTTCACACTTTTCTCTCTTGTTTAAACTCTCAAAGTTCAAACCTTGTTGGAAAATTAAATTCAGTATTATAGAATGAAAACAAAGATCTGATGACGGTTGAAGAGTTACGTAGATTTGTAGAGATGCACACATTACAGTCTCCAGCCAATCAGGATGCAGAACACAGTGCATTGTTAATAAAACAAAAAAGCATGCAAATTATACAGAAAGAAATCAGCGAAACAACAAAACCACGAAAAGTGAACTGGAATATAGCAAGGGAACACGGTATGACCCTTTATTAACCCCCCACTTCAAGAGAATTGAGACATTTCTCCACATCAAAGCACAAACTAAGGAATACAGCTATGAGATGAAATTCAGATTCAACAATAGTAACGTTTTTTGGTCAATTTGAGAATAAGTACGCTTGCTGTATTTCTGTATGTATCAAGGAATAGGTAACTGACAATGTTCACAGTATGGTTGAACACACTCAGATGAATGACAATACTCATGTCCTTTTTCTTGTTTCAATCCCCGTAATGCGGCTCCTCATTGACGTGATCAATAATCTCATTTGCCTTTCCTCTGATCCTATGCTTTTCTGTCTAACGTTTTGTTTATATGGGACAGTAAATCCAAAGGTTTTCCTTCACTGGTTTCAACAGTACTTTAAACATGTTTCCTCTGATGCATTTTCTCTTGTCCTGTTCTTCCTTCCCTTCTTTTCCACCATGGTTTCCCCTTATACCTCCATCATTGTTACAGGTGATCAAAGCCCTTCCAGTCCAGCTTCTCGGTGGCCGGGTGCTAACTATGGTAACAGAACTCTAGGTGTGTGTGTTTTTTTATCTAACTGCCTTTTTAACCCAATTGTTACTTCTTAACAACTCTTTCTTTTTGGATGCATAACCCACCCTCTCTCCCTGTCTGGACACTCACTGAGATTGTGCTGGCCTAAAGGAAGGAAAAGTCCTGTACTGAATCTAAATGTTTTAGCCAATTTAAAATTTTTATGGTTGGCCATGAATTAATTAACTTATGCAAAAATGAACTACTGTAAACTGTAGAATAATACATTTAAATAATAATGAATTACGTAATTACAAAACGCTAAATGTTAGATCTGTATCACTCTCCATTGAAACCTACACTTTCCAATGGTGCATTAAAGGCCTGGCTGCCAAAACGCATTACAAGATCCCTATAAAAAGTCTGATTTAAATGATCAGTGCTGCTTTTAGTCAGTAATGATCTCTGTCTTAATTACTGTTAGGTATTACTTCTTTCATATATGTGCTGAACTAACGAATGAAAAAGGAAAGGAGATGTTATTATTGATGCCGGCCAATACACAGGATCTAAAGCACAGTCCTTACACAAACTGTGCTTTCAGAGAGTAGCATTAACCCTCTCTAGGCCAAACTAATTGTTTTTATTAAGAAGAAAATAGGCTTAAATGGACGGGCTAAAAGAATATAATGCTATTACAAGTTATGTGTTGCAGATTTGCAACACTTACCTAGAGAGGGCTAAAGACTGGTGTTCTCAACATACATAAGTATACTTTCCTGTGTATACTACAAGTAGAGATTAGAGCTAATGTCATAACTAGGTATACTCTCAAGTTGTAGCAACAGCAGTATCAAACGTCTACAAAAAGACAAAACCTCATTAGCTGGACAATGAAATTGGATCCCATTTTCATTGCTGTGTCATTTGATCATGATACAGTAAAACCTTTAGGGATACAGCAGAAAACTCAACTAGAAACATCATAATGGACATGAGTGCTTCAGCCACAGAGTGCTATGGTGTAAATGTTTCACCAAATACCTTTGAAATCCAATATTCTGAAGCACATCATTGTGGAAAGTAAGTTGCCCTTGAGTTTAAGCCTTCATTCCAAGTGTTACGTCTTTAAACGCTTATATAATCCGAACAATGGGCATAAAAAGAGAAAGAGATTCACTCAGCGCGCTTCCTCTAATGTAGCACAGCTGCAGTACTTACCTTCCTTCCGTACTCTTTCTGTTAGTTTACACGTTGACAGCATGATGCCACTTCCTGTCTTGTAGCAATGTTTGGTGAATATCCTGCTGGACATGCCTGAGGTCCTCAGTGATTTGGCCATTCTGTGTTATTCTGCTTTCCCCATGTGTTAGTGGTAAATGTCAAACTGATATTAAACAGCCCACTAGATGTCTTTTTCTGGAAGATGGTTGACACTGAGATATGCACTGTAGATGCTCTCACTGTTGCGTATTTTTCATTTTTTATGACTGCATGTCCAGTCCCTGTCGTTTCCTGTCTTCTCCTTTATTTGTGGATGAACTTGCATTTCATCAGCATGTATATTGTAAAATGAAAATGTTTTTTTATAATGCAAAATCCAGAAATCACAATCTCACACTTTTAAAAAATGTGCAATTTCATCAACAGAAACCTTGTAAATTGAGGAATCCGTTGAATCAAATCTAGTTACAAGAACTGCATGTTTGGATGTAAAGTTTATCACAGTCATGGGATAGTACAAATACTTTGGAGTTGGGCTGTTGTCTATACTTGTGATGCTACATTTACACTGGGCATTTGACACACATTCAAGAATCCACTAAAAGCTTGTTCTTGAGCGTGCGTTTAGCACATGGTGTTTACACTGAACTGTTGACTATCACATGTACCTGCAGTTGGAAGAGGCTAATTGCGAAAAGTCAAAGCAGTCCAAATCTTGCTTAAGGCTTTTTCTTTCGCAGCTCTACTCCAATATATGAAAGACAAGGTCTACTATAAGATTATTAACACAATTATTAACTACTTCATGATCAATTTTCAAACAGTCGGCACTTTCATGAATTTAAAGGGACGGCATTCATACGTCACAACCAAATCCGAGTCCCTGATTGGTCAAAGTTTAACTGAATTAACTTTTAACGTGTGTTTAATTGCCACGCGTTTTGCACATGGAGCCTGAAAACGGTTGTACAATTTGCAAAGTGACATGTGAACCTGAGAGTTTTGATTGCGAAATCCTGAAACTCGCATTTACATAGACTGTTCATTGATAGTGGTTGCTTGAACACACATTACCAAGACCTGTGTGAATGTAGTTTATGTCTAAAAGAATGTCCAAGAGTAGAACCTGACATCATGCCAATGACTTCCTGTCTTGTTGTATTACATATTCCTAACCACAAATGCTGACAGACTTTTACTATTACTGTTAGATATAAATTTAAATTTTGAATCACTAAACCTCCAGTGGGTCAAATGGGTGTTGGAGAGGAAACAAACCTTTACATGATGGTTCAACATATTTAATGAGTTAGACTGTGGGGCACACATGGTTGGTTTAAACACCTCAAAAGAGCCTTGTGCTTTCTTTAGTTAAAGCCCTCTTGAAAACAGTGTAATGCTTGTTAAAGAGTGGAAGGAAGTTGTTGTTCCACGTGATGGATTGTCTTTTCTATGAAAGTGTGAAATACAGGTCAAGGTCGTTGCCTTGTTGTATCCTCTGCAGTGCAGGAAATATACTATTTTTTATGGCCACTACAAAAAAACAAAAATCTAAAAGCCAGACACCAGAATTCCAACTAGTTTTTTTTTTTTAAATACAAATTATTTATTTGTTTATTTAACGTTTTCAGACTAAATCAAAGTGGAGCCACATCCGGCATTTATTTCTCTTTAGCATAATAATTTATATAACATCAACATTTTGAGTTGAAGACTTCCGTAAATTGGAAGTGGCGTAACCCTTGTGCTATCCTAGGCACTTTAACATTGGGAGTTGGGTCATCTAGACTCAGTAAACAGTCCGCTGAACCTTTTTTTTTTCAATGATTTGTGATCTTCACTGGTGTCCATGGATTACATGACATCTTTCCACCTTTATCCACCTTTGTCATGGTAGGGAGAACACGTCAATGTAAGGCTGGGGTCATCTAAGATAGCAAAAGGGTTAAGAGGTGAAATTACACAACTTATAGAAGGCTCTATATGGAGGCATTGGACCTGTTTTCAAAGTGTTAGTTGATGTTTAGTATGCCATGTTTCTGTTACCCAAAGTGTTTTTGTTACAGTGTTGAGTTAATGGGTCAGAATGATGTGTTTCTGCCTTGCAAATGCATATATTTTACTGTAATCTAAAAAGACTTTTCCACTTTGTTTCAGTAGGATGTAAACTTGGTTAGATGATGAGTGCTCCATAAAAGTCAAGTTCCTCTGCTATGATTAGAAAGGAAAATTATTTTTTACCACCCATTTGTTAATATATCAAGAAATTTTAAACAGGTTTTTAATGTAACACACACAGACCAAATGCATTTGTTTTTTTCACCGAGACAACAATGATGTAATGGTTTTCTCCAAAGCATTCAATTCAATTCATTTTGATTTATATAGCCCAATATTTACAACAATAGTCATCTCAATGGGCGTCATGCCAGGGATTGTGTAATAGACATGAATCATAAAGTACATAAAATCATAAGATATAATATCTAAGGGCTAAACTGGGCATCCCTGCCCTTTGACCCCCCTTGCATTGTGAATGGCTTTTTTCTCAGCACACTTTTACTTCACCTTGTGAGCATCTGACACCTCCTTGTTTATTGATGTAGAGCTCAGCAATGGTTTGATCAACAGCTGATGGATTGGGAACGCTGTGGTGATGAGAGGAGTCAAATCCTTTTTACATGGCTGCTCCATAGATTTTTTTTTTTTAATGGAATCTGGAAATGAGTTTAGCTGTGAAAACAGAGAAAAATGTATTAAGTTGTTTTTGTAAAAGCACATATCTATAGTTTTTGGTGCTAGTTGTACTGAAACCAATGAAACTAATATTTAGTGAGTTGATAACCCATACTGTATCTGTTTGGGATCAATATTTTTGTGCGACAGCCTTGTTTAAGAATCTATCCAGACACTACTGTTTCTTGATTATTTTTTGACATACTAATGGTTAGCCTTCTGACTTAAAGAAACTGACGGCATTTCACTCCATAAAATTACCGGTTAAAGAGGGAAACTTGTTGCAGTTTTACCAGACAGTGTGCCAAATCTATTCAATCCCGCTTGTCATGTCAGTTGTAATCTTGTGCTTTAAAGCTTGATTAACCTCCTGTCATCCTTAAACGAGCAGCATTCACCAGAGAGAGTCTGCCAGTCACACAGAGATTCTCCACTTACCGCCAAAGTAAGTTCATTTAAATCCAACATGGCATTCTTTTTCATCCTTTGGGCTAAACTGCTCTTCCCTAGACTTCCTCAAATGTCAGACAGAGTCCAGTCCAAGGTGCTGCTTGTGGAAATTACACCCAGTTCCAAAAGGTTTTTCTTTGTTCCTTGTTTCTAATTTCCTTGAATAGAAACTCCAGCAGCAGTGATCATGTTTTACATAATTACACAAGTCACTTCTAATTCAACACAGTGGTTAACAGAGAAGCCATGATTTGCGTTGAAGCTGACTTCCGGGAAAAAAAATCTAAAACTCATCTGGATAATGTTCTGGGTACCAAATACTGTATACCAAGCATAGTGTTTATTTACAAGTTGTCTGTTTGATTTTTACCCAGTTTTCTATGCCATTGTAATTTTTAAGTTGCAATTCAAAAAAACCTTCCATTTTCCGTCCTGAATTCCGCACACCACTTGACTGCCCTTGAGTCGGCTGTCGACTAAGCTTTATTTCCATTCTTTATCTGTTTTTGTTGCTCTACGATGTCAAGTTTTTAACCTGACTTCCTATAAGGCAGTGATCCCCAATGTTTTTATGCCACAGACCAGTATGACTTCAGAAAAGATTTTCACGGACTGATTTTTAATATATGGCAGGCAATTGTTGTAGCACCACTACGATGAAGGAGGAACAGAAAGGTGAGAACTCAAACTCTGGGGTTTTATTTTGACACGCATGAAATTGTACATCGCACAGGTTTGATCATCTTCTCCCCTTCCCACACTCATGGTGCAAAAAAGAATTAATGTCTATTAATTGTAGCTTTCTTTTTTTGGAAGTCGAAGGCTCTCTTCTGTCTCCTGGCTGGGTGTTTTCCCCTTGGCAATGAAACTTACCAAAGACGTTTGTTTTTTACTCATTTTGCTAGCTCCTGGGTTTTATTTTAGCGGTATCCTATCACGTGACCGAGAAGAGCGTCTTGGCCTGCGTAAGGAGTTAGTTACATAGACTAATGTAACAGGGATAGGGCAATTTTTCTAAATAAAACATCTTTCATCTTCCGAAATAAATAAAACGGAAGTAATTTAAGTTATTTATTTTTTCTGTGCCGTCCGGTACCAAATGACCCACTGTACTGGGGACCGCTGATATTAGGTGTTTTCTCACATTTTCTTTTATCCTTTCGATCTTCCAATGGTGCGTCAGAAGAACAAAGAGGTTTGATCACATTTTTTTTTAGAAAAAGCTATCATGAAACCTGAAAGTTAAATGACTTGATCCCCGAGGCACCCGCTTTTGCTCTGTGTGGCTGTCGCCCATTTGATGACGTCAACCTAGAACCAGCCTCTACGGCGTGTAGAGCTGTGACGGTGTCGAATTTTTCATCACCGCGGTGATGAACCACCAGGGGGCGCGGTGTTGCGGTTAACCGCAGCCCCCCCCCCCCAAAAAAAAAAAAACACAATGACAACAAATGACAACAACTAACAACTACATATCTAACTTGTGAACTAACTATAGGTGTTGTAGATTGACTCTGTGTGTGAGCGCGGAGCGTCTTGTGTAGTTATAGTAGGAAGGTGCGCACATGTGTGTTGGGGGTGCGTGTTGATTCTTCTGCAGCGGACCGCTCTGGAGCTGCACGCAAGTTTCACCAGTGCTCTCTGGTACAGACATCTTCTCAGAATATTATATATTGCCCAGTAATAAACAGACTGCAGACGCTGTCACCTTTCCGGTAGCCGTGAAGCCTGACACCCATGAAGAACGCGGGGCAGGAGGCTCCGCCTTTGTTTATACAGACACGTAACGTAACGTTACGCTGCAAAAAATAGTTCCCAAACAACACATGTAGTGATTTTCATGGAAATCTAACAGTGCGCGTTCATGTTGGGTGTTACGGATTGAAGGAGGACAGTTACACCCCCCCAAAACACAAAATCCTCCGGTGGGCGGCCGTGTCGCGCACTTAGGAACGCATCCAGCTTGTAATGGAAATGAATACAATGGAAATTAATAATTAGAAAGCAGTAAATTTGTCGTATTTCCTCACGAGACGGAAACTTCTGTTGTAGAATAAGGATGTGTGCTTCTGAAAGCGCGCGCCTGTTTGTGTAAACGGAGCCGCGTGCCACGTGCAGCGCGAAGGCAGACACTGAGAGCACGAGCGCGTGGGAGAAAAGGAGACAACAGTCTGAAAGAAAGAAAGTCTGAACACAGGACTAGCAGAAAAAGGAAATTATCAGCAAAGATGAATGTGTTTATTATAGTTCCAAAAAAAAAAAAAAGTGCGGTGATGCGGTGATGACCTCATCACCGCGGTGATGACCTCATCACCGCGGTGATGCGGTTATCGTCACAGCCCTAACGGCGTGTCTGCTTTTACCTCATGAAGACAAACAATATCCAAACTTTTGCTAAGATGAATGTGCATATTGTGCATATAAAATAGACGTGTATTAGCCGATCACCGTTGCTTCGTGGAGAAAGTAGGTGTATGTGTTAGTCTGGGGGCGGTGCTGGCAAAGCAGGCTCTTCCTGGAAGGGGCTCTTCCACACTGGTCTTTGGCACAATGTGAGGACCCACTCATTTTGGGGGATTGGGGGGGCTGGTGATCAGAGAGCAGGTTTTTAGAGAAATGCCCAGAAATGTCTGAATGGATCAAAATACCACTTTGGGGTTGCTTTTTTGTGAGGAATGAACACTATAATGCACTTGAAAGATCACAGATGTTGATTTTGCATGATATAAGCCCTTTTAAATAATAGAGTAACATCATCTGTGGACAAAATTTTATTTAAGCCGCAAACTCAAAAGATTTGTTTTTGAAAAGCAGAAAAAAATAGCTCAAAATGAAAAAAAAGTCGGCGTGTTTCCCAACTGCTTTATCGTGTATTCCCTTTTTTGTGAGACACTTACCTGGGAATCTGTCAGGAGATTGGTTGGTAGAGACCAGGAGTCTCTCATACATCCTGGCTCATCGATTTTCAGTCAGGGATGAAAGCCACAGGCTCAGTAGGTCTTTCATACTGGGGGGCATCCCAAAAGACACATCAATCAGATTTCAAAGAGAACCAGGCCTATCTTATTTATTTACTGTCTTTTCAATGTCATTATGAACCAGAACTTCTCCCTCCACCAGTCTTCTGCTTCACCTTCACAATTTGGTCCAGGAAAAGTTCCTCTTTATGCCCCATTTAGAAGCAAGCTTACGGAACAAGACATGAAATGCTTTCCATGTTATTTTGCTGAGTGTGTATAACAAATCTAGAAAGTAGGTCTCTCACTTTTTTGGAGCCAGTTTTCACAAATATACAGAGCTCCTTGTTCAACAGGCTTGTGCAAAATAGCTATTAGGAAGCCTGTTGACTGTGACGACGTCTCAAAGAGCTTCCCGCTAACGTCGATCTGTTTCTTTCAGCCTGCAGGGGCTCTATGGGAAGTCTGCAACACCGACTGGAGGATAAACAAGCACCAGTCATTTAAAGGTTCTGTTTTTAGGCTTTTGAAGCAAAGCCTTAGTCTGGAAATAATCAAAATGCATATTTTGTCAGACACATTTTACACTAAATGGATGATATCGGATTTCTCAGAGCTAGATAATGTTAAGCTTTGCTAAACCTTAGACACCCTGCAGTTATTTTAGCTGGTCAGACCAACGAGTAAAAGTCTAGGAAACTTAAAAGAATAGTAAGGAACCTTAAAAGAGGCCATATCTGTTCGGCTAGTAACTCACTTTGGTTTAGAGCTGTCAAAGCCTTTTTCCTATAGAGTGTTTCGTGCTTAGCCTGGCAAAGATGTTGTTGTCTTCCCCCTGTCATAAGAAAAGTCAGGAGATTGCTGGTGAAATGACATCAGAGGAAGGAGTGGTGATTATAATTCCCCAAGCAATTAATTTGCTCCAACATATGTTGGACCCATCACTTTATGTCTTTTTATTGACTTCCAGCTTCCCAAGCAGTTTGTCTTCCGCAGTTTCTTATGCAAACAGATTTAAAATGGTGTAACTTGCCAGACAAAAACTGGGGCTGCAGGGTGCCTTAGAGTTGATGACTTTTCCTCCTCAGGCCTTCGGCCTCTACTCCAGGGTGTTGATAGATGTTATTCATTAGACTATGCTTGAGGCATACCTACAGGAAATGGAGCTAACATGATTAGGGGCAAAGAGACCCAGAGGGTCTCAAACTACAGCTCAGATGGCTTAGTAGATGTGAGATATCAATATAGTAAATGAGAAGAGAGCTCTGTAGAGACATGTGGCCTGAAGTCTCTCACCTGTTCCTCATAAATGAAGATATCCATCAGAAACCTAAAGTTAAAGGTAGATGTGACCTATTTGGACCTCGTTGCTCGCCAATTTAACCAAAGTCGTCCTGAAAAATCTGATGAAGATTTGATGCACTGTTAAAAAAGCGTTGTCACATCGTTGGTTTGTTGCTTAAGTCTGCTAAAACACTATGTAAAGTAAATTAAGTGTCACATCCCACGTTTAGGGGCCAAACTAAATTGTGTAAAAGACCCCCCTTTCTATAAGTGAACAAAAGTTGCCTCTCACTCCTGTTCTTTGTTAAGTACGGTGGCCCTGATGTGCAGATAACACCAACAAATCACTCAAGGAAAGAACATGTTCAAGATCACAACAACAATTAAAAAGCAAAAGAAATGATAAAAAACAACATGACCTTTTGAATTACAGTAGAGGACAGGGTATCCACATGGGCCTCCATTCTTACAACCTACAATCGGAGAATTCTGATCATGTGGAGCCAACAGTCTTAGTGTTTTTTGTTTGTTTATCCATTTTAATAAAGTCAATGACCTTGTTCTTTGTTGGAGACTTAGTACATATGCCCAGTATGCCTAGCTGTATGAAACCTCGTTTCACATGTTGGATTATCAATGAATAACTGCAATCTGAATAGTCTGTTAACCTAAACTATTCACTCACTTTCCGGAGTATTTCATGGAACCGTGTGTTTTTCTTGCTCCCTTCCCAAACAATATTAGCTTTGAAGTATTTTGGCAGTTTAGAAAGGTCACACCAAGTGTAAATTGCCAATACCAGATCAATTTTGCTGGGCAAATGTGCTTTGGAAGCCCCATAATGGAGGGTTTTATCTTATATTTACCCAGCGCACATTCACACAATAAGATTGATGTCACTCATTGTGTGATGTATTCCTAATAGACCTATAAACTTGCAGAGCTTAAAGACAAGTGTGCCAGTGGAAGCCAAATATAAGAGAGGCAATCGGACCATCCCACCAGCTGAAAAATTACCCTCATATAATTCCAATGGAATGTCGCCTAAGCTATCATGCTTAGTGCTGAGGAATGGGCAACTTGTGTCGGTTGAATGAAACCGTATTTATTACTCATTAGACAAACAGCAGGACTGAGCGATGATCACTTACAGGACAAATGATGTAGGTCGGAACAGGATCCCATCTTAGTTATTGTTCTCTGACAACAAGATACATTGATAAAATCAAATGCTTTGAATACAAATATAATTGTTCTGTAGCACTTCATGTATTTATAGCTCTCCTTTATGTTTTCCCTTATATTAACTTGTAATGTTGAAGTAGATGTATCACCTAGTTTGCGTTTGAAGTATCAACAATTATTTTCAACTTATAGTAGAATTTTGTCTTCCCTTATGGATGTTTGGTGCTTTGTTTTTGTGTGAGCACTTTGTTTTTCAGTCTTTCACATCAATGTGAATAATGCTTTTTTTAACAAATCCTTTTGTAAGCATTATGTAGTTTAGCTTTTGCGTGGATTTCTATCACCACAATTTTATTATTGTCCTACCACAACAATTAAATAGACTTCTGCTCAATGTTGATCCTGTTTTGTTTTTTTCTCCTTTTTATTTCCTTACTAGGACATGGGTTGATTATTTTTATTTTTATTTATTTTTTTGTTATTTACCAGATAAAGCCTTTGGGAGGTGACGACCATGTTTGGATACACTTTTTTTGAACATCCTGGATGATGCAACACATAAGCAAAAGTTGTTTAGTGTGGCTAATGCACTTTAGAATAAATTACATTAACCACTGGTGGCCACAGAATACTCAGTTGAGGCCAACTAACTGAAGATTTCCGCTGTAAATGTTTTTGTTGGGTGAGCTGAAGATTCAAAGGGCAACTTTGTAAAAAGAAAGCTTTGTTTGTCTAGAAGCTCAGTGTTCTGCCCCAAGAGTGAATATAGTTCAAGCTCAACAACAGTAGCAGGTTAGTGATTTGTTAAATGCTAAATGCACTCTGACAGTAGAAGCTGTGTGTATATACTAAAATACACTTTAAAGAGATGTAACAAGGATCATTTCGGAGTATTTTGTTATGCATTTACTTTTGTGAATTTTCCTTTCGTTTGATTCCTGTTTTACAGACTTATATAGATGTATATTTAAAAATAAAATCATCTTCACTGAAATTTGGAAAAATTCAGAAAAGCCCAAACATCAACTTTCTAACCTATTTGGATTCAAAGCTAAAAAAGCCCAAGCTCCGTCTGCAGAACTACTACTTGAAAAAATGCAGTTTTAACATTTGTTACACAGTAATATATTAAATCTCAGCTGCATTTAAAAGAAATGTATAACAAAATACAAAAGAAAGCAAGGAAAAAAAGAATGTGAAACACTATGTAAGGTACAAGGATCTTATAAGTGAAAGCAGAGGTAAATAAAAAAAACAGAGTAACACCAAAACATCCTCCAGTAGACAACAGGTTCCACCACAGTTTATGTACACACAGACAAACACATAACTATTAACTATCTGCAAGAATAAAAATGTTTTACTATTAGCTATAAATGTTGGCTCTATATCTAACAATATTAGGTCGTTTTGTGGAAGCGCTGATGTATATATGCTGCAAGAATCCTCAGTAAAGTTAAGATTTACTTCTAGGAACACAGGCACTTACACCTGGAAGACCTGACAAACCTGATCTGGTTATAGTCGGTGAACAAGACAGAAATGTACTCAGAAGCTGAAGTGCTTGATGGTCTATTAGGAGGGTTCTGGAAGGTTTGTGTATAATCTATCTCACAAGGAATAATAGACTCTCAACTCTTCGGAAAAGGCTGTATAAGGATTGCCGGACAGATCTGCTGCAACAATAGGATCTCTAAGATCTTTGCTGTTTTTCTCTCGTTTGTGTGGCTGTATTGACAGTGTTCTGTAACGCTCCTGATTACCTAACTATTCCAAAACATGCATTTTAAAATACCCTACATGTGTTAATTCGGTATTTGCTTTGCAGCATGTTGCTCCTCCTAAAAGTAGTAAGTGTGTGCTTAATGTTTTTACCCACTGCCTTTTGGTTTATGTCTTTTGATATTTTTTTTAAATTGGCACAACCTGATACAACTTGCTTTCTGCATCTTTAATTTAACTTAGCAGAATTTCTATTTAAACCTTTAACACTGGTGCTGTCGCCGGTGAAACCTAAATAACACATGGTCTTTGACCTACTATAACTATTCGACTGTTTACACCATCAATGGGAATCAGCTAATTCTGATGCTGAGAAAAAGCGGCTTTGCACTCATATGAAACGCTTTCCTAACGTAAAAAGTGGCATACAGGCGCATAGCCGCTTTTCTTCGCTTTAGAATCTGTTGGAATGACGTTTATTACGTAAATCCTTGATATGACGGTTTTCATTTCATTGTCAGGGGGTAAATTGTTTTTTTTTCTCTGGAGACAAAAAAAAATATATCCACTTTGTCTTTTTCCATACCTGTGTCAGTTTTAATTTGCTGGAATTTTTTAGACTTAAAGGAGACTGATTTCTAAAATCCAAATTCCAATGTTCTTGCAAAAGTAAAACGTCTTTGTCTCCTTCATCAGACTATTTACATTACTGTTCCTAAAAAAATAGATTTGAGTAAATGAAAGTGGAACTAAACTTCTTTTAGCGTTAACTGACAGTGTACTTATTGTTTCCCTATCTTTTTTTTTCAATGTTTGTTTTTATGTTTCTTTTCCTAGATGTATTTGACAAAATCAAAATAGATAATTTACATTTCTGAAATTGTTATTAATATTGATGTACTGCTATGTTTTGTAATGCTGGTTATTTCAGTAGCCACCAAGAAAGCCACCGACGGACATGTCTACTAGTTTTATTGTAAATCACATCAATATTCTCAATCAGAATGAAAAAGTAATAAACACTTATCCACAAACAAATAACTTTTCAGACACTACAAAAAAAATATACCTCACAGGCTACACAGAAGCATTTCCATGAACAAAATCATCAGTTACTTTAATTACGATGTGTTCAGCAGTAAATGCAGTTATCAAGACCATTGACCAGAGAAAATGAAGCGTTAGTTTTGAGACAGTTGTCTGTTCACATAGAAAAAGGTGCACAAGGGGGAGAAAATTAAAAAAGAAGAATCTATCAGTAAAAGAAGCAAGAGCATATATTGTGCAGTGATGGAAAGATGTATCACTAGTGACAGTAATAAAGACTTAAGAAACCAAAAAAAAGCCTGTGAGGGTTAAGTGAAGGCACACTGCCAAAAACCACAGTGACGCCCCCTTAGTTCCACTCATACACACAAACAAATACACACTCACATACTGCATAGTGCAATCAGCAAGAATGTTGGCTGCACTCAGGCACTTCCCCCTCCAGTCAAGCATGGTTTTACTTGACATAGTTCAATCACTAATGCTGACTGATGCCCATTTGCAAGGCTCTTCACATTTATTTATTTATCTGTTTATTTGCGCCAACTTTATTTATTGATGGGACTAAAGGAATACTGTAAGGCATCTCATCTCCATTTGTCCAAATAGAGCAGTTAAGAATTCTGTTGGCCGAGCATCATTTGGCTGATCAAGGAATGACAAAGTTCAACTCTTTATTTAGATTCAAGCTATTTAAAAAAGCTTTGCCTTCCCATGATACAGATGTAGTTTGCCTGCTTAGTCTCTAAGTATTTATCCCAAAGCTTTAGCTGACTGTTTCCTTATTTTATCATTTATTTTGATGGGGTACATTATATGTGTTACACGTTTTTTTTTTTGTTTTTTTTTGGTACTATTGTTTTTGTGTTTTTTGTAGTTGTTTTTTGAGCATTATTAATATTGACTTAAACATTTAATTTTGGGAATTAAATGCAACGGAATTTTTTCAAATATTTGAACACAACTTATAAGCTAAAGCAGGTTCATTTGTGTAGGACATTACATACACAACATTGTTTTTAAGAAAAAGAAATATTTAAAGCACATAGAACTGGAAAATCTGTCAGTACAGCTAACATTTTTTTGTTTTGCAAACAATACCCTTAATTAGATAAAGTTAAAGTCCCCCTCCGATTAAAATCATGTTTTTTGTTTTTATTTTGACATGTACCTGTTGCATTTTTCTTATGAAAGAACAAATTTAATTAAAGAAAAATTTCATTTTTTACATTTCTGAAGATTTCTCCTTTTATATCGCTGTCAATCAAACTGTCGCAAAGATGCTCGGTTTCAAATAGTGAGCCATTGTGAAGTCACGACGGCCCAGGAGCGCATGTGCATTGCACAAGCGCCCTGATCTGCCCCACTCAGCGTGCACATCAGCTGAGGTATGAGAGAAGAGAAGATGGCACATTCCAGCTTTGCCCGCACGGATTTTAGATGCGTCCAAGGCTGGATTTTGTTGTTGGCCGCATGTAGTTAAAATTAACTCAAAGTTAAACTCCCAAATGTATTCTGTGCATTTGTGTTCTCTCTCTGACCGAGTTTGAAGGCGAAGAAAATACGGCAAATATAGTGACAAAGAAGGATCACATACAGTGGGCGGAGTGCAACTCATTTAATCCCGCCTACGTTGAGCCACGCCTCTGTCTGCACACTGCTGCTAGGTGTAGATGTAGAAGTCTGCAGGATATCATGTTTTGCACAATAAACAACTCTGATAACAAATGCACAGCTGGAACGACTTTTCTTTATTGTGCTTAGTATCGCTTTAATAATAATCCCAGTGTGGGGAACATGCTTCAATATGCATTTTACCAATACTTGACTTATAAGTTATCACACCATGTAATGAGTAATGCATCTTTCATTGTTAGTTTGCCGTAGGCAAAATTTTTGTTTTCAGTTTTCTAATGTGTAAATTGTCAAATTTAACAAAGTTAAGTTTAACAAATATTTTCTTTCTCCTTTTTATTTTTTCTTCGGAATCATTTTCTAGCTTTCAAAAAAAGGTTAAATGGTTATATTAAAACACAAATTCTGTTTTGGGGGCTGTTTTCTTGAAGGTCAGAGATAATGCTGCAAAACCGGAGTGTTGAGCAAAGAGTGTAATTATAATTCCACCAGCCTTGAATGACCCTTATCTCAACCGATGTGTTTAGCCAAACCTGCAGTTTCTACACTTTAGGCCGCAACCGGAAACTCCCACCTGAGCAGAAACAGTAAACATCTCTGTGGAAGGAAGACAAACTGTCCACCAGACACTCACTGTTTGATAAAATGTCAATAATGTTGTTTCCTATTTAAATAAAATGGCTAAAACACCATGATGGAACATATGAGTCAAGACTTACCTGAGCTTGTAGATGTTTGGTTGCTATTGAGATGAATTATGGCAATAAACTGTCCAGAAGCAAATCAGTCTGGACATGGAGGAGGTCATGTAGACTTGATTGCACATGCAGTAATTACAAGTTTGCTTATGCTGAACTATATTAATTTGATTTTTAGATAGTGCTGTGTAAAGGTAATGTTCACAATGAAAGGTTTTTCTTCAGATATAAAAAAAAGCCCCTCAGTTCAGGGTTCATACAAAAAACAAAAAAACAAATCTGTCTGTGCTCATTGGACATTTCAGCTGGACCAATTGGGATAAAAGACCTTGCTCAAGGATTTAATCTCGCCATAATCAAGATCTGAATTGGTGACTCACCACCTGGAAGACCATTTTGCAACCCTTTAATCCAATACTTGCTCGTGTCCTTGTGTGACCAACACCTGTTCGGATTTTAATAAGTGTGTATCAACCTAAAATATTTCATTTAAGCTTTTTGTGGTTACTATAGTAACAGTATTCAATGTTAAAGTTATGAAGTCCTATATGACATGACAGAGGATTGCAATGAGTGATTTGATACGGAGTTTTAAGATTATGTGTGAAGATATAGTATGGTCTGTCATCTCCTGTTGGATATTTGAACACTTTTGAAATCCTGTCACAGCCCTTTTTTCTAGATGACGCTGAACGTGGCACAAATCTGTAGGTGGAATCTTTTGAGTTAAGACAGAGATGTGTAGCATTCACAAGAGGTCATCATCAGGGTGTTTTTTTTTTTTCTGTCTCGATGCAAACATGTCCACAGATTTTTATGACTTTAGATGAAAGTCACATTTTGCTTTATCACTTGACCTGACCTTTCTATAGTTGCCATGGCAACGATATCTAAGGGACTTGTGACACGAAGTGTAGTATACGTGTTAAGGTTGACAGTTTATACAATTTGAGGAGATTAACATTTCTGAAATATGTGAAGGGAAAACATGGTAGAAAATAATGAACAGAAGATTCATTACGATTACAGGAATACTTTAGCCTTTAATTATAAATCATTTTGCTTTTCGTGCATTAGAATTCTTGTGAAGTGAAATGATTTTTGCTCTCTTACTACACCTATGCTAGAAAAAGTGGTTTCCATTTTACCTATGAAGCTTAGTTGAAGCCTGAAGCACATTACAATAGCATTATGTACATGTTTTTTTTTCGAAACGGCTTTCATTTTAGCTAAAATGTCAACATCATCACAGCATCTACTGACACCAAACAGGTTGTTGTTCGGATAATACACTCAATATTGGTCCTTTGCAATAGCTTCTGTTGCAAAACTTTATTTTGTAGCAGAACAAAATTTCTCAGAAAGTAAAAAAAGCAGAATTTGGTTAATTGAAGATGGTTAACTAATGAGAGTTCTGACTGGATTGAATGTTTTAATAAATTAATTGCTTGAAAAAATTTTATGTTTAGCGTTAGACAACCTAAATTAATATAAGAACTATTTCATTAAACTACAACAGCAATAAGCATTCTACTGCGTACACTAATCAAGATTTCTTTGTGAAAAGCCCCTATAATCTATACCTGGGAATTTAGTTTGGTCATTTCAGACCACTGTCTCACTGTCCAATTTTCTTCATGCTCTGCATATTTTTAAAGGACAATTGGAAAAAGAGCATCTTGACTGTAATCAACTGACTCTACAAAGTAAATGCTATCATTTTTTTATTAGCCATTCTGACTATTCTTAATATTCAAGGATGCTCAGAATGAAGATGGAGGAAAAAAGAAATTAAGGAGAAGACAACACAACATTTTGGTATTCATGAATTCCACAAATTACTGTGTTAATCTCTCAGGAGATGACTAATATGTCAAGTTAAAAATAGACCGTTTGCCACAGCACCGCCCCTCTGCCTGCAGTGGATTAGCATGAAACAAACAGTATGTGATAGAGATTTGTGATTTAGTTTGTGTTGAGAAGTAGGATGATTGTTTGAATTATTATTGCAAAGTAGATAAAGTTATGCAGCTTATGAACAGGTTTGCATAGTAAAACTATATCAGGAACATGTGGTTTGTTTGTGTCCAGGCAGTGAAGATCATAGCTCCATGAGGCAGTGAAATAGGAAAGCTGTCCTTTTTGCCATTTTTCATGCAGAGGGAAATTGATTTATTGGTCAAGGAATAATAATCGTCATCACTTTTATTGGCTGACACCAAGTAGAAAATACAAACACAAGTATAATATAAATCTGCAACAACTGCATGTCAGCATTTTATGCAATGACCTTTTAAAAAAAAAAGTGATAAAAACATTTGTGAAGATCCATATTCCTGTCATGTCGAGCAAAGAACCTGAAGCAATTTCTGCTTTTTAAAATGTGTCTCTCCTGTACATTTTAATTTTAATGACTCTGAAATTACCTGCTAATTGCTGTTCCTATGCCCACTAATCAATTGAAAACAGATAAGATCTTGGGCACAAGCAGAAGAAATGAATTTCATTGGCAGGACAGCTTGAATCTACCTTTAGAGTTAGGGGGAGAAGCTCTACCATCTGGAAAGAACTCAGCATAGAGACACTACCTGTCCATCTGGAGAGGAGCCAGTTGAGATGGTTTGGACACCTGTCTAGAATGCCAGGTGCCAGGTGTATCTTTCCCAACCATCCTGGTGAGGTGTTATTGGTATGTCCAACCAGTGTAGAGGCCACAAGGAGACTTCAGACACACCTTACACTATGTCTTATACTATGTTCACAAAGTGTCAAGGATTCTTGAACGCACTTTTAGCATATGGTGTTCACACTTTACTGTCGCTGCGTGGTACTAGCACATGTATCTAGAATTGGAAGAGGCTTGGTGCAAGATGTTAAAGCGGTGCAAATCTCTAGCTGGGCACATACCACAATTATTAATGTCTCCTTCATGATTAATTTTCAAACAGCTGGCCCTTCCCCAATTAAAACAAAAAGTTTCTACCCATACATCATGACCAGATCCAAGTCCCTGATTGGTCAGAGTTCAATTGGTTTAACTTTCAATGCACATTCAATGATCGCCTGTAGAGCCCAAAAAAGATCTTAAAAACACGCATAATTTAAAAGTTGCAGCCCGATATGCAGATTTTCCACATGTTTACATAGGCTTTTCATTGGAAGTGGTTGCTTAAACATGCGTTGCAGATGGCAGTCTGAACATAGCTTTAAGCTTAAATTAAGTTTAAAGCCTTGGTATTCCCCATTGATTGATCTTGACTGCTATTTTTCTTTCCAATCCTGTTATTTTAGTGTGCTACCTGAAGCTAAATTATGGCACTATTATGGTCAGACAGTTATGTTTTGGTTTACTTTGAAAGCCTAGCTTTCAGTAGACTAGCTCAACTTTGCAATTCTCCTTCACAAGATGTAAATAAACCAAGTGACAGAATGATGTCTGTAAGAGTTTGAGAGTCATGCTTCAGTTTAAAGCCAACTGAGGATGCTGTTTTTGTGACATCTCCACCCTGAGGGCATTTGAGGCTAAGTAAAGGATAGAGCTGCACATTGCATTACTTCAACAATTATTTTTTCCCCTTCTACTCCAGAGAATTCTGATTCTCAGGTCACTGTTGCCTGGGGGCAGATTACAACAAATGGGAGTTTGAATGCTATTTAAAATTTCCAACAAGTAAAGGAAGGAGTATGTGTCCTGGGTGTTTTTCCATGTGACTTTTCTTTGGACATGCACAAATAATAGACATTTGTAAGGAATAGATTGCGGTGGACCACATTTCCATTGCACAAAAGATCTAAATAATGAAACCAGAGAAGACAGAATCCCATTTTGAAATAAAAATCTAGGTTTTTTCTACACACATCAGCACACATGCACGACATGCGTACATATAAATGTTTTGTTCTATCTAAATATAGCATTCCATCTTTGTAAGTATTCAGTTGCAACACCTAATGATTAAAGAGAGAGCATGTAAATTGTTTATGATCTACATTTTTAAAGTCCTTCATGTTTGGGCTCTTCCTTTAGGCCTGATGGCGCCATTAGTATGTTTATGGTGCCGGCAGAAGTCTGCCAAAGAATTGACTTTTCTTTTGTCAGTTGTAAAACTTTTAATGACAGTCGGTGTGATGGAAGAAGCAGCCCTGCCCTTATTTTGCTGGCTTCTCTGCTGTCAAAGAGATGGCTCTTGCTTATAAATCTTGAATAATTGAAGAGGAGAATCAGTCAATGAGAGAGGGAGAGGCACAAGGACTTGATGACTTGATGGCAAGATGACAGCAGACTGATAAGCCACTGTGTCATATTGCTGCCTGTATACCATGCTCCCTTTTATTGCCATGCTCCTTAAATTGGTCTGTACAGTTATTGTTCTTATATCTCCCTTTTTCCTTGTGTTTCCTGCTCTGCTCACTTTTTACCCTTCCAGAGATGCAGTTTCTGTCTCGTCAACTTCCCTTTGCCAAATTCCTTGCTGTATCACTCCTTAGTTTTATGCCCTGTTTTCTAAGATACCTTTTTTCTTCTTGCATCCTGTCCCATCCATCCGATTGGCTTCATGTCACTCCAGGCAGAGTTATTGCTCTTGGACTGCACATCGGCTCAGTGGCGCCATGCGCTGCTTGTTCCATCCGCATTATCCGTTTATGTAGCATCCCTTTTTGTGGCAAGCCGTTTTCCTATAGCCCAGTAATGATAGGACTCTTGGCGACCCCGTGCATTTGCACTGTAATATAAGACACTCTCATTAGCCCAAAGATTGTGCTCTCTCATGTCCATTACATTAATTGCTACACATCATTGGCTGCCATGCCTCTTAGTATTTTGTTACATGGGCTGCATTCTCTGCTGCATCGCCAAACTGTGCTCTTCAATCACTTTGCCCTAAAAGGTGAAAAAGATAATTATGAAAAAGGTCACAAGGAAAATTATGTAAGATCGTATTGGACAAAAAGATTCAAAGAGATAGTCCGAAGGGTTTGCTTGTGTTTTGTTGCTCGGGCAAATGAGAAAAACAGTTTTCAGATCAAACAAATTAAAGCAAAGTGCCCTCCACCCCACACCATCCTCCTGTTGTCAGTCATCTCCCTTCATAATAGAGAGGCAGGCCGCTTTCATAATTGCTTTGATGGTCCAGCCTGAACAAATCACTTCTGGGCATAAAGAGAGCCCTTAGAGATGGCAGTCATAGAGAAAAGGTGCGAATGAATTAAAGCACTTTGAGTTCCTGTGGGCATGTGGCCCAGTTTTCGCTTCAAAAGAAAAAGAGGGAAATACAAGGAAAGGAGGAGGTGGTGAGGGGGGCTCTTTCCTCATAGAATAAAATGTAGGAAAAGCAATAATGCACATCCAGCCTCCATTATGCCAAACTGGAGAGCTTTATCAAGGAGGACACAATGGCATTGACATAGTTAACTGGCAGGTGGAGAAAGGAGGATTTCACTGGAAATAATCTGATTTTGTACGGCACTCTATTCTATAGGAGAACCTCTGGTCTGACCTTTTGTGAGGGAACAAAAGTTTAGTCCTTTGGAGGCAAAGCTTTGAATGTTTCAGCAGAGATGGGTGAATGGGTCATGTGGATGTCCCAAGGCCGTTGGTCTTGAGGATTCCAACAAGGAGTCATCATCCAGGGCCTTGTGCATTGCTACCATTGAGTTCCACAATGTCAGAGCAAAGTCCTCTCATATTGCTCTCCTCTTTATGTGTTCTTAAGCTTTGAACTGAACACCAAGGTTTCCCTTTTCTCATATATGTCACTTTGCTTTTGGAGTTTCAGTCAGACTCCAGCTGGAAATAGAAGAAAGTGAGGCACTCATTGAATGATTCAGGGCAGGCTTCGATCAGCATGTCACAACATCTTATCTGTAGTAATCTGTTCACATGACAAACCTGCAATTTTATAAATATCTAGACTTTTTAGTTTGATCTTTGAACCAGCAAGGGTGGCAGACAGTTACAGATGTAGCTTGAAGGCATATATTGAGTGAGTAGCACTGTTCTTAACAAAAAAAAAAAAAATCTGTGACAGTCTTGCAAAACTTCGTTTCACTGTTAAACAGAAGTCTTGCAGATGTCAGACAAAACTTCCTGGGGGAGGACCGCTATTTTAGTAAAAGTTTGGTCGCCTCTACAAGCTGCAAAGCACTGCCGTCATTTGACTAATCCCTCGACACCTCCATGCAGGGGTCACAGGCTCCCACTGCAACGGCCGTCTGGGGTTTCATTCTTCCCAAATGGTCGTCTTTTTTCTCATCCAGTCGCGGCACCCCCACCCCCGCCCCCATGTTAGTTCCACCACCAATTCCTTTGCCTTTCTTCAGCTGTGCCACCACCTCAGTATGCATCCCATGGTTACTTGCTATCAAAACGAATCTTTGACCCCCTTTTCATAAAAGAGCACTGCCTTTGTTTTGTGTCTGACAGCCTATCACAACCATTCAGAGCCACAGGTGCAACTTGCAGGCTAAATGTTTTTACTTCATTGTCTAAAATAGATGTAAGAATCCCAGACATATAAAAACCACTATTATCAAACTTGTCAAGTAGCTTTCTGTTAATAGCATTAAAGACAAAATAGTGAAAGTGGTACATTTTAAAGAATGTTTTGACAGAAGCAATCATCAATGCTTACGTCTCTCTTTTTCAGGATTTCTTTTGTCTGTCTTCTTTATCCTCATCATCCTACAAGGGGCGAGTGCTGCATATAATTGCCTTTCATGTCCTAATTCCACAGCTTTATTGCCAATAAGAGAACACTTTCCCTTGTCGTCTTGACTTAAGCATGTCCATCTCGCACTCATTTGAAGCATATTCTCAAACAAAAATGGAGCTGAATGCGTTCACATACAAAAAGGACCATTAATTAGGAGCACTGACTAATAAATTAGGGAGACTCTATGACTTGATTCATGCCAAGAAGTGCAGAGTTGGTCCACATCCATGAATCCAATCATGTGTTTCAGGGAAATGTCTAAGGCATTGTTTTTGCCCTTCTTCCATGCATAATTAACCTTACCCCATTCATAATTCAGATGCGTTCTTCACACATTATCTGTAATATGACATTACCGCGGTGGCTAAACAGGCATTGTGGTGCCACTAGTGCATAGGAAATGTGTGCGTAATGACATACTTTTGACTGGCAGCACTCCATTTAAGCCACAAGAGCAACAAGGAAAGCAGCTGCTACTAATTTCTTGCTTACTTTAACTTTTTACAAATAATTTTTGACAAACCAGGTTTACTTGTACAGATATATCTCTTACTAAGCAGTTCCTGTTTCTGTAGACGTCAATTTATGATTTGTTGTTTCACCTGTTGGCCAAAAACTGCCATAACAGTTCTTAAAAATGTGCAATTTTACAGAAATAGTACCCTTGCTTGCATGCACTGCTTGTTTTTTTTTTAACACCCCTTCCAAATGATTGTTTATTCTAGTTCATATATATATAAAACAAATAGCTCCGTGCTAGCTGTTAGCCAGGAGCACATTACTAATCCATAGTTTTAATCATTAAAAATGCTCAGTGGAAAAAAAAACACGAATGAACTCTTAACGTGCTTTTTATAGCCCATCTCAAATGATGTGTTTGCCTCCAAGGACACAGGGAAGGGAAGCCAAAGCATTAAGAAAGGAAGAGGAAGTGATGCAGACTGGGATGAAAGGGATGTGTGATACCATCAGGTGATGCAGAAAGGACAGGAGAGAGAAGAGCAGCAACTTTGATAGAAAAGGACAGAGAAGGAGTAGCCTGCTGTTGCCAAAGCAGTACTCAATATTGTGTCCAGTTCTGACGCATGCAACATGTTTTTCCAGTCTTTGTTGGCCGTTTTAATCTGCTTACATATGTCCTGGATAAAAAATGAATTTGTCTGGAAGACGGGAAGATATTATTGGCTCAACCACCGCCTCTTCGTTTGTGTGTGTGTGTTTCTAAGCACTCGCTCATGATGGCCTTTGAGTATTTTTGCGCATGCACATGTGAGCGAACATTGTCCGCCCCAGAGACAACCAATTCATAACAGCAATGCATTGTATTTCTGCCATACATCATTGTCAGTGCAGCTCACCTCTGCAGTGCCAGCTTATTTAATGGCTACGGCCTGAACTCTGGGTGCACAAAGGACCCTCACACCTCTTGTATCCATTTGCCCTCTGGCATTTCGAGGAGTGCCCACGGTGGTTTATGTGTGAGAAACAGTTTACTTATTTTCTCCTTAATGTGCCGTTCAGTGTCTTTTTGTTTTTTTGTCGTTTTTTGAGGTCTTTAGATGCAGGAAGAGTTTTTGGACCGATGTTATTGATTGTCCCTTGTCAGCATATAAACCTTCACACTGATGTTGACAGCTGAGGATTGTTCCCTGCTTTATTCGGGGCGGCCCTTATATGAAGGTTTAGTTTATTATTCCGTCCATCTCCTGAGAACTTGAACAGCCTGTCTGGCACAGGTAAACTTTCCCCCCCAAGGAGTTGATCCCTCAAAAGATCACCTATTTCTGGATTGCATCTTTTCTATTATTACCTGCCAGGACACTTTTTTTTTTCCTGCGTTGATATTTCAATTGTGATGATTGATCGCAAATCTCAAAGAGTGTGTTCCTGACTAGCAGGAAAGATTTGAAATAAAAAGGTCTTTTATATTTTGAGCTGCAGCCTGTACTGGATGGAGTCGCTCAATGTCTGGATAGCAAAGCCAGGATATCGGCAGTATTCCATCATGTTGTTGTCCCTGTCTTTTGTCCAGGGAAGTGGCAAAAAAAAAAATGTCCAGAAAAACATGCAGCACGGATTTTATGTGAATACAAACAAAAACACAGACGCTTCCTCAGGTTGGACCTAAACAGTCATGTTGTAGGTAAATATTGTTTGTTGCAATAGAATTACATTGAAATATGTGATAAATGGAAATAATAATTAATGAGTGGCTTGATAGTTGACCTAAAAGCAGTTTCCCTTTTTAGGTTACCGCTATGTCAAAATAATAGGAATTGAGTTGATTTTGTTAGCGTGTGTGTTCTAATGCATTCTTGATTCAGATGCAAATAGGACAGTTTATCAGCCGTTCAGACCTGATAAATAATGGAAAGAACAAAATGCACGGCCCCAAATAACAAAATGAAAGAGTGCCTCTTTTCTGCACCACTGATTTCATTATAGACACTATTATTGGCTTAGAATGGCAACATCTATTATCTAGAGTTGGAGATTTTTTTTTTCTTCCCCGTCTTCTTTTTGATGCAGACCGTCTTTTACCGCTGTCAGCTCTCATCAAATATAGCTGCCCCAGATAGGGCAACAGGCAAAAAAGTGTGGAGCGATTGCCTTCAGGCAGCGGTCAGATGTAAGAGCTGCTAATGTTCTCTTTGCCTTGAGATGGAGCTGTGCTCTCATGATAACCGTTATCTTTCTTCTAACTTTCTAGTTTCTTCTTTCTTTGTTCTATTTGGTTTGTTCATTAAACAAATAATGAACAACATAGCAGTCCTCCTAGAGGCCAGTTTAACCCAGTTTAGCTTAGTCTGTTTGGTTTAGTTTAGCCATTACTTATTAAATTCTATGACTTCATGTTCTTTATGAATAAATGTTTATTACACAATTACGGCTATGAAGCCCATTGAGACGACTATTGTTGTAATCTTGGGCTCTATAAATACAATTGAATAGAACTGAATTACTTCTCTGTGTCTAATGATAATATAAATGCTGAACTTATTCTTCAAGTTGTGAGTAGATTGACTAAGACTCTTTATTCAACAGAATCTCATTTAAAAATATTTACATGGATTAAAAAAGTACAATAAAATGATTCCTTGAACTTCTAATAGAAGGAACAACTGCATTTGTGCAAAAATTCTTTTGGAAATGCAGCAGTTAAAGGCCATGTCACACAGCCACTACATGCATTTTACGCATTTTCCATGCGTTCAATTTCTGTCTTTTGATATACATGCGTGACGTGATTTATAAGTGTTTCTTGCGTTCGTCTTTTATCAATATGCGCAGATGCACGTCAAGAGTTTAGGGCAGGCCAACGGGTCTTAACGTAAATCTGGTTTTGAGCTGTTCAAAATTTTGGGGCAGTTGGAAATTATGCAGTCTATGTGTATTACACGTAATTCATAAGCATAAATCTTACACAATTGTGTGTGATTTTTGCAAGATTCATACAAAAATTTGTGGCTTTTCACGACCATTCCACTTATGTCTAATTGATTTTTCACGCATGTACCACCAATATATAACTTTTATACAGTGCAGATATCACGTTTAAATGACATAATTGCTGCACAAATCACTAGTGAATTGCACAACATCATGTGCGGTTCATGTCCTATGTTGATTTATGGGTTCTTTGTGTGATTTATTTGTACTTATGTGGTTCATTTGTGGTACATCTGTATAAATTTCAAAAACGAAAATTTTCTTACTTTTTCCACATATTTTCACATATGACAAATTTTTATCCGTGCAATATGCGCAATATTTACGTAGTGACTGTGTGACACGCCCTTTAAGATATGTGTTCTGATGCCTGAGTGGCACACTTAACCTTGAGGCCGAGAGAGGTCATCTGAGCTGAAAATAACTAATATATCCTATGAAATAATCAATAAATAATCAATAAATCAATCAATCAATAAAGACGATGAAACAAGAATGGACAGTATTTGTGCATGAGACAAAAAAAGAAGTATAAGCAGAGTATAAGATTTTCATTTTAGCTAAATGGGAAACAAAAAAAAACAGTGAAGTCCCCCATTAAAACATTTATGTCTGGCCCTGAGCCATAACACATTCCCTAAATGTTTTTTGTTTTTTTTTAAAGAAGTAACCACACATTTGGTGTGGTTGTTTGAGGGATGCTTTTTTTTTTCTTTTTCTTTTTTTTAAAGTATTTTAGGTCAATGATTTTATGCTAGAGAAATTTGTCATGTGTTGAAAATAAAAAAAGGAAAATGTTACCCGCCAGAGCTTGCAACATTTGTGTGCTTTGAAAGCCGCACCCCACCCTCATTTCACACCAAGTATGCTTTATTAGTTGGAGCAAAATTCATACTGGAGTTTTAAAAACACACATTTTTAATCTGCCCACTGGCATCAATATTTCTTTAAACCCTTTAAAAAAACAAAAACTCACACTGTTCTATAATACTGAGTTCGTCCCTTTTTGCAACAAAAGTGCACGATTACAACAACTTCAGTATAATCCATAAATGATTCCTATCTGTTTTGCAAAAAGGGTTTAAGTCTAAGCAAAAGTGCTGAAAAAAAAGTGGATAACAACATCTTTGCACTGCAGCAGCAGAGGACAGACACGTTTATCAGCTGGCCCCCGCATGCTGCAAAGTTAAGCAAATTGGTTCTGCCTCCTTTGAAACGCAGTGTAGTTTAAGGT
Organism: Oryzias latipes; assembly: GCF_053564925.1. Classification (NCBI taxonomy): domain Eukaryota; kingdom Metazoa; phylum Chordata; class Actinopteri; order Beloniformes; family Adrianichthyidae; genus Oryzias; species Oryzias latipes. The sequence goes on from NC_136246.1 coordinate 11,804,686, forward strand.
ACCTCATAAAAAGGTTTACGATGCTTCTTGCCAGGCGGGTAGAAACATTCTTTTCTTCGCACAAATATTTGGCTTTGGTTAGATTATGTCTGTTTCTATTCCTGCTCCTCTTGGGGCTCGATTTGCCAGGCCCTTCACCTTGCAGAGCTCCGCTCTAATCTGCGTTTTATGTGGGCCCAGAAAAGACACGAGTGATTATCACAGTTTATATGCAGAGGAGCATTTATTTAATAATTTGTTCCAAAATGTTTTTTCTTCTTCCAGTTTGTCATCTGCATGGCATAGCTGGAGCATTTTTTTTTTCCTCTGTAAAAGGATAAACAAGAAGTGTCAGAGGAAAACTACTAATTTAAACATCTTGGCTTCCCAGATTAACTTGTGTTGTATTTGTGTTCTTTTTTATGTATATATTTCAATTTAGAGGAAAATGCTTGATTCTTTTTTTTTTCTTAAAGTATCCCTCCAGTCATCTTTGTAAAACCGTTCCCAGTGTTCTTTTAATTATGATGATGCCAGTTTAGCCAAAATTGTTGTTTTACGAGACATGGGAATTTCAATTTTAAGCTTAATTTTCTTGATATATATCCTCCATCATGGGAAAAATGCCACATGAAAATGGTAAAAACACAGTTTTTATTAAAGTTGATCTTTAAGAGATCAGTTTTAAACTTTCTAAAACAGAGGAATAAATTAAAACTTTACAAAATGAGAAAGAGCTCCTCCTTATGTTTACTTAAGATGACTTTCCAGTCGCTTAATGAGAGCTGTGTTGTAGCCTCTTCCTCTTCTCCAACACTTTCATTTGCTGTCACATTCAGACAGCGTCTCCTCCTCAAGGAGCAGACACACACCATCCCTCTCCTCTTCTGTTCTTGTGTGTAGTCCAAGTGATTGGATGAATAAGTTGTGCCATCCCATATGGTGGGCTGTCCTGCTGGATCTGATCACAGAGGTGAATGAAGGAGCTCATGAGTCACCGCCGGTTTGTTCTGCCGCACTTGCCACGCTCTGCTGTCGCGTACCTCCCTCACTCGCCGCGTCCGTCCTGCCAGCCAGCAGACACCATGCCTTTTAAGCTCTCTCGCCCTGTCGCTCACTGTCTCCCATCTTCATGCACATCCTAACTGCAGTCTCACTCCTCTCATGTCTCCCTCTCCACCTCCCAAATGAAGTAAAGACTGTGCCCTGTTCCCTGACAGTGTGCTCCCTAAGCTCCGCACTTTCAAAAAAGTGTCATTTATAAACATGTAATGCCTGCTCTGTGGGGTAATGGCTAATTTCTCCAATCGTGCTGCATTTCACTTTAAGTAGATTTATATTTCTTTCTATTCAAATGTATCCCAATCAAATGAGGTGCAGTTAGCTTGAAAACTGCTATATTTTATAGCGCAAAGCTCTGGCTGACAGAATCATGCTTTTATTTCCTAACAGTAAGTCATTGCATACAGAATTCGCTCTTAAATCAACAAGATGGTGATTTTCAAAAGACGTTTTTCTACAATTAAGTTTCCTCCACTGACTTCATTATTTCTTTTTCTGCATCAGGATACCTCAGAAGTCATTATTGTGACTAATGTTATACCTCTGCCACTTATCAGACAGCATAATACAGCTTGATGGCATCATCAGCCTCAGTGCTGCCCACAAAGACTCTGTTGAATAGACCGCTGATGAGGGCAACATGAGAGCGCAGAGTTTTCAGACAAGTTTAACAAACTGGAAGTCAGTTTAGATAAAGGAATGTGACTTTTCCTTCCCAAGCTTTGCTTCAGGCTCTTCAGCATTTATCAGTGTGTTCCTTTATAATAGAAAACCATTATTTTTACCACATTTATTTACATCTGCATCTGTTAAAATGTATGCTTAATTACTATATTTTTTGTACAATAGTGCGTACCAATAAATTGTCTTTTTTTTTTAAACAATGTCATATAAAAGGAAAACCAAACAATAACATGCATTAAGTGAGAAAAAAGGGTCAGAAATGAGTCTGTCAGTCGAACTTGTTTGTAACACGTTGCACGTTAGCCATGTTGAAAGGGTTTGTCATGTTATAAGCATTAGCGTATTCACAATACCTGTAACTCCCAAGCTAGATTGCAAAAAAACATAATGATACCGCTATAATAAACATTACTGTGATGACGCAAACCCCCAACATTGTTGGTAACATGTTAAAAAAACACCGTCCAGCACGCTACACGTTAGCTGTGTTAGTGTAGTCACAATAACACCCAAAATTGTATGCAACACTTAGAAAAAGCAACAAACATGACTGAGACTATGCTAACTCTCGACATTGTTGGGAAGAGGTAAAAATAAAAAAAAAACACAGTTAAACGCCACGTTAGCAGATTTACAAATTTGTTTTTGCGTCGTAAAATAACAGACTGAGACCGCTGGAACAAGTGTTGCTGTGACTACGCTAAGTACCAACATTGTTAGTAACAAGTAAAAAAAATACACGATCCGACAACGCTACATGTTAGCTGTGTTAGGACGGGTGTTACAAAGACACCCGACCTCTTTTGCAACTTGTACAAAAAACAGACTGACCTTCTGGCAGAGCGGCATTTACTTCTCAAAATCGCTTAACCATCAGTAAACAACCAGAATTAACCCATACACAAGATACTCTGGGTGATCAGGTGCAGGATCAGTATTTGAAAAAAAATCTGGCTTTTATGTGTGCCTTAGTGCAGAAAAATACAATAATTATTTGAAGCTGTTTGAACTTCAAAATCCAATAAAACAAAGACGGGTACAAACATTTAAGTTTTTTTAATGTAACAATTGTTATACTTAAACAACATTCTTATTTGATCACTTTTTATGCGCGCTATGGTGATAAGAAGGCTTAATCTGCTTTTCATGTAATTATCAGGGTTTTTTCATGCTTCTGATTCAAGATTTATATTTGAAAGAGCACTTGTTGAAATCTCAGTATGGCTGAAGTCCAAAACAACAGAAAGATGAACATTTTTTCTGTTCCACACCCACATCTTAACACTGTAACCCACTGCTCCCACAGATGTGTTGTAGTCCAGATGCACTGCTGGTTTTTCCATTCCTCATCTCAATCTCAGGGAAGTTTGTGATGTATTTTGACTCTCCACACTCCTTTTTGGCAGAGTCTTTGTTTATGGAGAAATTTTAGATGGGGTCTTTTTTTTTTTTTTTTTTTTTTTTTTTTTTAAACTTTATATTATTTGTATATTATTAAAACTACGTCCCAGGCCATCTGGGACATAAGCCTGTGGCCTTACTACATTTAAATGAAGTTATGTTGGTGCAGCGATGTTTACTGTAAAAGTATTTTATTCAGAAAGCTGCCGTGTTGATTTTCTGCCTGATCTGCTCTGTGCAAATTTACAAAATCATAGCTGCTTTTGGGATGCACTGCTTCTGGTGTTTCCACTGCCTGACTAGTGATTTACAACAGCTCACAGAGAAAGGGGGTTGGGACTGTCACACTGCACCACGGTTATCTTTTCAAAGGTCCTTACAAATGTGTTTTTCTCCGTTTTTGAAGACATTTAAGATCAAAGTCAATGAATAGACCGATTTCCTTTTCTCAATCTCTACTAAATAAAGACTGTTAATAACTGTTTTTGCTGAGTTTTTATGTAAAAAAGAATCCTCTCAAAGAAATACAGCACTTTTTAAAATTAAATGTGGGCAAAAGACATTTATTTTGACAAATTGGTGTTAAAAACAGATTAGTAGTATGCAAATTTGTGTGTAGTTTTGTTGAACTTTACACTCATTTTGCACTTATGTTCACACTTTCTTGTGGAAATGGGGAATGACAGATGGACATGAGCATGAAGCCCTGGTGAGATTGATCAGATATGGAAATTGGGTGTTTGTGATGACTTCACCGTCCAGTGTTTTTTACTTGATACCCTTGTTGTTTAATATTCAGGAAATCAATGCATATCCAGGAGCTTCATCACTCAATGCTTCCTTACAGCATGCTGAGTGTAAAATTGTTTGCTGCTGCTTTCCAATCACATTAAAAGGCATTTCCTGTTTTGCAATATCGGCTCTTCTTCCCCTCTCCTTCCTCCTCTTCATAGCATTCCTTTGTTTCTTTCTTTTATTTTATTTGCGCTCCTTTCTTCACTCAAACTTCCCTGAGAAAGAAAAATCAATATACTCACTTTCTCGGCCGTGAGAAACGGCTGGGAAAGAAAAAAATTTAGAAGGATATTTTATGTTCTGATTCAATTTCTTTTTTCATCTAACTTCCTGGAGGTGTGAGGATGCTTTCATTTTAAATTATTTCAGTTTTTTGCCCCCACATTGCTTTCAAAACAGAGATAAGCGCCAGGATTTGGGGAAATAATGAAAGGTGCTTATCAGCACTATAGAATAACCGCACTGGCAAATAGTGTTCGTTGTGTCTAAATTTCTGTTCAATGAGGTACTGGCTGCTTTACTGTCATTAGCACTTCCATTACATAGATTGGTAAAGGAAAAAGGCTGAGGCGCTGGCATCAGACCAGCACAGAGTTGCTCAGTCTGGCAGAGTCATTCAGAAACTGCAGCCCTGCTTTTGCCACATTCAACCTCCTACTATTTTTGCAGCAAAATCAGGCTTTTCAGGCAAGCTGCAGATTAGCGAGCTGTTTGTGTTCTTGTACACTTTTTCTCATCATTAGGGCCAGAAATCATCCCAGTGTTTTCTCCATATATCTCTATTTACATTTTGTGGTATTGCTGTTTTCGTGGATTTTTTCAGTGCAATTTTGCATACGTCCTGATTGGCTGTAGACCTTGTCAATTAATGTCCTGTATAGAATGTGTTCAGCTTGCTAGAGTTACTTAAATTTTTAATCACATGCAGATTATTTTCGTTCTATAATACTGGACCTTTTTTTTTTCAACAGTTTGAAATTTATGAGGGTAAACAAAAAAGAAAAGAGTGAAAATGTTCATTTCTTTCTGAAAAAAGTGTATTAAGTGTGTTTTGAGGGGTTATACAGTTTTAACACATCTATAATCTTACATTGCAGATCCCGTGTGTTAAGGGTTATTTTTACACCTGCAATAAACAATAAACTGTATTGCAACAAAAAAATCTCTAGTTTGTCACTAGGTTTGTTGAAATCACCTCTCGGTTGTTTACACAAACTCAATGGAAATGCGACTTTCACCCCTAACATTACTTGTTTAACAAGGAAAGGAAATATATAAGTTGGTGTTTCTTCCAAAGCGATGCTGACAGCATGAGTGTAACTAATCAAAAGTGTGTTTTTGTGTGTGTGCGTGAACGACAGAAAATAGTGACAAAATATGGCAGGACTCTGTATTTAGTTGATTACCGGGTGGATATGGGAGAAAGCCAGCACAAATCCATGCATGGCTACATCAAGAGCAGAATTGGAGTGGAGAAGGTTCACCTTGCCAATAACATGACATTTTCCACAAGCGATAATGCAGGATTAATGCTGCTCTGAGGAGCATCTGGTGCAAATTGGACATAGTTGCTCTTCAACACCATTACATGAATGATAGGCCTTCTATTTATACCCCTTTCCACTGAGATAATCATTTATAATGATTTGAAAGGTGCTTCATAAAAAAAGATTTATTTACACGGGATAAACAAAATGAGGGCTTTAAGTGCTAGTGTTGGCTATAGCCATGAAAGGAAATGTTTTCACATGTACAGGTGCTTTGATTGTGTTCAGATTTATGTGTAACGGTGTGCACATGGTACCTTGGTGCGTGTCATCAGGGGCCGCTGAAGAGGAGCATGTTAACCAGAGGAGCAGCCGGTCCACCAGATGTTCCTATTCCCTTCAGGCTTGTCGGACGTGGACCTTTACTTCTCTCCTTGCAGCACATACACATTTACAGGATTTCCTCTGCAGACTATCCATAGTGCTACACGTGCTAGCTCAAGCTGGTGTTTAGTGTAGATTTGACTTGATACATCTTTGAACAATGGAAAAATGAAGAACACGTAGACCCACTTAGCTTCAATAATAAGCTTTTGTTTCCTACCAGTAGCTTTTTGAGATATTTCTCTATTTTCAGATATTTTCTTACAAAGCTCAAGTACATGTGTGTTCCTTTTACCCGTTTAAAGGATTCCTCAAGTAGTGCTAACATGTAAAAACGTGTTGTCATTGAGCAACACTTTCAATGAAACCGCATAGGGAAACGCCACTTGCAGCAATCAATGTCGTTTCCCAATGCCACAGCGTCGTTTTGTGTGGTGGACTCTTTCTCATCTTCATATACCATGGTCGGTTGCTTTTCATGGTGCCGTGATCCTAGGTGGAGGATGTGGCCATTTGGAAATGTCATAAGAAAGGTCGACACAATCATCTCAGCCAAGTTCAACAGGCTGATTTATGGGGTTTGAGCAAATGAAATATAGAAGGAGGCCATTGGAACAATCAGGTCCCAATAGGCACCTCAAAGGTCATCCAACTTAATTTCAATTAGGCATTGGGGAGGACTGGTAACATATGTCAGTGGTGAAAAGAGTGCTGTAGAAATGGCTTTTCTTGTAAGGACATTGTGTTTCACGAGGATTAAAATATGTCCAGTCAGTCAGACTCAATAGTTGCAGCAATACTGTTGATTTAGAACTCAAGAAAGACGCCCATTTGTTAATTTTTTTCATCTCACATTGCTGTTAGTTTAGTGTTGCAAGGTTAGAGGTCAACAATTGGAGCTGACACATGGCAGACAAAGAAAATCTTTCTACAAAGATCCAAACAGGGTTTCAAACACTGTATGTTCTTTTTCATTTACTGTGGGAGGAAAAACAATAATAAATGCAAGTCTCGAAGCTTGCTCTGCTCTCTATCAATCACATTGAACTGTGCTGGCTATGAATCCCATCAATTACTCCCCACTCTTTGACACATGGACCAAGAATTCTGATTAGCCAACAATTCCCTGGAAATTGCAGCACTGTAAAGAACACATTTTTTGACATTTTCCAATATATAAGTAGGATTTTCCCACTGAAACTAGCTGCCTTCACTCAACCTCCTCCTCACTTTGTCTTTGATGAACCACCTCCCCCCACACATAAACACAAACATAAATACATAGGAAAGTGCACACACAAATGCCTGAAAATGAGTCACAAATTGTCAGCAAATGATTTCCTGCTCGGAGAGAGAATAACAGGGTCCCTGTTCTGTCTTTGATTTTGGTCTCTCTCTTTTTTTTCTTTTTTTTTTTTGTTTCTCATGGCTTCTTTGTTTACCCATCTTGTTTAGCAGACGCTCTGCTGGATTCCCTATTGATAGCTCTCCGACAGGGGGGCTAGGTGGCTAAGTTACCCAGAAGGGGTAGGGTGGCATGCAGTGTGTATTTCCGCGTAATGCCAATCGTTTAAAACAAGTGCTATTTTGTTTATACCTTCATGTCTTGTGTTTGCAGCAGCAGGTTTTTTTGATTTCTTAGATAATCACTGTACATGCTATGTGTTATCAGGTGTGAGTGTGTATATAGATCAGTCGGCACTGGTGTGCTTGTGAGGCTGATGTGGCATAGAGGTCAGCTCTGTCAGATCCCATATCCACGCCCATGCTGTGATGTGAAGGGCACTGTCAAGAGACAACCACGAGGCAATGCAGGTACAGCTGCCCCCAGTGCTCTTTTTCTTCTGCGACACACACATACACACTCATCCATTCATAGACGGGAATGTAAAGCCCAAACACATGATTGCTGCCTATAAATCGACACTGTGGAGTTGGGGTGGTGGTGATAACCCCCTACCCCCCCACTCCCATTCATATAGTGAAAGCCCCAGGATTGAAGAGTCCCTTCAAAACAAACACCACCGCCAACATGTTGACTGTCTGCTCGAGATGAGCCGTGTGATGCTTTATTTAAATGGAAACATGGAAGCCATGGCAGATTGTGGCTGACAGGGACTCGAGCACAACGTGAAGAGAGAGGTTACATAAATGACTTATGAGAAGTTAGTGTCTTATCTGCGGCAGGCAGCGGTCAGGTGCTTTCAGTTTCGGGAATCAAAGGGGAATTTTGATGGTAAGTAAAGCTAACATCTGCTAAGAGTGGGGTCGGCAAAGATAAGCAAATTTCTTACCATGTCAGCAGAGTGGAACGTCAGAAATTTCATGGGCTCAACCGAATGCTACATTGTGGACTCTTTGTGTTTAACTTAGGATCCTCCACTTATGCAGTATTGCTCTAAATGGAATAACACAGAAGGTAAGCTCAGTCACTATAAAAGGATCATTATTGACTGCAATACCAGTTGTCGGATACAAAAAAATACTAATCACATGCTCGTATTACTTAAACGGCAACAAAATGCAGAAGATTTGATTTTTTTTTTAGAAAGAGAAAGCAATATCAAGACCTGGCATTGAAAGCAGGTGTTGTCCTACTTTTATAAATCTTCAGTGGCTTGTCAAGGTTGTCGAAGTGTGTCGTGAGAAGTTGCTTGCGCTGCCACTTTTTACAAGTTTAGTTCTAGCTGACCACATTTGTCACCAGTTAGATTTGTGTCCACAAATATCTCTGTTCGCATCCCTGCCACCCTTTTTTTTTCTTTGTTTGTCGCTGTTCTTAAGCTGTACCCCTCAAGCGTACACTATGTCCACACCGCGGGAGAGCAGCTTTGAAACTTTAATGCTAATTGATCCCAGAGAAGTAGTGTGGACACAGGTGTGCTGCCGCAGGCCTTGGCTCTGACATGGATGCCAAGGGATTTTGGGTAACTGTGGGGCTTGCTGAGCCAGAGCAGGAAGTGCGACTAGCCAGGACACTTGTGACCCAGTTCTTTTTAATTAGCACATGTCTGATGTGTTCTGTGTGTGTTTGGTTGTGCACAGACATTATAAGTCAGACAGGGAAAAGGTATAATAGGCCAAAAAGTAAAGACCTACATAGTTAAATACTAGAAGTCGTGCCCAGACAAAGACTTAAAACTAAGAATATTTTTGTGCATCGTGTTAATGCTCAAAGAGGGGGCTACAGCAATCGAAAGGAAGACAAAGGCCAATTGAAAAATCTCAACACAGAAAGAGTCTATTTGTAAGTTTAACCAGCAACCTTTTGGGTTTTTAAAATAACAACTCTTCAATCTAAATGGAGTATTTGTAACTTTTTCTTCTTTTTTTTTGCATAGTATGGCCAGGGGTGCGACTTATACTCCGATGATTTTTTATTTTTTAAATAAATTTTGTTTCATATATTTCTTACTTTCCCACGAACAACCAGATGCCCTCTAGTGGTTGTTTCCCACTAACAACCGCCAAAGGGCACTGTAGGGTTATGGAGCAGGACTTGCTACTGACAACAATGCAGAAGATGAAGCGCCGCTCAAACCAAGCATGGAGGCAAATCTGATCATTTTCCCCTTGAACTTGCCTATTTTTCTTATTTGCATCAAGACAATATTATTGTTTTTATTTGTTCCCTCCTTTGGACTAACGCGGGACAGCTTCTGCAGTAGATGGTGACCCTCATCGTACTGTGAGAGTCTCTGAATCATCCCATGAACCCAGACATGGAGACTTTATTACCAACGCTTTTGTAGAGCTTTTCAAAATACATAAACCTGATCTTTCGATGTCATCTGTGTCTTCACTCCCTTTTTTGACACTCATCAAAAAAGGCAACAGGTGCGAATTTGACGCGTGAATTGCGTTTGGTGTGAATGCAGCATGAAGCCATGTTTCATGGATTTGTTCAGAAGGGTTACATTTTTCTCCCAAACGTTCAACCAGAGCTACATAAATTGTTTTTTCCCTCTTTAATATGATTTTTTTTTTCCGGACATAAACTCCAGAAAATATGGTTGTTCTATGAGGCAGCAAAATGTAGAAACACAGTTAGATTCTTTCTAAGTAGAAAAATAAGAAAAATGCAACTTTAGGTTGTGACACTGTCTAGAAGGATTTCTGTTCCCTTCTCTCTGAGTTTTTCATATTTTAAAACTGAACAGTGTTTGGTTTTTTTTTTAAAGTATGGTAATTATGATCCTTTGAGCCCCAGGAAAACATGCATCTAAATCAGACCCAAGCGGATGTTTAAGTTTCTTTTTTTTGATTGTGTGGGTGTGTGTAGGCGGCTCTTTTGTATGTGCTTGTCTGCTGGCCTGGCTGGAAAAAAAACAGAGTGCACTGCCAAGACGCAGGTGCTCAGATTAGGCGTGATCCCTTCTCATATTCTCAATAGTATATCTTATTGGATGGCTTTTCTGCCACGTTAATCTCATCAAAAACTAACTAACAATAGCACCGCGTTGACAGGCACCGAAGCATCTGGCAAGCTGCAGCAGTTTAAACTGCAGTGAACAACCTGTCTTTAGAAGAAGAGACGCAACTAATGAAAAGAGTTTGTGCCGGCTGGCTTGTTTGAGACTTGTTTGCATAGGAGAGATGTGAGGAGAAGAGTGGAAGGGTGGAACACACTGATAGCCTAATAAATCATGAAACGTGCTGTTCTTTATCTGAACCAGGTGATGGCATGAAGAAGATGTGTACACACCTCTGGCTCTGCAGCCCCAGTAACTTACTTTGTTCCCTACAAAGACTGAAAGGATTGAGGGAGAAAAAGAAGAGAAATAACTCTGGCCAGTACAGGTTCCCATTAAAGTGTGATGAGTGGCCTCAGAGAGGGAGGTTTGTGTACAGCACTTTATTCAGGAATGATCACTTATTTATAGGTGTTGGAATTGTGTTGTTTGCTTGTTTTATTGAAAACCTCGTGGGCAGAGTGGCGGCGGGCCGCCTGACATGTGAGTGCCACATCTCTGGAGGGCGTCCCTGCAGAAAAATCTTCCTCCTTGATGAATAAGTGAACGAGACGGATGAATTTTTCATCCACACAGAATCCATTGTCGCCTGCGATGTCTGGTCTGGGAGTATATGAAGTCAACCTGCAGCTTGGAGCTCAGACACAAATAGGGAGTGTGGATACTCACACATGGCCCTTTTTCATTCAAGTGGTCGATGTTGACTGAGAAAGCTGAGGAATTTGAATGAAGGAGTGCTTTAACCAACCTCAACATCGCAACTCCAAGCCTGACTCAGATAAATCTACAAAGTGAATGAATGAGCACTTTCTTCTGGGTGTTTGTGGCTCCAAAAATAAAAATAACTTTTCTTTCTTTTAGAAAATTATGGATTCAATTTAAAACAGAAGTTGATGTACTTCTGCATCTTCAGCGTGTCTGCTTTCATGTTCATCTTTCATCCCCTCACCTGTGGTTTGGCGCCCTAAAACCCTCAGTGACACAGACATGGGTGATGCAAAAGCAAAAACATGAAGGTAGCAAAGTGTAGCCCATCACAGGAAGGGTTGTGGTGTTTTGTGTACATGAGGGAGCATCTCCCAGAATGAATGATTTATATTAAAAGAGAAAGTGAAAAGTGTTTCTGGAAGCAGAGAAACCTGCGTCCCAGAGGGAAGCAGAGGGAGCATCTCCGGCGTGGCCAAATGGGTCTGATGGTGATCGCACGGAGGAAAGAGCAGCGCCGCTCACTTCCAAAGACTTCTGTGATCTCCATGGCCAGTCTCACTGTGAGTTGGGACACATCAAAAGGGAGTTTAATAAATAAATAACACAACACCATGTTTTATTGAGTTGGAAAGGCATCAGTGATGGGGGAGATGTGCAGAGTTCTGAGAGGACACGGCTGCTGGAAAACTCCACAGTGGTCGGCCAGTTGCAGTTCTATTTCTTTGACAGAAATGTGACTTTGTGGCTCACAGTTTAGCAATTTTACCAAATGTCCAGCAAAAACCTATACGTTCCTCTAATGCACAGTTGGATCTGTAGCTTTGTAGATTTCTTATTACTTTTTACTCAACTTTTTTTAGGGGGTAAAGAAACTCATTACCAGTCTCTGAAAAATGATTATAGACCAAAGAAAATATGAAATATGAAAAGTCAAATACTTGGTATAAAAAAAAAAAAAGTGGAACCAAATATTTGTTTTGCGCAAATCTAAAAAGGCTTTTGCCATCAGATGTTAAAGGGCTCAGATCTGTGGAGTAATTTCAATATAAAGGAAGCCTAGATCTCTCCTAATGAGCTCATAAGTTACTAAACTGCCATTTTAACAGGATTAGAAGTTGTTTATCTACACCTATAATGAGAATGGAGATTCATTGCTGCGGAGTGAGCTGTCATTTGTTGTGCAAATGGTCCGGTGAACATCCTGCTCTCTGTTGGACAATAAAAGCCCCACTGGCTGCTTCCTTTCTTCTCCTGCTGCCATGTTCTGACAGAAATTCATGACTCCCCCTAGAAATGGGGCTTTAGCTGTATTTTTGTTTACAGTGAGAGCTGCATTGCATCCTTGGCATGCCATAAGCAGATGTTTGTTTCCAGCAGCCCATTCTTGTAGCGAATACGGGATGTTTTTACAGCATGGCTTGTTTTATACGTGTTATTACTGTCAACACCATGCAGAATTTCCACTCGTCAGGTATTATCTCCGAATGGCAAATGGATTAAGGAGGGAGTGTGAGCGCACGCACGTGCCCGCTCCTGCGCTGTGTGCTTGTGTGCCGAACTTATTTGTGTTTCTGAGACTTTTCCGTACCTGTGAGCATGTGTGTTTGTGTGTCATCCGGAGCGCACTGTGAAGGTGTCATTGTGAAGCCTCGAGCCTGTAAGCTGTCAGATAGTGAGAGATGCTGCACCTCTAAAGGGCATGCTTTCTAGGCCTTTCCTGTCTATTATAAGCCCTGGAGCACTCATCAATGTTGTTGCACTGCACCCCCATGTCCCTCAAGCAGCCACAGAAAGAAGCCACCTTTCTAACTAGGAGAGCCCTTGCTTCTAAACTTTGCACATCCTTGTCTTCCTTCCTGACACGATAAACGTAAGCCGCAGTAATGAGGCGTCGGGTTGTCAAGGCATCCATTTTGTTTTCCTTCCCCTTTCAGGAGCCACAAAAGTCTTTGTTCCGTCCTTCAGCTGTTTTACTTTTTGATGCTCGGTCACTGTTGAGACCGGCCAATGCTAGGAAATCCCTGCCTAAGCTCAGGGCTCATCGAATGGCATTTGAAACAGCAAAAGAAGTGGTGATACAATGTTAGCTCTCCATCTAAGATAGACGGCAGTCAGGCTAGCCAAAGATTGAGACGTGTCGCTATCTCGCCATCTGTAACAGTCACGGCTGGCATGGCTAGAAACAGATCGTCTCGATGCCAGCCACATCAAATCTCCAGTTTGCCAAGCAAATAGAATAAAACAATCTATCGATCTTGCCCCGCCTCCCCGTGTATCAACACAATCCATCTGTGTTTATCAGGCTATCTGGCTTCCTATCTATTGTTGTCTGCAGGCAGGCATTCTTCTCCTTTCTTCTTTTTTTGATTTTCTTCCTTCCACATTTGTTTGGTGATCCATCAGCCTATTTACCTTATCATGCTGCCAAACCATCCATTTACGCTCCCATCTGTCTGTCAAACTATATCTTAGCCTCCATTTGTCTAACTATCTCTCTGTCTACTCATTCACCTGTCAGTCATGCAGCCTGCCTTGGCGGCTGCTGGTTCCTGCAGCACGTCAGCCTGATGTAATCTCTGACCTGGACTGCTCATCAGACAGTCGGATAAAGTAATTACATTCCTATCGCTTCATCTTAAGTTTTACACCGTATCGTTTCATTACAGCTACAGTTACATGCCTGTGTCAAGGCAATGAATTAAACACGGGTTATGAATTATTTATGGCAGGATGACACGTGTCTACGTTTTGTAGTTATTTTGTTAAACTGCTGCGGTTAAATGGTCAAAGTAAATGGGGAATCTTTTTTACTATAGCACAGCATCTTCAGCACAGACTGGTTGGTATCTTCGATCTACATAGAGCCGCTAAAGAGTCCAAATAGAAGCAGGTCACCACTTTGGCTCAGTCCCGTTCAGATCAAGCCTCAGTGGAGCGAGCTGGGCACTGATGTCCACTCTGTCAGGGGGTCTGGCCCCCCGCAGAGACCCAGCCAGTCTTATAGGATCAGTGACTGAAGGCCCTGGGCATCACAGTGCTTTGGCCTGATGGATTACTTTCTCTCCTGGCTCAGGCTTGTGAAGCCCAGGCCTCTGCCACAGGCCCCATCTGTGCTCTCCATGGCTCCTGGACGCCCTATGGTCACGGACACAGGCTGCTGCTGAAGCCCACAATCAAAAGCTTTACTTCACTCTGCACATTTGACAATGATGAGAGCCTTTCACGCATAGCGTCGGAAAACAGGGTTACGTTAGTAAACTCTCAGAATCAGGGTTTTTTTTATGTTTTATTTAATCAAATTAAATCTTTACTGATAAAGCTTCTGTTTAAAGGCCCACTCCATTGACAATGGTGTTTTGGGTGTTTTTTTTTAACATGTTCTTGTAGCATTTTCATCATGATGGAAGACCTATATCAAGAAAATTAAGCTTAAAACTGCATTTCTGTGTATGTCTTCATTCAAATTGTTGTAAATCAGGAACAGATGAAAAAATGCAGTCAGAAAAAGCTTATAGCTGTGAAGCAGGTTCTACCTTTGGCAGGCCACAAGCTCCCTGCTCCAGTCCGTTCTGATGCATCCACTAGTAGACAAATGGATCCATGGACGTCTTTGTTTTCCTCATCTGAGCTGTCATCTAACTGAAAACTATACGGCTGGATAGCTCCACAACTGATCATCCTTTTTGTTGTACTGATGGTGTTAGCTTTGGGATGTGAGGGCTGTAAGCTAGAGGGAGCCTGTAAACAAGAGGATGACGGGAAATGGAGGGGGACTTGCTCCAAGACAACAGTCCCGCCCAATATTCAGAGGTGAATTTCGAATGAACTCCTGCTGCTCTGCAGAAGCTATGTCATAGAAAACAACACAGGTTTTGTTTTACATTTTGGCTAAAAACATCAGTATCCTTTTTGAAAGACCACTGGGAACGCTTTCATAATAGTTTAAAGGATGATCGGAACGACACTTTAATGATTTAAAAATTCAGTAAACATTATTGTGGGCTGTTCTGTTAATTTCTGTGTGGAGGCAAAGCAGAGAGATATTGTTACAAGTGTTAACTAAATTGTAACATTAGGCAAACAGAGGTGGGAAATGCTCCGCTCTCAAGCATATTTGTTGTCTTTTATGGTTATGCTTGCCCCCTGAAACTCGACTGCTGGGAGGACAATCATGAATGAGAGTTCTGCCTCGGGTGCTGATCGATTGAAAAAGTGTTTTCATATAACTGTTCATTTGGGCTGCGCGCGCCTGTGCTGGAACCCAGAATGCCAGGAGGCATTGTGCCGTGACTGAGGAATAAAGTCCAGCAGAGATATTTTAAGAAGATTTGGTAACCGGAGGGGCCAAATGAGAAGCCTGTGCTACCTGTGGCCTGCCAGGTTTTGCTGTTTTCTATCAGAAAATATTGCACACATTAACCAAGCTCCAGGAGGAACACGGGGGATTTTCTTTGAGACTGGCACGCACACAAACACGCCGAATAAGTGCATGTGGCGAAGACACGTTTTATGTCGTGCTGTTTTGTCCCCGGTGAGAACTGTCAAAGTGTCACCACTGAGTAGGCAGAGTAGTAGTTTTCATCACTCTTGAAAAATAAGCATTTGTGTAGGAGCGTGTGCAGCGATTCCTCACTATTCTGGAACAGATTTTGTGCCAAGCAGTCAGGAGGCATTACTCTCTGCCCAAGCTCTTTTCACTTGGCATTAAGGAAGCAGTGTGGGGTAGTAAGTCAATGGAGGGGCATTAAATGCTGTGTTCATGCGACTTTCGTGTGACAGTGTAAGGGAGGATGTTTTGTTAAAAGGCTGCAGACAAGATGGTGCCTGACATCATTACCTGGTAGCACAAATTATACAACTTACCCTAACCGTCACCAGGATGGTAAAAAGAAAAAGTCTGTAACTGTTAGGGTTTTTTGAAGGATATGGGGTGACTTCTGGTTCTCTTCAAAGACGTCCAGTTCTGTCCGTTGATGTCTGCAGCCAGATCCTTTTGCGTTTTTTGACCCAGACCTGATTGTGACTCATTTGATTTTGAGAATTGAGTCCCAAACCAATACTTTTGTAACACATTTAAAAAATGGACTCATTTAATAAACAGATCCGGAATGTCCCAATTTTTGTTTTATTAACAAATTATTCAATAGAGAGCTTCTGTGAAGTTTCTTCAACAATAGTGCAACTATCGACTAGAAAAAATAATTACCTATTAACTTGTAAAAATATGTGATAATAATTCATGTAAGAAAGTTTGATGACTGTAATCTTCAGAACTACTGAACATTTTTGATCAGATGTGATTCATATCTTCACTAAAAAGTCTTAAAAAGGTAATGATGACTTTCTTCTCCAATTGTATCATGAATGTGATGATGAGTATTCATGACTAGCCAATATTAATGTTGCTAATTATTTGTTTTGATTCTTTTTTTTAGAGGTTATGGGTTATTTTCTCTGAAAAGATGGTCCCTTGGCTGCCTTCTCTGTCTGCAGCAAAGGGAGAGCAATTCTTTTTAAAAAGAAACAAAAACCCCATCGTTTGTCTGTTGAAATGCCTTTGCAGGTCGTTGTTTGAGTCTAGACAAATCGATGCAGACACTTGCTGTTAGTTTAAGAAGTTTATTAAGAGTTATTGAGCCTGGTTGTCTGAATCAATGAATATCTTGCTAAATTTACCGACTATTTTTGTGTGCGTTTTTCTGCTTAAACTGCTGCCGTATTCTGCTGCACCCTTCAACAATAAAAATATCGTGATCCATTCACAATATCCAGCCTTTTACCATAGCATTTGTTTGAAATAATAATAACACTGATCAAAATAGTTAATAAATGAATATCTGATCCTTGATCAGGATACAACATCCAATTCCGATTGAGTCTGAAACTACGTAATCTTGGCTGATTTCCAATCACGTGATCGGACTGGGACATGCGTTAAGGGTTGTCCCTTTGTTATGTGGGGTATGCCTCACAAAAGGATGATGGTTTAAGTAACAAGGAAGAAGGAAAAATCTAAAAAAAGGTGCCACATTCTTTTAGGTTAAGCCAAACGGAGGAGTTCACTGCAGGCAGCCATGCACATTTCAGTACCTACAGAGATGGAGCACTGATTGAATCATGGAAATATTAACCCCATCCCTATGCTGTCTATGCTGTCAAAGCTAATTGTGGGTGTTATGACCACTTGCTCTCTACTAGCATCTCCTTGTTACCATCCATCTCAACTAAATGTCAGTTTAAGGGATGTTGTTTCTGAAATCTGTACACAAACTGTCAACCCAAGAATGTAGGTTTGTAAACCCGCTTGCAAAATCCAAATTCTGTGGTACACAGTGTCCATTTCAAGCCGAAACATGATGTTTATCATGTTCCTATTGCTCCACGAATGTGGAGCAACCACAAGAGGCTAGTTTTTGCTGTAAACATCTGAGTTCATGTCGGTAATAGCGTGGATTAGAGAAGCAGAGAGAAATGCAGGAAAAGAAGAGAATTTCAGTCTCTTGCCTAAGCGTGTTTATCCAGGCCTGTCTCAGGCATTTCCCTCTGTCAGCCTGATCACCTCAGCCTACTATGACATGCTGGCTATGAAAACACCAAAACATGGGGATTGCTGCCCCCTCACTTTCAGATCCTCTGACATTCATGCAGCCTACTCATTTACTGTAGCTTCCACTTTTCCACAGGCCGCAGGTGCTTTACGCTTAACTCAGACACATTTCAGGTTAACGTTGGGCTTCACTTGAAAGGAGTCTGTGAAAGACTGCGACTGGATGCATCCGCATGTCGAATGTGAGCGGGTTCACGTGTTTCAACAGGGAAAAAAATGAAGCCTGCAGTGCAATGACTTGTCAAAGTGAGTGGCTGTAAGAAGCAAGGTCATGTGACCATAAAAGGTCAAGATAACAGGACAGCATAGTTCAGCATTCTGGAAAAAAGTGTAACATGAAGATTGTTTTAAAGACGCAGTCCAATCATCTTTTAATCTACTTTAAAAGTGTTCCTTGTGGCTTTTTTAATTATAATGATGCCAAAATCCAAAAACCTGTGCTGTTTTCTAGGACATAGTTTCTGCAGAGCAGCTGTAGTTCATTATAAAATCACCTCTGAATTGTGAGGGTTGCTGCAGAGTAAACCTGCCCCCACTTCCCATCACACACACTCTGCCCTGCTAGCTTACAGCTCCTCACACCTGCAACCTAACATTAGCGGTGGAAGAAAAACAGTTAGCAATACTGGAGCTGTCCAGCTCCGACGAGGAAAACAAAGACGCACATGGATATATCTGTCTGAAAGTGGATCAGAATGGAGCGGAGCAGGATGATTGTGGCCCACCGACTGTGATACCTACATCACTGTTAAAAGCTGGAACTGTATTTTTTACCTCTGCGACCGATTGAAAACAATTTGAATAAAGAAATACTCAGAAATGCAGTTTTAATCAAAATTTTCGTTATATATTCCTCCATCATGAGAAAAATGACACAAGAAAGTGCTAAAAACACAAAAAAATGTTCATCAGAGTGGGTCTTTAAGGTCTACTTTCCAATTCATTTTCAACAAAAAAAACAGTTCTTTATGTGAATTTGTTTTTTTATTTGTTATTTTTTTTGCCTCCTTTGCTATTTAATTTTTTTGTTTCTTACATATATTGGGTCTGATTGACAACATTTTTCCAAAAAGTATTTTTAAATGTTCCAAGGAAACATAGCAATCCAGCAGAAATGTTCACAGCTTTGCTCATTAGATGGATGAATCCAAGGTGTTTCTTATTTCAAAGTTTGTGCTTTTTCCCAATTAACATCAAAGTGCCATAGAAACCCCCCTGCTGATTCCCTTACAGACATGAGACATAGGTTTTACAGCGAGACAGCAAAACGGCCAAAAAGATTAAAAAAACAAACAGGAAAACTGGGATTTTAAAAACAGAATAAAAGAATCGCTGCAAGAGTCATCACGTTGATGTTTTGTAATGACACATATAAGCATGGAGCAGTCAGCATACGCTGGACAAGGCACAAAAATAAATAACTGCACTCTTTCAAGACTCAGTCAGGCGTCATAGTTATTTTATGTTCATCCTTTTTTGGCTTCATAAAAAAGATGTCTTTGGTTTTCTCACCTTAACGCAGAGCTTGAACTTATCTGTTATGCAAATTAAAAGCAGGAGACTAAATGAGCTCACAGTTGATTGTGTTATTTGTTCACAGAGAACCTGTCTGCAAACTGACATTGTAATATTTTATTATTATTTTAATTTTTATCAAAAAAGTCAGTAAAATATTTTTAAAAGTTGTTTTCAAATGAAGCGCATTAAATTCATCCTGCTGTTAATGTTTCTACAACGACAAATGTGCTTTAGTGTGATCCATGGTGCTTTCAGGTAAGAACGAACTCCATTGTGGTGCATTTGGTAAACAAATAACTGTAAGTAATCTGTAGAAAGTAAGGTTGTTGTTTCCAAGTATGGTTCATGAATGAGACCCATTCTCTTGTTGTCAAAGGATGGTTCCTTCCTCTTCACCTTGTACTTCAGACGTTTTGATAACAGCTACAATAGATTTTGAAATTTTTCTTGCCTTTTTTCAGTGCTGCATGTAACATTATCAGTCCTAACACAAAGCTTGAACTATAAGCAGAATTCCCTTTTCTACTTTTTTCAAACACTTCTTTAAAAATTACTGACAAGAGTTCAGACTTAAAATCTAATTGATTTTAAAAATACATGTATATTCAGAGAACCTTGGGCCTAATTAACGTGTTTTTATGCAAACATCCGACCCTGAACTTTCTAGTGAATGTACAAAAAATACTTTCGCCTCAAGTTTTGTTCATAAATAGCAATATTTTTGTAGTTTGATAATTTTCCTAAAGCATTTTCGAATGTAATCAACTGTTTAAACTCTTTTTTTTTTCTTTCACATGGACAAGTAGATGTTTCCCCGTCCTTCAAAACCCAACTGTCCATATCATTTTTTTCAATCTAATTGGAAGAAACAAGCACCTTAAAGACAAACCTCCATCTTCTTCCACCCCATTAGTTATGTTAATTTTCAGAGTTTTGAACTGCTGCTTGGATGAGCCCCTGGCTGCTGGTTACTGGGATAAGGTTTGAAGAGTGAAAGTATTAAAAAAATGTTAATTTGCATCTTCCTGTCTATCGAGGCAGTGAGCAAACCAGCCCTAATTAAATGAAGCTTTGGTGGCAGAGAGTTAAAAATGTTAACTTCTTTTTCTTTCTTTAACTCCACAGTTTGACATTACAAAAACATTTTTATAATTCAAAATATTTTTCAGTTAATTTGTATATTTTATAGGCGATTTTAACAACTACTACTTTAGAATTTGACCAAAGGTCTAAAAACGTTAGAAGCAGTGTTTTTGCAAGAAATAGAAATGTATTTTTGGTAGAGAGATGCTGTGGACCACGAACAAAAACTGCTTCATTGTGGCTCTTTGGCTGCAGCTAATGATGCTAACAATTTGAATAAATAATGGGTTTGTAATTAATTTGGCTAATTGGTTAATTTGTTTTGAGTTAATAAAGTTTAGATTTTGAGCAAAATGATGATAAAATGTCTAATCTGTACTGTCAGAGGGGTTCATTATTAGAATTACCTTAAAGCCCATATTCTTATCTTGTGCTGCACAACAGAGGCAAAGTTCTTAGTGTGTAGAATTGAATTTACATTTGAGGAGAAAAACATTTTTGGGGGGATTTTACACCAATGTTGTCACATTTATATTTCATAGAAAGTAGAGAAAAAAGATAAAGGAGCCCCAAGGTCATAGTGATTAAAAAAATGCCAGGTTTTGACTTAGCTTTCTTACATTTTTAAATTGAAGCAAATCTGCTGCAGCAGGAGGATCTTATTTGACACAGGAGTATTTTATTTTGAAAGGAACTTGTATTTGCTGCTGTCAATAGTAAAATAAGTTAAAAATGATATGTATAGAAATGAAAAACCTTTTTTTAAATTGAACTCCTCTAAATATTTAAATTCACATTGTGTAAATCAGGTATGTCCAAAGTCCGGCTAGTTGGCTAAATGTAGCACAACGTCAAATTTCTCCAGGTCAGCAATCTCCCGTCATAAAATCAATAATCTGTGGCCCCAGCAATTTCTAAATTGTGTGTACAACTTCTTGATTGTGATTGGCTAAATTATTCTATAAACTGTTGTAAACCTGTGGCTACTTGACCTTTAGAGCCTTAAGGGCCAAATGACAGGAACAGATGGATTTGTTACTTAGATCAAAATAGGATAACTGTTTGAGTTATTGTTAATTTTTAGATCTTTACAGGGAGCATTTAACACTGAATAATGTGTAATATTTAATATAAACCCAGATTTAATGTTAATAAAAGTTTTTTTCTTTCAGACAGACTTTTTCTTTATTTCATTTCTGCTCTTCAAATATGAAATTCACTTAGATATTAGTAAAAATGTATTTAGATATATTTCTTTTCATTGTGAAGAAGTGAAAAGTATCCCAATTTGTCCTGAGCCTCTGCATATCGCTATTATAAGGGTTTAACAAATGTAGGCTGATTGGTTAGCTCTCACACATTTTCACCGTCCCAGAGGTTTGAACACTCCTGGCCTTAACAAGATATATGTCATTGCGCCCATGAGCAACACATTTAACCCCAGGTTTGACACATTTTGGGGCATACAGTATATACTGAAACCTTTTCTTCAACTGCACTTTTCCTGGTGTGCGCATGCAAGTGAATGACTGCAGCTCATAACTTTCCCAAAGAAGAAAAAGCTGCACTCGCTCTACATCAATTTCCACGCCGTATCTTGTTTCTGTGTGGGGAGCTCCATTAGTCAGTGGCCTAGAGGCTGGTGGTGGTGGGGGGGGAGTGGGTGAGATGAAAACGGGTGATAGAGGTTTCCGTCTCCGCTGCTGCTGCTGGAGACGCTCCTCTCTTCTCCATGGAAGAAAACACAACATGTTGATGTGCAGAAAGCTGAGATTTAATCACCTTTATTATGCTGAAGCTCGTCGCAAAAGATGAATCGCAGAGTGACTCAGGCGGCGAGGATTACACAAAGGCGACAACACATCCGAGACATTGTGTCACCGCTCAAAACAAGAACACAAAGGAGAATCAATGTTCTCCACAAAAGCTGCTCGACTCTGCTTGTCTTCCGAAACCATTTAGACTTGCGATTATGTGAAGCAGACCGAGATCAATATGGCCGCCATATTTAGATGCCGCTATAGAGTTTGATTTTCCCCATACGATATTCAACTAGCAGAACATAATCCCCCAGAAGTCTTCCTGTGAAGACCGGCCACTGAGAGGTAATTCCTCAAACCATCTCATGCTGAAAGTGTTTGATGAGCGGCTGGATTTCCTCCTTTTGCAGATCACAGCGCGCTGTGATCGTGTAATTCTTGTGCAATTAGCCAAAGACGATGTGAACACAAAGGATGTAATGATATGTAATCTCTTTTGAGGAATTTCATAACAGTGGATGACATCTCACAGGAGGCCCCGCAAAGTCAGAGAACTGTTCTGCTCTGGCTTTTGCTTCAGTTGCTTAATAATCTGAGCGTCCTCTTCTCCTTCTATTATCCCGTTCAGAGCGTCTCCCTGGTGGCCTGGATCATCTCGATATACATGCGCTGATTTGCTTCTGTGTGTTGGTAGCTGAGGAGATGTGCGATTTTCCTCAAAGCGGTGCACTGAGCCATTTATCTGTAAGACTTAACCTGAGGAACAATGTGTTTGCATGTGTGTGCATGTGATGTATATGTCTGCATATCAGCGCGCCTTCACTTAAAACCCTCGGTGCGTTTAACAGCGTTTTGAGAAACGCCGCCTGCCTGCACTTAATTAAGTGCTGGGACGCCAACATCCCCCTGCTGTGACATAGAATACCTGCTCTTCTTTGTCACTTCTTCTTTTTTTTTTTCTTTCACCTGTTCTTGTGCTCTTCTGCGTTGCTGCCACTGTATCTCCAAAAGATGTCGCCTGTGGGAGAAGCAGGTAAAGAAGCCATCAAAACCGATGCGGGTAGAAAGAGTTGTGCAATTAGTGCACAAAAACCCTGTAGTATCTCTTTTGTGTGGATCTCTCCTCCTCTCCCCTCATCTCACCCCTTCGACTTTTTTCCGTGTGAGTGTGCACTTGAAGCTCTCAGTTTAGTACAGTCTGGCAGTAATGTTTGTCTCCCAGTAGAAATGGCTGCTGTTTGTTCAATTGTTGTGATAAATTGATGTGGGGTGAGAAAAGATGGGCTTGCATGCACCTGAAGGAAGAACAGAAAAGTCTTCTGGAGAACCTAAAAGCTCTGCATTCCCAGAGTGTCAGACGGGATATGCAATTTCCTTGAAATTTCCCTTCCCCCTTAGCAACATCTTTGACGAAGGCTTTCCAATATATTTGGACTATTAGGCTGGAGACCAAATCCCTTAGAGGGCACTTGTCACTTGTCAAACACTACTTAGTAACAGACAGTGCTTTTCAAGAGATTCAAAAAGTGGCAACACTAATAGCCTTTTTAAAAACATTTCCAAGCAATTGCCTCTTTTACCAACCAAAACCAGAGTCTGCTCATTATTCTCTGCTACTAGTGTTAACTACACTGCGTGTGTAACAAAAGTAGAAGGGGCTGTTGACAAACTGGCATTTTTGGTGATGCCATGTGATTAAATCATTAAATCTAAATATCCTAAGATTGATTCGTCATTGTATGAATGTATAACTGATGATTGTATTGTTGTTGTGTATTATTTTTATTTGATTGATTGAAATAAACCATATCAAATCAAATCAAAAAATCCAATCAAATCAAAATTAAAAACTGGAAAAAGTTAATTTTTTTTTTTTTTTTGGGCACAGTCACAATTTAGTTTTCTGTCACTTATCACGGGAGTGAGGTTCTTAAAGTAACCTGCCACAGGTGAAAGCATTGCAGATGTTTTTAGGCTGTAAAACCCCTGGCTACACACTTTTCTCAGACAGACATGAGCATTTTCACACTTTTCTCTCTCGTTTCATAACTCAAAGATCAAACCTTCACAGAAAATTAAATCCAGTTTTATAGAATGAAAACAAGATTTATGTAGATTTAGATGGAGGTGGACTGACCATGTCAACAGCCAATCAGGATGCAGAACACAGTGCACCCAAAATTACACTGAAAAAAACTACGAGGTTAACTACAGTACGATGTAGCGAGGAACCATTGTGTTCAGTTTGAGGCACAAAAACTGTGGAAAATGTCAGTGACTATGATATAATGTGAAGATGAAGGAGTTTATTAATAAATGATAATCAAAGCACTTGCGAATTGCGTTGGTTTTGGACAACACCGCCTCCAAATGAGCAGCTGCTGTACCTGCGCGACTCTTCTTTGAGTTTTGACCTGCTTAACCGTAGCATGCTTTCTCAGGACTTGTTTTTATTGCAGAGGAATGACACGAACATCACTCCCCATCATCATTTAGTTTGTCTTTATTTACACTTGAGAATTTTAGGAGCAAACTAAAAGCTACATAGCCAGCAAAAACAGATTTAACTCCTCCAGCAGCTGGTCTTTTGGGGGCGCTGATCCCGAAATCCAGTTCTGATGCGGAACGAAGAAAAAACTGAACTAGTCCCTTTTTTTTCTTAGTGTTTGACATTTAAAAGACCTTATTGACCATACTAAATTTTTAAAAGTTTTTTTGACTTTTGCCTGTAGTTAGTTTACTTATTTTTCCATGAAGGTTAAACACCTGCTTCCTCTGCGCTCTTCAGTCCTCTGGAAAGTTGTTGTGTGCTTGGACTGAATAACTACAGTAACGGACCCAGAGATAGTTTGCAAAACAAAATAAAATAAAATAACACTGTTTTCAGGGAGTCCAGCCTTGGCTTGTTTAGTCCACACTATTCTACAGGTGAGCTTTCATACCTGTCAAATAAAGCAGACACAGAAAACCAACTCTGTGTTAAACATGCTGAATGATTCCTCAAACACATAAAACTGTCTATTTTTTTTATCGAAGTTAGTTTTTTTTTTTTTTTTTTTTTATCAAAACGATGTGTCTGGTCAAACATGCATGCCCATAAATAGTTTAAGTTAGTCTTAATGAATAATCAAAGTGGTTGTGTTTGTGAAAGTTTGTTGTTGATTGTTCCAGTTAGTGTTTTTCTTTCTTGCCCTGAATGCAAATGTGGCCTTTCTCTGTCCTTTTGAGGATTTCCACCATGCTTCGCAGCCCCGCCTCTTTTCTGTGGTAGATGGAGCCCACAGTGACCAAAGCTGTAGATGACGGCTCTGCATCCTCTCCGCTCTCTGTTTCTGGTTCCTCTGAGAGGTGAAAGGCAGCCACTTGCCCAGAAATGAGGTTGAAGAAACTGGGATTTTTTTTTTGATTGGCAGTTATAGATTGTGGATGATCTACTTTTTCTCATAGAGAATAAAAATTGGCCCTGTATTATTGTTAGTTTTTTTTTTAAATCCCTGTTTCTTTGTGGAAGCTGAAAGCCTGTGGAAGCTGTACTTACAGTGAAGCACAACCTGTGGACAGAAGAAATGAGTGCGTGGATAAGTAGTCATGATGTGTTTGGATCCCCTGCCAGAACACGTTAGCATACACGCTCCCGTACAGCACATAAACGTGTCTTAGGCGGTAGGACGCAGAGAATACATAACCTTTTTTTTCTTCTTTTGCATTTTTCTTGAACAAATCTTGATCTGTTTTCCTGGTGCTCCTTCTGTTCCCTCCTTTCTCCTCCCTCCTCCTGTTCACCATCTGCATGATGCTTTGTATCCAATCGGAGGAGGAAGCCTTTTCTTTTCCTCTCCACTCTAATGTCTTCTATGTGTGCATATGTTTGTGCATGTCTCGAAGCCATCACTCTCCCCCTCTCAGCTCATTACCTGGCATGATGGATGGAACGAGTGCCATTAAACAACACCCAGCCGCGGACGCCTGGCACCCCGCAGCAGCAGCCACTGAGTGATGGGTGCACTGGCATCCGCACACAAACACCAGGAGTCCTGTGTGGGTGCGCCCGCAGTCATCTCTGCGGCTGCACTTCCTGGTTCCGTCCAGCTCCACCTGCCCACCTGGCTGACCGGACGATGTCACGGGCATTTCTGGGCAGCCATGAATAAACGGCTCATGATGAAAAATTGAAATGCAGAATTTGCAACAACAAAACATCTTTTTTATGGCAGTTTTTTATTTTTGTTTTTGTTGCTGAGCTTATGGGACTTGCTTTGGATTATCTTTTTGGCTCATGGGTTTTGACAAACAAATTCTCTCTGCTGATCGGCTCAATATGTTCTTCCTCACAACAAAAGCATCCCGTTGGTTGACGAGAGGCTTTTTGAAGTGAAAAAGCAACAGTCTGTTTCACTTTAGACAGCTCAGAAGAAACTGTCACAACTTGGGTGCAAAGCAAGCCTTTTGTATGGCTGGGGCTGGCAAACTTTAAGAAAACAAACTGATGGAAATGACCAATACTGCTAAAATCTTAAAGAATTGTGACTATTAAAAATATGGCTATAAGTATTAGCTACGTTAGAGTATTCACAAAACCTGCAACCTTGTTTGCAACACGTAAAAAAACAGACAGATACCACTAAAACAAACCCTACCGTGACTACGCCAACACGTAAAGACATGTAAAGATGTAACATGGAAGAAAAAACATGGTACGTTAGCCGTGTTAGCGTATTTATAATAGTTTATTTATCATAATAATGCAAACACTTTTTTTTTTTTGCAAACCGTGTTTCCAAAAAAACCAACAGGCTGACATTTTGACAGAGCACCCTGTGCCTCTTATAATCACTTCAACATCAAGGTAATCCATGTTGAAGGTGGATTATAAGAAACGCCGTGGTTTTTAGGCTTTTCAGTGCGGCTTATAGTGCAGAAAATACGGTAGGTGTCACCAACAGCTGACTGAATATATGCATGTGTTTGATTCCAATAGTTGTTTGTTTCTCTGGCCTTTTTTCTCTCTTTCTGTGGATTTTTGAACATTCAGATGTTGAAAGTGTAAAAATTCATGGTTTACTTTGCCCAAACTGAACCGAGTCCTCCAAACTGCGCTGGTGTGAATGCAGTCTAAACAAACCATCCTAGTCTGTAGGAAGACTCATTACAGGTTTAGTACCTTCTCCCTGCAGGCGTGGTTTTCAATAGCTCGTGAGTTCCTCCATGTTTGCATTTGCTTTTGTCTGCTGGGCTCATGAGAAGTGAGAATAGACGAGGATCTCTTAAGTGGAAGCTGGGATCAGAAGCTAAACGGAGTTACTATGACACCAGACACAAGCCCCTCCACTCCAGCAGCTTCCTCTGTTTCTCCATCGTCCCCTGCTGCTTCGCTCTCAATCAGCATGGATTTGCTTCACATTGCTGCTCCTCTGCCTCTATTCTTCTTTTAGTCGTTTTTTTTTCTCCATACAGTCTTTCAGTTAGCACTCCTTTGCCAAAGGAGATCAATACAACACTTTCCCTGCTCTTTCTCAGTCGAAAGGTGTTTCTCATTTTTTTAATCTGATCTGTTTTTTCTTTTTCCTTTTTTTTTTTTTTTCCTCTTCTCAAACAGACAACCGGCGTGCCGTCCTGGAAAGGTCCCGTTCCCGCCACAACACAAACTACCAAGCTCGATGATAACCCGCGCCTACCACAAGACGCTAGACAAGTGCCAAAGAGGCCTGCGAAGAGGAGACCAGGAGGAGATCTGAGGAAAAACAGACCTCCTTCACTGTGGCACCCACACACACACACACACACTCAAAGACTCAGCCACAGGCACCAAGTATGGAACAAAACTGCCTATAGACTACAGACGTCACTGAAGTGGCGATGCAGACATTCAGTGTTTATTCACAGCCTTACGTATTTATTTCTCATTTGTGCTGTTGATTTACAGACGCAAACATTTAACACTCTGCTCTTTGAAATGCATGAAACTCCATTTTATCTTGCTCCTCCGGACATCTTAATCTTGATTTAAGGATAGTGCCACACTCAGCGCGCAGTTTTGACATGAATCACTCGACGTGACATTGTACTGAAGAAGACATTTTGCAACCAGAGACTGTTAATTAAAGGACGGCAGTCGTTTCTTAATTGGGAGACCTGCTGACGTCTTCCAGGAAGACTCGACTCTTCGCTGAAGAGGAAGCGCTAGTTTCGTTTGAGCTTTTCACCTGTTCTCTCCTCAAGACACTTTTCAGTAGCAATTATTTTCCTGGACTCACAGCGGTGAACACTTCAACACGGTGCATTTTAAGATATTTGAAGTTATATTGACTGTTAACACAAGAGAGTGAGGTGTTTGTTTGCTCCTCACACCATGGAGGGTCACTACAGGACACAACTGCTCATTGCTTGTGTCACACAAAGTTCCACTCTTAATCTACGTTCACACCAGGCATGTGCACCACATTCTAATGGGCTTCTGAACATGCTTTTAGCATTCACAGAGCTTTCACAGCTCTATTCCAACATATAAAAGACTTGGTGTCAAATAGTTTCAGCCGAGTACAAACCACAAGTATTAATTTCTCCCCCATGATCAATTTTCAACAGTTGGTTCTTCCGGGTTTTTGAAAAGGTCGCTACTCACGTGTCACTACAGAATCCCAAACCCCGAGTGGTCAGAGTTTGACTGCTTTACCTTCCAACGTGCGTTCAATTGCCACGCATTTTGTAGGAAGAACCCATTAACGTGCTTAAAAACTTGTGTAGCGACACGTGAACGGGACATTTTTGAACACGGAAGCACGCAGCACACATTTGAGCGCGCTTACATGCACATTTCATTTGAAGCAGTCACATAAACGCGTCTTTCCGAGCCTGGTGTGAACCAAGTATTTAAAAACTTTTGGTTAACTCTGATACTAAAGGTGTTTAAACTTAGGGTGAAAACATTACTCCAGTTTTGTTGAAGAAGTCTTAAGCTCATAGAGAAAAATGTGGAAGTCATGCTGTTGGACTGCATTCAAATAACTGAACTTTCATCATAGTAGATGTGAAGCCTGAAGAAGGAAAATCCTAACTTGCAGCTGAACGGCTGCAAACTGACGGGAAAAGAGACGACAAATGTTTGTGTGGAAGACAGGAACCTTTTTTTTTTTTTTTTGGGGTATTCATATATTTGTGCTGGGCGGGCCTGTCCCCTCACCGCCCTGAACTGTTAGCTGCCATTATATCAGCATAATAACCACCACAGTTACAGACACAGCAGACGGGACGCTGCTGCAAACGCCTTGCAATTACCCAGCACTGATAACATAAGTGACCCTTTTAACCATAACAGGAGTTACTGCAGTTAAAACCACAACGCTGCTTCAAGCTTTGTGTGTCTGTGTGTTCCTCCGTGGGCTGAGTGTTTGTGCGTGCCTCGTGCCAGCTCAGTAATCGGAACAGAATCCCAGGAAAAATAGGATTCAGCGTGCTTGACTCCTGGGCTGAATAGATGGAGATTTTTCATTTAAACAATCTGCCAGTGCTGCTTGTGATGTGTCTGTCTCGCGAAGCCACCTCTCTAAGCCCGCATGCTCCTAAAATGCAATTTTACACATCATCTCGGCTCAAGGTGCACCCACAATGCTCGGAGAAGTCTGCATATTTAAGGAGACAATAACTCCTCTCTGAATATGGGGTTCTGGCAGTCACAGAGAGAAAGCATTGAGAATGAGTTTTCTGCAGAAGGGACTCTGCAGTGATGGGAGTTAGAAGAACTTGTTGTGCGCTGCAGAAACACAGACGTGCTGTCAAAAGGAAGTGGTTCCTGTTTTTCCATTTGCTTTCATCCTTTTGTTTCACTGCTACATCACACATGTACAATGTCAAGCACTGAAGAATACCTTTGTTTTCTTCTCATCACTTTAATATTTCATTCCAAACAAACAAAAAAAAAAAGGCTGTGCTCAACAGTGACTTGCCAGATCATTTAACTAAACCCCCCTTTTTTTTTTGCATGTGTCATTTTTTTAAAGAAATCCTTTGTAGATCTTTTTTTTTAGGTTGCTAAAAGTTTGTCACGGTATGCAGACTGTTTCATTTTGGCCAATGTTTGATAAATATTCAAAGAAAGTAACAAGTGACATAAAAAAGTAGCAGATTTTATGTCATCTTAATAGCTGTGAGGTGGTTCTTTTTATGTCATTTGTGAGAAATCGTTCATTCAAATTAAGAAATTAGATTTAAAAACTGTCATTAACTTGTCACTGAAGTGACTTCCTCTGCTAAAAAATACAACAAAAGGAAATAAAAGTCCTACAAAGCTTCCTAGTAACATCACGTTTTTTCAAAATAAAACATCAGTTGAAACATTCCTAGTTGTTTTTGTATGTGGTTGTATTCAATCTCCCTCTTTAGGATTAGGAGATTATTTAATAAATCTGATAGGAAAATACTTAATCATCCCATCATGTTTGTG
Source organism: Oryzias latipes (assembly GCF_053564925.1). Taxonomy (NCBI): domain Eukaryota; kingdom Metazoa; phylum Chordata; class Actinopteri; order Beloniformes; family Adrianichthyidae; genus Oryzias; species Oryzias latipes. The sequence goes on from NC_136246.1 coordinate 11,835,066, forward strand.
CTCAATCCCATCAAATGATTGTGTGGCTTGTGCTCATAGTGAGGAGGTAGGGATATGAAGGTAAAGATGCTGTTCCTTTGGCGACAGGTGAGGGGGCAACGTGTTCTCTACTTTTACCCCACCAACATATTTTGACAATAAAAAGATTTGCTCTAAAACTGCAAAGGAATTCTCCTCGCGAACGGAGTGAAATACTTTCAGTTTGTTCTTCTGTAAACAGGTCTTTCCTGCTTCTGCAGCCCTCACTGTTCATTTGAGGAGGAAGAACTGTAACTGAACTAACCAGCGATGTTTTATTTCTATCAACAAACCCCGTCTGACCGTCAGCTGCCATGTCCCTGCCTACCTTCCATGTTGTCATTGTTTAAACTGTAATGTCAAAAAAAAAACATTTATATTTGTAACACTTTAAGTTTATTTGTATTATTGGTAACAACAAATGGTTATGCATACTCTCCTTCCATAATATATATGTAATGTAATATGGTACTGAGTAATAGCCTCTTTGTTATATAAACTGATTCTGAAAAATGTGTCGTTTCTTTCTCATAACCCTTGTGCTATCCTAGGCACTTTAACATTGGGAGTTGGGTCATCTAGACCCACTATACAGTGCTCTGAACCTTTTTTCTTCATTGATTTGTGATCTTCACTGGTGTCCATGGATTACATGAAATCTTTCCATCTTTATCCACCTTTGTCATGGTAGGGAGAACACGTCAACGTAAGGGTGGGGTCATAGGTCAGCACAAAGGTTAATATGGAATATTTACACGCCAATGTGATACAAACAGGATGTCATTGACAAGAATTCACACTTTATATTTTCCTCTGACAAAGTTTAAATAGAACATTGTTAAAGGTTGTATTTAACAAACATTTTTCAGTCAAAAATAGAAATCCTACTACATTTTACTAATACAATTTAGTCTTTATTTAAATTGATCTTCTTTTTTAATCATAAACTTGTATAATTTTACAAGATGCAACCTTTCAAAGAAATACTAAAAAAAGGATTGGCTGATGATTACATCTAATTTAGATAGATTTACCTGATTCATAGAAAAGCTGCAACTTCTTTTTAACCCCTTTAAAGCCTAAATTTATTTCCAACTATGACGGAATCAAATTACCAATGCTCCATAGGGCCTTTATCGTGCTTTTCATAAGCCTTTCAGAGTAAACTATATCCTTATATATAATAATAAATTAGCTTTGGCACCATAAATTATCGACGTCACAATGTGAGAACCCGCTCATTCTCGTGGGATGGGAGGGGCTGGTGATCATAGAGTGGGTTTTTAGAGGAATGTGAGAATGGATCAAAATATTGCTTTGAGGATGTTTTTTTGAGAATTGAACATTACAATTTACTTAAAAGCTCAAAACTGTGATTGTGCATGATAAAGGCCCTATAAAGTAATGCTAAATTAAGGAAACGGTGGAGTTGAAGTGGCATCAATAGGTGTATAAGTGTTAATCTCATTAGCCATTATGTACATTTTTCATTGTTTTTTGTGTGTGTTTGCTTTAAAAAAACATTAACATAAACAGAAAGGTTTAGGTTGTTCTGCTGTCACAGATCAGCAGGGAAAACCCAAGGAGATCTGATGAAAAGCAGATGTTTGTTCCTCCAAAGAAGCTCCGTGCTCCAGTGAGAAGCTTTCTATGTGAGGGAATAGAAGATGGACAAAGAATTTTTTTTTGCCTGTTCAAAGTTGAATATTTATGGCTGTTGGAGTACGTACCAGAGCTGAAAGCATCACCAAAGTGATCAATATTGAGTGAATCAATCAAATCTGTTTTATGTGACGTTAAACACTGTGACAGAACAGTAACAATTCAATGGAGATGCATTGATTCTTGCGCAAACGTATTTAGAACTCACTGCTAACAATTGTTTTCTTGCAGATGTTTGTTGAAAACTACGGAGCCCGTGTCCTGACATTAAAAAACTAAAATATATCTCATTCCCACGGATTGATATTTAAAAGTTTGTTCATTGTATAAGAGATATAAGAAGTAAAAGTGAGACCTTCTACTCTAATTTGAGCCTCAACTGAAATGCATATTCATGTTTCATTCAGTTTGTAAAATAATAGTGGATCTGTTTCAACGTGTTCTGCCCCTCAGGTTCCTCCCCTTTGTGTGCGCTCCCGTCTGCTTATCTGAGCCACAGCGCCGAGTGTCAAGTTGCAGGGCAGAGCTGCTGCTGTCCGAGCCCCTTAGCGTGACAGCAACCCCCACCATCACCACCTTGCATTCTCAAATCCACTGGCATGTTCTCCCTGCATGTGCCATGTCCCACTTTCCCGCTGCAGCATGACATCATAAAATAAGAACTGACACAGGGAAGTAACCCCCTGGCCAGTCGGGCCTCCTGCCCCCTCCCCGCTCGCTCACACACACACACACACACACACACACACAACTCTATTCTGGGAATCATGGGACGCATCTTCTTTGAGTCCCTCCTCCCAGCGTGCAGCAAGACAGATGGAGGTTCATCTCTCAACAAGCTGTGATCTGTGTTTAGAGATGTCTGCAGCAGAACACAACTCTAATTAGGTTTATTGTTGATCTTGGGAGGTTAATTTGTTTTTGGCTGCAAGTAAACATGCAAAAGAGGTTAACCTAGTTCCTTGCAAGACGCCCGTGCTGCAGCTGTAAAGAAGAGCACCTTTTCTTTGTAAATCTTTCTGGGTGATTTTGAAAGATTATTCCTGCTCGGTTTATTTGACTGGTCGGCTGTAATTGCAGTTTGTACCAATGAGGCAGAGCTCTCTTGGCTGCGATGGGATGTGGTTCTCCCCCCTAATGAGTTTAGGACTGTGGATGTGTGCAGGGTCTTTTGTTTTAGCACCTCTTTTAAGTAGGTAGCCCTGTCAAAAACTGAGAGATGAGCCAAACCCACACAAGTCCTGTTTTCTTCCGCCTTTTTCCTCCATGCTGCACCGGGTCATGTTTTCAATGCGCCTGGGAACGGATTAGCTGTCACCTGCACTACAACACAATTATGCTTCATTTTGCATTCTCGACAGAAATGCAAACAGGATGGAAATAAGAAGGAGACAGTTGCAGTTCACCGTCACGATTCAGTCAGAGGAGGGACTCTATTCAAACGGCTCAGTGAAGTAAACACAGGAGTTTGATGACTGGAGGGGGGTGTGAATCCATGTCTGTGGGGTTTCTGGCGGAACCGCACCTCTACATTTATTATGCTAGTGTTTGTGTGTGAAGGAAAGGGGCGCAGACATCGACACAGAGGCTACGTTCACACCAGATATGCAACACATTCAACAACACGCTCAACCTGCTAGATGAAAAGACTTGGTGTCATAGAATTATGACAGAGTACAAACTGCCAATTATTAATTTCTTTTCCATGATCAATTTTCTAATGATTAGCACTTTTGTAAATTGATCCATATGTCACATTCAAATCTGAGTACCTGATTGGTCAAAGTTCAACTTGAAACGCCATTCAATGGCTGCATGTTTTGTTCATTAAGCCTGAAAACTAAAGCTTGAAATGTGCATTTTTATTGGAAATGGCCACTTGTCGAGAACGGTAAGCATATAGCTTTAAGTGTCATCTAAATTTTCCTTTTTCTACTAATCTTTGTTCTGTTTTGTTTTGCATTCAAATATTTATCTTTTTCTCTCTGTTATCCCTCATGAAATAATTGCTTTGTCCATGTTCCTGTTAGCCGGTCTGTGGAAACTTGTAAAGGACTCAAAACACACGTTCTCAAAATCTTGACACAAACATTCAAGCACAAAACATTTTGACTTAAAGATTCATCATTTAACTGGTTAGTTTCTCCTTGGTTGAAAATGACACGCGTCTTTGAGAAGGTCATTGGAACATTAGAAGTCTCAGTTTTTATTTACTTTTGACTAACAGGTGACATAACTCAAATCATTTCAGACAGCGCATACTTATAGATGATACCATAATATATAATATTTAGACTTTCTGACTGAAGTACGATTATAAAATTAAAAAAGAAAAAGTTTAAAGTAAGTCACAGTTCACCAAGTAACCACTAGGCGGCTTGTAACGAGAAACTCAGTCGTTGTTTAGGTCATTTTTGATGACATGAAAAACATATTTATAACCTGGGTTCATATATGTATTTTTCTTGTGCTTTGGTCATAAATTCATATTATTTGTTCTTAATTTTTAATTTACATTTTCGCTTTATTCCAAAATTGACAGACAAAAAAGGGGTGTGTCCTTTGAATTCAAATCATCTACCTTAAAAATGCCTTGCTTGGCTGCTCAGGAAGCTAATTTGCAAAAATAAAGCCTTTTTAATGTGTTTACATTTAGTGTAAAATCTTTAATCTGGAAGGTATTAATGGAAAATTGCTTTCCTCTGACACCAGCCCTCAGAGGTCATTTGAGGAACTGCAACTATGGGCACTCCCATGGTTGGGGGTGTTTGTTAGTGCACAGACAGAACCCTGACATCTACACAGCAATGGGAGTGTCTTTAAATGTACGGTTTTTAAACACTTTCTAAAGTGAAGTGAATGTTTTTTTCCTTCAAGAACCTCATTAAAGTTACATTGGCGATTTTCAGATCAAGTAAATGTTGTTCACCTTTCAGTTATATCCCGTCAGGCGTCATCACAGCGATTCTCTGCGTTCCTGACTCAACCCTGTATTCTCTCCGGGCTAGGGACCGGCACACAGAGACCCAGACTTGGGCCTCCTTGTAGCTTTTGAGATAAATAAATATTTTAACTAAATCCTTTTTTTAAATACTTTACCAATTTATTAAACAAGGGGAAGTCATGAGATCACATATGATGCCTGCTTTACTCAAACAGTCAATGATCAAACTGCACAAAGAACATGGAATTTCTATTTATCCAAAGGTCAGTCTTTCAAGCACAATAAGCTGCACCTCTGCCTTTTTATACAATAAATGCAGCTTGTAGATTTATTTGCTCTTCACTTTTTTTTTCCCTTAAAGTTAAAGGGCAGGCGTAAGTGTAAGACTCTGCACATCAATTCTCAACACCAGCTAAAACAAACTTGTCCCATTTTGTAACAAAGTTAGGATTTCACTAAAAAAACAAGGGGCTTTTGTGGATTGTTTAAATAAAAGACAGCATAATGCCTTGCAGAAAAAAAATAAAGGGGCTTTCATATTTCTATACACTGCCACTCAAACACCCAATTCTTTTTTTTATTATTCATTTTAATGAAAAGTGGAACAAAACTGTTCTGTTCTCAAAATGACTTTCACAGTAAAGGATCTGTTTCCAGTACAAATGAAATGAAAGAGCTGCTTTATTTTCGGTTTAATGCCAAAAACCCTGAACCAAAAAACGTGGAAACATAGAAGTTTTAGAACAAAGGAGGGCAAATACTTTTGCTGTTAAATGAATCCACTTTAAACTAATGATTATGCTGTTAAACTCCACACACTGATTTCTATCTACTCCCCAGTTTGCAGTGCTCTGTTAAAGAACCGGCTGCATGCATCAATCTCTCTGCCTGACACATTTTAGTTCCTGCTTGCAGCTTCTCTAGCATGCTCCCCAGACACTCAAACCAATGATCTGCCCTCTTTGTCCAGTTTTTCTCCCTCTGTGTCTTTCTCAGCCTTGTGATCACTGGAAATCACTTGTCACCATATTTGTCCAATCTGCTCGGCCTGAGTGTTACTACTTCCAAATCAATATTTCCTTTCAGTGTAAAGAATTTCATTCATGTGTTTTCTTTGGTGCTACACTTGTGCTGCTGTCCTCTAATGTTGGCCATTTAATAGAAACACATGACTCAGTGTTTATTTGTGCAACATCGGATTAATACAGATTCAATTTATTAATTATTATAGCAGCTGCTGCATTATAGTTCCACTCTGATCATCTTTTGATTTTAAAAAACTTTTAGTTATGATTTTTGGCCAACATAAAAAGATCTTTGCCGTTTTCCAGGGCATAGTTTCTGCAGAGCGGCAGTAGTTCATTAGAAATTCACCTCTGAGTTGTGGACGAGACTTTTGGTGCAGCGTAAGCCCTCCCCCACTTCCTGTCATCCATCTGTTGACATGCTGTACCACTAGCTTACAGCCCCTCACAACCCCAAGCTAACATTAGCGGTGAAACAAAAATGGTGAGCAATATTGGTGCTATTCAGCCGTACAGTTTTGAGCCAGATACCAGCTCAGAGGAGGAAAGCAAAGACGTACATGGATCTGTTTACAATTCCATCCATGGAGCGGAGCAGGGAGCTTAGGTCTGCTGATTGTAGCTTCTATGTCACAACTACAAGCTTTTTTAAACAGCAATTATTCATCTATACCTGATTCAGAACAGTTTGAATTAATCCAATTACAGTTTAAATACAATTTTAGACTTCATTTTCATGAGAAAAATGTCAGAAGACATGTTTTTCATCGGAGTGGGTCTTTAAGCTGCATGTTTCTGTGTTACCTATTCTCCTTTGTGACTCAGCCCACCCGTTTCCAGGAGACACGTCTCCCACCAGAGAGGGTCAGCTTGAGGAGGCTTCAACCTGTCAGGAAAACTTCACATCCAGCCCCCTCACCCCTCCCCTCTTTTTTCTTGCATTTCCGCCGTCTCTCATGTCTCCCATGTTGGCACCCATCACTCTTTCCTCTTCCCCTTCCGTCTCCCCTCTTCTTGCCATTGGATTCAGATCATTGGGCTAGCCTCCATCTCTTTTCAGGTGCCATCTTTTATGCCTGGCAGATGGAGAGATGATGGACGTACACTGCAAGGAGCATTGCATATTTATGGTTGTTTATGAGACGGGGAGGGGGAGAAAGAAAGACAGGAGAGTGGCTGAAACCTTTATTGGAGGTAAAATGTTGAACAGCTATGAAGTGAGGAGACTTTCATCTGTCAAACCTGTGTGAGGTCGTGCCTCTTAGGCTATCGAGTTGACAAGAGTCTCTTTTAAAGAGAGCTGAGATGTGAAAGTGAGGGCGACAGAATGAGATTACCTCTGATTTAGTTAACTTGTCATACAGTAGCAGCCTGAACTGTACGTGCCACTTTCTACCTCATTCACACTGTGATATCAAAGGGAAAATAAATAAATAACATAAAAGTAGAAGGCTGGAAAACTTTTGATTTAAAAATAGTCAACAGAAGTAAGATTAGTAAGACAATATGTTGTTTTATTTTCTGCCTCTGCCATCTTTTTTTTTATTTTTGATGTCACAATATGACCAAAAACTAGAAAAGAGTGACTCAGTGCACATTTGTTGACATGCCCTACATAGCTGTGCTTGTGCTCTTTGCCCATAGCAGCGCCTACATGCACAAGCCTAAGAATAGAGGCGGGATTGATGGATGGAGAAAGAGAGGGAAGGAGTTTGGTAATTGAGTAAGTACCCTTCTGGACGTAGAGGCCTGAATAAAAAGATGTCTTTTTTTTTCCTTATGAAATCCCTTTCTTAGGATCATTTTACTCAAAAGTACATAAAAGCCCTTTCAAAGTTTCTCTGTGTTCTTTGCCCCCAACTGAAACAGTCCCAGCGGAGAACGCCAAAGCACACAAACGCTCAAGCACTCCGTCCTGAAAGAGCATGATAAAAGGGTTGACCCCGCCGACGAGAATGTGCCGATGCGCGTGCCGGCATGTCCGTGCGTAACATACAAACACCCATGAAAAATACAGGCCGTTCCGTTCAGACCCTTGATTTTTGTCTTTTCCTGCTCTACATCCCAACCTGAGATTTAGTAATAGTCGAAAAATAACAACCTGTTTTGCACTGAAAGCTTTAAAAATGTGTAAGCAAGCAAAGGGGACATTTCATTTATGTGGCACCAGGCAGCAAATAACGGAACCAGAAGACTGGGCATCAAAGATAAAGATTCAGGGGGTTGATGCATGACTTCACTCAGGACAGGCTTTTCTCCCACTCAGCTATGGAGGAGTGTGAGACTGACAGGATGGACAGGAGCTGCTGCAGCGTGGATCCACAGAACACAAAACTGCAGTGTCAGTGCTGAAGCCACACAAACAGGCAGAGAAGTTTTAAAAAAAAAAAACATAGTTTACTGCACTGATGCAGGAAATGAGCAGTTAAAGCCTACAGGACACCCCCACACTAACATAATTGGTTTGAAGTGCTGTCTTACTTACCTGCCAGGCTCTGGATTTAAGTTAAAAGATGCTTAAAAGTGAACACTTCATAGATTTTATGGAGTAGAATAAAGAATTTGCAGACCTCTGAGATGTTTTAATGCTGATAAAATATGAAAAAGTGGGTCTGGGCATGTGGCTAAAGGAAATAAATCATCATATGTTTTACAACATCACTTCCACTCAATGTAGAAATAGCTGCTTAATATGTTTCTAAAGATTTGACTTATTTTTGCTCTTGGCCAACTTTGATGTTTTTAGGTTCAGATCAATTTTTAGATGTAAAATGTTTTATTCCACAAGTCTTTCAAAAGTTTTTTTTTTCTCAAGTCTGTATTTAAAATTCTTCAGTTCACCCTGTTGAACTAGTAGGAAGAAACATAGGTTAGCACTAATGTACATAACATGTCATTCACATATGAACCTCTGACTTTTATAAAATCAGGGACAGGCCTTCTGGTGATTCCAGACTAAACAGTATATAGTGTTTAAGTTAGCTTACCATATCTTTGACAGTATAAGAAACACGTAAAAGTTTTAATTGGGGAGGAAAAGGCAGAAAAGTTAAAGATAAAAAAAAGTAGATATTTTCAATGTATTTTATTTCATTTATTTTTTATTTCATTTTGGGCTTTTAACTTAACCCCATTCAGATTCTTGAATGGACTAACCATGTGCCATGTTGTTCAAACATTACATATATGCATCAGTACATCCCCCCAAAAATGACAGCTTAGAGATAGAAAGCAAAGCTTTCATCTAAATGTGTAAAAACAACAACATTTTCAGTGTAAGAAAGAAAAATCTGCCTAAATGTTTCCATTACTGATATAGATGATGCAGACTGCATGAATTTGATCAAATCACAGAAAGTTACAAAACACAGAAGGAAGATGCAAAAAGAATGAATCATATTTTAATGCCTGAAGACTCAGACATACAAACCATACAGGCATGTTTTAAGATAAGGAAGGAAGCTGTAGCATGTTGGGCATAGATGTCAACAACCAATTAACCCTTGTGCTACCTATGACCCCACCCTTACATTGACGTGTTATTCCTACCATAACAAAGGTGGATAAAGGTGGAAAGATTTCATGTAATCCATGGACATCAGTGAAGATCACAAATCATTGAAGAAAAAAGGTTCAGAGCACTGTCTAGTGGGTCTAGATGACCCAACTCCCAATGTTAAGGTGCCTAGGATAGCACAAGGGTTAAATCACTTCTTTCCATTTCTATTTTCAAAAAAGGCCATTAATTAATTAATTAAAAATGATTCAGGTAAACACAAGACGTGTTGCAAAGTAGAAATGTCTTTGTTGAAGTTTGGTGTGTCCATAGCCTTTTTTTTTTTTACTTTTATGCAAAAATATAGAAAAATGCTCATCAAAACAGACAAACTAAAACATTCCATTCCCATCTCTATAATGTGCTTATTGCAGAAATAATGCATTGAAGGTAATGTTTTTCTTTTATTATTTGTTGCCATGTGAGATGTATAAATGCGAGGTTGCTGGTTAATGAAAAGTTTCACGTGTCGTTTTCTTCTACCCAAAAACACAGTTTGAATTTTGCCTTTTGATATATTCCTTCTTGTTGTGATAACTGTTTTCTGCACTTTTGGGCTTCACAAACAAACAAGAAGATCACATCAGACCCACGAGTGCCTTCGCTGCACCACAAGTAAACGCAGCAGGCGGTCTATAGTCATTCCTAACCATTTAGGGGTTGGAATGTATAAGCAGAAATTGTGTGGGTGGTAAAAAATGATCAGATGTCTGCTTATGTCAGAAAGTTGGGCTGTTTTCTGAGAAACTCTCCTTGAACTAGGTGAGCTTCTGTGGCCTTTCAAGTTAGGATTTTGCAGGCTTAATGTCCAATCATGCTTTTGTAGAAATCCCACAGCTGCTAACTAGAGTAAGGCTTTCTTTTAACAATGTTTTTGACATTATGTTGAAAGTTTTGCTTTTCGCTTATGTCAGTTTAAAGAAGCTTTAACACTCAAACTGCTGTGCCATGCTGCAGTGCCTCAAATCAGCACCATTTAAGGAGTTGCGAGATTCCGTTCTAATGTTTACCATCAAGAGTAAGCCGCTAATTCTCCCAAGTGGATGATTTCTAAGGAAGCATCTGGAGTTGACCTGTAATAACATGCAACAATGGATGGAGTTCAGATAATCCAGTCACAGTTTAATCTCTGATTGGAGCTAGTGTTACTGAGTACACCATAAATCCATAATCTGACATCTTTCCTCCCATCTTGGAGCGAGCTTGTGTCAGTGACATGTGGCTGCTCATCTGCCTGTGCCCTCGTGCCAACACCACTGAGTGCTCACGCTTGTGATGTTCATACCCCAAGATGTGTCCTTCTGAGGAGTAGAGGAAGCAACACAAGGTGACTGTTGATATAAGGATGTAGCATTCGCTCCGCTGGGGCGCCTCCCTCATTGGTATTTCATGTCGAGCGCAGCCGCATTTGTCACGTTTCATAAACTTCCTTATTATTCACTGGTGGGGAGTAATTTTGTTCTGCTGTTCCCAGAGAAAGGGAGTTAACACCAAAGAAAGGCCAATGACGCTCCGATGTCCATCCAGTCATCCTTTCTGCTATTCCTCATGCATGTATTTGCTTATGAGAAGGCCAGGTAGGTTAGTGCCGTTCACCAATGGCACAATGCATGTTGAGAGTCTGAGAGGTGATCATCTGTGAATCCCCACCAGGCTGCAGTGCCTCCATGCAGCGTCTCCGGATAATCATATGCCTTCTGGAGCTAGGCAAACAGAGTTGTCAGAACTGACATGCACAGCCATGCCTAAGGGAAACTCCAACTGGAGGAGGAAACTAATTCATCAGTAGGTTTGTGAACCAAAAAGCATCCCGCAGGTCCCATGGAACTCTGGAGCAGAGGATTTTCTCCCTCCGACGCTCATGGCACAGATGAATTGCTTAAGCGCTCACCATATGCAGCAGACAGCTCTCCCCACACACGTCCTTGTATATCTTTGTTTCAATGAAGAGGGAACCCATAAAGCCAGCATAGCAGTAAGGGTTTTTAATGTCAAGCAGGTGGCCATGTTCTACTCGGCCAGAAAGCATAAAAAACAGCCTGCCCCCAGCAGCTGCCTGGCTATAAAACACATCTATATTACAATGTCCATGCCTGTCCCTAAAGTTTGCTTCAGGCCACTAGGCCAAGAAAGTAGACCTTGGTATATGAGAAGAACATAAGTCAACTCTGAGGAACAAAACAAAATACTTTTCATCTAACTAACAGAAAGCAGGTCCCCCTGTGTTCTCACTGTAAAGCTACGTTCACAACGGGGATGTGATGCAAATTCAACAACGTACTAAACGGGTGTCAAGCCCATGTTTTCACACTGGACAAGTAGATGTCTGCCACCTCCAGCTGGAAGAAGCTTGGTGCGAAAATGTTGAATCGATGCAAATCTTATTAATCCTTCTCTGGACTTTTTCTTTCAAAGCTCTTCTCCGAAATACGAAAGATTTGGTGTCATAGAATTCCAGCCGGGCACAAAACACTTTTTTTTAATTTCTCCTTTATGTTGGAACGGTTGGCACTTCCATGAATATAAAGGAATCTATTCGTCTCTACTAAATCTGAGTCCATGATTGGTCAAAGTTGAACCTGGTTGAACTTCAAATGTGAATTCAGTGGCTGAGCTTTTTTTACGTAGGGCCCAAAAACGCGTGAACATGAGAGTTTTGAACCAAGAAACGGAAAGTGGGCATTTAGACTTTTTCATCGAAAGGGCTCGCTTGAACGCGCATTGCCGAGGCCGGTGTGAGTGTGAGTGTAGCTTCAAACCTCTGGACAGTCTGGATAAGTAGCCAGCATGAAGAGATACTCCTCAAACTTCTTTGTGACTTTTCTTTTACCCCTCTTCTATTTTCAGGAGATTTATTTATTTTTTTATTCCCAGACCCCAGGCCTCCTCGCTCTCCTACTTTCTCCAGACTAGAGTGCAGGTGAAGTTGTCCCTAAGGTGGTGGAAGCATTGGAGCGCAAACTGTGCCACAAGGTGGACTGGCGCATTAATGGAGTCCAGTTAGAACGGCTGACCTGTAAAGCAGCACGGTCAGCTGCTCGGTGAGTGCACCGCTGCTGTAAATCCCAAACAAGCATACCCCTCTCTCGCTCTTTTTCTTCTCTCCGTCACGCTTATCAAGCAGCGGCTCCCATCGTTCAGCAGCCCACACGCTGCCGCTAAGACAACGTCAAGGTTTGATTCCAGAAGGCTGACAGTGCGGTCAATAGTTTGGTTGTTTTAGGCGGAGGATGTGATCACCACTGTTTCACCCACTTTTTAGCCGATAATGACGAATAAAGAATACTTCCACCATTGAAGGATACATCTGTGTTCTAAGGCTACATCAAGATTAAAGCAAGTTAGATTTATGACCAACATGAAGCTGGTGACTAACACTGGAGACCCCCGGGATGCCATTATCTATGAAGCCTGGATTTGTGGGTCTGTGTGTTTTTAACCTTTTGCTCTGTGTTCATTTGGGATCAATATATTTCAGACCAGAGAAAAAAGCATTTTTGCAGACTCTGTTCTCTCCTTCTGTGGATTCAGTCTATCAGGGTTCCGTATAAAAGCTCTCCTTCAACACATGAAAATGTCTCTGTGCTAAAAGCACAAATAATGAATTCAATGATCACACAGAATGTGGCCATAAACACGTCTTTGCAGTTCCGTCACGATTTCTGTTCTGACAGCCGGCCTCAGGTCACCTTTCTACATGTTATGCATCCGTCCCTGCGCCCGTGTCTAACCCCACCTCCAGAATTTGCTTTCAATAATGTATAAAAGAGGGCACTGACTTTGCTTGTATCGTCAGCATGAAGAGACGATCCCTGACATCTGGAGGCTGCTCAGGGCTCTCTATGAATGATAATGGCCTCCCCTCTTTTTGATGAATTATTAAATTCAAATTGTTCTGCAAACAAACATATTTGTTAACACAGTTGAGTCTTGAGTGAAATCCGGTGTTTATCAATTATTAATTTTACTGTAGATAACAATAAGGGTTTTGGTCAGTTGTTACTTTATTATTAATGGAACAGCAGCAAAATGAAATAACCACATATGTCACATATATATTTTCACGTTTAGAAAAATACATTTACCACATATTTAAGAGTGACTGGGATCTCTGATTTAGCATTGATAAATAAAATGACTAGGTGTATGAAAAAGAAGAGTAAAAATAGTTCTCACCCTTGCCTGCAATCATTCATCTCCACCAAGTTTAGGTCATCTGCCAGACGCCTTGGAGCTTGAGGGTCCTGACAGAGCTCAGAGATCAGATGTTGTTCCTGAAATCTGCTGGAAACACTTTTTGAGTGTAATCTGCACCAAGGGTTGTGTCTGCTGTGGTCGATCCCAGCCCATACAGCCTCTTGTACGTAGGACCTATTCCTGTGCTACCAATTGTTTTTCAAGTTTTGTTTCTTAGCTCCATGTTATCCTTTCCACTGTCCGGGTTCTGTTTGGTTCTCAGTTATACAGGAATTATTTCAGATTGTACTCTAATCCAGTGTTTTTCAACCAGTGTGCACACTAGTGTGCCGTGGGAGATGGTCAAGTGTGCCGTGGAAAATTGCCCTCATTAACTGATCTAAAAACATTTCCCATCTCCAGGATTTCAGCTCTGTGTTCATCCAAACAGGCCCTGATAAAACACTCAGGAGTTAGGAATATAAAAGATCGTAAAATACTTTTTCTTTGCGTTTATTTTATTTTATTAAAGACATTTTGATAAGAATGACACTACCACGATTCAGCTGCAGCTCCGGCTGTGTTTGGGAAAAGTCCCGTTCCTTTGACTGTCTCCACCAATCATTCTTGAGGGGCTTAATCACATGTAATCAGTCTGACCAATCAGAAGTGGTTAAAGTCTTCACTTCCTTGTCCCGATTTAGCTCGTAAAGTCGCTCAGTTCTACCAGAAACATCAGCTAAAGCTCGTCTTTTGCGCTGTTGCTTTCCACAGAATCCGGTATCAGACCGTGGAACAAGTTAACAAAACAGTGAAGCTCCGAAAACTGATCTTCGGCCGTTTTATGCACTACATCTCCCATGATGCATTGGGTTGTGAGAGTGACAGCACATACGGAGATCTGTTGTTAAACGTCTTGAAACCAACGAACACGCATCAAACTATTTTTAAATCTTCTAACTTAACTTTTATTGAATCTTTCAGGAAAAAAAAGCTGCAGTTTCCAGCTTTTTCTGCAAGAATAATCTCAAAAATGCATGTGAGATTGTGGAGGGGCTGTAGATCAATACATATTATGAGTTTCTCCTTCTTTTTTTTTAATTTTTGGATGCTGGTGTGCCGCGGGATTTTTTTTAAGGTTAAAGTGTGCCGTGGCTCAGAAAAGGTTGAAAAACACTGCTCTAATCAACCATAAGTAGCTACAGTTTCAGGCATTTTAGTCTTTTTGGTCAAAAGAGTCTATTTATTTATCTGTTTGATCCTCAAAAGGCACAGATTTTAGAAGGTAGCAGTTTCTCAAAATGTCAAATTGTTGAAAATTTTTATATACCAAAATTAAATTTATGAAAAGCCTGGTTTAAAAAATGCTTTTAAAATATACATAATTTTCTACTCCTTTTTTATTGTTGTCTACTTAATTTTTTAATGTGGGAGTTCATGAAGATTGGCTCCCTTTTTGCAACCTGTCTCCGGTGGTGGAACTGCAACACTTTTTCGCTTTCTAGGAATTAAGGTACAAAATTCGGGTGCTTGGTAGTTTTCTAGCCTTTTTTATAACCCTCTAACACTGGAGCTTTACCTTCAGTGTTGACAGTCTTTGGACAACCGTAACTCTTCAACTGTTTATGCAATTAAAGTAATTCCAGCAGATTCTGAAGCTGAAAAAAACAGCCTTTTGCTGCGATGCCGCATTCCGCTTTAGAGAAATGCTTGTGCAGTCAATGTGAATTAGCTAATTCTGTCTGGAAAAAAGTGGAGTTTTGCCATTATGCAACACTTTACGTTAGTAATATTTCACATGTCAATGCAAAGCTAAAATGAAAAGCCACTTTTCTCAGTGTCAGAATCAGCTGTTTGCTCGAATGGTCAAGGAGTTGCTGTATGTGAAAGACCGTTTTTGGTTTTTAGGCGTCACCAGTGACATTTCAGGTTTTAACCCTTGTGCTATCATGTGGGGTCCAGATGACCCAACTCCCAACGTTAACGTGCCTCCAAGGCACTTTAATATTGGGAGTGGGGTCATCTGGACCCCACAAGACAAAGCGCTGAACCTTTTTTCTTCAATGATTTTTGATCTTCACTGGTGTCCATGGATTACATGAAATCCTCTCCACCTTAATCTACGGATAGCACATCAATTTAAGGGTGGGGTTATCTGGACTCCACAAGATAGCTCAAGGGTTAAAGGTTTGGGCAGGGCAGATCAAACTCCAGTGAATATGCCTGTTCCACTTCAGGCTTTACTTTAATCATTTAAAATCCTCTGAGTGGTGTCAGAGTTTATAACCCAGTTTCTGGTCCTAACACCCTTTTGTTCTGCTTAATTCTGACCTCAAGTCCATCTTAACATGTTACCCTAACCTTATTTTGTTCATATTTTATTTATACAGTATTTATTTCTTGGTGAGTATATTGCTGCCTTATTCCATGTATTCCTTCTTCTACTTTGGAGTTTTCCTCATCAAATCTCTCCTACCCTGAACCATTGTGTCAACATTGTTGTAGTTTTGTAGAAACCAAAGGTACTGCAGTATTTGCCTGCTGAGACTGTGAACATCAATAAATAAATTTGTCTAAAAAGATTAAAGACTGGTGTAATAAGGTTAGAAAAAAAATGAACGCTCCATGGATCCCTGATTATTCATGGCTTGGATGTCATCATTCACTCTAAACTTTCTATTCTTCTATTGTCGTCCTCATTGTGATCTCTTCGTACTTAGGCCCTTTGATTGATTGAATATCAATGTCAGCCTGCAGTCCTGGTGACATGTCTGTGATTGGGTTGATTAATATTTGATTTTCCCTTTAACGCCCCATCCCATCTTTTTCCCCCCGTCTTTTCTCTGCCCCTGGTGTCAGAGAGAGAGAACAGTAAGGCTGCACAGTGAATATCAAGTGGCTGATTGGGGCTGTCACAGTGGACCTTGGTGCACCTTAGTTGCCAGATGTGCTTGTCCATTGGTGTCAGCAGTGGGATTGGTCTCCGGGGTTCGGAAGGGTTTGTCGAGGTGGACAGACGGAGGAGATTGCCAGGAAGAGTGTTGTCCTTCACCGTGGCCTGCCAGTCACTCTGTCTTTTTCTTTGTTCATCACTGCCAGTCGGCTGCTGACGCTTTAGTGTCTGGTGACAATACCTTTCCCAATGGAGCCATCTCCCTGGGTGCGCGGTTCACCTGGAATAAATATCCTGCAGTCTCCCACCTCTTTGATTGACAATCAATGAGTTATTTTGTAATGACGCTGCAAACATTAGATGTGTTTGCTATGGACAGCGCTGTCCATCCCTGGTGAATTTATCCCAAAGGAGCACTCGGGTCGATAAAAGCAAACAGCTCAGGAATTAAATACTTTTTTTTCCCTCTTTTTTTGTTTTATTGATTGTGTCTGTTGCAGAGTGCTATTCAAATGGGATACTGTGTGAGGGAAATAAATAACGAGGTACAATGCAGAGCTATATGAAGGTTGGGGCCTTGAGGTTTTTTTATCTGTACTTTGTCCTGTACCTCTGTTTTTCCTCGGGGTAATGAATAGAAGCTCTTCATTTTTGAAGCATGCTAAGGGCACCTTCTAACATTTTTGTTGTACTCAGACCTTGGAGAGCTCATTTAGAAGCTAGTTTTGTATCACTCATAAGCAGTAAGGTGGCTCTTGTTGCTATGGAGCAACTGACAGGATATGGAGACCATGTGTGCATAGTTTAATGTGTCCTGGTGCTGATATATGCTGTACGCTCTACGTGTTAAATCATCCCAGCACCAAGGTTTGTGTGTTTCGAGGCAGCCAGCAGAGCCGGGGGAACATCTGCACACAGTGGCACAGGCCTTCTGCCTTTACACACGGCTCCTGCAGAGCAACGCTTCACGGCTTAGCAGGCTGTGACCTCCCAGAGGCTCCGGGGGAGCTCTTCCTCTTAAAAGCCAGCTGTGCCTCATACTTTCTGCCCGCCCAGTAACCCACAGTCCAGCTGTTCACCTGAGAAGCTTTGTGCACAACCCTCTCACTTCTTCCCATTTATATTTGTGGGAAAAGGATTGTGTAGGTTTAAACAAAGCATGGAGTACAACTCTTGTTCTGCAAAAAAAAGTCCTTCCTGAATTCAAAGCTGCGCATAAATAGGTCCTAATTAAATGCAAACAGTCTTTGCACATTTTCTTTGATACGGTACAAAAAGTAGAATGCGTTCATATTTCTCATCTGGGTTTCGCTGCTGCTTGTGACCTCCAGTTTAATATTTGAATGTTTAATCACTCTACCTGTTTTCCAGACACCTGAGTCCACTTTTTACTGCTTTTGATCTGGTTTCCTTTTTAAATGTCACAGTCTTTGAGATGCAAATAAAAATAGATTATTTGTAAAAAGATGTCCCATTTTCTTAATTAGATAAGTGTGGTTGCACATGTGATGAGGAGACTCAGAGTAAACTGAATAATGTGTGTTGGGGGGATTAGGGCACACCAAGGCATATTTGATTTACTTCGGTCTCACTCAAGGATGCACTTTGAGTTGTAATGTGGTGAAATTGGTAACCCCCAAAACACAGGTTAAAGGTCACAACGAGCAGGAGAATATCTCATATGCAAAAGAAGCCAATACCTGGACAGGTTGAGGCTTTGTCTTCTCACATAAATCATCTCGTTTGGCACTTCCTTTTTTTTTTTTCTTTTTTTCGAGCCTCCGGGAGTGGAACCAATTTTCAAGATTGATTTTGTGTTTCAAGCAAAGGATTGCATGATATGGTCATTTGTGAGCGTGTTCTGAAGCCGGGTACTCAATCAGAGCTTTTAATCATATTAGGCACGGTGATAATGTTAGTCAACATGATTAAGACAGTTGTCTGCCAATAAAGTGTGGTGCAAATCAACATAGTATGAGAGAAAAGCCAACAACTTGAAATAAAAAACATGTTTTTTTGGCTAGAAACATGTTGTACTATTTTATCTTAACAAAAAATCTAGTTTTTATCTCAAAACTAAAGAACTTACTGCTTCCAAAGATTGATTTTGCAAATGTGCCAACCCCTACTAGTATTAAAATGACCTTGTTTTGTTTCTTCTGGAGGAAAATTTGAACCCCTTGATATGTGTTGAAGTAGACCTCAAAGGGAAAAAACAGCATCTGCTCTGTCAAATAGCGAATAGAAATGTGTTTGTCTGCTGTGCTACTCAGGAGTAACACCAAATGTATCAGTGTTCTGTCCAGTGACTGCTTTTCTGAGTGGAACTGCAGGGCTGTTTCTGGTCCCCAAAGTAAAATTTAGGGAAGCAACAGCAAACGTTATTAATCCCCTCCCCCAGATTCAAAAGAATCTGTTTCTGTTTTGCTTGTGTGGTGATTAGGAACAAGCCACAGGTTGGAACATTTAGGGTCATGTTGGGTGATCAAGCCATTGACAGAAACAGAGAGAGAGAGAGAGAGGAACCTTTATTTCACCAGGCAAAACATTAAGAGCAATTTCTTATTTACAATGTTGGCTTGAAACACCACTGATGGTGACCAACAATGATGGTCACCATGATGAACACCATTCCATAAACACCAGATAGTTCATGGTTATGCAAAAGCACACAATCAATGTATTATTTTAACAAGGGCTATTTTTACTCAAATGAAATTAACCTTATAGTTTGGCATCAGAAATTAACAGAAACACAAATGAACAATCTCAGCTCCCCCGCTTCCTCTGTTATGGTGGTTCGGTCCTTCCAATGAGCTTTTGCATAAAAAACAGCTCCGCCCTTAGGCACCCCTTTGGACCAGGAAGAACTCCACAGGTAAGGAACCAGAAAGAAAATGAAATCAAAGTACTTAATAATTAATATTACAGATTGTGGAATAGTATTTGTTCTTTACAAAAAGAAAAGCTTGTATTGTCAATTCAACATCTATGAACAATTTGTTCATAGATGTGTGGGTGAGGTGCCATAGTTGTAACTAAAAAAAATATGAAAATGGGAAAATGTTGTGGAGACTGGAGATTATAGCCTTCATTGTGTGGCAGTGGACACTGCTGTTGCACTTTCTTTTTTTTTTTGATCCACAGCAGTCCCGGACTGCAAGGAGCATTTTGATTTTGCAATTGTCTTTTTCTGCTTTCGGAGTTGAGTGAAAATTTCACTCAAAAACTCACCAAAATGTACCTGGTGAAAATGAATTTTGAGCAATGTCACAGGCGAAACATTATAAAAGAAAATAAAGAATGGGACCAAAATTTTTTTGTGCGGCCTTTCACTTAATCCGGGAAAAGAAAACTTCTTCTAGTGATCTTCACAACATTTGCCACACACACCCCCATTTGTCACAACCACACATGCAGTTTTGTTAACCTTTGACCTTGGGAAGAGGCCGCCACCTTGAATTAAAAATAGAAAAATCCTCTGAAGTAATTTCTATCAATTTTAACTCCTCCAAGGGATTTCCTTATATCCCATTATCTACTCAAACTTTATTGGGAAGCTACTTGGGAAAAGTTTTGGTTTTAAATCTTGGACATTTAGTGAAATATTGTGAAATTTTGAAACGCTAGTCGTTGGCTTAATCTGAATGAAACGAAATCACATATGATATTGACATATATTATCAACGTGGGCATGGTTAATAAAAAACCACTATTGCCAAGAAAATCCCCAAAATTTAGTTTTTCCTATTAATTCATTCATTCATTCATTAATTAATTCATTCATTCATCTTCTGCCGCTTATCCCTTTTGGGGTCACGGGGCTGCCGGAGCCTATCCCAGCCACTTGTGGGCGAAGGCAGGGGACAACCTGGACAGGTTGCCAGTCTGTTGCAGGGTAGTTTTTCCTATTCTTTCGAAAATTCCGTATACCTTTTTGTCATCCTCAGGTGAACAAAGAGAAAGGTTGCTACAAAGACAGAAACAAAAGAAAAGTCCACCTTTAAAAGAAAAGGGTCTGACCAGGGTGGAAGAGGGGAGAGTGAGGGCCTTGTAGAAGCCACTCATAGAGTTTTGTCTCTTTTTATGGTCTTTTCTAGTGGTTATATTGTTATTTTGCTATACCACGGTAAATATTTAAATTTAGTAAGGTTTCAGCAGTTAATCAGTTAGTTTTTGTTGGCTTGTTAAATGAACCAGCTGGTGTAGACCTTTTCAGGGGTTTCCTCCATAACTGCATGTGCATTAACCCTTGTGCTATCTTAGATGACCCCACCCTTGCATTGACATGTTATTCCTACCATGACAAAGGAGGATAAAGGTGGAAAGATTTCATGTAATCCATGGACACCAGTGAAGATCACAAATCATTGAAGAAAAAAGGTTCAGCGCACTGTCTAGTGGGTCTAGATGACCCAACTCCCAATGTTAAAGTGCCTAGGATAGCACAAGGGTTAACAGGTGCCGTTGGCTCTAAGGTCGAATCCGAGCAGCTTCCCTACCTCTATGGTTTCTCACCTATGCCTTTCAACCAGACAGTTATGGAAAAAAACAGTGTCTTCAAATTCAGATGTTACTCCTGCTTGTTGACATCATCAATAGTCGCCAGTCGGCATCGTCAGCGTGTAGCTGCCAGAGCTCAGAAATGACACAACATCGGTTTTATAACTTTAACCATTTGTGCAAAAAGAAAAACTCGATATTTACATGTAAATGTAAACTTTTATGCTTCAGTGCACATCCCCGTAAAGAAATGCGTTTCTCTTCCACCCACAACTGTCAGAGGGATACCCAGCCCTAAGTCGGCTTGTCCTTAAAATAAAATCAGTTTCGGACATCACTATGTCTTCAAATGCCTCGATAACTGGAGCACCAGGGAGGAGCCAGGGGGGGAGGGGAGCAATTTGTATTCGCCCCAAGCATGCAAATAGATGCCTAATGTTTTGTACATAAAGGGGGATTTAAATGAACAATTCTGATGTGCATAATCAATAGGATTTTCCTTCTAAAATTATACAGGAAACCCACATCGATTGTTAGGGAATCCCAGCGTGACATCTGACTGATTTAGTTTTCATAAAGATAATTCTGCAATAGCCAAAAACATAACAAAATAAATCTCCATAGTTACATTTAAACTGTTTTTTTCCTTTAAACCTTAAAAGGGCATTGAAATCTATTCTTTGCTTCTTCTGAAGCTTGAAGATGTTCAGTTGCTGCTTTTCCAACCAAAAGAAGTGGAGACGCTGGGTGATGGGAAGACAAAGAGTTGCAGTCCTCCATGGCTCCATGATAATTGAATCTTATGGATATGATACATAAAGTGCTCCCATCACGGTCACATAATTTATGAGCAGGCTTGTTTCAATTGTCTATGGTTTAATGTGCTCCATATATGTGGAGTACTCTACAATGAATGACCTGGAGCAGCAGCTGACTGAATTCCACACCTTCCCTTTCATCTGTCCCATCTACATGACCCCACTATTAGACTTATAAGTGAAAATGACAGCTTCTCAATGCCATTTTAATGAGCACCATGTTGAGCTGGGGACTCTGTTCATGAATAATTCTTAATGGACTTTTCCTGATCCCCGAACAGAGGGAGGAAAATTAGTAAAACACACTTGAACTTTATTCAAAATAGTAACAAGCTAAACATTTCAGCAATGTCAAGGTTTTGCAGAAAAGTGTGATGCTTTTCCAACTCATGCATGTCAGTCACTGCATGGTGTAATTTCAAAACTGCATGGTGTGGCCGTCTTCACAAAAATAAAATTCCTCTGATTAAACAGCCTTGAAACTGGTAACCTTTTTCTTTTTTATCGTATTAAGTGATGATTTTGCCAAGGCATGTCCTGCAGAAATAAAACTAATTTCGGAGATAGTAATAGTAAAAATAAAATGTTTAATATTAAAATGTATGATTATGGGATATTTCTATAATCATGGGCTGAAGTATAAAAAAAAGCAACAACGAAAACAACAATTTGTGCCCTGGTTTTATTGTATACAATTTCCTTTGTTAGAAAAGCATCTTTTCAGCTAATGTTGAGTAGTTTGGGTTTTATTCATCGTCTCTTATTCATCTCTCACCCATTCACCAATTAACTGACTCAGTTTCTTCTTTTATTTGATCCTGTATCATGTTTCACTTTTGTCATGTTTCAGTTTGGTTGGGATTAGATTCTCCCCTTAATTAAATTGTGTATCCGCTTGTTTAATGATTTCATTTTTAAAAGAGTCAGTCCACTAATAATCTCCGTTATGTGGGCTCTAGGAAGCACCTCCATTTCATTTGAATGTGCCGTATTTTCCGCACTAAAAGGTGCTCTTAAAAGCCTCAACTTTTGTCAAAATAACAGTTTTTTGGATTAATTCTGGTTGTTTACGCACGTCAAAGTGATTTAGACAGGTACATGATGCTAATGCAGTTAACATGTAGAGTTGTTGGACTGTATTTTTGTTTTTTTACGCGTTAATCCCAAGGTTGGGAGTAAGCGCAGTCACAGTAACATTTATTTGTATCAGGCAAACAAGGTTAGGATTTACAAGTATTGTGAATATGCTAACATGGCTAACATGTAGCATTACAAACATGTTCTACAGTTACTGTGAATGCAGTTGACTGACTTTAACCCTTCTTTTTTGTCCCCTTATCGCTAAGATCCCACACTCTCCTCTCTCCTTTTTTTTGCTGTCCAGTTCAACAAGAAATCTATTCCAACATAATTATTAGAAATAAAGTTTAGCCTAAAAAATAAAAGTGGTATATACAAATATACACCTCACGTGTCTGAAGATTCATAACCCCATATTGTAGCAGTAAACACACTGTCACACACAAGAGGCCTCTAGCTTTTATCTGAGCTGGACAGGACAAGTTAAAAAACAAAGACTGATGTACTTATGTCTGACACTATTTATCTTGATTAATTCACTTCTGTGTGTCCCATGTCATAAGTTTGAAATAAAACCATTCATTGATGGTGCGCCTCAAAAACTGGTGCACCGTAAAGTCCAAAGTACAGTATTCCCAGTCCATGAAAACAAAACCACAATGGCTTGAAGGATAATCTAGTTTGCAAATAAAAAAAAACTTGTTGTTCGAATCCAAATGTAATCAAACTCTAATAACTTACCGTATAAAGTAAAACTGTGAGAAAACCACAAATTAGAAAGTGTAGAACAACACTGGGAGGTGTCCTGCAGGGAAGATTAATTCTGCCCTTTACTGAAATGAAAAGTGTGAGACGTGTAGTGACACATCTCAGGAAACATCATCCCTTCCAACATATGCGTGGCGTCACTTAGCAGCATGTAGAAGGTCATCATAGTAACAGCTACATGTGTTCTGCTTCTCAAGTGGAAAGCAAAAACCAGGAAATACAGATATTTTGGTCAATATCAGAACTTCTGTAGCTCTTAGATCTGACGGAGATAGTAACCACTACCATGTTGAAATAGAAAAATGCATAATCAATTTCAACAAAAATATTAAAAATAACTAAGATTAAAAAAGTTATTTTTACACACAATGTTGAATTTTAGCATAAAACAGATAGAATCTTCAAAAAAAACATGACATACTCAAGTATCGGTTTAAGTGACTCTTGCCAAAGGGACCCAGTTTTTCTTTGGATCTTTGAGGACATCTGGATTATTTACTGCATATTTATCATTGGATTTCATTTTTTGTGTGTTTTCAGAAACCTCTTTCTGTTCTTCCTGCACTTTGGAGAAATTTGGAGAAGTTTTATCTAAGAGAGAGGTCAGTGCACCTATAGGTCAAGAGAGCAACCCCGCTGCTATTTAACCCTTGTGCTATCCTAGGCCCTTTAACATTGGGAGTTGGGTCATCTAGACCCACTAGACAGTGCGCTGAACTGTTTTTCTTCAATGATTTGTGATCTTCACTGGTGTCCATGGATTACATGAAATCTTTCCACCTTAATCCACCTTTGTCATGGTAGGGAGAACACGTCAATGCAAGGGTGGGGGCATCTAAGATAGCACAGGGGTTAGGGCCAGTCAAAGCCAATGTGTGGTCCAGCTTTTCTTCTAGAAAAAGAAAGCATGTGACTATAAACTCAACTGTGTCACTACAATATTCAGTCAAATTATTTTTCCTTGAAGCTTAAGTACAGTGCAGTGAAAGCAAAAGCAAAATGACACTCAACTGTGCAAACTGCAAAGCTGAAAAACAGATTTGTAATCAAAGGATCAAAGAGGTTAAACCTACTTTTGATGAAGGATAAAAAACATCAGTTTGTCTGTTTAAGAAAAATTCCTAGATTGCATGTAAATCTCCACATCTTCACCTCAAAACTGTCTTTTTTTAGACTACCTGCCACTGCTTGAAAAATTTCCTGTGCTATAGTTTGAGCATTTCTCCGCACAATCTGTTCTCTTCTGCGTGGCTTGCTTCATAAAGACCCAATCCAATAACAATGATGTTTTTAGTGTTTTAAAAATCAGAATTTTTCTCATGCTGGAGGACATACTTTTAGATAATTAAACTTACAATTTCATTTCTGAGTATTTCTTATTTCTTATTTTTCTTTCTTCTCCGGAAAAACTGGATTCCGGAAAAAACGAAGAAACCTCACGGGTGCCCACGTGAATGGAGGGATCCTCCCCCAAGACGGACAGGTGATTTACCAGAACTCTTAGAGTAGAATTAACTTATCTAACGCTACAACTACATATTTAAAGTCCAGCAGACGAGCTTCATCCAGATGGAGTTGGGGAGACAGTCGGGGGCGTGAGTCGAGCCGGAGACAGAATCCCCAGCTAAGTGTAGGACCAGGAGCAGAGACGAGACAATATAGAGAAACTGAATGCCTGCATCGGAGACAGCAAGACCTGGATGACAAAAACTTTTTCTTGAGATTCATTTTTTGTATTACTACAAAATGCAAACATTTTATATGTTTTCAAAACAGAACAAAAAGTTTGCTTGTTAATAACTTTGAAATAAGTTTTTGCTTGGTCAAATAAATGAGGCTGGTTGGATGTTGCAGCTCAACCTTGTTGGTGGTCTCCAGATCTCGCAGCTGCTCCTTGATTTTGTGCATCTTGTTTGGTTAGAGGAAGATGACTAGGCAAGGAGGGTGCTCATTTGGTTTTAAAATTGTATGGCATCATGCTACAAAGTATCTTATTTGAATTTTGCAACCAAATTTTCTGCCGACTTGATTTGAAGACAAGGTGGTCCATCCCAACATGGGAGTGAGCTGGATCTGTAAAAAAGTTGTGTATGTTTTGCTGAAAAACTCCAATATCCACGCCATAGAAAGCTGGTGGCTTTGAGTTGTTGCCTCACTTAAAAACTAGTGAGACATCCATTGCATGTAAAGGCGCACTAATAGACCCCAGTGGGGCATTGTTCCTATTCCACTCATGATGAAGACATCCGCTCTCTCCTTCCCTGTCCCTCTTTCTCACATAGTGTCTTTCTCAGTCTTGATATTTTCCTCTAGGCTCTGCACTGCTCTGCCTGTGGGCCTGTGAAATGTCTCAGTCTGAGGAGAGGCCCCCTTGTCCCTCTGGAAGCCATTAGAGAACCTTTATGAATATGTGCTGAAAGGACGTTTTTTTTTAGGGTGGGGACTGAGTGGGAGGCTCATTCACTGAGGTTTATGGGGAATGCAATCATTTGCCTTGGATGCTCTTTCGAGCCACCCATGACTGCTAGATTTTGATGCAGTGCTTTAAAGTACTGTTTTATTTATTCCAAGGCAATCCTTTTTTTTAGCTGCTGGTGGTGACAACTGTGTTTTAGTAAAATACCTTTCTAGATGTTTTTCTGTCTGCACATGCAAACCTAAATTGCCTTAAAATCGTCTTGAAATTGCCGGCCTCCACTGACATTGCTTTTCCCCTACATCCATTTCCCAATTCATTCCGTTTTTATCCTTTCTTTTTTCTTTTTAGGGGCAGAGAACTATATGTAACTAGAGGCACCAACCGGGTGAGTGCATTGTGTCATAAGTAGTGCCAGAAGTAAGTGGATTTCTGAAAGGAGGAAGGATGCAACAGGGTTCAATTACCCTGGCTTTTATGCATTCTGTCCCCATAAAAAAAATATCACATATTTTAAAAGCATGTACGTAAAATTGAGCCGTGGTTAAATATTCAAGATGCTCTTGAAGAGATTGTAGCCTGAAGAACACCACTTTAGCTATGGCTCCTGACCCCCAACTCTGACTATGAACTCCTGCTAGTTAGTATATAGACAGCAGTGCTTTTAGCACTGATGCTGTGGGGTTATTTTTACCTGTTGTCAGACTGTAATCTTTGATAGTGAGAGTTGTGATTGAAACTGGAGTGGGAGGCAGCAATGGCTGCCTGAATCTTTTTTTAATACTAATTAAATATGGAAAGCCAACTGTTTTCATTGCTACCTGATGGTTTGGACGGCAAGCCTGCCAGCATCAGAGGAGTCCTCAGGAATCATGCTGCTGGAAAGAGGAGTCCTTGCAATACAAAGGAGGTGGGGGTCTCACTTGTATCTCTACAAAGGCTCATCTAGGCCACAGAGGTGCTTTAAAGGTTCTCCTGACTCAAACAATCAATCAGAGTTCACTGTAATTACGGGTGTAATTACACCTGGGGAGTCATGGCTCTGAGCTGTACACAAGCCCTCTCCCTCAATTTTACCTTCACCTCTTTTGCCAAGTCTGACCCCCCCCCCCTTTTCAATTCCTTTCAGCACCTCAATCATCCTGATCCTTCCTCACTTGCAACCATCCAATTTCTTCTCCTTACCTTTGTGCGTGATCATCCATTTGGTCCCCATTTTAGCCCATCAGGGTTTCCGGGCACCAACTTTGAATGCTGGAATATTTGCATACATCACACAGAGACGATGGATGGGAGGTGGCCAGAATTGTGTCTGCAGGGGGCAAAGAGACTGTGTAGAACACAGTATGTGGATAAAGTAATGATTTCTCCTTCACACCTCCCTTGCTAATTAGTGCAGGCTGCCTGCTGCAGTGAAAGGGGGAAGTGCCCAAGGAGCCCCCGCCATTTGTCTTGCAGAATTGCCGACAAAGACTCAACACTGCTCCCAAATCCCGCAGATACTGGAAAGAGCTGAGCCTCTACCTGACAGTGCCCACCTGTCCGTTTGATTTACTGATTGCAATGATCATTTTTAGCTGCACTCCTCGCCGCGGCCACTCAACAGGGATGTAGCACAAGCTGCAGCCCACTTCACCTCCCAGAGGAGCCTCTCACTGTACTCCTTCTGTGTGTCCGTCTTCAACACAGATGTGCCCACCGTCATATCCCCATCACCTCTTTTTTGTGACCTCCCCGCTTCATCATGAATGTTGTTTTTCCACCCCCGTGCATTCAGAGGGCTGTCAGCACAGTGGTGACATCCTTTTGTCTTCATCAAGCAGTAGCTGATAGATATCGAGAAAAATGTGTCTTAGTTCGAGTAAAAAAAATGTCTAAAGTCTAACATCTAAAACTACAATCCAATAAAGACCCACTCTGATGAAAATTGTGTTTTTGACATGTTTTTTATGTCATTTTTCTGATAATGGAAGAAATATATAAAGAAAATTAAGATTAAAATAGCATTTTTGAGTATTTCTTCATTCAATTTGTTGTGAATCAGAAGCAGTTGACAAAATGCTATGGGAAAAAGCCTGTGGCTGTGACGCAGATGCTACATTTGGCAAGCCACAGGCCGCCAGCTGCGCTCCATTCTGATATTCTGATGCATCCACTTGCAGACAAATAGATCCATGAACGTCTTTGTTTTCCTCGTCTGAACAGGAATCTTTTTTAAATTTTCCCTAAAAGATGTTTAAAGTTTATGTTTTTTTATCAACATATTTACAACAGATCAGCTGAGCAAATCTTGAGATGAACTTGAAAAATATATAAAAATAGTTTTAATGCCTTTCACCATAAAACGCAGCTGCATGACTGTGGGAAGAACAAGCAGAGAGCACCTTTAATACATATGTAAGACATGTTTTTGTGAGTGTGTGTGTGTGAATCCTAATAACATTAATTAGCCTGGGGTACATCTCATCACCATAGCAGCTCTATCTGACAAGTCTGCCATGGCATGACAAAGAAGCCAATCATTAATGTCAGCCAGAAAAAAAAAAAAAATCCAGAGCGCTTCCCTGAAAGTGCTACTTAGTAATGATGTCCATTCACTTGTGTAGCATTCTGTACTTTTTCCTATTGGGCTAATAAGATTGGACTTCATTGATATCGGTGGGTGTACTGCTTTATAGTTAAATGACGTGGCAAAAGAAAGGAACAGAAAAAAAAAAGTATGATGTAAATTTGAGGTCGAGCGGTTCAAAACACTTTTATGTATGTAACAATTGAACTCTTGCATTTGCATGCTGAAGGACTTTTTGCTGGAACACTCCATTCATCTTGTTCAGAAATTGAAAAAGTAACAGGACGCTGAGCAACCGAGGTACTCAAAAACCAGCATGGACAGGACCTGGGGGTGTTTGAGATTCACCCTGAGCTGCTAAAGGCTATCTCAGGAGGCCGTGGATGACAGGCGTGAACTACATACCATGGACCATTGGGGACTCTGGAAGGCTTGGGTGACGCTCCCCAGTTTTTAAGACAGGAGAGCTGAGCCTGTGTGCATATCATTGGAGTATCACAGTCCTCAGCCCGTCGGCTAAATTATATGCCAGCGTACTGGAGGGGGTTAGGAATGACACACAAGCACCAGGAGGAAGAACATGGCTGCTGTCCAGACTGTAGTGCAACAGCACAGCTTTTTACTCTCTCACGGAATGCAGAGGATGCAATCCAGTCAACATGTTTTCCTCAGATTGGAGGAGATGCTGTGGGAGTACACGACGCTGAGGCTGCTTCTGTGCATTGTCAGGTCCTTGAACACTTGAAGTGGAGAGCTGTTTGCATGATCATTGTGGACTAAGCCAAGGCGGTATGTTAGAAACTTTCATGAGCAGACTCCACAGCCATCACAGGAAAGCCTCACTGTTCAGTTAAACTAATGCTGCTCTTCTGGAAGACTGTAGGATGTCGTCCACAGCTAAAGGGAGGAGGTCAGTGAGACATGCAGAAGCTCATTAACGTCAGTGTCCTGCAAAAATGAGAAGCTCAGGGAAAGAACATACACATGTTGGGGTCAATTTTACCAAAAATGTAAGCAAAAATGTTTGATATTTCAAAAGGTGCGTTACAAATTACGAGGCTTAGAACCACCTCAACATGAAAAAGTAATAAATCTAGTGTAACACTTTGTTGCCCTTTTCCACTTTTCCACAGCATTCCCACCTTAAAGACTCACTTCAAGGAAAATAGTGTTTTGTCTTTTAACATGTTCTTGAAGCATTTTTCTGATGATGGAGAACAAATCTTAAGAAAAACTAAACCTAAAATCACGTTCAAATCGTTGCGACTCAGGAGCAGACAAAAAATGCTGTTTGTAGATGTGACGTAGATGCTGCAATCAGTAAACAAAGAAGATTCATGTACATCTTGGTTTTCCTCGTCCAAAGCTGGAATCTGGCTCAGAACTATGCGCTGGGGCTATATCTAGCGGGAGAGCACGTAAACAGAAAGATGATTGGAAATGGGGGCAGGCTCACACCGTGTCAACGGTTCCGCCCATTTTAAATGTTTTTGATGAGCTACAGCCACTCTGCAGAAACTATGTCCTAGAAAACAACACAGGTTTTTGATTTAGGCTTAAACAACATAATCAAAATAAAAAGACCATGGGAACACTTTGACAATATATTAAAGAGGAATGAAGTGAGACTTTAAACCTTTTTCCTAACTGAATAGAGCTGGATATTACTACAAAACCAGCAAAGCACATTAATGTTGATTTACAAGTTCACATAGTAGTTTAATGAATTACTATTACAAGACCTCGTTTTTTGGTTTGGAAATACTGTTTTTTATAAAACCAATGTTGTAAATTATACAACATGAGGAATTTCATTATAAAAACATCAGTTGGTCCTGTTAAAAATCGACAAAAAAGCTGTTTGTGACCTGGAAAAAATAAATTAATTCATTTTAGCCAACTAATTTGGCCTTTCCAAGTGAAAATTATTTGGATTTTTATCCAGCCCTTCCAGTATTTGAAAACTGCTGAGAGTTTTCCTTTGTCTCTCTTGAAGTGAACTTGTGTGAAAACCTTGATTTACCTGAAACAAACAAAACAAAAAAAAGACTCACAAGGTGAGCATTGAAAATGTACCTCTTTGCAGAGCTGTCGTTTAAGTGGGTGCAGAGTATAAACGTCTGTCTACAAGAGCTGTATCAAAGAGATCACACAGGCCACGTGCAAAGAAGCGTTTTCAAAGCAGTGGCTTATGCGTCTCGCAGGTGTCAATGCTCTCACTGTCTGTCACCCTCTCTGAGAAAAGGTGGGCAACTCACTCACTTTCAACAAGTCGGCGGCTGGCACAAGAGTTACCACTCACAGCACTGTCAACACTTTCAGTTGACGTGTGAGTTATTCCCATTCTGACGAAAGAGGACAGCAAGATGGGAACCATACCTGTGTCATCTGTGTCATGAAAGACAAGTCTGCTGGTGTGCCATGACTTGGACAAGTCATTCTGGTTGTAGTTTTTCCCTTTTGTGATGCACTTTTATTAGGAGGAGTGCAGACTTTCTTTCTCGGTCCTGTTTAGTATTTTATTCTCATGCCCATGGTAACAATAAAATCATTGATTCCTCTAAGTTCATGTTAAACAAAGTACATACAGTGGGGCAAAATAGTATTCAGTCAGCCACCAATTGTGCAAGTTCTCTCACTTAAAAAGATGAGAGAGGCCTGTAACTTTAATCATATGTTTGCCTTAACTATGCGAGACAAAATGAGAAGAAATTCCAGAAAATCACATTTTCTGATTTTTTTAAAGAATTTATTTGCAAATTATGGTGGAAAATAAGTATTTGTTCACCTACAAACAAGCAAGATTTCTGGCTCTCACGGACCTGTAACTTCTTCTGTAGATGATCCTCTGTCCTCCACTCAATACCTGTATTAATGACTCCTGTTTGAACGGGTTATCTAAATAAAAGACATCTGTCCACAACCTCTAACAGTCACACTCCAAACTCCACTATGACCAAGACCAAAGAGCTATCTAAGGACACCAGAAACAAAAGTGTTGACCTGTACCAGGCTGAGGAGACTGTTTCTGCAATAGGTAAGCAGCTTGGTGTAAAGAAATCAACTGTGGGAGCAATTATTAGGAAATGGAAGACGCACAAGACTACTGATTATCTTCCTCCATCTCACAGCACAATCTCAGCCAGTGGGGTCAAACTGATCACAAGAACGGTGAGCAAAAAAAAACGTGCCCAGTCATCCCCACACCAAGACCCCCGCCGCAGCAGCAGCGGCAGCCAGAACCCCCCAACACCCCCACATTAGCGGATAGAGAACAACCGTCTTCCGGGCGATCACATCCACCACCCAGGCCAGGGCCAGCAGGACCGCCACAGGGGCCCCCAAAGCCAAAGAGCAGGGAGGTATGGGGGGACAGAGAGTGATAGCTCCAGCCCAACCAGGAGAGCAGCCCCTCCCTGCTGCGCCGGGAGGACCCAACGCGGAAGGCAGAGTGCCCTCAGCCCCAGACGAGCACCTCATCCACACCCAGGAGGTCTGGGCATCCCCCCACCCCAACCCCTGGTACGAGTCAGGACCCCCCAAGGGAGACCCGCCCCGCACTCCAGGCAGCCACCCACCCGGCCCACGGTTGGTCCAGGAGAGAGCAAGGCAGGGGCCAGCCATCCCCGACCAGGAGGAGGACACCCAGGGGAAGAGGGGATCCACAAGAGGTGTTGTAAACATGGCCAGACCAGGCTCGCCCACAGTTGGACAAGAAAACCTATTTTCTACTAGTTAACACATTTTTCCTAGTTGATAGTTGCACTATTTTTACTTGATTGTTGAAGCAACTTCACAGAAGTTCTTTGTATAGATGTTAAATTATAAAATAAGGTAAATACAATAAAAATCAGGGGACTACCTGAATCTGATAATGATTTTTTTGTCATTTTTGTTACACAAAAGTATCGGATCGAAACTTGATATTGGCAGATTCTCAAAATCAATTGACTCAAAATCTGATTGGGGGAAAAAAAAACCTCATTGGGACATTCCTATATATTCTACAATTTCTGTTCTTTCTTAGTGAACAATATTCCTTGTTCAGAGTAAAGCAGTTTGTCTTTGACTGTATCTCTTTTATGAGCCTCCATCATCTGATGCCCCCTACACCACTCGCCCTCTTAGAGTGTATATTGCTTGTGGGCTTTTTCTTCATTGCTAAAAGATCCCTGTAAACACAATTCACATGCCAGCATCCTGTGGGCCGTAGCTTGTCTCGTGCACATTATGCCTTGTTTTGCGGTGAGATTGAAAGACCGTGGTCTAGCTGCACACAGTAGAAGTTTTCAAGATGACACAACAAAAATAAAAACATGCACTTTTCTCTCCTAAGACAGTAGTAGATTGCTTTTTTATCTTGTACAACGAAAAATGTCACAGCCAAGGTGCAGGTTTCATGGCATTGCTTTTCATTACATTATCAAAAAAGGAACAAAACATAATCCAGGCAAAGATGCTTATGTCATAGTTGATATAACACTTCTGTACATATTTCATTAGCATTTCAGACCATTGAAAAAAAGCTACATAAGTTTAAATATAGGCAAGGCAAGGCAAGGCAAGGCAAGGCAAGGCAAGGCAAGTTTATTTGTATAGCACAATTCGTACACAAAGTAATTCAAGGTGCTTCACAAAACAGAAAAATGCATTAAAATCACAATACATCATAGAAATAATCAACATAAAATTTACTTTAAAAGAAAAGGAAAAAAAAAAAAAAAAAAAAGATTTAAAAAGAAAGGAAGGAAAGAAAGGTGCAGATAGGACCTTTCAGTCATATACACGGCTAAACAGAAATGTTTTAAGTCTAGATTTGAACATGAACACAGAAGAGGCCTGTCTTACGACTTCAGGGAGGCTGTTCCAGATTTTAGCTGCAGAATATTGAAACGCTGATTCCCCTTGTTTAGTTCTGACTCTGGGAATCAACAGGAGGCCGGTCCCTGAGGTCCTCAGAGTACGAGATGGTTCATATGGCACTAACATGTCAGAGATGTACTTTGGTGCGTGGCCATGGAGAGACTTGTACACAAGCAGAGCTGCTTTGAAGTCTATTCTTTGAGGTACAGGGAGCCAGTGCAAAGACCTGAGCACAGGACTAATGTGATCATACTTCCTGGTTCTGGTCAGGACTCGAGCAGCAGCATTCTGGATGTACTGAAGCTGTTTTACAGCTCGTTTGGACAGGCCGGTGAGCAGGCCGTTACAGTAGTCTAACCTACTGGAGACAAATGCATGGATAAGTATCTCCAGGTCTCGCTTTGAGATTATGTTTTTGATTTTGGCAATGTTTTTCAGGTGGTAAAATGCCGCTGATGTTACTGACTTGATATGGCTGTTAAAGTTCAGGTCAGAGTCCATGATTACCCCTAGATTTCTGACTTGATTTGAGGGTTTAAGAGACAGAGAATGAAGGTAGCTGCTGACAATTTCTCTTGGTTTCTGTGGGCCAAAAACAATAACTTCGGTCTTGTCTGAGTTTAGCTGGAGAAAGTTGTTCTGCATCCACGCGCTGATCTGTTGGAGGCAGTGGTTGAGAGAATCCACCGGCCCATATTCACCTGTTGTCAGTGACACATAGATCTGAGTATCATCTGCATAGTTGTGATAAGAAATGTTATTACTGCGTATTAACTGCCCTAGTGGCAGCATGTAGAGGTTGAACAGAAGGGGTCCCAGGATCGATCCCTGGGGCACACCACAATTCAAGCCCATGTAGTCTGAGACACAACTCCCAATTTCAACAAAATATTTCCTGTCTTCCAGATAAGACTTGAGCCAACTTAGGGCAGATCCAGAGATGCCAACCCAGTCTTGGAGTCTGTGCAAAAGGATCCCATGATCAACAGTATCAAAGGCAGCACTCAGGTCTAGCAGGATTAAGACAGAGACTTTTCCATCATCAGTGTTCAGGCGGATGTCATTGGTTACCTTGATAAGAACAGTTTCTGTGCTATGATGGGGTCTAAAACCTGACTGGAAAACATCAAACGAATTGTTTAATAAGAGAAAGTCAGTGAGCTGTTGGTAGACAACTTTTTCAAGGACTTTTCCTAAAAATGGCAGATTAGAGATAGGTCTGTAATTATTCAGTACAGTGGGATCAAGACCGCTCTTTTTCAGGAGGGGTTTAATGACTGCAGTTTTTAAGGCCTCTGGAAATATTCCAATATATAGTCAATAGTAAATATATAGTCAAATAGTAATTTTAGATGTTGTGACTAAGATCATTTGTTTGATTTCCAGCCCCCCTCCTGCTAAAAAAAGCACATTTAAAAGCAAATTGAATTTCTTATGCTAATGGGGCTCAGTCACTCTTTGCTGCCCATGGATACGAGGCTTAAAGTGCAGAAGAATGAAATCCCTCCTGTGTCTTTGAGAAAACGTGGGCCTGAACAGACCAAATTTCAGCTCAATCGAAGCTGTAATTAGTTGTAATTTACAGGGCAACTTCCACCCAGCGACCCTGCTGTGCTGAATCCCCCGGCCACTTGGAAAGATCATGTTTCTCGAACAGTGCACGACACTCAAATGAACCACAACATTGCCATAATGGCTTGCACCCCACTGATTTGCCCACCTTGTCTAAGGTAGCTGAAAGTCAGTTCCTGTAATGCTCAGTGGAGCGTGCGTGCTGCTGTTTCCCCTCTATCGAGATGTGAAGAAGTAAGGGCGCTAATAAACACATCAGTAAAAGAGGCAGTTGCAATGACTGGCAAGTCTACGGTAATGTGAAGATGTTTGCTTGATGTGTCTGCACCATCAGCGGCTGCAGCTTGCAGCGTGTTTTTAGATCTAATGATGCATTTACATGTAATTCCGTCTACTTGTTATTTTTCTGAAATCAGTCCAGATGCAATCTGAGTGCACCAATTTAGAATCCAATGTTACCCAAGCCACTAATGGACTCTCAGACAATATGAAAATTGCATCCTAATGATCAGACTAAGCTTGATGGGTGAATCTAAACTTATTAGTGTGCTAACATGAATGTAATATGGAATTAGCCTCTGAGAAGTGTGATCACATTTTTCTGGGACTCTCTGACCTTATTATATCCCAGCCCACCGCTTTATAGTGTATGCCATCTATCCATCCCTTACCCAAAACCCTTTCACTCACTTCAGGGAGGTGGGAGCCTAACGAAGAATCTTGACGATTTTGAGACAACCGATGGTGTCTTTTTCTGCGTGATCTCAAAGTTCTGCAAACAGTTCATGAAATGTTTCTACCCTAATTAAAAAAACTCTTTTAAAGTCCTGTTAATTCAGTGCTTTATTGAATCAAAACAATAAAGCAATGAAAACAGCAGCAGGCCTCTCACCCCTACCACCTACACAGATTCAAAGAGATCAATTTATATAAAATGGTATTAAGTCCTTCAAGAAACACTAAGAATTCAAAATCTGTACATATAAAATGCATGAAAAAAGAAAACTGCAAAAGTAAGATATATAAAAACATTCTGTTTTGCTAAAACTGGACAAGACATTCGGTTATAGAAAAAAATTCCACCTACTTTTTTCCCCCCTTTTTTCATTGTTTTAAAGATTCTGATAAACACGTTTAATGCCCACAACATTAGGATTTGCATGAAAATGATTGAAACAAAAGTTGTTTTTGGTATGTTAGGAACACAGTTAAATTAAAGGGAAAAAAGCTAAAAATCTAAGTACATTATGCTATTCCTAACAAGGCTATAAAAAGTTAATGTGAAAGCGGTTTTAATTTCTTGGCATTTTTTTATATATCCTCCAGTCAAAATGAAACATTTTTCCATGTACTCCTCTGCAATATGTTTGTTTTATCTAGAATTCCCAAAGGCAAATAAATATCTATTATTTTAGGTTACTTTGTGCCTATTTGGTCTTTAGAACTCAATCCTGCCATCAGCAAAGCCAAGGTTATACATCACAGAGCACAAACAACACTTTAAAGCTTCAATTATTCTGTCATCACCAGATTTCAAACAGACACAAGGCCAGACTATGAAACTTAAATTACCTTTTTTTTCTGCAACATAAGGCGCACCAGATTTTAAGATGCCCCATCAATGAATTGTTTATTTACAAACTTATGTCGTATAAGACACATCGAACTAAAAGGTGCATTAAACTAGACAAAAGAGTCAGAAATAAGTCCATCAGTCAGTCAGAATTCATCAACTGTGTTCACAGTAACGCTAGAACTTGTTTGTAGCACGATGCACGATAGCCACGTTAGCTGTGTTGCCATATTAGCCATACTTGCACCCAAACATTTTGACAGACCATCATGTACTTCTCAAAATCACTTCAACATTAATAAGCACAACCAGAATGAGTCCATAAGGCACTTAGGATTATTAAGCGCTCTGTCATTTTTTGACAAAAAGGCTTTTGGAATGTGATGTTTAATTGGAAAAATATGTCATGCTAATTGTGTTTCATAACCTGGAGGTGATGAGCACTGACTTATCAGAGAGTAACTGCTGGTTAAACTACCAACTCATAAAAAGCTGCTTTACCATTTCCAGGTTATTGTTTTCACATCCACTCCAGCCCTTCATGGGTTAACAGGACTTGATTTAATGACTAATTCACAAAGATATTAAAGCACAAATACTTAAATACCTGAAGAAAGGCAAACAAGTGGTAAAGTGCAAATACTGAGCAAAAATCAAACTCTGAGCTGTCAGTCAAAAACTCATTAACCAATGGTTGTCTGCACACACAGAGTGAGGAGAAAAACGACTGCAGGCAAAACCCAGGCAGAGCAAATGAAAGAGTTGGAAGAGTAAATGCAAAGACATGATGTGGGCAAAAGTTTGATGGCAAAGATCAAACATTTATAAAACTTCACTCAAGCTTTTTTGTCAAACTTGAATCATTTTTTGTCTCTTTAAATCAAATCAACTAAAATGTTGCTTAACTAAACAACTGACCAGGTTACGTGTGGAAATAATCTATTATTCTTTGATATTTGACATCAACCTTTTACATTTTTGAAGATTCCCCAGTCGATGTGGGGCTTATAAGCAACAATCAAACAAATCACCAGTATGTGTTGGTGTGAGTGCTTAAGAAACACAAGAAATCCATTTATTCCTTTGTAGAACAGCATTCTTTAAACATTTTTTATTGACTGATTCATCTTTAGTTCCTGAAAAGGGTTTGGATGTTGATTTTGTTCCTTTAGTCTTTTGTTGCAATCAAGAAGGTACAGAATTTGAAGACAGTGGCGAGTGCAGGCATGATAGCAGCATTACCACCAATAAAACATAACTTTTTGATTTTAAAGGTCAACTTTTTGTGTTATTTTTCTCTGCTACGAGAAACTGAGATACGCTCCAGTATAGGGATAAACTGTCTGCAGGAGCAGGGCACAACAGGCACTCAACTCTCCCAACATCTTACTTACCTCAGTCTGCTCATCCTCCACTCTGCTCTCAACCTCAACAGTTCACCTCTGCAAGGATGAATAATGAATTTGACTAGACACAAGGGTCAAAGGTGACGTGTCTGTAAGGGAGCAAATTCTCCCTTGATTAGTACATAAAAAGCTGGGCCCATCTGCCTCTTCTCAGGGATTTGACAGGGGTCTGGCATGGAATGCCAGGAGCCCAGGGAGAGCCAGGCAAAGATGAGGCGAGGACATGAGGGGGAGGAAAGGGGAGGGAGGCAGTCCTCTGCAATGAGCAAGGAGAGGCCCATGATGCAGGGACTTTTTTATGCTTGGATCATTTAGGCCGGTGGTTGGAATCAACTTGCCTTTATGCACTTTGGTTGCCATGTATAAAAATCAGGTTTTCAAGCATTATGCCTTAAGCTGCATTCACACAGAGCGTGATTCACATGTCAGCGGCGTCTGGTTTCAATGTCGATGTAGAGACACTATCAGAAGTCCTGTGGCGTGTTTTGCATGTCGGGTGCGGCGCATAGGTCTGGCAGCAGCACGTTTTGAGCTTTAAGGGGGTTAAGAGTTAAAAAATCTAAACTTTGGTAAAGCCGACTCATCGAGTCAACCAATCGGGGACTTTGCTTTTAGCCTGTAAAGCGATCAGAGGGGGGGAGTCCAAAACCAACATGGAGGAGAAGCTGATTGTTCTTCTCCTGAACTTTATAATATAGTTCTTCTTTTCGTCGAGTCAATAATAAAAAGGTCCTCTCATTTTATTTCTATTTTTGATTTTTCCGTCCTCGGACTGATGCGGGACACCAATCCATCAATCTGAGTCACAGAGAGACAAAAGTATCGCTAAAGGCACCGTCATTCAGACGCAGCTCCTGCAGCAGAGGGGGAACCTCCCCGTACCGGGAGAGTTTCTGAATGATCCCATGAAACCAGACATGGTACCGAGATTACCAATGCTTTTGTAGAGCTCTTCAAGATAAACCTGATGAGGATGTCAGAGGCGTTCATGTCACATGAGTAAACAGGAAGTGCTGCAAAACCGCTGTGCTGACAAGTTGGCGTCACTCAGGTAAAACTAGCTTTTCTTTTGCTTTATTATCCGCCAACTTATAAAAACCAAAAACAAAAAATTTGATTGTTACCAATATTGAACTAATTGAGTCTGGAGGCTTTTGAAGATTACAAAGGTTTTACAGTCACCATGTGAAGATCTTCCTTTTATTAGCAGCTCCATCAAGCGGTAAACTTTCTTTAAAAGTATTAATATCCAAACCACGTTAACCGCCTGGTAGGATTTCCTTAAGATGAATAACTCTTCCCTCACACCATACATTTACATGCATACGAATATAATTTTCACAAATTAAGCTTAGCCTCAAATACGAAACGGGTTTATACAAATATACACTCTGTCTGAAAATCCCTAAACCCCAATTGTAAAAATAAAATCTGTCCAATACAAGAAGCACTCAGCTCTGATCAGCTTGCTCAGCTGTTGGACAGGACAAGTTAGAATAAAAAAAAAAAGAAGATAAATAAACCTGATAATAAACCCAAATGCCTTGGTGTATGTGGGGCAAAAAGTGAGTTTAGTCTGTACTGTTCTCTTTTCCTTTGTGACATCCGGATCTTTTGGAAAGTTCAAGGCCATTTGAAACTAAGCCGCTGACCTCAAACAGGGTACAATATTGATTCTACTCGCCTTTATTGATGGATGAACACCAAGGGCTCTTGTGCCAAGTTGCCCACTCTTTTACACAGATGAGGTTGCAGCAAGTTAAATAACTTTCCTCATGTATCAGTGTGAAGTGAAGAAGGCTGGAGTAAAGTAAAGTTGTAAAAAGTAAGAAAAACACAGACCAGGTTCACCTCCAGTACAGAGAAAGAGCGTACCTTTTGGCTGTGGCATAATTAATATGCTAAATTGAATTGCAATAATCGACTGGAGGACTGGCCTTGTGCTCAAGAGGTAGGATGATTAAAATGTTAGACTCCAGTGAATGGGTGATTGGGACCCTGGTGAATTAAGAATCGGATTTGATGGGAGACAATGAGGCCTCTATTTTTCATTAATTAGCCTCAGATCCATAAAACTTGTGAAAGACCTCAATTGTGTATTACCCCAGCCTCTCAATTACATCCATTCATTAGCACTGAATAGCCTTCACCAATACATTATAGCGCATAAATGAGAATAATAGAGAAAAAGAAAGACTGCATAGACTACTTTAATATCACTGGCCTTCATTTCCATTGGAGGGGAGTTTATGAAAAAAATTGGATGTCTTTTGTCATGCGTCACAGGATCATGTTGCATGGTTGACACCACAATGGCCAGTTATGTTGGTTTTGTCATATTAACTTCCTTTCATTGCTCAGCAAAAGTATTGATGTAACACAGGCCCACAGGAAATAGTCAGTATCAGTTTAAAACCTCTGATCTTCTCTCTTTTGGACTTTTAACTGTTGTGTTTTAAACATGTTTTTTAAATGTGAACCTTAAATGAGATTTAAGGTTTGAACCTTTTTTAATACAACTGCCATAAAACAAATGCCCAAATAAAATGTGTAACCAATTTTATTGGAGTGTTTGTACATGACAAATGAGTGTTGGATAGAGCGTGGGTTTCTTTTCTACGTGTACAGCGTTACCCTGCTTATTCGCGTTTCAATAGTCGTGGTCAAGAACTTACAGATTTTTTTTTTTAATTCACTTGACTCCTCTAGTTCATCACAAAAACTCAGACTACACAAGACGCTTGTATGAGACTTTTGTGCCTGAAGGAGGTGCTGCAGGAATTTCTGAGGAGGAGATCGGAGAAGAAGAGCATGTTGGCCTTCTCACCGGCAAGAATATTTCACAGCGAGGAAGAGCTGGTGCCACCAGTTCCCGAATCGCTATAACTGAAGTTTGTGCTCCTGCATGGAGAAATGGCATCCTCTGATTCAGAACATATCCTGATACACTGCGGAAGATAATCACAGGGAATAATTATCATCTGGATGAATAAATGATGGATGAAACTAGTCTCTTCTGGAAAAAGATGCCCTCTTGCACTTAACCGATGAAGGAGGAAGCAGGGTCTCTGTGGTTTTAAGGCACAGAGAAACAATAGTATCTGTCATGATATAACTTGGCAGACCCAGGTGCTGGAACCCAGAAGAAAAACCCAGACGTCGTGAGGTAAGTAAGAGGTATTTAATTTATAGTCGGATATTTTGGTAGCAAACTTGAAGGATGGATTCAGATGACAACAGGAATTATGTGGATCTTGACTTGGATGCGAGGCGTGGCTGGAGGGTTGGGCAGTTGAGGTCCCGGAAAGCAGGGCTTGAGCAGGATGTGAGATGTGGAACCAGAGATGACGACGGTGACCAGGTGAGCACTCGTGGTGGAATAATCCTGTAGCCGAGGCGTAGGAGAAATTAGCGAGAGGCTAACAAACATGAACAAGATACTAGTGGCGGCCAAACTATGCACCATAGAGGAACAACGAACTGGCTTGGAAAACTGGTACTGGATCTCCTTAAGAGGCTGCAGGCTGATGAGGTGAGTGGAAGCAGCTTCTCCTTAAGAGGCTGCAGGCTGATGAGGTGAGTGGAAGCAGCTGGTAAAGTCAGGAACAGAGCAGAGAGAGGAGGGGGAGGAGAGCTGACAGAGGCACCATGACAGTAACACCCCTAATGTGAGTTCTAAAGTATGCTACAGTACAGTCAATTGGTTCTTAGTATTCAAGGGTGTCTCTGGTCCGTAACCCCGTCGAATACGGAGGGAACACTGTAATTATATGTGTGTATATGGGTATCTGTACTCATTAGAGAGGGTTTGGTCTGGGGCATGGGTGTGAGAATTTACAAAGCTTTTACTTCTTCCGACTCCCATTTGGATATGTCTTTTTATTTTAGTTTTCTTGTCCTTTTTTTCTTTTAAAGTACATGTCCGCAGTAAAATGTTATCCTATCATAAACCACTATGTGTTATACTACTATGTGTTTATATTTTTTTTGTTACAGTTTTGTAACATTAATAAGACGAAGCAATGATGGGGGCCAATGATGAGTGCTGATTGTTGCTGTGGTAAGACAACCCCTATCCAAATCATCCAAAACATGAATAAAGTGAGTTAAAGACCATGAATTAATGTGTGGACAACCTAACCTTGCAGCTTGTATATCAAGATAATAATGGGAACTTATTTGACTAACCTGTTACTGAAATATCCTTTGCTAAAAACAGCTCTGAAGATCCACTGTGTTGTAAAATCAAAACATGGTCATATTGTGGCTCCATGAATTTTCTTCAAGTGGATGGATCCAGAAGATAATAGTTGACTTTGCTCAATATTATCTCATGCCATAGGACTCAGTCCTGTATTTTGCTCTTTTTTTTAAAAGTAAGTTCACAGCAGATCAATCTGGGTCACTTATTCTAATTTACTTGGTGTTAGCTAGAAGATCTAGAAGAGCTAGTGGGTCTAGAAGAACAAGGTCTAGAAAAGTGAGTAGGTCTATTAGAGCTATGCGGTCCAGAAGGGCTAAAAGGTCCAGAAGAGATATTGTAAGTCTAGAAGAGCTAGAAGGACTGATAACTAGCAGGAGAACATAAACACTCACTCGAGCACAGGTGTTTGCTTACCTTTGCACAAATAGTATAGGTGAAATGAAATGCTTTACATTTGTTGGTTTGTATGCATAAATGTGTGCGTGTGAATTGTAGTTTTATTGTGTACTTGTTGACATGTTTGCATGTGAAGATTTTTGGAGTCAACAGATATGTTTGTCACACTTTAGTGTGTGTGTGGACCCCACTTCTATAATTATCCTAATTCCTTAAGTCTCCTTTTTTACCCCTGTCTTCTGTGCCCTTCCCCCCTTCCCCCAACGTCCCTTTCTCTTCTTCCCCCTTTTCTTTTCTGTCCTGTCCAACAAAAAGTAATTAGAAATGCAACTAATATACAAATAAATAAAGTTTAGCTTAAATTACAAAAGGGGTTTATACAAGTATACACCTGGTAAATCAGAAGATTCATACCCCCCTCTTATTGCAGTAAAATATATCCAACAAGAGGACATATTCCTCTTGTGTGAATAATCAGCTGTTGGACAGGACAAGACAAAAAGAAATAACTGTAAATGTTCATTTGCAAGTGAATCCTGATGTGATTCCTTTTAGTGTGAATGTAAACGGACAATCTAGCAGACCTGTGGAAGAAAATGACATGAATAGATCAACTTTTGATAGGAAAAATACAAAAAACAAAACAAAAATGGCAAAAAAATAGTCACCAAAGTAATGGAGGTCATATGATGTGCTGCATGGTGCTTTTAGACAAATGCTTATCAGAATACATATTGTAGCTATGAACAAGACAGCTGAAATGAACAAGACAGCTGAAAAGCATGATTATTATTTTTTTTTGTTTTTTTTGTTTTTTTACATTGTCATTTTGGAGGATACTCCTCCCAAACAGCAGCTGTTGTAACTGCAGGATGCTGACAATTTGGTTTGGTACACCTTAGGGCAACCTGTTGAGTTGAATTGAGTCTGAGTGAACTGACTCTACTGGACTCTCG
The DNA here is from genome assembly GCF_053564925.1 of Oryzias latipes. NCBI lineage: Eukaryota > Metazoa > Chordata > Actinopteri > Beloniformes > Adrianichthyidae > Oryzias > Oryzias latipes. The sequence goes on from NC_136246.1 coordinate 11,878,464, forward strand.
TGATTTGACTGTGACCTTCAACTTGAAAACGGCCTTCACTGTTATTGGGTGGACTTCACACTATTTATACATTGACAACTGTTTAAAATCTGACTGTGTACAGCCTTCTCTGTTTCCTTGTGGCAGTATCTTTGCATTATTTAAACTCAAATGTATTATTTTTGTATCTCATAGACAAAATGCCAAATGTTGTATTTATTTGTACTTTTCCAAAAAGCAGATTAAGAATGAAAAATGTTGTCATAGATTTCGCGTTAGAGCCGATCCCCCTCTGTGCCACCGCTGGTGTGTGCGGCAGAATGCGCCTGCTGTGTGTGTGTGCGTACGTACACAGAGATAGACGGAGGTGTGGTGACAGCATGAGAGAAGTGCATGGTTGTGTAATGAAACCCATAATTACAGGGTGAAAGACGGGTATTGTTTGGGCGATTGACAAGTCTCTTTCAGTCACGAGTGCAGTTTTCTGTCAAAGGCCTGTTTTTCTCCTGTCTTTTTTTTCCCTCCCTCTCAGACAGCCGAGCACCTTCCGCTGCAGCATAAAAGGCATCACTCTCACAGAAAGGGAGTGCGCTTTGCGATAGTGCATGATTTGCATTTAATTCTTGGATATGACAGCTTCTGTTATAATACTCTAGAGCCCCAGGTCTAATTCGCATTGTGCTCTTATCTGGTGGCACAATTATTTGTTAAGGGACAAACATCGGCAGCGTATGACATTTATCAGCATCTTGTGGAAGTGATATGGTCAGCCAGTGTACATGTGTAATATGACAAAAACAGGCAGCAGATGTGTCTGCAGTGTAAAGATGCACCTGTGTACGCCATGTTTGAATAAAGCCTTGGATGTGCTTTCTTTTTTATCCATGTTTGTTAACATCTGAGCATTTCCTGCTACAAAAAAAACACGATGCTTCCTCCCTTCCTGAAAAGATGAACTGCGCTCCAAATATCAGACGTGTGTCCTCATTAACTTTTCCCCGATAGCAGTTAGCAGCATCATTCACGTCATGACATCCTCAAGCATCTCATTTCACACCTGTGTTCACAAATCCTTTTCATATTTGTGAAGTACATCTTGTACTGCGAACAAGATAATGCTCTTAGATCCTTTCTTTTTTCTTTTTTCTTACCCCTGAAGCGCAGGATGTTCCGACAGTTCGCACAATTTTACAGAGCAACTTCCTTTAGCTAGTTTTTCAGACAAAACTTGCAAACGACGGAATTCCTCAGATATCATATCTTTTAATCCTCTTTGTATGTCACTCGAGTATTATGGGAGCAGTGGGTCCATAACAATTGAGTCAGATTGTTGCTGAGGAGAGTATTCTTCTGGGATAAACTTCAGGAAAACACGAGGATAACCCTGGTGACGAAGCGACCCAATCTACAACACAAATACCTTAATTTTACCAGCCCTGCCTTCTTCCATCTCACTGAACTTCCTCATTCTGTCAGCAAGGGTCATTTCCTCTTCTCTGCCTGACTGCAGAGCACAGAGACCATGTTAGCCTATTATAAAATGTGCCACATGTGGCCTAGTATCATCCCCGCTCCTTGATCAGTGATTAAAATAGTCTAGCATGTTGGCATTCCCAGTGAGAGCCTGTCAGCCCTCTTAGAAGGCTGTGCTCAAACTCAATCGCAGCACCTCATCTGCCACCTGCATCGTTCATAAAATGAGTTTGCCCCATATTCAAGGCCAGGGAACGGCCCCACTGAGTGCTACCTTCATTTGACATTACCAGACGGGCTGTGTCACATATGCTACAATTTCAATGTGTGTCTTCATGCTTGTTTCTGAAAGCTCTTAGGCAATGACACATAGGGTTTCTTTTGCACTTTTACAAGTGTTATCCAAAAAGTTTCTCTGTGGAACCAGAGCAGGAAATATTAAACATGCTGCCAGAATGTGGCATGTCCCTCTATCATGTGCACCCCTCAACGCACAGCAAATTAATTCCCTTAGGATGCCAAGACATCTCTGTGTAACATTCAGATTGTCAAGTTCAGAGGTAAAGTGGTTAATAATGCTGAAACAATGTACATGCACCAGGGGGAGTTTGGATGTGCCAAATGTTTTGTTTAAAAGAATTCCCAAAGGATTTACAATTTGTCTCGGCGTTCCCAGGCCCTTCGCAGTTTAATAACTCAATGGATTACCTGCCGCTTTTTCCAGGGACATTAAACTAAGTTCCCCTCAGAATCGATGGGAAAAAGCTTTTCAGTTATAAGCATTGCTCAATACTGCACACTTAATTTCACACACCAAACAGGCTCCTACATTTAATTATACCTCGTGGAGCGGCTTTAATTGCAACACTGTAAAGTTACATAAAGTAGCTGGTAATGAGAAAAGGACAGAAGGGCATTGCTTTAAATAAGAAATGTTGATTTCCTAAAGTAAAGTAATTTTTCAAAGGGCATATTCTAACACTTGGTGATCAAATTAAAGCTCATGAAGTTCTCAAAACGAAGGAAACTTCATAATCTGCCGATTTGAGTGAACATGAGGAAAATATATCTTTGACCAGGAGCAGGTAGGAAGGAGTTAATAAAATCCGATTGCTTGTCACTGCAAAGAAGGTCTTTGGAAGGTCTTTTTCAAGTGTGACACTCATTGCTGCAGACTATTTACTCACGCTTGTGCTTTTATTTATTGCATGGTTCCACGCCATGAATTATCTAATGTCTTATGAACCATAAATTTCCCTAATGCAGTTTTGCGCCCTTCATCGACACCTACCAACAAATATATGCATGCGCACACAAACACAATCAAGCACATATGTACACCATCAGAACCTGCCCTGTGCAGGACCACTTCCTAAATTTTAATGAGAACCGAGATGGCTCAGTACTCACATGCTCACTGGTGGTAAGTGATAAAAAGCATCCGCCACAAGAACCCTTCTTGTCCTTCTGAGGCCCTTGTGGAAGCAGTAAAGCTTCAGTCACCGATCCATCAGTGAGAGTACCACAATATTGTTTACTAGAGCAGCTCATTAAGCAATGTAGCAGAACATGCTAACTTAATTTAAAGTGAGATTTATTGTGGCCTGATCGGCACAGAACCACTGTCATGGAGTTCAACTCTGTGGATCTGGGTTGCTAAATTACAACCAAAGTCGTTGATAAATTGCCCCGTGCACATCTTAACCTACTTACTGTTTCCCAGATAGACAATAATGAAGAATCATTTGATGCTGAAGTGGAGCATACCAAAGTCATTTGCTATCACGCCATCAAGCCTAAGTGTTAGACAAAACATGCTCACGGGGGCCAGGTTATAAATGGAAGTGCCCCGACAACATTTCTTCAACATGGGAGGCTTTCATTAACTCGACATGGCAGGTAAAGTTGCAGTTGAACCTTCATTCTGCAATCAAGCTATCAATGCAAAAGCCATCGAGGACTTTTTTTGTGCTCTGCTTCAGGCTGCAAGTTAAAGTCCCACTTTGATTGTCTTTTGGTCTATTGTAAAAGTTTTCCCAGCTGTCTTTTAATTAGGATAATGATCTTTTTAGCAAAACCAAAAAAAAAAATGTGTCGTTTTCTAGAACCTCAACACAACATTTCTGTAGTCACAAAAATAGTGAACTATATTGGAGCTATCCAGCTGTACAGTTCTGAACCAGATGCCAGCTTGGACAAGGACAACAATGATGTACATGGATCTAGTCATATATGAATTTTCTATGCAAGAAAATACGCTCTTTTTTTAAACAGCTTTTATTTTCATCTGTTCCTGATTGACAGCAATTTGTATAAAGACATTTCCAGAAATGAAATGTTGATTCTAATAGTCTAACATATGTCCTCCATCAGAGTTCATAAAACCTTTATGACTGCTGCTAACAAAAGGCTAATTTGTTTAAATATAACAATTGCTTCTTTTTGCAACACAAAACCTCTTTTTGTAACTTCTGAGCTTCCGTGTTCTGAACACATCTATAAATAACAGAAGAGAAAGGCAATAATAGGCTGACAGCTTCACTCATTTTATCCACTCACTCACGCTATTTAGCACATCTGTGGAAGTGACATGGACACTCTGACAGGACTCCCACTGAGGAGCAGGTCACGCTGAAGTCCAATGATCAGGACTCTCAGCGGGGTGCTTCAGGCATTTTCTCAGCTATCAGGTCCAGAGGCATCTCGATCTGTATTGCAGATCGCCTCCAGGGAGTAGTCACACTTTTAAGAGACGTAAATTAAGTGGAAAAATGTCTGCTCACTCACTGATGTAATTATCTGTCCTGGAATAACATCTGTTCGCAAACCTGAGTGCCAAGTCCCCTTCAACGTGTGCCAGTACCTTGTGGCTGCGCTGACTATGTGTACCTGCGTCCATTTCCAAACACCGTGTATTTTGGCAGCAGCTGCAGCAACTTTTCATTTTGACATCCTCAACATTTGTGGGTTTATGTAAGAATCTTGGCTGCAGTTATTAAAAGTACCAGTATTGTGATTTGTTTAACCAGTTTTACTACTTTCAGGATGAAACCACAGACTCCAAATATTACTTAATCTATGCATAAATAAATAAATTTAAAATTAATTTCGTTTTTCAGAATAAATGTTTTTTTCTTGATATTTGATACTGGTTTAAAAAAAACAGACATTTTTATTACAGCATAGTGTTTTTTATACAGTTCAAATTGATGGGCTGTGTCATGTTGAAGGCATTGGTTACTCTCAAAATGAAATAATAGTAACAGGGATTTTTGAAAAAGATCTAAAATTCTGGTGAATCATTTGAAATATGAATAAATGTTTATGAAGAACTGCAGAGCTTTTTAGATAGGTTTGAAACAAGAGAAACACAATGATCTAAAATAAGGTAGAAATCCAAATCTATTATGTTATAAATCACACAAAACAAAAATATTATGTAATTTAAAATAAAGATAGTTTTGATTTTGTGGGAGCTCAGATTTCAGCTTTAAAAGATGCATGTTTGATTATGGGCAGGGGGAGAGTAGATTTTTGTTTATGCTGGTACAATAACAGGTTTCATCAACATCCATTTTTTAATAGCAGTTAATGCAGATTAGAGTGTAATGAATAACTGATTCTTCAGACCAGATTGATGAGTCAAAATGTCAACTGAATCAAATCGACCTATACCACTATAAAATCATTTCAAAATAAAATAAATCGATTATAATAGATATTGATAAAAAATAACATTTGGATTGAGGTACGGTAGGTTTATTTTACTTTAATATAAAAAAAACCAAGGGCATCACAGCGGACATCACGCATGCAATAACACCCAAAAATGATCAATCCATGATTCTAGTCCAACGGGGAAAACACTTTGAATGGTGCAAAGAAATGTGACCACACAGTGTGGTAAAATATCCCACTAAATTTTCCTTTATTTTGATCTGGAAAAATAACAGTGGACTGGACTTTATTAACTAAAATGTGCACAATCCCTAGGCGGATTGTTCACAATGAACACATATAACTAGAAAACAGTTCAGAGACCACACAATGACTTGAATCCTTAAATGAATCGTTACATCACTAATATAAAATATTTAAAAATAAATCTTGACTATAAATAAAAATGTAGACAGGGTTTTGCTGAAAAGTATTTGAATCGATTATTGTTCTAAAGAACTTGATAAATGCAGGAAATGCGCCCCCTTCTTTTTCCTTTTCTTCTCCTCTACTAATTTCAGTTCAATCTTCCTCCTTCCTCTTACTCGTGCATTCAGAAAATGGACGTGTAAGTAACAAAAGAGCATTTTGTGATGGAATAACGTTGTCATAAGAATATTGAGAATCCAAAAAGAAGCCATGCCCACAAGCATGTTATCAGTCTGCCATCTTTGCCTGAACGTGCCCAAATTGAGTCAAGATAAATGAAGACTTGCCAGCATTGGTCTTCTTTTCTCATATGAGCTACTTCATCCTATAACTGTTATTTTGGACTACTTTAGACTAATACTAAAACAAGCGTTCTGTGTCTGAGACCGAAAACAAAGCAAGAATTAACCCATTTGATTTGATTTTTCTTGTTAAAAACTAAATTTTTAAGCAGACTAGAGTTCAACCAGTTTTTATCCTTTCCTGTTGTTGGGACTAGTTTGTAATGCTCATTAGCATGCTTTATTTATCTTTTTTTCATACAGATGTGCGTGTCAGGGTGGGCGTTCAACCACTGCCTTCTTCACAGATTAACAACTCTGTTGCAGCAAAGCTCAGGTGGCCTGTGTGTACTGGAGAGCCTGCTTGATATTCAGCTTGCAATCCAGGGCTAATCCATTATGCATGGGCATTGTTATACTCCCCTTTACTCCCCCACCCCCTTATTAAAAAGGCCAAGTTTTCCTGCCTCTGCTCTAGGTGTAAGCTAAATGAAGAATTCCATTTGAGATGTGGTTATTGACATGCAATAACCAAAGGATCAGGCTTCACTTTTGCCACAGTGTGGAAATGTCATCCAATAGAAGTGCACAAAAATGTATCTAGATGACCCATGGGTATAGATGCCGACTATTCCCAAGAATGCTAAAGCCACTGGGAGCAAATTATAATTGAACTATATCATGGAAAGAAAAATTTGCCTCTCCTCTTGTTAACTGGGCTCTAATTATCTTTACTCTTTAGTTATTGGAGCGGAGGGGATAGAGCACTGTCCTCTCTATTAGATCAACTGTCTGGGGAGTTTTTTAGCTATAGGTTAATGAACTGCAGAATATCATGCAGAATGCAATCACAGCTCAGCCGATATTACCAAGGATATGATGTTACTGAGCATGTGCACTGGGGTTGGGGGAAGTCAGCCCTCTGGGGAGCATAACCTCGTACTTTCAGAAACATATAATAAGCGATGACGCCATGCTGGTTTTTTCTAATAGAATGCTCTATATGTGAAATCATCTGCCCTACTTGCCACACAAATGGCTCTGGCTGAGGGATATTTTCAAGTAGTCATTATAAATGCAAGACATGCTTTAGCGAGCTCAGTTAGTGCAAGATTTGTGTACCCTTTGGCTTGTCAAATGATTCTGTAATTGATTAGATTAATACTGATCAGTGTTAATGCCGAGCACAGGGTGGACTGAAGTCAGTTTAGATTGGATAATTGAATAAAGTAAGTTAGTGTGAAGAAAGTTAGTGGGAATGTGCTATCAGTTATCAAAGGATTTAGACATAAATGAGACATTCATGAATTCTCTTCAGAAAAAAAAAAGTTAATTCTGCTTGTTTGTTCTATTAGATTTGTATGTGGTTTTAAAATGTTAAAATAATGTTTCGTTTCCAATACAATTTTTTTTTAAATTTTTGCTCATTTCTATACTACTATCTAAAGGTCAGGGGAGTCGCAGACTGTAAAAAACATGGCGATGCTACAGCTGCATTCAGTATCAATTAGGGTCACTCTCCCTAAAGACTTTTCCAATGATCCTAAGCAGAAGAAAGAACATTTGCATTTAGTGTACCAATTATAGTGATTCTTCCCATTCATTTGCTGGCTCAAAGGGATGCAAAAAAGAAGAAAGCACAGATAAATGGAAGCTTTTGTTTCAAAGACATTACATTTCTTAATCAGTAGTGTTAGTATGTCAGTGGGCTGAGATAGCTTACTGCAAATTGTGAAAAGGGGAACTTTCAAAATTTCTTAAAGCCCTTCCTGGGTTTTCCACCCCTATCTTGGGTGTCTTAAACATAATTGGAACCATTGCTTCCTCCGTTTTTTGCACGTTTTTTTTGGCAATTGGAAAACTTTTTCAGAAATCTATTATTCATTAAAACCCTGGTTTACAAAAAAAAGGGCTGCATCAGCTACAAATAAAATCTGTTGTTTTAATTCAACCTGTATTTCAAATAGCAGGAGTTAAAACAGCAAAAATCTTCAGAAGCATCACTTGAGGGAAAGTGGGAACAATTCGATTCAATTGAGTTATATTTAATTAAATTCGATTCATAGAGCCCAATATCAGAGCACAGTTGTCTCAACGGACTTCACACCAATAATTATTAAAAAACATCAAATCTGTTATAAAATACAATAGCTGATTTCTAATCTAAACTAAACTAAACTAAACAGATTAAGCTACACTGGGCATCCCTGCTCTTAGACCCTTCTTCTCTTTGAGGAAAAAGTCTCCAAAAAAAACGATTCTGGGAAGAAAAAACAAAAAAAAAGAAGACTCAGGGATGTTCACATTTTACAGGCCAAACTATACAACATCGGTGCTTATCAATATGACCTGGACCGATAAAAAGCTATAATAAAGACATGTGTCATGATATTTTTATGATATTTAAGGGCTGGTTTGGGAAATGCTGCCCCAAGAGAGACATGTTGCACAAGTGTAAATTACAATTCACTGTCTTAAGTGCAGTGTAAAGGCAGAGAAAACAAAGTAAAAGTGTAAGCTAAACCATTTCCTTTGGACTGCCTTGGTCTGACAGCACCTTTTTTGTTTTGCACCCGATGTTCAAAGACTTTTTTTCTGTCTCTTTCCAGTCCTCTCAGACTGCAACTTTGTCATGGCAGATGGTCGTACTCATTGATTCTGTTGCTACTGGAAGTGTCTTCCTAATCTTCCATTTAGAAGTAGTTTTCCTTCCAAAAGTTGCCCCCTGCAGTTGGTCCCCTATATAAGCCATTATTCATTATAACCCTTGTGCTATCCTAGGCACTTTAACGTTGGGAGTTGGGTCATCTAGACCCACTAGACAGTGCACTGCACCTTTTTTCTTCAATGATTTGTGATCTTCACTGGTGTCCATGGATTAAATGAAATCTTTCCACCTTTATCCACCTTTGTCATAGTAGGGAGAACACGTCAATTTAAGGGTGGGGTGGGAATGAAATCTTGACTTATTTGAAAGACTTGACTCAACACAGATACTTGATATGTTTCTTTCTTTTGTTTTTAAAATGTGTCTTCTTAATAAATAAGAAACAGTTTGAAAACCTAATGTTTGAGTAATATTTAATACTCACACCAATAATACAGCGGACTTCTGAATTGATGTCGATTCAGTTTACCTAATCCAAAAATTAGCTGTTAGGTTGCATTTGTGCTGAGGTCATAATCCATAACTACAACAAAAAATTCTATAGCAACGCGTGTGAATGTATTTTAAACTTGTCATCTGTTTTAATCATGTTTAAGTTCTGTCACCAAATGAGGCCAAATGTAATAACTCCTCCAACAGAGTCAGACACGTGACAGTTTTATGCTCTTCACCACAGTGGACTTGTCTCAGGTCCATTTTGATTACCGGATACAAGGTAAGTTGTTAACTTGTGTCTATGATAGTGTGATAGGGCTTTTCTGACATTGCAAAGTGGTGGATTTTGGAAAACCCCAGGCCTTCAGGGTCAGGGCGTCTGCATGACTTCCAGATATCCAAGCCTACTCATGACTGATTACCTGGTTCAGGTGTGTCCAGCCAATTAGAACATCTAAGAGCAGGGTATGCTGGAAAACATGCAGAAATGTTGCCCTCGAGGCCAGGAGTTACCCATCTCTGGAACCCCTTAACCCTTGTGCTATCTTAGATGACCCCACCCTTACATTGAAGTGTTCTCCCTACCATGACAAAGGTGGATAAAGGTGGAAAGATTTGATGTAATCCATGGACACCAGTGAGGTTCACAAATCATCGAAGAAAAAAGGTTCAGAGCACTGTCTAGTGGGTCTAGATGACCCAACTCCCAATGTTAAAGTGCCTAGGATAGCACAAGGGTTAAGACTTGAATTAATTTACAACTATGAAAAAAAATCATTTCTATGTTTGCTTTTAAGTGGATCCTAAATTAATGTAGTTTTGGAGCCGAAGAGGATTGATGTATATTTGCATCAATATGCATCAAGGGGTTAAAGTTAGCCATTATAATTGTGAGTAGACGAAAGTATAAAATACCAGAACTTTAAAGTTACATTTTCAAACTTTTTCAAGTTAAGTATTCAGTTCCAATTTACAGAATAAAGTAAAAGAACAAAACCAATGTTGGCACATTAGCATTGACGCAACAACTGTGAAGGTACACTAAAAATAGCAGCGATAGATAGAAAGTGAAATTGCTTGCTGAGGTTCTGACTTGATATAATAAATGATACATGAGAAAGGAAAAAAGCAAAACAACTAAAATCAAAGCAGGATCAATACTGTATCAGGATTTTGAAAATTGCTTGGAAACACATCTTTAGTGTTCACAGAAAGTAGAGTTTATCTCCAGCAGCACAGCAACAGTTGATCCGGTCTTTCCTTTTGGGCCCTTTTTGCTGTCAGAGTTGATCCTTGCAAAACAATCAGTTTTTTTTAAATCTCTGGAAACAATATTAACATATTGCACTTGCAGTATTTTATGAAGAAAATAGGGATGCAATGATTCATTTTTACTATTTCATTCATATCATAATTTGTGGTTGACTGTATTATTCTTAATTGATCATTTTGAGCGATCCGATTCGATCAGATTTATCTAAAGATATAAAATTGATCTTTAGCCAAAATTTCAAACAGTGTGACTCAGTGATAAATACTGAACAGAGCATGTGAAGTTTTCAAGATTCTTTGTATTTTTTTTGCAAGTTGATCAAGTGTAAAGTAAATACGTGTACAACAAGTAAACAAGACAATATGGAAAATCTATTCACACTTTAGTTTTCTAATGTTCTAAAGTAGAACATTCTACCACACTGTATGGTCACACGTCTTTGTAAAGTGTTTTCACACGTTGGACTGTAATGATGGCGTGATCATTTTGCTGTGATGGAACTTGGTCGTTTTTGTGTTAAAAAAAATTATAATTGTGTTTTGAAACAATTATAGAATAGTATAGGTTAATTCGATTAACACCTTGGCTCAAAAAAATGGATCTGGTTGAATCGTTGGACTTTGTTTCCAATCTTCTTCGGCCATGGATTTTGAAGCCACCTATTTGGAGAGTAGTCAAATCTATTTATCTTCTTTCTTTAAATATTGCCTCTTTTGAAATAGTTATAAGGGTAATCAGGAAAAAACTTTTGGGATTCTTTTAAACCTGTTAGACTGGAACAAATGGCACTGAATGAATTGATATAAACCCTGAAAAAAAAAAGTTTCCATAGAACTAAAGTAAATGTGGATTACTTTCTCCGGGGGAAAAAAAAAACTGATAATAGTGTAATTAAGTAAAGCTTTTGGTCTGTAACATGCATAGACGCCACAAATGGATTAGTTATTTAACTGTCAGTTTTCTGTGTGATATACTGTAATATTCTTTTAATTCCAGATAATTATTCTCTTGGATCGTTTTTCTGCAGCTTAATTTAGAAATAAGGTTGGGAAATCGATTTTTTAGATTTTCACTAAACTTTTTCTCATTCATTAAAATTTTTGTTTTAGAGTCAAATGCATTTGAGTGATAATCTGGGGCGTGATAAACACAAATCATGCCCCAGATTTGTATTTATAATATTATAGTCATACCGTTGGCTTTAATTTCATTTGGATTAACTTACTTAGAGTTTGGTTAGTTGTAATTACAATAAAATAGTCAAGCAGGACTTCTAAACAAGTTTTTAAACCATTTCGGTTCTGTTCAAGTAATTTTGTTATTTCACAATAAAAATACTCAAATTAAAATTAAAAAAAATAAAATAAAATAAAAATACTCAAATTTAACAAAATAACAAAACGTCTTTCTTAGATATTTTAGTTTGTCAAAAACTTCCCTTCAGTTCCTGAGCATTTAGTTTTTGTTTTTGTTTTTTCTAGGTAGGACTGTCCTCATCTTTTGCATGGACGCATGCAAATGAAATCAAATTGAAACGCATCAAATCCAAGAGGTAAACAAAGAAATTTGACAGAAATTCTAATAACAGATTTAGTCGCAACACTTTTAATTAAAGCTGAAAATTCTTGGTTTAGTCTGCATGTGGAAGCTCACTGGTCAGTTTCATTTTGACCAATAGATTCTCTTTAACACAGAACACTTACTCACTAAGTCACAGATGCTTCGAGATTGTGCTGCCGGATCTTTCATTTGTAATTCACAAGAAGGATCTGTATAATTTTCTGTGTGGCAGCCGGTCCAGTGCTTGTGTTTTTTTTTTAATTCATTTAGTTTATATCACAGAATCTCGGTGGACCTAAAGCCATCTTCTGGCCATCTCTTCCCCAGCTGGTTCACAGGTGGCTAAGTACACTGTGCTTTTATTTGTCTGGCCTGGCTGTCCAATATTAGCCTTCCTTCTGTCTATGGAATGGTCCCTGATATCGTTATGAGAGGAAATCATGGAATCAAAAACAGTGAAAAGACATTTGGGCAGCAATTCCTGCCTTGGCTAAATCCAACTCCTGATGCTCAGTCCAAAGTGTTTCATTTCTGTCTGAGTACTGATATTGACTCTGTTCCAGATCTCCACCTGTGTCCATTGCCTCTGATCAGTGTGGGGACCATACTGTGAAGGGATAAGCAACAGCAGGATGCTCTCATCTTTCCCCAGTCTTTCCATTCCGATGAGCACGGAGAGATTATCAGCACTACAAACTGTGTGAATCTCAATCCATCATGCTTGACCTAAAATTGATGTAAATAAGATTAGTTGTTAGCTGTTGCTGCCCTTTCAGGCAAATTGTATCCTTTCACTTTGTAAAATGCTCACTAGGAAAGGAGTTATGAAAGACATTTTCTTCAGATGATTTATTTACAATTTTGTTAAAAGTTTTTTGTTTTGGGAAAAGAAGAGTTTTCTAAAACTTTCTAAGTACAGAGACATGCAACCGTTTTTCCCCTTCCTTTATTTTTCAGCAAAAAACATAAAAATCTGGTGAATGTATATATGGCAAGAGGTCAATTTCAACTAAAGGGCAAAAAAAGAGCCTGACATTTCAGGCACGCACCTTTATGGTTCATTTGATTCTGAATGAATTATTGCATTTTGTGTTGGAAAAATGCCAGTTTGTTCTGTTCTTTTTTCTGTTTCCACCTGTCTCAGACTAACAAGCAGAATAAAGGTTTTAGGATCAGTTTTAGTTAGTTGCTCTTCATCTTATTTGAAGTCACACTCTGATCATTTTTTGAATCTATTTTCAAAGTGTTCCCAGTCGTCTTTTAATTATGATTATTCAGTTTTTTAGGCTAAAATCAAACAAACAAAAAAAACTGTTGCTTTCTCTGACATAGTTTTTGCAGAGCAGTAGGGGTTCATTACAAATTTGCCTCTGAGTAGCAGGCGGAACTATTAGCGCAGAGTAACCCCATTTCCCACCATTATTTTGTTTACACTCTCTCCTGCTAGCTTACAGCCCCTCATAACCCTAACCTAACATTAACGGTGCAATATTGGTGAGTAATATTGGCGCCATCCATCGGTACACTTTTGAGATGTCCATGGATCTATTTGTCTGCAAGTGGATGCATCGGAATGGAGCTGAGCTTCAGCTTGTGGCCCAAAGTAGTAGGTCCTCTGTTTTGCCACCATTTTATTTTCTTAGATTTGACACAATTTGGGTTTTTTATCTTTGTTCAGTTGAATTGTTTGTTTAAATAAAAAAAGAAGTAGACATTTTTAAGTTTCTGCCACAAGTTCATATTAAAGTTTTGTGGATTTGGGCATTAATCTGGCCCTGATGTTTCAAGTTCTCACCGCACCACTTTATGTTAGATGAGGTCTGGCCTTTTTTTTTGTTCTTTTTTATTTAATTTTTTTTAAACTGTCTCTTTGGCTTAACCTGAATTACTTCACTAATCCCCAGTTAGTGCACCATATAAGGCTATTTTGTCAAAATTTCCAACATCAAATGTTACAGTGGTCATTTGGCAAATAGGTGATGTCCTTTTTGTAATTAAAAAAAAAAAGTAGTGAGCATGCATGGCTTTAACATCCAGAGCATGTGAATGTCCCACACTTTATAGTCTTTTTGGGGGTTCAAGAGTAGTGCATGAATTCTGACATGGCCTTAATTATTCAAAATTATGAGCAGGGTTACGCATTCAGGACAGATGATTTTGAAAAATTCTAGATGGATGCATTTTTAACTTAACCCAACAACATCAAGTAATTCAGATTCATTTATTAGATACATTTTCCATATGGAGCACAAACATGGCCACTAAAGTCAGATAAAACCTACTTTGGTCTTATCTGCCCAAGGGTCATTGTTTCAGAGGACTTGTTGTTTCCAGATGCAGGTTTGTTTGTTTTAGTCATTCTTCCATTCTTCTTATTTGTAATACACTTCTTCCTATTAGAACAATCGATTATTGCTCCATCTTTTTTAAGGGTCTTTCCACAGGTTTGGCCAGGTTGGTAAGGCCTGTGGAGTCTGATATATGACACCTTTTCATTTTTAATGTTTTTGCAGTCTAAAGTTGGGGGAAATTTGAGTATTTTTACTGTAAGCTCTTACTTTTTAAATATTTTTTGTCACGAGAAGAATTAGGAAATGCTTTCATTGTAGACGAACATATATGCAGCACTAATTGCTTCTCTTAGACCATTGTTTTTCGTCTTCACCTCTTGACACCATGTTGAAGCTGAAAGCACCAGAGCAGTGATCTGACAAAAGTTTTACATTCATAGAGGTTTACGAGTGCAGAAGTCTAATGGATAATTCATCAAGTGCTAATGATTTGCAGCAGCTGCTTTTCTATTGCTCGCCTTTTTTTCTTTTCAGCTTCCTTTTGTTTCAAAACGTAATTTTCAATAAATAATAAAACTTAAATTAAGTTTAATTTAGTTTTTTCTTTGTATTTCCAAAACTAGGTAGGTTCAAATGTGTCTCATTCGTGAAAAGAAAAATCTAAAAAAATAAGAAAATAAAGTTCTGGACACAAATGAAACAGAGTTTTAGAAGCCTAGAAAATCAAAATACTGAAATATCTTTGTAAAACTGACTTTTTACAAAAATCTTCAAATATAAACATTTTTTTGTCAAATGTCTTGCTGTTTTTCTGAAATATTTCATTCATGAGCTTCTTAGGAAGACAATATCAAACACATTTCTTTTATAAAGTAAAGAGTGTAAAAAGTCAGCAGTTGCTGTGTTGACTTGCTCAGACGGCTGTACCAAAAATGAAATAGTAAACTTCTGGTTTACTGTCTGGTTTTGTAATCCCATAACTCCCAGAAAGGACAACCAGGTGCACAGAATGAAAAATGAATGGGACGCAATTGCTTTTTGAAAATGTTTGGACTTAAAAAGCACACGTGTTGTGCTAAGGCGTGGTTGTCTATTCTAAATGGTCCTCTCAGCAGATCTCCATTAAGAAAAAAACAAAACACATAAATAAGATTACCAACTTACAAATGGAGATTCAAAGTTCCTCAATAACCATAGAATTCTGGGTTTTTTTTTGTGGGCTTGTAAAACTGTGGCTTCCGTCGTGTGGTACTCTTTAAAAAACGCATGTTTGAAAACTTGGTCTTTTATGGTGGTGTCATTCTGTTTCTGTGGTGATCTCTAGACAGTTTATAGGACAAAAATGATTGTTCAGAACCAGTCACGTCAAATCTCGTGACTTTCCCACATGTTCAAGCAATCATTGCTCCTACTACTTTTCTGCTCTAGGATATGCTTCAGCTTTCCTGCACGGCCTCACCAGTTTTTTGTTGCTTCTCTGCTTTACAATCTACCCCACATTCAAGAATTTGCCGTCTGCATGTTGCTGACCCAGTTTTGTTAATGTTTCCAACCCTGCTCTTAAGTGAGCGTTGGACCTGTTGTGTTTTTTGTTTTTTTTTTTGTTATCTTATAGATGCTGGATTGGTGACCATGACAAAAAGCTTCCATGTGCATGACCCCTGTTGATCTTATCAGTTTTGATTGCTGGCAAGAACAGTTTTGCTCACAGAAACAGGAAAACAGAGGTTGTTGGAGAGATTTTCTAATTACTGCGAAAGCCATAGAATCTAGCTTCTTGCTTCAGTGACCTTCACAAATTCCACCTGGTATTCAACAGAACCTGCTACCACATCCTTCCCCTGCCCATTAACAGCAAAGCAATGATGAATTCCACTTACACAGAGAGTAAGACAGTGTTTAGCAAGGCATCAGTTTCCAACCTTTGACAATGAAGTTATGCTTATTTTTCAAAAGTATGCCAAGGATACTTTCTATTGCTGCCTAAAAATGGAAAGAAAATTAGATATTACATTAATTTCTGTTTCTCCTCTAAAAGAACAATCACTTTTATTGAATAGTATTAATATAAAGCACACTTAACCTCTGCATTCTTATTTCATTGAAATGGAATTTAACTCACACTGCAGCAATAACAGAAAAGACGTGAAAATTAAGTTTTTTAAATGCAGACACTGTTCAGTAGAGTTAAAAAAAAACCTTCCTGATGTATAAAAAAGCTAAACAGAAAATGTAGCTATATATTAATCTAGATTCACAAAGCAGCCTTTCATAAAGTAATGAGCAAAGTAAGCTCTATAGTTGTATTTCTTACCAGACAATATAAACTGCATCCACTGTTGCAAGTATTCTTTAAGAACAGGAAACTAATTCAACGTCATTCAGAGGCAAAAACAGCAACAGAACAACAACAGAAACCTCATCACACCTAGACGTTTGACTCGTTACAGCCTGTTAGTGCCTGTAAATGCTGCTTCCACTGGGTGTGCAGGTAATATGTAAGTGCATGTAGAATGGCCGTAGGATACCCAAAAAAAGACTACAATGTTATTGTCTAATTTCCTAATTTCTTTCAGGCTGAAAGCAAGGAGCGTGGTCATCGCATGAACAGCACCCATGGGCTCCTTGTGCAGGATTTGAGGGGGCTTGGGGAAAAAATGCATGCAATGGGCCTGTGTCTCACCTTCTTAACTCTAACTCACCTTACGTGTTGTACAAGTGCTTGCTACGACCTGTCGCCCGCAGCCTGTAGAAAAAAAACTTTCGCTGTACAGGCTCACAGAGCGGTCCACAACCTTGAAATTCTGTGCGGGCGACTCTCGTGCCTCACGCTGGTTTGTTCATTTTCTTTTGCCTGCAGAAAGCTTGTATCCTCCTGTAAAGGCAAATATGACTAAGTTATCTGATATGCTTGGTATTATATAACTGGTTTTCATTGTTCCAACATATCCTTACCAGGCATGTACAGTGTATGCGTAAATACGTTAGAACATTTTAGCCTGTTCTCTTACTCTCCACTTGTTTATTTTATAGAGTTTGGAGTAATGAATATTAAATGCTGTAGGATGTGTTGTACAAGCATAATGATAAATAGTGCACAGGCAAATAGTGTCAGATAAAGTCAGTGTTTGCGGTTGACGTAAGTAAACACATTCAGAAGAATGAGTTGCTGCTTCTAATGACTAAAACATTGGAGAGGAACTTTAATGTGTTGACATTAGTTAACAGGAAACAGGGTTAAAATCCAGATCACAAAACTTTGAAAAATGTTTTATTTTTTGGAGCTGTGTAGCATGATTATTAAGCTGACAGAAAAATACAGTTAAAAAATGAATTAAAATGTAGGTCATAAGTTACACTACCATTGCAATTATCTTTTTTAAATTTTTTTTTTACTTGCGTGTGCTGCATTCAAAGCTGACAAAGACCCTCTAGCTGCATTTGCAGCTCCTGCAGCTTAACTAGTGTGCTTACTGTTTGCAAACAGAGCTAAGTCATTTAAAAATACTGAAAAATTGCACTTTTGAGGTCTTCAATCAGGAAATGATTACATTGCAAAAAGCAGAATGTATGAAAACCAAACTCGGTCATATGATTGGAGCGCAGTCAGTAAAGCTGCATTCGCTTGTGGGATACAACACAAGTGAACGGGAGTGTGTGTCCTAGCTATTTAAATGCAAAGTAGTTTTACTTTAGGGGCATACTTTTCTTTTGTGACCAAACACTGAGAAGGGAGAGCGGAGAAAAGTCAAGTTTTGTTGATGGGCAGATGGATTCATGAAAGGAAAGAGAGTAAAATGAAAGCAAGGCTTGATCTTGGTGGTTTGGGACCTGAAGTACCTGGTCCAAATATTGAGAAGGCCAGCTGGGGCTGTTGGCAAACATATTAAGCACCAAGAGGCAGACCCCAAGCCCCCAAACTAATCCTGCTGCAGGTGATTTTGTTTATAGAATTTTAGAAATAAGCAAAAGATTGCATCCTCTGTTTTTTTTTTCCCTTTGAATTCCTTTTGACTAAGTGCCCATTAATAGAACCAATGTCGTTTGAAATATACTTCAATCGAAAGGAACAAAAAAGGGGGAAAATCAATTCTGTCAAGTTGTTGCATGATGTATTTGTGATTTACTTCAACCATTATTCCCGTAACAACTTTCTTCTGTTAAATAATTTCTTCATCATCTTCACAAAATATACATTAAGGAAGGAAATATTCAAAGTCACAATTTTAACATTTGGATTTGGAAATTCTGTAAAAGGATGATCAAAGCATCACTGCTTTAAAGTTTTTTCATCAACTGACTTATTTAACACGAAGACCCAAAAATGCCATGCAGGGACTTGCTTCCAAAGATGTGTAAATTAAAATGTTAGCAGTCCCTTTTAGACATTTCCAGAAGACAATCAAGAGATTAGACACAAATAAGTGAACATGGCATTTCTCTTGGAGACAAAGCCAATACAGACTTATGTTAAAGAGTAACTGAACACTGAACAAAAATATGAGCGTTTGTTTTTACTACCATTTGTCACGAGATGAACTCAAAAAACATTTTCTACAAACACAAAATAACCATTTCTGTCAAATATTGTTCACAAATAATAATAATAATGGATTGGATTTATCTGCGCTTTTCAAGACACCCAAAGCGCTTACATTGTGTCCATTATTCATTCACTCCTCATTCATACTTGGTGATGGTAAGCTATGGTTGTAGCCACAGCTGCCCTGGGGCAGACTGACGGAGGCGTGGCTGCCAGTTCGCGCCTACGGCCCCTCTGACCATCACCGGGATCATTCATACACATTCACAAACCAGTGGAGCCACACTGGAGGCAAGGAGGGTGAAGTGTCTTGCCCAAGGACACAATGACATTTTGGCTGGTGGGAGCGGGGATCGAACCGCCAACCCTTCGATCATTGGACGACCCGCTCAACCACCTGAGCCACTGTCGCCCCTATCTGCCTTAATCTGTGACAGTGAGCACTTCTCCTTTGTGAGATAATCCATCCCACCTCACAACCAGTGTCTGACTAACCAGTGTCAAGACACTGGTTAGACAGCGTGATTGCACAGGTGTGCCTTAGACTGGCTACAATAAAAGGCCACTCTGAAACATGTCTTATTGGGGTTTCTGGGAACTCAGACAACCAGTCAGGAGCTGGTGTGACCAACATTTGCGTCATGCAGTGCATATAGAGTTGATCAAGTTGTTGATTGTGGCCTGTGGAATACTGGTCCACTCCTCTGTGTCCAGTTACTGGATATTGGCAGGAATTGAAACACGGTGTTGTATACACCGATTCAGGGAATCCCAAACGTGTTCAATGGGTGACATGTCCGCTGAATATGCAAAAACGGGCATGTTTATCATGCTGAAACATGAGGTGATGTTCTTTGAGGTGTGGCACAACAATGGGCCCGAGGATCTCGCCTCAGTATCTCTGTGCTTACTCTTAGAGATCTAGGCAGATTTTTAAACAAGATTTTAGAAACATGGTTATTTTGTATTTTTAAAAGATGTTTCATATCAGATGAGAGTTCATCTCAGGACAAATGATACCAAAAACAAAAGTGTTACATTTATATTTAAGTTCAGTGTATTAATTATAACTTCAGAACACAAAAAAAAACCTTCTTTGACAATTACCTTAAGACTTGGTCTTTCATTTTAGTCACAAACCACTATTTGTAAAGTATCCTCTATCAAGTATAGGCAATTAGCTGAAAGAATGGAATTAGAGCAGTATTTCTGTGTGGGCTGCAGACCTTTTCTGAAAAATCAAGGCATGTTATTTAAGCCTCAGGAGGGGGGCCCTAAAAATTACCTCTTTTCAGGTTACCTAAAGATATTTAAGGGTAAATGACAACGTGGTCTTTTTTTTTTCCCCACCTCCTGCTCTCTTTCTCTCAGTTGCTATTTGAGTGGCAGGTACAGCCTGTGACAAACAGGGCTTGTAACATGCTCCAAATCTGTCAGGGCTGATTGCAGTGGCCTCCTTTGACTAAAAGCAACATCATCGGAAAAAAGAAAGAAAGAAAGAAGGAAATAGATTTAGACACCACACCCAGCTGATGAGATTAAAAGTGAAAATGTGTGATGAAATATTAAATTTATTTGACTTTCATTTGGTAACTTGTGTATAGAGTCCTAAACCTGCTCTTGATTTTTATTGTTATATATATTTTGGTTCCAACCATTGCACTCTTGGCCTAGAAGTTCTTTGTGTATATGATGGATTTATCTTAAGCTTGTTGGCATTAATGTGTTATGTCCAATGAAACTGTCAGGCTAGGTTAGCACTGGGCATGTGACACGTTTTGCATGTGCTAAACCCGCATACTTGAACGCAATTATTAATTTCTCCTCCATGATCAGTTTTCAAACAGCTGGCACTTCCGTGAATTGAAAGGGATGTCATCCAATTCTAAATGAGAGTCTGTGATTGGTCAAAGATCGACCAGGATTAACTTTCAACACACTTTCAATGGCCATGTGGTCATTTTATGACTGAAAAGGGTCACAAGAAAAATTGTGTAGCTACACATGAATGTAAGCGTTTTGAACGTGGAAACCTGAAACGCACATTTGCATTTTCATGGAAGGGACAGCTTGAACGCATGTCGCCGAGGACAGTGTCAACATAGAGTAAGAGGCAAAGTGGACGTTTTTTGTCAGAAAACTTTTACACACCAGTCTTTCTAAAGTCTTTGGAGGGCATTCTTGTATTACTTTAAGTTTGTGTTCACTATCCACTCTAGTTAAAAAACTTGTGGCCTGTAAAATGTCAAAAGGTAAGTTAGAAGCTTGTTCAGTTTTTTATTAATCAAATTCCAAATGTCGAAAATTGTTTTTTTTATTCGGAGGTTGCTAAATTTCTCAAAAATTTTTCATAAAAGGTTAATACAAAAGTAGCATTTTGCGCTTCGCCCTGAAGTTTGCATTGTTTGGTAAATGTAATGATGTTGGCTTGTCAACCATTAAGCATGTAAGCCAATGTAAAGTACATGCTTACACTAAAAACGGCTTGGACAAGAAGCTCTGCTGAAAAAAAAGGTAGCAAAAATTAGTAAAAAGTAAAAAGTAGTAAAAATTAAATGGTTTTGTTTTATTTATTTGTAATGGAGATGGGTAAATATAGCATAATACATAAAAGGGGACTTAAGAAAACCCACATCTGTTAAAGATTTTACACTCTTTTAATGCCATCTTTGTAAACAGTAGCTCAAATATTTTCACTAAATAAAGCACAGGCTGAGCGGGTCATTTAAAAAAATGAAACATGACAGAATCCATTGTTTAATCATGTGTCCTTGTGTTTGTGCCCTCTGTGTCACATGATCTGGTAAAAGACTTCACAGAGACTGACAGAAAACACTTCCATTACTAGATTGGTTTCTTACTTGGTGCAGCACAAAGCTACAATGTGATTGTAAGCATAAACCAGGTTTTCAGAGTTGGTCTCTAGTTTTTCCATAGCTGCAGGTGTGTCAGTGAGCTCACACCATGATGATGTTCAGAAAGGTTTTCCAGACTTAACCAAACGCTCTGTTTGGTAGATATCCTAACCAAAGACTTAGCTTGAATTGGTCACAGTGTTACTGCTTTGGTTGATTACAATGTCCTATATATGAGTCTCCTTCCCTTTTGAACCGAAATCTAAATCTGTATACAGTAGGTCCGGGGCTTTACACATTTTGTTCATGATGGGGTCTGACTGGTCACACCTTTTTAGCTCTACAACGCCAATTGACGGGGATAAACTGTCCCCGTCGGTGCTGTATAAAGTAATGTAAGGGAAGGCAACTGAAGGTAATATACAACCAACCTATCGATGCCACTCCACCTCCTCTAAAAAAGTTGACATATTAACGTAAGGGACGATTGCAAAGCCATATTCCCACCAAACACGATTTGCCCATAAGGACAATCCGGTTTCTAAGTTAAGTCATTGTACAGATGTAATCGGAGGTCCTGCAGTGACTTTTGAGTGTTGGCACGGTGTGTCGGGCTGGAAGCAGAGCATTTTGGGAACTGCAGCACAACTTGGGTGTCACGTTGCGTCCACAGTTAAAATATAGAAACTTTGGCAAAGAAGAAGCATCACATCAAGCTACCAGAACCCAGACAGATGTGAATACCTATGTTTTTGTAGAGCTTTTCAAAAGAAATAAACTTGATCTCTCAACATAAACCCTGTCTTCCATACATTATAAATAAGAGAGGCTATATAGATAAACAGTCAATGCTTCCATGCAGTACCAAAACTAAAAAAATTGGACAGTAGCTCCTCCCACACGCATCATTAGCGTCAAGTTTATGCTCATATTTTTGGACACACGTCTAGCAGAAAATTTGACATATTTGGTGTGAACGCGGGATTAGGCATGGAAGTCCCAAAAACTGAGTAGTAAAACTATGCTTTGTTTAGCATTCATTAAAGTCAGTGATCTGAAGGAGCATAAGCTGTATGGATGTAGCTAGAATGAAGCACATGTGAGCTCTTTAAAAAATTGAAC
Organism: Oryzias latipes; assembly: GCF_053564925.1. Taxonomy (NCBI): domain Eukaryota; kingdom Metazoa; phylum Chordata; class Actinopteri; order Beloniformes; family Adrianichthyidae; genus Oryzias; species Oryzias latipes. The sequence goes on from NC_136246.1 coordinate 11,901,090, forward strand.
AGTACAAGACCGTCCGACAAATGAAGCCTGCAAGGAGTAGTTTAGCCAGCAGCCCCAAAAATAATCCACAGACCACAGCCAATCACAGACTACAGCTAAAGATTCTGAGTCTAAACTAAAATTCAAAAATTATTTAGTCATTAAAGCACTGTGGTATAATCATTTTTTTGGACATTATTTGTATTTAATATGTATTTGGCTTTCAACATGTCACAACACTAATATTTCAGACAACTTTGAAAGTTTGAGGAAGCATTGTAGCATGATACATACGCAACATAAGACCAGAAATGTCATTCAATAAGGATACTATCTGCTATAAACAAATGACTGACATTATCCTGGAGAATGCTGTGCACAGCCCATTACATTTGCTGTCTATTTACTTGATGTTTATTGTTTTACTTGGTTCTCCTTTTCTCTTTCACATTCAACAATGCTCACACCTGGTTTTTTCCTTATTTTCTGCTTCATTAGGAGCAACATATAAGATGAACGGGACTCTGCTTTAAAATGAAATGATAATCACATAGAGAGACAAATCGGGAGATATTGTCCTCTCCTTCTCTCTCCTTTGTTTTCTTAATGTTTTTTTTCTGGTAAAGAGTAAATAGACTACAGAGGTACAGTATGCAGGCACACAGTCTTTCTTAACCCTTGGGCTATCCTTTGGGGTCAAGATGACCATTGACATGTTATCCCATGACAAAGGTGGATAAAGGTGGAGAGGATTTCATGTAATCCATGGACACCAGTGAAGATCACAAATCATCGAAGAAAAAGGTTTAGCGCACTGTCTTGTGGGGTCCAGATGACCCCCCCCCCCAATGTTAAAGTGCCTAGGACAGCACAAGGGTTAATAGTAAGAATTTACCTCAAGTTTTAAAGTATTACATCAATTTGTTAACTTTCCTTCACCAAGATACTAAAATTAAAGTTTTGTGTGACATCTCATAGATTCCCAGTTTGTTTCTGAGTATTTATTACTATCGTCTTCTCTCCAGCCCCTTCTTTCTGCTTCCCTGTATAGTCCAAAGGGTCAGTGATTAAATGATGTGAGCTGTGGAAAGCAACAGCCAGGTGGTGTAAAACGCATCTGCTGGTTTGGTCTTAACATGGAGAGCCTCTGATGCAGAAATGGTCTCAGCTGGTCTGTTCACATTTATTTATTGTCATCTCTGGAAATTCATTTGTGCAGTTTCCCACAAAACACAAACTGGTTTAATTACTGCAGCCACCACCAGCTTTCCAGTAAGGGAGCCTGCAGTCAGTGCCAGTTTGGAACTGACTTTGAACAACACTAAATTCATAGAAAAATAAGAATTGCCTAAATTTGCACATTAACATTATGTTTGAATAAACCAATTTGTATGATGTGAAAATGCATGGTTGTCATTAAAAACAGAAAATTTGTTTTGATTAGCTTGTTCCAAACCTTAAGCACATCAAAATTACTTTTGAATGACCTTTAATTTTTTAACAAAGTCTCTGTGTTTGTGTGTGTGTATATTTATATATAGATATAAATATATATATATCTATATATATATATATATATATATATATATCTATATATATCTATATATATCTATATCTATATCTATATATATATATATATATATATATATCTATATCTATATCTATCTATATATATATATATATATATATATATATATATATATATATATATATATATATAATAACTTTGAATTATGAATAAAATGAAAAAACCTTGTGATTTTAACTAAAGATTCTAATGTGGGCGGAGAAAATGCAGAGAGCAAGTTATGGCAACCTTAAACAATCAACAGCTCTGGAGCTCTCTTTCCAATTTTGCAGCATTTCACTAAGTGTTTGTCTGCAGTTCGTTGCGCTAACAAGGATGAACCGGGTCGCGGGGGCAGCAGACTGAGCAGAGATGCCCAGACTTCCTTCCACCCAGCCACTTCCTCCAGCTTCTCTGGGGGAACCCCGAGGCGTTCCCAGGCCAGCCGAGAGACGTAGTCTCTCCAGCGTGTCCTGGGTCTTTCCCGAGGCCTCCGCCCAGTGGGACGTGCCGGAACACCTCTCCAGGGCGGCGTCCAGGAGACATCCGGACTAGATGCCGAGCCACCTCGACTGGCTCCTTTCGATGTGGAAGAGAAGCGGTTCTACTCCGAGCTCTCCGTGGGTGGCCGAGCTCCTCACCCTATCTCTAAGGGAGCGCCCTGCAACCCTACGGAGGAAGCTAATTTCAGCTGCTTGTATTCGGGACCTCGTTCTTTCGGTCATGACCCATAACTCATGACCATATGTGAGTATTGGAACGAAGATCGACCGGTAAATTGAGAGCTTTGCTTTTCAGCTAAGCTTTCTCTTCACCACAACGGACCAATACAGCGACTGCATAACTGCGGACGCCGCTCCAATCCGCCTGTCAATCTCACTGTCTGGTCTTCCCTCACTTGTGAACAAGACCCCCAGATAATTCAACTCTTCCACCTGGGGCAGGGACACTCCACCCACAGAGAGATGGCAAACTACCTTTCTCCGGTCCTGAACCATGACCTCGGATCTAGCGGTGCTGACCCTCATCCCAGCCGCTTCAAACTTGGCCGCAAACCGTCCCAATGCATGCTGGAGGTCCTGGCTCGATGAAGACAACAGGAAAACATCATCTGCAAAAAGCAGAGAGGAAATCCTGTGCTCCCCAAACCAGATCCCCTCTGGCCCCTGGCTGCGCCTAGAAATTCTGTCATTAAAAACTATGAACAGAACCGGTGATAAAGGCAGCACTGCTGGAGTTCAACCATGCTCCTACTCTGATCATACAGAGACCGGACAGCCCTCAGTAAGGCTCCACGGACCCCATACTCCCAGAGCACCCCCCATAGGATACCATGGGGGACGCGTTCAAACGCCTTCTCCAAATCCACAAAACACATATGGACTGGGTAAGCGAACTCCCACAATGCCTCCAGTACCCTAAAGAGGGTCCACTGTTCCACGACCAGGACGGAAACTCCACTGTTGTTCCTGAATCCGAGGTTTGACTATCGGGCGGACTCTCCTCTCCAGTACCCTGGCATAGACTTTCCCAGGGAGGCTGAGGAGTGTAATTCCCCTGTAGTTGGAACACACCTTTCGGTCCCCCTTTTTAAAGAAGGGGAACCACCACCCCTGTCTGCCAGTCCAGTGGTACAGTTCCCGACTGCCACGCGATGCTGCAGAGACGTGTCAGCCAAGACACTCCCACAGCATCCAGAGACTTGCGGTACTCAGGGCGGACTTCATCCACTCCCGGGGCCCTGCCACTGAGGAGCTCGTTGACTACCTCAGTGACTTCAGCCCGGGTAATAGACAGCCCCACCCCCAAGTCCTCGTTCTCTGCTTCTTCAAAAGAAGGCGTGTCAGTGGGATTGAGGAGATCCTCGAAGTATTCCTTCCACCGCCCGACAATGTCCCCTGTCGAAGTCAACAGCCTCCCACCTGCACTGAAAACGGTGCCTGTGGAGTACTGCTTTCCCTTCTGAGGCCCAGGATGGTTTGCCAGAATTTCTTTGAGGCCAACCGATAGTCTTTCTCCATGGCCTCACCGAACTCCTCCCAGGACAGAGTTTTTGCCTCCTCAGCAGTCCGGGCCACAGCTCACTTAGACTGTCTGTACCTGTCAGCTGCCTCTGGAGTCCCGTTAGAGTCCTACCAGGCCTGGTAGGACTCTTTCTTCAGCTTGACGGCATCCCTCATTTCCGGTGTCCACCACCGGGTTCAGGGGTTATCTCCGCGACAGGCACCAGAGACCTTGCGGCCACAGCTCCGAGCAGCAGCAGAGACAATGGAAGTGGAAAAGATGGTCCACTCTGACTCAATGTCCCCAACCTCCCTTGGTACCTGTTTGAAGTTCTCCCAGATGTGGGAGTTAAAGACTTCCCTAACGAAGGGCTCACCCAGACGTTCCCAGCAAACCTTCGCAGAACGTTTGGGTCTTCCAAGTCTTTCCGGCCTCCTTCTCCGCCAGCGAATCCAATTCACCACCAGGTAGTGACCGGTGGACAGCTCTGCCCCTCTCTTCACCCGAGTGTCCAAGACACAAGGCCGAAAGTCGCCTGAAACTACTACAAAGTCGGTCATTGACCTCCTGCCTAAAAGAAAAAACACATTTAGCATAATTTAAAGTGCTCTAATTTCTTTTAGTGTTGTTTTTTTTGTATTCACAACTATTTGAGAGGTACAGTATTTACTGTATTTTTCTGACAAGTCAGTATTGCAGCCCAAAAAAATGCATTACAAAATCATAAATAAATTGTGCTTTTGGGAGAAAATTGTGATGCTGCTAAACAGCCAAGCCCGGCGTAATGCTGCCTTCACACTGGACATGCTTTAAACTCATGTCCACAGTCTTAAATTCTCTTTACTTTTTTCTAAAATGTGTTCATGAATTAGATGTTCCCACCGTGTGTGGGAAGAGTTACTGTCCAAAGTTTTAAGCCTTATCGCTACATGGAATTATTGACTATGTATCTCATTTACAATGCACAGAAGGAGCACATGATGTTAAGAGATCAGGTGTATTTATTTTGAAGGGTTCTAAAAAAGCATCAGTAATCAAGTTTCCATGTCTTGGTTCATGATCATTCAGAGACTCTCCAGTACGGTGATTTTCACCATCTACTGGAGGAGCTGCATCTGAACAATGAACGCTTTTAGAGGTAAAATCGTCTCTCTGTGACTCAGTCTGATGACTTGCTGTCCTGCAATAGTCAGAGGAGGAAAATAGAAAAATACGGAAAAAAAACGAGGACCTTTTTATTATCGTTTTGAGACAAATAATAAGAAAAATATCTTAAAGTTCAAGAACTATTAAATTCTCCTCCATGCTGGTTTTGGACTAAGCTGATCAGACTAAGCAGCGCTTCTTCTGCATTGCAGTCAGTACCAAATACTGAAGCACACACATACAGCGCCCTCTAGCAGTTGTTACTGGGAAAATAACAAACAAGGACCCCCTTGAAAACGAGATGATGACGCATCTCAAGGGGCTTATCGTTCAAACAAATAAATTGAAAAATTGAAATTGAAATTAACAAACATATGAGCCACATAAATGTAAAAAGAAATCACCAAAATGTTGCATCTAAATATATATTGCATTCTCAAAAAACACAACTTACACTCCGAAAAATATGATATATAGAGATATATATATATATATATATATATATATATATATATATATATATATATATATATATATATATATATATATATACACACACCTCGGCCGCCTACCTCACAACATGAGAGACAATGAACCACATGTCATGCCGGCTCAGACGTCGCCCGGCCAAACAAGGTCTGCGTCAGGTGCTGAGGGACCAGAGCACCCTGATGGAAAGTGGGCTACTGGAACAAGACGGAAATGGACTAGATGTGAGAACAAGGTTCTGTTAGAATGCTAGTAATGCAAGTAATCCCACCCAGAGGGGTTACATGCAGAGAATGTGGAATGAATGGATGCTTCGAAACCCACAATCAGGGCTAACTGCCAAACAACTGGTAGCCCAGTGCTCTAACATCCACAAACGGCAACTCCTATCACAACTTGAGATTGAAGCAATACAATACAATGCCACGGGAGAGCCAGAACAACAGGTCCGAGAGGAGGTTATACCACACTCCCACCCTGAGATTGGGTACACAGCCCCAACAACCACAATTACACTGAGCGAGGCAGCAACTGACCTGAAAGACGAGATCATGTCTACAATGAACACTAGGCAACCCCGACACCAGCTACAACGGTTAAGTGATGTACCGCCTGAAAGTCTACTGGAAACTGTGAATGAAGCATTGAGGGCAATTCCTACCACAACCATCACAGAAACCAATGAACTGGTTTACACTTCAGCAGCAGTGATCCTTGAGATGCTTGGCTATAAGAGCAACCATGGAAGAAAACTGTACCCACCATGGAAGCAACGGTTAGAGGCCAAAATCAAGGCAACTCGGAAGGATGTGAGTAAGCTGACAGAGGCTCAAAGAGGTACAATGAGAAAGCAAGTACCTAAGAGATACAGCCAGATGTCCATACCTGAAGCACTGGAAACTGCCAAACAAAGGCTCCTAGCCTTGAGCAGCCGCCTAAAGAGGTACACAAGAGACAATGAAGCCAGACGAATAAACAGGCTCTTCGCAACTCAACCTGCAAAAGTGTACGCTCAGTGGCAGGGTCAAAACAGCCGAGCAGACCCACCAAGGCTGGAAACTGAAGAGTACTGGAAAAGTATATGGGAGAAAGAGACAGCACATAACAGCAATGCCCAGTGGCTGGTCTCTCTGAGAAAAGAACATAGCAACCTCCCTGAACAGAATCCAGTAACCATCACAGTGGCTGACATCCAAGAAAGAGTCTCAGGTATGAAGAACTGGACAGCACCGGGCCCTGACATGATACATGCCTACTGGCTAAAGAAGCTTACCGCACTCCACGAGCGCCTGGCAGCACAAATGAACCAGCTGCTTAGAGATGGGACTCATCCCGAATGGCTAACGGAAGGGCGAACGATCCTGATCCAGAAGGATCCCTCAAAGGGTGCAATCCCATCCAACTACCGGCCAATAACCTGTCTGTCCACAACATGGAAGCTCATGTTAATTCAATTCAATTCAATTTTATTTGTATAGCCCAAAATCCCAACAGTCGTCTCGATGGGCTTCGAAGTAAAACATGAAATCAAAAGGATCACGAATACCAAGAGTTCAATAGAAAAATACTAAAATGAACTAACAAACTGACTAAGCTATACTGGCATCCCTGCCCTTAGACCCCCCTTCGCGGTAAGGAAAAACTCCCAAAAAAAACGGATTCCGGAAAAAACGAAGAAACCTCAGGGGTGCCCACATGAAGGAGGGATCCTCCCCCAGGACGGACAGGCGATTTACCAGAAATCTTAGAGAAGAATTAACTTATCTAAATCTACAACTACATATATAAAAGTCCAGCAGACGAGCTTCATCCAGCTGTGGTTGTGGGGACAGTCAAAGGCGCGAGTCGAGCCGGAGACAGGAACCACAGCCAGGTGTAGGAGCAGGAGCAGAGGCGAGGTACTCGGTCAGGTACAGAGCAGAGACGAGCCAGAGATGAGCCAGAGGCAGGATCCACAGCCAGGTGTAGGAGCAGGAGCAAAGGCGAGGTAAACGGTCAGGAACTGGAGCACGGATGAGCCAACTGGAGTCTGGAAGCACTCCCACTCCCCAGGAGGGGAGAGGAAAAGAGGGACAATACATGAATCGCACTGCACCAAACAGAGGCATGGAGAACTAAATGATAAAAAAAGGAAAGAGGACAGAACCCCAGTGCACCATAGTTACCCCAGCTTCAACTTCTAGCAGCCTTTTAAAAGAAATAGTTATTATTAAGTTTAATTTAAACAAATTAACATTAAGTTAAATAATCTCTGAATACTAACTAGTCTGACAATAAGCCTGTCCAAAGAGGAATGTTTTCAGTCTAGCTTTGAATGTAGAAACTGAGTCGGCCTCTCTTACATGAGCTGGGAGTTTATTCCATAAGACAGGGGCTTGGTGACTAAACGCTCTACCTCCAACCGTACTTTTACTAATTCTAGGAACCACAAGCAGTCCTGCATTTTGCGAGCGAAGTGTTCTCATTGGATGGTAAGGGACTATGAGGTCCTTAATATAGGACGGGGCCATTCCATGTAAGGCCTTATAGGTTAACAGGAGGATCTTGAACTTGATTCTGGAATCAACTGGGAGCCAATGGAGCGGAACTAACACAGGAGTGATGTGATCTCTTCTGCTAGTTCCAGCTAACAATCTAGCTGCTGCGTTCTGAACAAGCTGGAGACTTCTTAAGGAACTCTTAGGACACGCTGCTAACAAGGAGTTACAGTAATCCAGCCTCGACGTAACAAATGCATGGATGAGTTTTTCAGCATCACTCTTAGAAAGTATATTTCTGATCTTAGCAATATTCCGCAGGTGAAAAAAGGCAGTTCTGCACGCCTGAGATATGTGAGCCTTAAATGATAAATCCTGGTCAAGTAAAACCCCAAGGTTTCTAACTGTGGAATTGGGGGCTATACTTATGCCATCCAGGGAGACTATCTGAGCAGATAGAGTATCTCTGAGGTTTTTAGGACCTAGTATAATGACCTCAGTTTTTTCTGGGTTCAAGAGGAGGTAATTAATTGTCATCCAGGTCTTGATGTCTCTGATGCAGGCGTTCAGTTTCTCTATCTGGTCCTTCTGGTCAGGCTTCATGGATAAATACAACTGCGTATCGTCGGCATAACAATGAAAATTAATGCTGTGTTTCCTGATTATGTTTCCTAGGCGTAGCATATAAAGCGTAAACAGGATCGGTCCCAAGACTGAGCCCTGTGGGACTCCATAGTTGACTCGAGCGCACTGAGAGCAATGGCCATTTACATTAACAAACTGATACCTATCGGACAGATAGGATTTAAACCACTGGAGAGCAGATCCTCTGATCCCTATGTCCTGCTCTAATCTATGGAGTAAAATACCGTGGTCGATAGTGTCAAAGGCTGCACTGAGGTCCAACAGGACCAGACTAGAAAGTAGTCCCTTTTCTGAGGCCAATAACAAGTCATTAGAGACTCTAACTAGTGCAGTTTCCGTACTGTGGTAAGGTCTAAACGCCGACTGAAAGTCTTCAAAGTGGCTGTTGTCCTGTAGGTGGCAGTAAAGCTGCTTAACTACAACTCTTTCTAGGATTTTAGAAATAAAGGGCAGGTTTGATATCGGTCTATAGTTGGCCAAGATGCTAGGATCCAAACTGGGCTTTTTCAGAAGAGGTTTAACAACTGCATATTTAAAAGATTGTGGCATGTAACCCGTTTCCAGAGAGGCGTTTATCATTGTTAATATGGGATCATTAATTAGGGGAAAGGTTTCTTTAAAAAGTCTAGTGGGAATTGGGTCTAACAGACACATTGAGGATTTGGAGGACGTAATAATTGATGTTATTTCCGCTTGATCCACAGCAGTGAAGCAGTCCAATGTTACAGAGGTTTCTATGGATGCCTCCATTTCTACTGCTTCAGCCTGTTCTGGGCTGATAGTAGGAATAACTTGATTTAACTTATGTCTAATATTTGAGATTTTACTGTCGAAAAATGTAAGAAAATCATCAGAGCTGAGAGAAACAGGAACATGTGGTTCTACTGAGCTCTGACTGCGAGTTAATTTAGCTATAGTGCTAAAAAGAAATCTTGGATTATTTCCATTCTCTGATATTAAGGTTGAATAGTACTGGCTTCTAGCTCTACGCAGAGCTTTTTTATAATTTAATAGGCTATGTTTCCAGATATCCAGAGACTGCTCTGAACCGGAGCGGCGCCATTCTCTTTCCAACTTACGGGTTTCTTGTTTAAGAGAACGTGTTTCAGCGTTAAACCACGGTGCTACTCGGTTTTGTCTGACGAACTTAGGTTTCAAGGGGGCAACAACATCGAGTGTACTCCTGAGGGCTTGTAAGGCATCATTAACAAAGTGGTCATTTATACTAGGACTGATGCTATGGGAGCTGGTCTCAGAGTATTTTCTCAGAATATCACTAAGTACTGGCTGAACTGTGTGTTTAAACTCAGACACAGAACGGTCAGTTAAGGTTCTTCTAAGCTGTTTCTTATTCACTGGTGCAGAAGGATGTTCCAGTGTAAGCTGGAAGGTAATCATAAAGTGATCAGAAATGATGGGGTTAAGAGGAAGGACACTCAGCTGGCTGATCTCTATACCATGGGTTAGAACAAGGTCCAGGGTGTGCTTATGACAGTGAGTGGGTTCATTCAAACTTTGGGTGAAACCAACATCATCTAGTAAAGCTGCAAAAGCCTTTCCTAGGCAGTCACTGGGGTCATCAACATGAATATTAAAATCCCCTAATATTATAGTTTGATCAGAATCTAAGACAATAGTCGATAGGAAGTCGGAAAACTCAGTTAAAAATTCTGAATATGGGCCGGGGGGGCGATAAATAATTATAAAACAGGTTTTGGAGTTTTCCTGTTTGGGCGACTTAAAGACATATGATGTTTTCAAATGAATTATAAGCATTTTTAACTTTAGGGCTGAGAAGTAAGCTAGACTGTGATATTACTGCCAAACCACCTCCTTTACCTGAAATCCTGGATTTCTGATAGTTAGCATAAGTGGGGGGGGGTTGCTTCATTCAATCTAACATAGTCATCCTGATGGAGCCAAGTTTCTGTTAAGGCTAAAAGACTAAGGTTTTTATCAGTAATTAACTCGTTGACTAAGAGGGACTTGGAGGAAATGGATCTAATGTTTAATAAACCGCATTTAATTACATCATAATTCTGCTTGTGAGAACTGCTGTCTGTCACTTTAAGGTTTCTAAGACGCGCTCCTTTCATTTGTCTTTCAGCACATAAGCTAAAGCTCGGACCTGCTTGACTTTCCCTGCATGGGTTTTGCACTGGCACTAACCCTAAGGGAGGCTCAGAGGAGCGTTTTACACTGCTGCTCTGCGCCCGGGTCTCGTCTCTGGATTGTCAGGTTAACAGACTAAGGCTAGCAGAAATGTTTCTAGAAAGAAGAGCGGCACCGTCCCGGGTGGGATGGACGCCGTCTCTCCGCATGAGACCGGGCTTCCCCCAAAACGCGCTCCAGTTATCCACAAAACCAACGCCGTTTTCTGGGCACCATCTAGAAAGCCAGCGGTTAAATGATGAAAAGCGGCTGTACATTTCATCACTGACTAAGTTCGGCAGGGGACCAGAGAAAATTACAGTGTCGGACATCGTCTTAGCCAGTTTACACACCGAAGTTACGTTTAACTTAACCACCTCTGACTGTCTCCGTCGGGCATCATTACCGCCTGCGTGAATCACGACTCGACGGAACCTGGACTTATTCTGAGCTAACATCCTAAGGTTCCCCTCGATGTCACCAACTCTGGCCCCCGGATAACACCTGACTGTAGCCGCTGGGAGCTCCACGTTTCTAACTTCAGAAGAGCCTATAACCAGAGTTGAGTGTTCAGCGGGTGTGTCGCCGAGGGGGGAGAACCTATTACTAACGTGGAGTCTCGGGTGCTCTAAGATTTTGCGTTTAGCACTATGTTTCCTCCCAACCGGTACAAACCCCTGACTGTCTCCCGGCTGTTGGGAGGGCGCTGGGGTGCTAGCTAAGTTAGCCCTGGTAGCGCGGCCCGCGCTACGAGTAACGACCTGGCTAGCCGGCTTAGCTTCCACTGTGCGGAGCCGCGCTTCTAACTGCTCCAGCCTGGCCTCCAAGTCTAACACAAGACTACACTTAACACACCTACCGCTATTTTCACTAAAGGAGGCAGGATCATCACTAAACATATGGCACATGGGGCAGGAGAGAGGAGGAGAGGCGGAAGGAGTGGTGGCCATGCTAGGTTTTAAGCTAAGGCTAGCGGTGTTTAGGTAAAGAGAAGTGGTCTATGTCAGGCATCATTGCAACCAAGATAAACAGGCACATGGATCAATTCATGAGTAACACACAGAAGGGGCATTGGTAGAGACTCCAGAGGAGCCAAACACCAACTCCTGGTCGACAGAACAGTCGCCCAAGACTGCAAGTCACGACACACCAACCTGTGCACAGCCTGGATTGATTACAAGAAGGCCTATGACTCAATGCCACACACATGGATCACTGAATGCTTGGAGCTGTACAACATCAACAGGACTCTAAGAGCCTTCATAGGAAACTCGATGAAGCTGTGGAAAACCACCCTTGAAGCCAATGGGAAGCCACTTGCACAAGTGTCCATCAAATCGGGGATATACCAAGGTGATGCTCTGTCCCCACTGCTGTTCTGCATAGGTCTGAACCCCCTCAGCCAAATAATCAACAAGACTGGCTACGGATACCGACTCAGAAATGGGGCCAACATCAGTCACCTCCTCTACATGGATGACATCAAGCTATATGCTAAGAGCGAGCGTGACATTGACTCCCTGATCCACACCACCAGGATCTACAGTACTGACATTGGGATGTCATTCGGGCTCGAGAAATGCAGCCGGATGGTGACAAAGAGAGGCAAGGTAGTCCACACAGGAGGGGTCTCACTCCCAGAAGGAACAATAGCAGACATCGAGGACAGTTACAAGTACCTTGGAATTCCCCAGGCAAATGGCAACCTGGAGCAGGCAACAAGGAAAGCTGCAACAGCTAAATACCTCCAACGAGTAAGGCAAGTCCTGAGAAGCCAGCTCAATGGCAAAAATAAGACCCGGGCAATAAACAGCTACGCACTGCCAGTTATCAGATACCCTGCAGGAATAATAAGATGGCCAAAGGAAGAGATACAGAGCACGGATGTTAAAACACAAAAGCTGCTCACCATGCATGGAGGGTTCCATCCCAAATCCAGCACACGGAGACGGTATGCTAGCCGCAAGGAAGGAGGCCGAGGACTAGTGAGTGTAGAAGCCACTATCCAGGATGAAACATCCAAGATGCATGAGTACATCAAGCTCAAGGCCCCAAATGACAGTGTGCTCAGTGAATGTCTCAGGCAATGGAGAGCAGAGGACACAGTGCTGGAGGACAGATCCTCATGGGAGGACAAACCCCTGCATGGGATGTACCACCGGACCATAACTGAAGTGGCTGATATCAAGAAGTCCTACCAATGGCTAGAAAGGGCTGGCCTACAGGACAGTACTGAAGCGCTCATCCTGGCAGCTCAGGAACAAGCCCTGAGCACCAGAGCGATAGAGGCTCAGATCTACCACACCAGACAAGACCCAAGGTGTAGGCTGTGCAAAGAGGCCCCTGAAACAATCCAGCACATAACTGCAGGATGTAAGATGCTGGCAGGTAAAGCATACATGGAGCGCCACAATCAAGTGGCTGGAATAATATACAGGAACATGTGTGCAGAATATGAACTGGAAACCCCACGGTCAAAATGGGAAACACCTCCGAAGGTGGTAGAGAATGAGAGGGTAAAGATCCTGTGGGACTTCCAGATCCAGACTGAATGGTAATGGCAAACCAACCAGACATTGTAGTGGTGGATAAAGAACAGAGGAAAGCCGTTGTGGTGGATGTGGCAGTGCCAAGCGATGGAAACATCAGGAAGAAGGAACATGAGAAACTGGAGAAATACCAGGGACTCAGAGAAGAACTGGAGAAAGCCTGGAAAGTGAAGGAGACAGTGGTGCCTGTGGTAATTGGAGCACTCGGGGCAGTAACCCCCAAGCTGGAGGAGTGGCTACAACAGATACCTGGAAAGACCTCAGACCTCTCAGTCCAGAAAAGCGCAGTGCTAGGAACAGCTAAGATACTGCGCAGGACCCTCAAGCTCCCAGGCCTCTGGTAGAGGACCCGAGCTTGGAGGAGAAACCACCCGCGGAGGGTGAGAGGGGCGTTTTTTTTTTTTTTTCATACACATACATATATATACATATATATATATAAATGTACATATATATATATATATATATATATATATATATATATATATATTTTGTTTTGTTTTTTTAACATATATTCGAAATAAACTTGTTTCCATTCCATTCCATTCCATATATATATATATATATAGTACAGACCAAAGGTTTGGACATGTATATATATATATATATATATATATATATATATATATATATATATATTATTGTTTTTCATTTCAAACACAAATTACAAAAAAATTACAAAAAAATAAATAAATTCATATATATATATATATATATATCTTTTTCAATTTTGTTCCTCTAGAAATTGAAAAGACTTGGGTGATGCAAGCAGTCAGATAACACTGCAACAATAGTTGTATGCTAACACCTGTTATTCACCACTTGGACATAGCGTACTGAACCAGTAATAGTTAAATGACTTTTATTTTGTATTTTTCAATTGACTTGGCTAATCAGGTAACAAGTCAACTCCTAAAACTTTCTGTTTTAAAAACCGTTTCCAAGACTTGTCCTAGTTTTACAATGTTTCTTGCTACGGACCTTCTAAGAAATATGCCGACGAGTAAAATCAGTTAGGCCATCTACTGAACCAGTTTGCTCACCCTCTTCTGTCTCTGCAGCACCTGTGCATTTGCCATGATAATTATTCTCAAATCTGGCAACTGAGGGGCATTCAAAACAGCTGTGTGGGGGTGCCTTGAAAGTGCTTGGCTGCTAGAATAAAAACAATACATTTTTCAAACGCTGCCTGTTCCTTCACATCTGATGATGCACTATGATCATTTTACAGCTTTATACAACAGATATGTAACAGATTGCTCTGTGTAATTTGTGTTTGAAATGAAAAACAAGCTGCCCGTCCAAATCATCTTTATAGAGAGACACTTCAAAGCAAGTTTATTCCACAGTCTCATCATAAAGTTATAGAACAGATGCATGCAAATTTTTAGGATGTTTAAATTTATTTCTAAAGCTATTCTATTTTGGGCATGCATAATGTCAGTGCAAAAATAACCAAACGTCAAACAACTGAGACACTAATCAACAGATTTCAACTGATCTGATATTTTTGAAACATTTTGATCACAAACTGCTTTTTCTCCATCCCTTATCAGAACTTCCTCAAATTAACTTTCTTAATTTAAATACACTTAAATAGTGTCACAAAAAGCCTAAATTACAGATTACCTCATTAACACATGATAAATAAATAAATTAAATAATGCAAGTACCATAATACATATTATCAGATGTATATGTATTACACATATTTGGATTTTACTTGTTACAAATTTTACTATTAAAAAGTAAATCTATGTTTGCCAAAGGCAAGGACGCTTCCTTTCAGATGGACAAATTAGTCCATAGGGATGTAGGCACCAGAATGACTAAAAACATCTAAAATAGAAGCAAAGTTAATGTTTTAAAAACAGAAGCATAATAACCAAATACGAAAAAAGAATAAAAACATTTTCAGCCATTAATTTGTTGTTTCTACTTGTCAGGTTTAGCCTTTTAGGTCAAGTAGCAAAAATTGTGTTTTAATTTAAATAAATAAGCTATGAATTCCACTTAATTGAATTATTGTGTTTAAATGAAACTTTCTTTAAGTGCTTTTTAAAAAAAGAATAACTAAAAGAAAAAGATCCATCTAAACACAGAGAACAAAACAGATAATTATTTTCCAATGGATGTATGAAAAAACATGAACGGCAATTATTAAATCTGTGTTAGTAATATAGTAATACCAGAAATCTACAATATTAAGGGTTTACAGAAATTGTGGGACCAGAATGAAAAAAAGTCCATCTTGAGGTGTTTAGCTTTTATGTGTCAAAATATTGTGTATTGCATCAAGAAAGCACATTTTGTTCAGCTTTAAAGTTTGATATATAGTTCAAAGACTTGTCTCTATAACTAGCAGCATAGAAGTGAAGATTCACCCTGTTCTATGATGTGCATCTGCTGCACAAGAAGCAGATAATCCTGCATTCTGGCAAACCACTGCTGTTTAAAATAATGGGCAGCACATTATCTTTGCTAACAATTTTTTTTTGTGTGTGTGTGTGTCGAGGGCAATTTGGCAATAGGTCTGATGTTTAAGGACTCACAATCATTTGATTAGCATTAACTAAAAACCCATTCAAAATTGTGCATGCATGCATATGCGCAGGCGCTCACACACAGTGTAGTCTATGATTGATTAGTACAGTGGCACTGGTACAATAGGTTGGAGGGGGTGCAATCCTTAAATAGCAGATTTAAAAGTGGGAAAGTCGAGCCAAGAATTCTGATCAGCTGCAAGAAAACTGCTCTGGATGCCATTCCAATGCAAACCCAAAATTCTCTGTAGTACCAAAGAGAAAAAAACAGCAAAATCTCATTTTCCTTTTACAACTCTTGTTGATCCTCACCTGGAACTTTTGGTTTTCTTGTAGTTCAGTTTAGGTGCATACAACTTATCACAAATATACTTGTTTTTTCTTTTCTTCATTTGATTTAACTATTTGAGACAAATTTAAGGGGAAAAAAAATCAATTTACTTTAATTACTTGAGGTTAGAAAAAGGTGCAGCATTAATTAAAATGCAAACTTTTCATTTAATTTTTCTGCACAAATATTGGGGAGCTGCACGTGGTGCAGTGGTTAGCATTCTTGCCTCGCAGCAAGAAGGCCCTGTTTAAAATTCCGGCTAGGACCTTTCTGTGTGGATTTTGCATGTTCTTCTAATGCATGTATGGTTTTTAATCCAGCTTCCCCCCACAGTCCAAACTCATGCTTCATATGTTAATTGGTTAAGTTTCCCTAGGTGTGAATGTCTGGGAGTGATTGTGTGCTCCGCAACAGACTGATCTGTCCAGGGTGTACCCCGCCGCCCCCCCAACATTAGCAGGGCAGGCTTTGGCCACTCTGTGACCCTACATGAATATAACTGGTTAGAAAAATGAATGGATGGATGGATCATTTTTACTAGAAAATGTCAAATGTACTATTTTCTACTATTAAGTAATTTGTAATGAACATAGACACACCACTTTATAGTTTGTTTGTTTATTTTAGACAGGGAGATTATATAAAGATATCTTTCAAAAATGCAAATATGTAAAATTATAGCTTTTTAAGCTCATCTCCATCTCTATTCCCCTATGTGCATTTTTTTTTTGCAAAAATTAAACTAACAGCATTTTCAAAAATGAAATGAGTCTCCCAGACATAGCTGTCAGCCTGATAGGAAATAATGTTACTCCATGCAAACAATCCCACCCACAACTCAGAGGTGAATTTCTACTACTACTGAATTTCAACTATTGGCGCTCTGCAGAAACTATGTCCTAGAAAACTACACAGGTTTTTTGGTTTGTGCTAAAAATAGCATACTCATATAAAAAAAAAAACACTCGGTAAGTTTTTGCAATAAATCAAATCATGCAAGATAAAAGCATTAAGAATTTCTGGTGAGTGCAGAATTTTCTATGTCCACAGATAGAGCTTCATGTCCAATTTTTCTCTCCACATGTCATTTATATGAGTTACCTAGAGTTTGGGACCCAGATCACTTACAGAACAAACAATGACAAATAAATTGCAGGAGGATTACAGTGCTTTCAAAAGCTTACATTGTAGCTATAAAGCTGATCCATCCACTTAAAAACAAAGATCCATCATTTAGGACATCAGTAGAGGCACTTAGTGCTTAGTGATGGTTTCAGAAATTAGAAAGAACAACAACTTACATTTCAGCAGCACAGCAAATGCAAGAACATTTGAGAAATGAAAAGTAACCATAATGTTCTAAGCGCTGAGGATGATTTGTGGAAATGGTGACACTCAAAGTAAACCTGCCTCTTTACTGTTTACAAGAAATTTCAAGTAAGTACCATTCAGCAGCCACTTATCAGAAATCTTTTTTTACGCTGAAAGAAAATTACCTCTCCACCTGCCACGAAGAGTGACATATTCATTCACTTGACAGGTGGCATCATTTTGCTTTTAAACTAAACATTTAACACGTGTTCCATTTCTGTCTTTCTGTCAGCACAATAAATCCATCTTCCCAAACTATGTCAGATAATATTAGAGAGAAAAAGCACAAAGAAGCATTATTGTACATACAAAGCATAAACACAGCCGTCATTGTGAGAAAGCATGAATTTTTAGTCATCAGAAGAATAACTGCCATTTGACAAATAATGCATATTTTTGTATGTGAAAATGCATTTGCTGGAAAACATCAGAGGCAAGTCATGATTTCACAGAAAACTGTTTGGACAAGTGGAAAATCGCATCTCCTCCACCGGCGACTCTCTCTCCTCCCCTCAGTCATCCACCATTAGGCTTGCACAGTAGCAAAACCTGTTGGCAGTCTAAGCCATGCTGCTACCTGCTGAAATGTAACTAAGACAAAGCTCCTTTATCTGCCCTGCTACCGCGCTGTCCTCAGCACACAACTTACTATTCAGTCATTTAACAGATGCTCTCATCCAGACAGAGACATTATAAGCGCATTCAAATGCGGAGAGCGCTGAAACAGCCTCCTATTTCCAGCATGTCCTCCTAGCTATGTCAGATGTGAAGGGCAGCGGTGCTGGAGGTCATGGGAGACCTGTCTGGGTGACGGGCTGCAGAGATGACTTACTTTATGACTCCCTCCTTGGATTTTTCTCTCGCTGTCTCTCTTCCCTACGCTTGTCCTCAGTGGATTTCTCATTTCCCATGTTTTTTTACCTGCACGCCACATTACATTTTGAAGGTGAATCCCATAAATACTGAAATTACTTTGAAGGATACATTACTCAGATAGCTTCCTGTTTTTGCCCTGATTACCTTTGCATTGACTTTTTTTCCTCCACCAAGTGTCTCCTACTGGATATTCTCGCGGCGGCCATACCTTCCGACAAGACTAGCAGTCTAATTTCCATAAAAAATACGGGCTTGAAACAAAGGGCAAATGAAGGGAGAGAGAAATGGGCCGATTTATTTAATCCCTCTGAAAAGTGTATCATTTTCCGAGTTATTCCCTGTGTCTTCTGCCTTTAATTTCGATATTTTATCTAAGAAAACAGGCCTGGAAAATTAATCTCCTCAGACTTTTGACAAGGTCATGTCCAGACCCACAGACGTCCCCAGCAGGTGCTCACTCTGTCCCTGTGAGCGACTGCGTGTGCAGTTTTTGTGTCAGCAACTAAAGTTGGCAAGTCTTTAAATATGCATGAATGTGTTAACCACAGCTGGTTTTCATTAGTTCGTTTCACATTATGCATTTATATTCAAAGAGCTTTTATCTCAGGCCTTTAGTTCTCCATGTGGAAGTTTGTCTGACAACAAAACAGGAAACTGAATGCCATAAAAGTGATCAAACCTTAATTGGTACATGCTAACAAGTTATTTATCAATATGGAAATATGTGAATTCCGAAAGTGACGGTTTCACCCATTAAATGTACAAAAGAACTAGACTGAGTGACTCCTCCCCCGTCGCATTCTCAACAGGAAGTACCTGCTGGTTCTAAGAAGCCAAAATCTATTACAGACTATTCTGACTATTTTGGTTTTTTAACATGTTTTTGACAATCCTATTTTTTAAAATACTTTTCTTTATTTCTAGTTATAAAAGTTGTAAACTGACCAATTAGATGCCATAAAAGTATATGGTGCCCACTGGCCACCACCCCGAATGTTGAAATGTTTGATTGACAGATTATGTTGAGCCTGAGGGGTGTGGACTTCCAACAAGCTCATTCCTGATTGGCGAGGGCAAGAATCAGAGCAGCATTGACTCAAACCAACTCAACTAATCAGTGCTCACTGCTATCATCTGGCTCCAACATGGCGGCGTTTGTACACCCCCCCCCCCCCCCCCCACACACACACACACTCACAAAAGAAATGGTGACTGAATTGACTTTATTTGTTGAAGCCAGAAGAAAACCATTTTCTATGTTTTTTATATATATGTTTCCTGTTGTTATACACTTAAACATGGGCAGAGCTATGGAGGTAACATGGGGACAGCTGCCCCCTGCAGGAAGCTGTGCCTGTCCACTTGTCCCCCAATTTTGGGGTCAGAAATAGTATCATAAATGACAAAAATTAAGAAATCATCAATTTAAGCTTCTTTAAGCATTACAGAAAAATAAAAGCAACATTTTTAAAATTATTTGCTTTTCCCCTGTATTGTGTATGCTGACCCATCTGGGCTTTCAAGAATTTCTACACCTTTTTTAGGTTTTGCAACTGCTTTACATAAGTAATATCAGCTAAGCTAAGAGAACTGCTGTTTTAATATCAATAACAATAAAACTGTTTGGAATGCATCTTTTTTTAACCTTTAATTTGTAATGCCACCTCCCACCCCCCTGTATAAAATGTTCTAGCTCCCCCACTGTGCTTCAGGCCTTAGCTATCGTTTCCTGCCTTGTGCTAAACTGAAAATCCTTTATTTGAATAATGACTATATTTTAATGCTCTGCTGCTGTTGTAAAATAATTTAAAACCAGTTTTCCTTTGGTTGAGTAAAAGTTAAATAAAACGAATCAAATGTAATGTGTATCTAAGCTGTTTAAGAAAAGCTGTGGTGTAAGGATGGCACAAGAATAGTAAAACGTAACTGAGTCTTGGTAAAAACACTTGGCACCGTCTCTGCTGTTCTGTTGCCAATGCATTCTGCCATGCAAACCTGTCAGCAAGTGCACACACACATGACAAGCATATAGGTGTGAATTTTATGTGTCGGAAGACGACTACGGGGCCGCATGCCTCCCCATCCTAAATCCACCCCTGAAGTGACAAAGTCTGTTAGGCTTATGGTTTCCTATCTGAAACGGGCATTCAGAGAGGACGGATGAAGATGCAGTGTGTCATACAGTAGCATGTAGCACTGTTACAGTGTCAGTCCTCATTTTGGTTTCAGAACGAGGCTTAATAGCCTCAGTATCAGCAATGTCTTGCAGTAATGGCAGGCGCTGGCTGTGCCGTCATCCCCCGTTGGGCAGAAATTGCGAGGGTGCATTATAATGGATTTAAAAATACTTCCTTTTAAGCGTTTAGAAGCTAAAAACAAAACCTTAAAAAGACAGTTCATTTACACAATTGATCAACAAACGTGGTGGAACTTTTTTTTTTTTTTTTTGCTGTTTGAACATGGTGTTGCTGTCACCAACAAACGCATCTATTTGAAATGTCTTCACTATTAAGTTGGAAAAAAGAAAACATAAACAGTGTTTTTTGATTGGATGTTTTTGACCCACCCACAGCAAACATAGCAGCCTGCACCCTCCCATGACCCCCCACATATAGCCTCTCTGCAGGCATGCCAGTAACAAGCGGTGATTTCAGCACACAGAGTAAAGGAGGGCCAAGTAGCAACCAGGGCAGCAGGGGCACAACCTGTCGTGGAAGTCTGCTGCCAAGCCTCAAATAACATTTGAAGGTAGCCTTGACTGAAAGTGACTTTCAAAGTTTACCTTAGACCGTCATCTACGCCCACCATGTAGTGGAACAATTTTAGTTGCAGGGTTTTTTTTTAGGATAAATGTATGTGTTTTGTAAGAAAAACTGAAGGAAATGTCCATTATAATGATACATACATGTCTTGTTCCGTAACCCTCGTGCTATCCTAGGCACTCTAACATTGGGAGTTGGGTCATCTAGACCCACTAGACAGTGCGCTGAACCTTTTTTCTTCAATGATTTGTGATCTTCACTGGTGTCCATGGATTACATGAAATCTTTCCACCTTTATCCACCTTTGTCATGGTAGGGAGAACACGTCAATGTAAGGGTGGGGTCATCTAAGATACCACAAGGGTTAAGCCCTAAAAAAAATGTATTGATCAAATAGCAAACACAAGAAAAAACTTTAACATTTTATTACTTTAAAAAAAAATCAAAACTAGATTGTCTTTAACTTATTATCATCATTTTTTTTTTTTTTTTTTTTTTTTTTTTCTAAACTTGTCCTGTCCAACAGCTAGGCAGACAGATGAGAGCTGAGGGCCTCTTGGGTTGGACATATTTTACTTTAACAAGAGGGGTTATTAATCTTCAGACAAACCAAAGGTATGTCTGAATAAACCCCTTTTGTAATTGAGGCCAAACTTTATTAATTTCAAACATGTCTGAAAATCTTTGGTGTTGGACCGGACGGAAAAGGAAAGAGGGGAAGAAGAGAGAGGGACGTTAGAGAGAGGGGGGGTAGGGGGTGATAATAGGAGGGGAAGGGGGATAAGACCATGAAGCAGCATAAAGCAGCAAGTTTACTGGTTGTTAATCATTATGGTAAGGTTCAAATGTAAAAAAAAACAAAAAAAAAAGGGCGGAGCCTGTCCACACACACACTCAAATGTTATAAACACACCTGTTAGTTGCAAAAATGTCCACCTGTCGACATGTACACAAAACAGATAGTGTTCACACGCATACTTATGCCTTAAAACCAACTAGTGTGAAATATTTCAGTCATTCAGTCTGTTGAGCTAACACCTGTGCTCAGGTGAGTGTTTATGTTCTTCTAAAATGGATGGTGGAACGTGAAAAGAAGGAGGGAGAGTGCCCAGCCATCCCCACCCCAAGACCCCCACCGCACCAGCAGCGGCAGCCGGAATCCCCCCAACGCCACACGGGAACCGGCAGGGAACAACCGCCGCCCGGGCGACCAAGCCCGCCACCCAGGCCAGGGCCAGCAGGGCCGCCGCAAGGCCCCCAGAGCCAGAGAGCAGGGAGGCACGGAGGGAAAGAGGGCGCCGCCCCAGCCCAACCAGGAGAGCAGCCCCCCCGCCGCGCCGGGAGAACCCAACGCAGGGCCCCACCGGAGAAGGACGCCCACAGCCCCAGACGAGCACCCCACCACCACCCAACTTATTATCATCATTGCATCAGATAAATTGCCTGTACAATTGCATTTTGTCAGTTATAAAACTCAAAAAGTTAAAACTAGGATGTTTGAGGGTAAAGTGTCCATTCTCCGTGAAATATCTGCAGCTGGTTTAAACTTTATTCAAACACGAGGTTTTGTGTATCAACCAATAAAATGTGATATGGAATCTTCCTTAACCCTTGTGCTATCATAGGCACTTTAACATTGGTAGTGGGGTCATCTAGACCCACTAGACAGTGCTTTGAACCTTTTTTCTTCAATGATTTGTGATCTTCACTGGTGTCCATGGATTACATGAAATCTTTCCACCTTTATCTACCTTTGTCATGGTAGGGAGAACACGTCAATGTAAGGGTGGGGTCATCTAAGATAGTACAAGGGTTAAAGCTAAAAAATCAGACGCCAACTTCAGCCTCGTCCAACTCTTATGGTGTGAAGGATTAACAAAAAACAAAAATTACTAAAACTGGTATACATGAATCCACCGTTTGCTAAACTTTATTGGCAGCATCATTGTTACAATTGACAGCAGATTGCTGAATATGATGCATTATTATCATGGTCTGTGGGAATGACAGTCACAGTAAATCCATATTCCGGGTAAAGACTCCCGGTTTTTGTCTGGTAAATGCAGATTTAAAAAAAACGTTTGCTCTACTTCTTTTTCCTCATTGGCTCTTTTCTGCTAGGAGAAACTTTCCAAATATGTTTGTTTTTTGTCAACTTTGCTAGCATGGGGAGGGGGGGGGGTCAATTTAGTAGTTGGCGCATCCACTTTAAGAAGGAAGCATATGGATTTGGATGGACACATGACCAAGCAACTTGAAATGTGTCAAGAATGAGTCTGATGTGGTGGAGAATCCAGTAGTTCTCCAGTAGACAAAAAATGTAATTCAATTGCAAATACTACTGTCAACCACTAAACAGTTTTAAATACTTATTCTATTGCAAATGACACATTTGACTAAAATGTCATTACAATCAACACCCCTCCTGTTAAAAAAAAGTCAACTTATACATTCCTGCTGGTTCTGTTTAATGAGTTTATAGTAACGCCAAACATTGTGTGTTGTAAGCATGGATCTTTAGTTTTTCTTCATGTTAAGGTTGGTTGAAAAAGGAAAATATCAAAGTGCTTAAACATCTCTCCAATCCTCCATGGTTGACATTAGTGCTGTATTATTTAGTGTATCATAATAATTGTAATTTTAACCAATGATGCATTTTGTGACCGTCAGTATGCAAAAATATTTTTTTCCAGAGTTTAAGGTAATGTGTAAAAGTCAAATCTGACAAACTAACTGGGCAATTAAACCTAACTGATTAAATGTTTGGCTGAATTGGATTTTTTCCTTTGCAAAAATAGTTATCAGGGTCCAAAAGTTATTAATTTGTGTGCAGGTTTTCCAAAAGCGACAAGAAGATCCTGAAAAGAAAAGAAAAAATCATAAAATAAAAAACAACAGGAAATCATAAAAAAGCCAGACTGGAATTTGCAAAAATGCATGTTGACAAGCCACTGAGCTTCTGGGAAAATGTCCTTTGGACAAATGAGACAAAACTGGAGCTTTTTGGTAAGACACATTAGCTCTATGTAGACTCAAAAATGAAGCATGCAACCAAAAGAACACTGTCCCTACTGTGAAACATGGAGGAGGCTCAGTTCTGTTTTGGGGCTGCTTTGCTGCATCTGGCACAGGGTGTCTTGAAGTTGTGCAAAGTAAGATGAAATCTCAAGATTATCAAGGCATTCTGGATAGAAATGTGCTGCCTAGTGTCAGAAAGCTTGGTCTCAGTCGCAAGTAGGGTCTTCCAAAAGAACAACGACCCAAAACACACAGCCAAAAAACCCCCAAGAATGGCTAAGAGAAAAGCATTGGACTATTCTGAAGTGGCCTTCTATGAGCCCAGATCTGAATCCCATTGAACATCTGTGGAAGGAGCTGAAACATGCTATTTGGAGAAGAAACCCGTCAAACCTGAGACAACTGGAGCAGTTTGCTCATGAGGAGTGGGCCAAAATACCTGTGGACAGGTGCAGAAGGCTCATTGACAAATACAAAAAACCGTTTCATTGCAGTGATTACCTCAAAAGGTTGTGCAACAAAATATTAAGTTAAGGGTACCATCATTTTTGTCCAGCCCTATTTCATTAGTTTTTTTTTAAAAATAATTCTGCTAATCAACAACTCAAAAGTAATGGCTAATTTTGATTATTTAATTTTCAATTAATTTTAATTTATTGTTACTTTTGAACGTTTCAAGTCATTTCAGTGAGCATTGTGGACTTTTCTTTCTTTAACTGAGGGGTAACAACAATTTTGTCCACCACTGTAACAGCTGCAGATATGAACTTAATGAGTCAACTTGTACTTGTCTAGTTTTCAGCTTTAATATAGAACAATGCAATATAAGCACAAAACAATAAACATGCACAACACACTAGAAAAAATGCAGGTGCTAGGTAATCATGAAATTAAATTGTTCCGAAATTACAGATTTTCTGATGTATGCTTAGATATCAGAATACGCTCCTGTAAAACAAATCTTGCTCACATAAACTCAGCAGAATGCGCTTTCACCTCAGCAGAGAGCCATTGAAATGTGCAGGCGCCGTTGTTTCATGTAAACCTGATTTGTTTTTCATATGAAAGTCTTTTACCCATAATGCTCTTCCTTCTATGGAAATGTGAACCAATATGATCCCATTATTTCTTGGTTTTTTGTTGCTTTTATGTCAGAGAATTGCACAGACATACTGTTTTTTAAAACTTCTGCATTAAAATTCACAGATATCAAAATATGGTGTGAAACTTCAGAAACAGTAATGTGTAAGAATTTTTTTTCTTGAGGAGAGCTTATTGTACTTAAAGTAAATTTGTGCAATTTTTTAAACATAAGCTTTAAAGGTAAAAACAGGCAACAGAATAAAAACAAAATACTGCTCTTTCGATCAAGTGTTCTATCTTTGCAATGAACTTGTTCTTCTAACTGTCAAATTGTACTAAATTTTGAAACCTTCCCAACATTAATTTACTGTTATGTTAAGACTTCATTTCAATTCAGTTCAATTTGAAATAATTGTATCAATTATAAAACAAAATGTCAGCAAAAACCTAGTGCAGTGACTCTGTTCTACCTCTTTTTGGCAGTGAGATGTTAAAGTTTTAATTAGTTTTCCACACAGAAAGACTGCAAGATGAAAGAAAGATTTGTTTAAATGATCCACTATTTGTTTTGAATTTATTTAGAAAATGAAAAGGGTATATATGAAAGTTATACTTTATTTGTGTGTGTCTTTATCCAGCACTAGGCATGGACCATTTTGGAATTTAAAAAGATAGATCACGGTTGACAAATTAAGGATTCTTTGCCTTTGCGATTAATTTTTATGCACACAATTTACACTTCAAGTAAATTAGGCCCATTTAAATTCCATTGTTATGTTACAGTTGGTGACTGGTTTGTATCATTTAAATCCAATTTTAAAGCTCCTGGTTTACCATCTTTTCTAGAAACGACAGCAACCTGTCTTTTTGAAAATGAACCACACCCAATTAAGAACCAACTCAAACTCTAATCAAAACAAATGATTCACAAATAAATTGTTGGGTTGGCTTCATATTTAGGACCAGTTTGGTTTGAAAATGTGACTAAGTGGGTAGAGGTCTGACTAATTGGTTTTAAAAAATGGGGACTATGTCTAACATTTCTTTTGATTAAAGACACTGAGACAAATACAAATACTGGGATCCAGTTTTTCATCTTTTTCAGTTTACAGAGATAACATTATTATCAATAATAAAGCTCCCAACTCTACCTGCTGGTATTGCATTTAATTGGATCAAAGTCTTATACTGAAACAAGACTTACAGCAGTTCTGCCTCAGTGGTGGAGCCTTTTTGATGATCTCCTTTTAAACATCATTACCTTGCAAACAGCTAATCTCCATTGTTGTATTTCCTGCATATGAGAAACCGAAAACAATCTATTTTACAAAAGGTTGTGTATCAATCTACTTACAGTAACTTAATTTTCCATGAATATAAACACAAACTTTGTGTTCGGCAAGCACGTGTTTATCCTGCCATGTTTTCAATTATTTAAGATTACCGTGCTTTTAAATTCCTTGGGACAGCTTGTGCACTTTCACAAACACTTCAAATCTGTGCCAAATTCAAGGGCATTCATATTTTAACATTATATCCCAACAGAACAGGGAATAAATTCAGATGAATAATAGAAATGCAGGTATCATACCCAAATGAGTGGGTTAGAGCATGATGGTTACATAAGGGGCTGTGAGTTGTTCAAAGTGTGGGTTATCTCTGTGCATTTCCCAGAGATAAATGTGATGATTGCATTATCAGACCCCTGCTATCTGCTGCTGCATGCAAGGGGTTTTTAGGCTCTACTCTGAACCTGTTTACAGCCATAACAGTAAGTGATACCAGTTAAGGGAAGTACAATCATACTTGTCTTCATAGAATTTCAGCTTTACACATCGTCAATTACATGCATGCTTTCTTTAAGTTTTTAGCACGTTAGGCAAAAACAACCCTACCATTTGATTCTCGCTGTGTGCTGAAGATACAGAGCAAACTGCATGTCTAACGCTACATTCACACCGGGTATGTGTTGTGCAATCGAAATCGTGCTATAGGAGGTTTTATTAACGTGCATTCATTTGGTGGTGTTCATACCGGACCAGAACCGGACAAGCGGAAGGGCTTTTTTTTTTACTGTTTACTAGCGCTTGTCTGCTACCTACAGTTAGAACAGGCTTTGTGTGAAATGTCAAAGCAATGTGGATCTCAGGAATCTTGCTCCAGGCTCTTTCTTTCACAGCTTTGTTCTGAAGAAATCAGGTCGGGCACATACCGCAATTATTAATTTCTCCTTCATGATCACTGTTTTAACCGGTTGGCACTTCAGTGTTTAGAAAAAAACACTCTCCAAACGTCACTACTAAATCTGACTCATTGGTTAAAGTTCAGCTGCTTGACATTCAAGCAGTCCTAAGTTCAGCTGGATGAACTTCCAACGTGCGTTCATTGAAGGCCCAGTTTTTACATAGAGCCCGAGAACAGACTTAAAAACTTGCGTAGCGTAAGTTTTGAACACAGAACCCCAAAACGTAGGTTCACAGGGTTATACATGGACTTTTCATTGAAAGCGATGGCTTAAACGTGAATTGCTGAGGCCGGTGTGAATGAACATTTAACAATACTGCTAAGCTTACACTGGGCCTGTGTTCGAGAACACGCTGGATAGGGGTTCTTGAAAACACATTTAACATGTAGTATTTTGACTTGGCTGCCCAATAATACAGCACGGAGTTGTTCAGATATGACGAATCTTGCTTCAAATTTTTTCTTTCACAGCTCTGTTCCGATAGATGAAAGACGTGGTATCATAGAATTCTGGCCAAGCACAAACCACAATGATTAATTTCTGATTGGTGAAAGTTTGACCTAGTTTCATCGCAGGTCCAATGGCTTCTGGTTTTGTACATAAAGTCCAGAAATGCCTGTACAACTTGTGTAGTTTTGTGTGAATGTGAGAGTTTTGAACAGGAAAGCCGATCTAAAGCATTTACATACGTTTGGATCCACTTTTCACTGGAAGTGGCCACTTGAATGCACGCTACAGAGAGCGGTGTGTATGTAGCATAAGGCAGATGAATAATAACTTGCATAATATTTCTACTAGCTGTTTCTACATAGTTGCATTGATCTTTAGGAGACCGCTTCTGCACACTTCTAAACACCTTTACTTTGGGAATTTAAATAAATTAGATCCTTTCTGTATTTATTTCCCTTTATTTTTCTTATTACAGCTACATGTGTAATTTATCAGGACTTTGTAATAACAATAATAATGAAGTGGTATCAATACATTTGTTCTCCTCAAAAACCTGAAGTTGATGCAACAGGTCAATAAAGGAGCATATTAAGATGTGTTTAAATATTAATCCTAAATCTAGGGTATGTATGTATAAGAGTAATGAATGGTGGGAAGGAGGTATGGAGTATTTTTATAGTTTTTTTAAATAACGTTACAATGATTTTGCCGTCCATGCACAAACATGTAGCCAAAACCACATAAAATCCCCACCTACTCACTTATTAGACCAACATACACACAGGCGCAATAAATTCCAAATTAACCCTTGTGTATACATCACAGCTAGTGTGTGTGACAGTGGATATTCACATTTAATAATATCCTTTATCCCTGGTCTGTTTCTGTGTAGAAACCACATGTCCTTACAAGTGGGAATGGGTTCATTGAAGAGACAGGGGGAACGAGGTTAGAGAGCTGAAGCCTCAGAAGGACTCCACTACACTCCACTCAATATGAAAAACCCCTAAACGGATTTTAGTGAGGGAGCTGCTCAGGGAGAACTGAACAGATTGATGGATACACGTTCTGCATGCTATAGCTGGTGGATCAGCAACACCAAAAGCATCTCACTGACAATTACAGCGGAGAGAGACGAGCGAGATAACACCCGGGGAGGCGAGGCTTTTCAGGAAGATATTAGGTTTGGTAAGGAGGAAAAAACAAATCCACACAGATCCTATTGAGTCCACTTCCAGCACAGTGTGTCAACAATCCTTGGTGGCATTACACAAGTGTGTGTGCAATTCAAATCCTCTCATTGTATTTCTGCAGATTCAGTATGTTTCAAGGTCACTTATATCTGTAATTGATTATTACAAGCGAGCAGAACCAGGCTGATAAGCCATTTTCCTCATTTCAACACACTTCATTGTTGATTGCTGTTGATTGCTGACCAAAGAGGTATAGTCCATTAATAATGCCACCTCAAATGGTATGACAGCAGGTATTTACTATGAAATCTCAAGTCACACATAAAGGATTGTGCTGATATGTCTGGATGAATAACACATCGACTCAGAATTACAGCAGGAGTTCATTGTGGTCAATTGAGCTTAAAGCGAGTCTTTTTCCAGTAAAGCCAATGAAAAAAATGAATGAAGGTTCAGATCAGACATGTAACAGGCACACCTTTCCCTTTTACTTGTATAAGAGGCATAAAAAAGATTCCTTCAGTGTTAAATCTGAGCCATCTCACAGTGTGGGACTCAATCAATCAGGGGGGGAAAGGCATGAGAAGGGCCACCTAACAATTCAAAAGAACACGAAGCTTCAGCATCACATCACAGGTACTATCCACTGAACTCTGTGCAAATAACATCAGCTTCTGGGAGGCTTTGATAAGAAATCTCGCTCTTCCTTTCCCTTCCCGTCACCGCTGCCTCGCACGCAGCAGGGATCCTGATGCTTGGCACAAGTTTTGAAGTCTCACTTGGACACGCTGCAAAGGAGCGGCTTGCAGGTGTTGATTAGACGTCAGCCTCACTTTGGGAGATAAGTTGCTGTGGGAGTAGGCCATTCTTGATTTTCCAAGGGCACAGGATGTATTTGAGACACTGCCAAAGGTCCTCTCCTTGTGCTGCTGTTCGCACAAAAAAACAATGGTACTGCAAATTAACACAATCATTTAGTCTGGTACTAATGAACTGGGCATCATGGAAAAGCAGGTGAAAATCAGAAATCCATAAGAGATTTGCTTATCAAATTATTATCCGATTCTTCTTTCACTTTCGGCTTATCCTATCAAGGGTCGCCACAGCGAAACAACCTCTCCTCCGAGGATGAGTCGCATGATTAACTTGGCAATGTTTTACGCCGTATGCCCTTCCTGATGCAATCCTCTCAATTTTATCCGATTAATGTGTCTTAATCTTGGAGATCTTACTAATCAATAATGCTCAAGTGTGGATGGCAAAAGCCACATAATCAAGGCATATTTGCTGCTTCTGCTAATCACAGTGTTAATCAAACACATACTTTTATATTTCTAAGAAAAATAATACACCTGGCAACAATGTTTTTAACAAGCCTTGAAAATCACGATCTACAACAGTCTATGTGCTTAGACTCCAGTCATCTACCATTCAGTTTGTAAAAAAAAAACAATCCAGGTACTGATGATATTGATTGCTAGGCAACACTAACTACTTGATTATTTATTCAATATAAAGAAGAATGCTTGTTTGTATGGAAGACTTTCAATTACTGATGGAGATGAACCATTTTTTATATTCTTTCTGTGGAGGAGATGGGGACGTTTGATGGGAACGTTCTTGTGCTTCTCAAAAAGATGTGCTGCAAGGCTGACAGAGCTCAAGGCCAGACCGAGAAGTAATGAATAGCGGGGCAATCCAATTCTTTTTGTCTTCCTTGTACATACGAAGGGTATTTGCTTTTTGAAATGTAAAGATGTTGATTACCTTGACATTTTTTGACCACTGACACAAAAAAGACCCTGAGTAAGTAATGAATAATTAAAAAATGAAATAATCTTTTCATCTGTAGTTGTTACCTGGTATTTATCACTCTGGGAGCATCTGCATATTTAATAGCGGTGTAACAATTAATCGACTCAATCAATTAATGAATTTACATTCCTATGATTCAACCAGATCGATCTGTCTGAGGCTAGATTTTCTTCTAATCGACCTTTACCATTATAAAAAAAAATTCAAAATATTTAGTTTTTCACTTGATTGCCTTGCAAGAAATACAAGGGTGCTGGAAAACTTCACCTGCACTGTTCAGTACCTAAGTATTTATCTCTGACTCACACTGGTTGAATTTTATAGCTGGTTCGATTTTGTGTCAGCGAATCGGATCGTTCAAAATTAAAATATCAATAATGAATCGTTTTGTCAACCACAAATTATGACATGAATCGAATTGTTCGTTACAGCTCTAATAATTAGTTTGTTTCTACAAATTGGTTGTATAATTAGGTTTAACTACTTCACTCAAAGTGGCATTAAGTTTTTGCTGCTGACCCAAACAGGCTGATAACAGAATGTAATTGTTTCCTTGCCTATAGCTGTGGAAAATTAGTGCTGACCAAATACGAGTAGTTTCATTTCTGAAGGCGGTCGAAATGCCCAAATTCTAAGTCCCGTTGCAGTGAGTGCTTTAGGAAAAATGTAGGTCATCATGGGAAATCCACCTCTGACAAACCTTCAACCCCCCTCCAGCTCAAATTCAACTGACATCTTTGAGGCAGGAGAAGTCTCGGGCAGCACACTAATCCTTCCGGTCACACTGAGTTTCCAATTCAATCTAGGTTTTCTCATTATTGGTTTTGGAGATACTGAGACCCCATATTGGTCAAGAGATAGTTCAGCTAATCTGATAAGGTGCTACAGCGAGACCTGTAGAAACTAATGATTACTAGATCTGTGGGTCTGAGATTTTAATAGCACATCGCGGGAGAGGAAAGACAGAAGACTAACACCAGCTTTGGCTTAGCTTTCTACTCACTGCCATATTCCTCAAATTTAGAGCATGCAGCAGTTCAGTCTCATTGGTGGATAAGTAGAAAACCCAACCTGTGATAAAGCTATTTGTTGGGGTGCTGAGGTTACACTGTAAAGTAAAATACAGTTTGTACGAAAAAGAAATATGTGTAAGGAAACAATTTGCCAAACAGAATTCACACAAAAAATATTTTTGAGTTGTGCTTTGGAAAGAAAAAGATTTTTTTGTGTAGCAATTAATACTCTCCGGCAAATTGCATAAGGCAACAAAACAAGGACCCTTTTTTTTAGGGCAGAAGTGGATGTGTGCGTCAGTATTTCCTTCTAAAAGCAACACAGAAGAAGAAGAAACGCCACTTAGTCTTAAGCTACAGTAAGTACACATTGGGCATGTCTGGCACGTTCATGCCCTGGTTTTGAATGTGCTTTTTCATATGGTGTTCACAATGGACTGTCGCTACCCAATGCTAGAAAATGTACTCACACTCACTTCAAAATGTTGAAGTGGTGCAAATCTTGTGAGTCTTGCTCCAGGCTTTTTCTTTCACAGTTCTATTCTGATATACTGTATGAAAGACTAGTTGTCACAGAAATCCGTCCAGACACAAACTGCAATTATAACAATTTCTCCTTCATGATCAATTTTCAAATGGTTGACCTTTCCCTGACTGGTCAAAGTTCAACTGGTTTGACTTTCAGCACACGTTCAGTAGCAGCACATTTTGTATGTAGAGCTTGAAAACAAACTTAAAAACTTGCGTAGCAACACGTGAACATAAGAGTTTTGAACAGGAAGCCCATAACAAGCATATGTGCTCGTTTGCATAGACTTTTCAATGGAAGCGGTTGCTCAAATGCATGTTTCTGAGCCCAGCGTAAATGTACATTACATGATTTAAAGAGATCAGGACAGGCTGGCCAACCCTGGTCATCAAGAGCCTCAACCCTACCTGGTTTCCATCTCTCCCTGGATTGCTTAATGCTGACCACCTTCATAAGGTGTGTTCAGTCAATCAGGATGTAAACTCACTTGAGTCAGCAAAAAGATGATCAAGGAGAGCTGGAAAACAGACAGGACTGTGGCTCTTGCAATTTCTTTATACTATGGTTATCAGAATAATTGTTCATATGTTGTCGTAAGTATGGTGATGGTATTAAAACATTCACATAATCCATCTAATATTAGTCTCCATTAATTTATTATGATTTGTCTTTGCACATGAAATGTTTGGTCTTGGTCCTATATTCTGTTAAATAATTTTTTTCCAAAAGTGTGACTTGTATTTTCTTCTTTATTTTGCCTTTTTGGGCATCTGTGACCCATACTCCAGACTGACTTGTAGTCCAAAAAGTATAGTACTTTTTCCACAATTTCATACACAAACACCTTATTTTTACATCAGTTCTGTCGTTTCTGCACATGTCTATCTTATGAAGTCACAATTTTACATTTGCGGCTCCCCTTGATAATAATAAGTGTTGTTTTTTGTTTTTTTTTCATGTAGTCGCAAATGCTGAGAGTAAACCACAGCAATTGCAAATCAAATTCCGACATGCTCAAATCCTACTCATTGGGGTGAACAGCAAAATCAATACTGTTGACATGGTAAGAAATAGGTCACGATGTGTCTGAGTCAAAATAGCATGGGGAATCAACATATCCAGTACACCCATGCCTTATGGGACTCAGCAGCAGCACAAGAAACTGTGTTCTGCCATAAAAAGAGGGAATTGGTGAAAAGTTATATGTTGACAGCCACAAACCTCTAGCTACCTAATCCAGATGATGCAACATGGCCAGCAAGTTTGTAATGTCTGGAGAATCTGTATATGAAATTAATATATTTTCAGGCAACACTGGAGGCTACTGACTAAACACAACAGTAAATAAAAGAAAGCATTTCGAAGAGCGTACCTAAATCTGTGCAACATCACATTCACATAGAGACCTTGGAAAGCTGGTTTGAGAAATTTCTTTTCAGTATGCAATCCTATAAAAATGCTGACCTCATTTGTGTTTAGACATATTTAAAACCTTTAAGAAACATTCTTCAAACACTCGTGTTTTTCTATCATCACCGTGAACAACCTGAACTCGGGCAGGGTGGTGACCCATTTAGACTGTATTATGTATGTCAGATTTAGGGAGAGACTTTGTGAGCATGAGCAGGATGATGATGATGATGATAAAGCGAGACAGATTTTCTGTAAAAATAGAAAGACAAGTACAAAATCTAGGATTCTTAGGCTTTTTGGCCAGTCTGTAAGAGATAGGAAGTTATGTAGCACAGACTTGGATTGTAATCCAGTCTGCAGGGTGGAGATTGAAAATGGAGAAAGATCAGAGCAATTTCTGTGTGGATTATGCAGATGCGTCCTCCAAGACAGCTTTTGCTCACACTGGAAATAAAACTTGCTTTCTGGTTGATTAAACAAAACAATTAAAGTTTTATTTTACTATTTAGAAAAAAAATATATGTATCTGAGAATGTTTAGAATGCCTTCATGCATTATTTTCAAAAGTGAACTAAAAATAAGTTGATTTGATCTATTAACACTTTAAATCATTTATATTCTACAATTCAAGCACAGTCTTTTTTTACCGTAAGTGAGGAAATAGAAATTTATCACAGTCAGATATTTTGAATAAACTTTATTTAGTCATTTTTTTCCCTTTTGTATGTGGTGTTAAGAAAGCATATTTAATCATTTTGATTAAAAAGAAAACCAAAATAAGGACATCTGACATATTTTTAAAAGTCTTCCTCATTGACACAGTACCATTATTTTTTTAAAGCAAGAAATAAGAGATGTCTTAGATAACTGCTCTGGAACAGAGTGCACAAAAAGGTGATGCATGCAATGCACAACTTAAGAGACAGCACTGCAGGAGGGGTTGTGTGTGCAGCAGACCAGTACAGATCACTCTCATCACAGCAATCCCTTCATGTAGAATCACTCCAATTAGTTGGCTTCCTTTAATAAATTCATACTGTTTCACATCAGTTTTTTATATGTAGATTTTGAAATTTTCCATTTTTCCTTATTATTTTTAGAAAACTCTATTTGACTTTTTTGTCATTAATAATGTTTGCATAGTTTGTGTTAAAAGTCTGACCTCTGGTCAGCGGCGAGAACCGTCTTCAGAGTACTGAATGCACTGCGTCTCCCAGCAACCCCACCGCAGAGTTTCTGGATGTCAAACACCTGACTTTCATTTGCAATCACTCACAGTACACTTATATCTGGATCTGATCTTCTGTTTTCTGATCCTGTTTTGTCTCTGATACCCCGGCGAAGTTTGCTTCTTTGTTGCTGGAGCACAGTTGACATCTCCAACGTCTAACCTCTGCGACTGATGCCATTATGTTGCGCCTGCAAATCAACCCGCTTGTCAGTGACGCATCTGCCGTGACTCCTCCGATCGCTCTGTCATCATCTTGCTCTGTCAACAACCGCCAAAGTGGCACGCCTAGCCTACCTCTCCCACTCATGCACTGGGACTGGGAATGGTGCTTCTGGACTGGTTTGACAGAGACCCAGAGCAATTCGTAGGGTTCCTTAAGCAGTGTGACCTATTTTTGCGCTAACAGATTTACTTTTATTTCACAGTTGGTTGACTGAATCCATGGGCGACTCTGGTTAACTCTCACTTAATCCCATATAATTTCACCATTTTGCTATGTTATTTATTAAGGCTGGATAAACAGTTGTTGATTTGCCCTTATTACCTAATACTGTGATCACACTGGCGTTTCAGGCTTCTGCATTCATAATCCTCCTGTTCATGTGTCACCGCACACGGTTTTAAGTTCGTTTTTGGGCTCTATGTAAAAAACACGTGCCCT
The DNA here is from genome assembly GCF_053564925.1 of Oryzias latipes. NCBI lineage: Eukaryota > Metazoa > Chordata > Actinopteri > Beloniformes > Adrianichthyidae > Oryzias > Oryzias latipes. The sequence continues at coordinate 11,936,631 of NC_136246.1, forward strand.
CTGAATGTGCATTGAAAAGTAAACCAGTTGAACTTTGCTTAATAAAGTACCCTGATTTGGTAGTGACATATGGGTAGTGTCCTTTTAAAAACACAGAAGTGCCAACCGTTTGTAAATTGATGATGGAGAAGCAATTAATAATCGTGGTTTTGCCCAATTGAAAATTTTGACACTAAGTCTTTCATAAATCACAATGGAGCTGTAAAAGAGAAAGCCTGGAGAAAGGTTCACCAGATTTGCACTCCTTTTTCATGTCGCACCAAGCCTCGTCCAACTGTGAGTACATCCGCTAGCATCGGGTAGCGACAGTCAAGTGCGAGCACCGTATGCCAAAAATGTGTTGAAGAACCTGCGTTCAACGCGTGCTTGAACGCACATCACATGCCTGGTGTGTACGTAGTTTTAGGCTTCCTTTTTGTCTTTCATAGTCCTACATGGCCGACGTACAACCAGATGAGCCGATGGAACATGTACAAGCATAAAAAACGTTAAACATTTAGAGTTTTCAAAGAAAAGCTTAACTGTGTGCACAGAGTTCAATAACTACACACAAACAATGCAGCCTTTTCACTGAGAGATGGCACAAAACCTGTACTTTTAACCTCTGTCATATTATGTAGTGTAATCAATAAAGTTGGAATGTTTCTGATGGTAAGATTTTTTAATCATGAAAAGAAAGAAAATCACAATATTTTTAAGTTGATACTTGTTTTTGAATTTGTTTGATCCCTACTTGATGGATGCATCCAATTAAGATGAAAACTGTTGCTATGGTGTTTAAGTAAGACTGATTACTTCTAGCGGAACAAGTCATAATAAATTCAGTTTATCTGTTGGTTTATGTGTCAAATTGTAAAGAATTTATTGCTTATAACATGTAAAGCAAAAAAAAAAGTTCTTACCAACGAGGTCTTTGAACATTTAGTAATTAATCGTTAAAAAATTCAACCACAAAAGCAGCTTTTATTCTTCCAGCTTCAATTGAATTTTAGTTCAGAGCTGACAATGTTCAGATGACAGATTTTCATCTTTTATTGCTAAAAGATGTTTTAAATATTTTACGTAAGCAAACCTTAAATTAAAAAAAAATGACGTATTGCATCTTTAAGAGAGATGTTTTAGTATCAAAATTAATGCTGATCCTATCTTTTTAAGTGGTTCTTACAAAGGTTTACATAATTATACTCAGCTTATCTCTGAAACTACTTTTATGGCTTTTTTTAAATGTAAATGCTCTTTAGTCATTGTTGATAATTGTTGTAGGCCAACACTATGCTCACAGTCTGATTTACCGACTGCTGGTGTTCAATATGCATGCTTTAAAACTTGCACGTTAATACATAGAAGCACATCTGTGCAGCCACAGTTTGAGGAATCAGAGCTCTATTATGTAGACCAAAACCATGGCTGCACATTGAGTAACAAAACATGGCTACAAGTCCTGCACGTTTAAGTGCACCGCTATGGATTAGAGGTTAGCTCAGCGGTAACCCTTGATTATGCACTTTGCAGAGACAACCTAAGCATTGCTCCATTGTAATTGACCTCCTGTTAAACCAAGCAAGCTCATACCTTCCTGTAATGGTTCCTGTGAATAAAATCTTTGGGTTCTTTGCCTGATGCGTGGCCAAGTCCTGTGGCATTTTGCTCTGCAATTACCACAGAGTAGCAAACCTTCCGAGCTCAAGATTTTATTATCTTTACATGGTCTTAGTGACTCCTAGATGGCAATTATCTCACCATGCTCTCAGGTGATTCAGCATGAGTTCCATTAGTCCATAGCTGGAACACTGTGTTTTTAGTTCATGGCCTCTGGCCTCCAAACCACTGAATTCACAAATTGAAGAAACAAATTTCTGCAAAAGAAGCAACATTGGATCATTTTAACTGATCTTTTTATTTGGGATAGTGACATAATAGAGTTTAATATGTAAATTTGTGTTGTATTTTATTTCTTTACTTGAATAAAAGGATTTGCTTAAAATAAGCAGAAAGAAGTGATTTTTCTTCCCTTAACATTGATTTGAACTTCCTATTATTATGTAAAAATATGTCATAAGCTCAAATTTGTTTGAGGTAGCTTTTGACAAGGGCAGATTAATCATATTTTGACATACTTTCAGTCCATACCATAACCATACCATAAGTTTGGACTCACCTTCTCATTCAAATGAATGGGAAGGTGTGTCCAAACTTTTGGTTTGTATTGTACATCACAACATCAATGTGTGTATTTGCTGGTCAAAGAACGTTGATCAAAACTCAAGATTGACAACTGTGGAATAGTGGCTCTAATTTAATATAGCTTTGAGGTGGTGTTTGTGACAACCTTTAAAATGTCATGCAGAGGCATTTCAGAGCCATTTAGGTTTGTTGTTCTGTAAAAAACAAATAAAAAGAAAAAGTTGGGCTCAACATATAGGCCTTTCCTGCATGATGCATGATGTTCTCCAATGAGCAAATAGATGACAAGAGGCCCCTCTTTCACTAGTTACAATAATATTTCTCTCCCCAGCATTCATATACATGTGATAGGGACACAGATCTTTGGTGGCTGTTAAAGAGACATTCTAGTAGTGTGTGTTGTATGATTGATGATAGAGCCTTGGTTCCCTGTGGTCTCTGACAGGGTCTCGGTGGACCAGTCTCATGGCAACAATTCAAATGTGATCTGCTTGCAGACAGTGGCCAAGGTGAGAATTGGACAGATGGGAAGAGTGACTTCCATGAAGCCGAACCAAACTGCTTGCTATAAGATTCCCTCTAAATTCAACTTACAGACCTGATCCTCTCCTGGTCCCCTCACCAGATCTGATTTATTTACATTTTGACACCATTGTTCTTCATTCTTTCACCTAGAGTAGAATTCAGCCCCCAACCGTCGAGGGTAATCACTGTGGTTGTCCATGCCGGGATGCACCCATAAGCCTTGAAAATTGACCGTATATCTCACAGGCGGTGTTATGGAATGAACAAAGGCAGATCTTCTTTGTAACCAGCACTGTGGACCTGTAATGCCTTCAGACAGAACATTCTCCTGTGATTTTCTGTCAAACTTTACATAAATAAAGTGGGGAGAGGCTGGAACTCATGTCACCTGAGGGGACGGCAGTGCTCACACCCGTAGTCAACTGCGCCTCGCTCCTCCTCTTCACGCATGAATGGCATCCTAAACATGACTGTGCTGACCTTGAGAGCAGCTATCTAACACCTGGAGGAATTCTCTCCATCTAATTACATTTGCTACCGCCAGCATTTCAGAAAAAAGAGGGACTTTTATCCACATAGTGTTATTAGAGAAAAAAAAGATTGTATCAAATGAGGTAAACTGATTGCTTTTTACAGGAAATTTCTGAAAAGATGAGTGGGTGAAAGAAATATCCAGAATTCAACAACTCATAAGGCAATTACATTGATAATGTCTCTCAAGAAAAGCAAATTGCTACATCCAAAGAATTCTGGGAAATACATGCCAATCAAAACCCATTCATACTTTTAATCACTTTGGTGTATTAAAAACTTCACTTTTTCTCGTTTAATAATTGTACCACCACGGAAGTGTCTCAAACTTGTGAACAGAAACAAACTGTTTGTAATAATTTTGCCAACTAGATTTATTTTACAGCCAAACACAAACCACAACTAGTTTTTTGCCAACGCAACCTTAATCTAACCCCTATTCACATTTTGGCCTTACCTCCCAGTTCCACTGAAGTTGTGTAGATGTAAAGTGAATGCTATTTGTTGAAGTCCTCTGAGACCATCTCCAAAAGGACAACAATGTTCAACCTTCAGTGGGACTATGTAAAGCTTAATCTTTTTCTTTTCTTATTAGTATTTTTATCATTACGATGGCCCTTGAACTTGCACGAGAATGCAGATAAGAACAGTAGAAAAAAAAAACACGCCGACTTTAATGTGACTTCACGGTGACTTCAACTCAGCAGTTGGGGAGTGGTTATTTTGTATATTGTGTATTTGGGGTGTGATGATTTGTGTCAACGATTCAATTCATATCATAATTTACGGTTGATGATATGATTCATTATTATGATTCTTGGTTTTTGGTTATTCTCAAACATCCATTTCACTGAACTTCGACTTGGACCTATTTAGCCAAAAAATCAACCATGTGACTCAGACATAAAAACCTAGGTACTGCACAGTGCAGGTGAGGTTTTTCAGATTCCTTCTATTTCTTGCAAGATAGTCAAGTGTAAATTAAATACGTTATTATTAATGGTAAACCCATTCACATTTTAGTTTCATAAAGTTCAGTCCACTGTTGTTTATCCACATCAAAATAATCCAAAGGGAACATGATTAGAACATTCTACCACACTGTATGGTCACATGACTTGGCTAAATTCTAAGTGAGTAACAAAAATTGGACTTGAATGATGGCTTGATCATTTTTTTTTCTACATCACATGTGTCTTGTCCAATGTGATGCGCTTGGTTGTTTTTATGTTATAGTAAAATAAACCTACCATACCTCTATCCAAATAGTATTTTCCAGAATCGATATATTTGATTTCATTTTAAAATGATTTTATAATGGTATAGGTTGATTTGATTAACAACTTGTCCAAGGCAGATTGTTCGATTGAGTCGATTATGGTTATTTTATACGATTTATTTACATTTTATTTACATTTTGCATTTACATTTTATTACTATTTCATACATGTATTAATTTCATGTAGTCAGTTGAAATTTAAACTCATTTATTACGTGGCATCTTATGGTTTAAGATGTGTGTGTCCTTGTGTGTGTGTGTGTTTTTTGTTTTTGTTTAAAAATATCGCTACTCCTATAATTTTCACATTCATGTTAGATGATATAAATAGTATAGGGGAACTGTAGCAAATTATAAGTACTAGGACACAGAGTGTCAGAGACTCTCCCTATTGTGGCTGGTGGTGCTCTGACTACAATGCTTACTATTTGAAGCCCCATTGTTTTCAAGCTACTTCCCTGGGCGGAAAACTAGAAGTCCCCTTCCTCAGAATCAGCACCTGCACAGTGTCTCCACAGAGCTTACAGCCTAACAAAGGAAACAAATACAAGCAAGACACATGTGAAATGTTGTTCAGGGGGACATCCTCAATGGCAGACAGATGGAGACTGAAATATTTTAAAAGTAACTGACAGGGTGTGCACACCACCTTTGGTTTATTTCCTAACAGATATGAAACTAAACTTGGAATTCTGAACCTTACCAACAAGACAACATGCAAGAGAACTCAGAAAGATGAAAACAACAAACATCTAAAACTAACTTAAACTAAACCGCCATTTACTGTATACACTGAGGGAGTAATTAAGTAAAGGACACAGCTGAGGCAATTAACAAAAACCAGGTGTGAGCACAGACGGACAATGAAACTAACACAGAACATAAGGGCCAGAACACAATTTTAAAAGAAGCAGTCTGAACTAAGCTAAACAACCTGAGCATGAAAACTCCACTAGTTTGAACACATCCGATGATTTTGAGGACCTTGGGGACCTTCCTATCAGTCAATTATTGCGGGGCTGGCTGTTACTGGACTGCCACCGGGCAACCTCCAAATGTACTCGGGTGTCCACTGACCTATGACAAAAAATTGCCCAGTGGACATTTGGTTGTAACTTCTTCTTAAAACCTCTGCAGCCGCCGCGCAGCGTTTAAAAATGTTGACATGCGGCCACCTGCCGAATTTGCAGAAAAACTTGCATGTATCTGCTTCACGGTGGCATTTAGGGATATGTGACCTAGGTTTAGGAAAAAAACATTAAGAACCAAAATGCCAATAAGTAAGGGGTTTAGCATGAAACAAAAACAGAACGGGACAGGAAAAGTCCAACATTATTTAAAAAAAAAAACTGTTATGTTCTCAAAAATTTAGTGCAGCATGCAGTTCATTCAAGTTATAGCTTTTATGTCTAACTTTTCATCATGTTGTACAAGTGAAAAATAGATTGCTATAATAATGACTAAATTATGAAGCGATGAAGTGAAGAATTCTGACTTTATTTTCTTTTTTTGTGTGTCATGAACAGAAATGAGTCAGTTTGACAGCACTGAATATCAACATGGTTGTCTGTAGCCTCTAGGCTTATTCTTTTTTAAGTAGGCTGTCAACTCACCAGCTTCTCCTATATCATCATCCATCCCAATGTTTCAGGGTTGTTTATAGACACCATCATATGTCATTTCAGTAGACTTCATAACCTAACCAACACAGGAGAAACTTGTGGACATTGAAATAAATTGCGGTATGTTTGACTCCATAAAACATGAAAAACACATGCAAATTTTTTTTACATCAGTACTGTCATGTTAATGGTCCCTTTATACTCATCTTTTGCTCCAAAAACCCATGTCACAGATGCTCATGCACAAGTAAGGGGCAGGAAACTGTACTGATCCCAGGTTGTCTGGTCAAGAGAACCTCCTTAGCAGAGGTGATGAAATAGTTTAGCAGTTCGTTTGCCAAGACAGATGGGATGGAAAATCTTTGTTTCTAAAGAACTGTAGGTACTGGTCAAGATCAGTAAGAGATGCAGGTGAGCTCATTTAAGGGGACTGAACGTTCCAGGTGTCCACCCTGTGGTTTGATGTTTAAAATGTCATTTGAGTATCAGTTTACAAGTAGTGCACAGCTCAAGCATTTAGTCCTTTTAAAAAGCTTAATCGTTCATTGTCAAAAATAGCATGTTTATCTGGATAGTGTCTAGCTTGGCATATTTCTATATATCTGATGGTAATGTCTCTACGAAAAATAAACTCTATTGCACACACACACACTAGTCCTTGATATAGAATTAGAAATGTAAAGACCAGAAGTTCAGATTTAGTCTTTTTTGTTGCAGAAGTGAATCCACCTTCAGGCTTTCCTGATTTAAAAGTATAGTACTTATAATAAGATAGGGGTATTGTTATTTACATGAGTGCTTTTCCTTTTTGGTTTAAATTTTAAAGAAATACAGAAAAGTTCCCTTTGATATTACTTATATATAATAAAAACACAAATTTAAAACCATTTGCAATCTCATGCTCTTCAATAGCCTCATGATGTTGTTCTGAGGATATGTCTTCTACTCTTTAACAAGTGCAGTTCTGGCAGGTCACTTGAGGGTGAGGTATGATCATTCAGTCTTTGTGTAAGCTGGTCCCAGACGTGTTCTGCGGGGTTCAGGTCAGGGGACATTGCTAGTCATACCAAATACCAAATGGGACACTTCGACTTGCTGAAGTCCAGCTGTGAAAATTCTGGCCGAATGCGGTGGAGCATCATCATCCATGAACAGAAAGTTGGGGGTGGTCTGGTAGAACTGGGGGATGATGATGGTTCTATGATACAGTGACTGGACCATCTATGATAACCTAATTGGTTTTGCATTGGCTGGCGATGCCTGCCCAGACTGTTGCACCTCCTCGAAAGCCAACGCTAGAGACCATGTTGACCTCAGCATATCGCACACCTCGCCTTCTCCAGCAACGTGGATGTCTATCATTTCTGTGCAAAGTGACCCGACACTCATCAGTGAACAGACGGTAGAATTGTACTGGATTGTACAGGTCACATGTGCTTGTGCACACTGTAAACATTCACAGCGGTGTCTTGGTGTCGGCAAAGTCACCTGCAATGGTTGTCTGGCATTTGAGTCAAAGCGGTGGAAGTTGTTGTGAATGGTTTGTCTTGATACCCTAGTACCCTTGACATCTGGTAAATGGGCCTGAAGCTGTGCGACATTCACTAAACCATGTCTGAATGCAGAGGTCCTTAGATACTGGTCATGGTTATAGTCTGTAACTCCTGGGTCTGCCAAAAACTCTGCCAGTAGTTCTGTGTCTTGGTCCAGGTCTGCTGATGACAATTTGAGACTCACCAAGTTCACCTGCAACGTCTGACTGTCTACTACCAACCCAACAGCACTGTGGCCAGGTGGCGCTGCCTGTCCATTACGTGATGTTGTGTGTTCATGGATGTTTGAATGGTGAACTTCTAATGACTTACTGACAAAATCAGCTTTTTATACCCACAGAAATTTGAAATTGATTGAAAAGGCTTTTCTTTTACAAGTTTTTGTTTATCCCTAATAAGTAAGACTTACTGTACACAGTGAGAACATTGTGAAAAAAACAAAATGAGGTGTGTCTGTTACCCCAATACAACTAATTCCCTATCCTGAAATGCTAACATTAGCAAATGTTCCAATCTTTTAAAAAAGGTAAACAAAATCTTGTACATGGTCAGGTATGAGACTGAATGAAAGAATAGACCATGTACCAATGACCAGAGGCCCTATGTTGGTTTGTTCGTTCTTGACTTTAGTTGAATCTGGTCATTGAAGCCTTCGTGTTTAAGATTCTGTAAAAACATGAAACAATCAGTACAACGACTGGTTTTCTCATTGATTGTAAGAATACTTTTTTTTTTAAAGAGAATAGTTTAACTTTTTTTTTGTATGATTATAAGAAATAACATAATTTTTCAAGTGGGCGGCACAGTACCAAACAGCATTTTTGATTTCTAAAGAAAACTATACTGTATGCCTTTGGTTCTTTAGAGTTCTACATCTGAAGTGCCCTTCTGCTTTTCTCCAACTTTTTTTCCAGAATAGACAGCCTTGTTCCTTTAACTGTTGTACAGCAATTTACAGGTAGATTGGGATTCCCTCTTATTGTCTGTACACCAAGAAATTACTAGTAGTTATTAAACTAAGTTAAATTGAGATTGGTTTGATTGGTTGTCTTGACCGTGGCTCTGACACTAACAGAGCTTGAGGCACATATTTACTCCCTCTGTACCCCCTAAAAATTTTGGGGTTTTATGTGTTTATGTGGCACAGATTGTTACTTTACCCGGCTTTGGTTTAGTTTAGTTGAGCTGAACCTGATTTATGTTCTGTGACTTCCACACAAGAACCTTTGTCTGCTGGTTAATGTGCTCTCTGCAGGCAGCCCTCTGCTGTGCTCTGACAGAGATCATCACTCTGGCTGCAAATGAACTTTGTTTTGAAGCTCAGCAGAGTTGCAACATTTCTCTAGAGAAATGAGAAATATTAAGGATGTAAATATGGGAGTGTCCTAGTTAAACTTCTGATGTATACCAGATGAATACTTTGCCCTCATTACTTTCAAAGAACTCAACAAATGTTATTATAAATATACTACATTCAAATGAGCTGTTGCAGGATACAGAATTCTTTTGCGGTTAGACATCTGCCATCAGCTTAACTAATGTATCAAGACCTGAGATCTTTCAGATATAGAGAATCTGATCTTAGTTATGCTTTGTGACATTCATGCAAGACTCCAAAAAACACTTAAAAAAACAAAAACACAGCCTTCTTTTATGTTTTGCTCTCTGGGACAATATTGACCCAGAACTGCAAAAAATGCTTAAGCAGAGATTGATATCTAAAACTCTTCTTAAATTCTTATTTTGCTCACAAACATTTTCTTTACAACAAATAAACATTAATGTTGCATGCGGCTGCTTTTCGTTAATTGACATTTCTTTAGAAACACATTTATTTACTCTCTACAACAATTATTTCTAGGCTACATCCGGTAAGTTTATTGTGGACACAAACCAAATCTCAAAAAGGCTTTTTATAGCATCAGTTACTTTGCCAAATGATAAAGGCTTAATGTGACATTCCATATGGAATTTAAAATATTCTCATTTTTTAAGAGGATTGAATACTGGATTTGGATTTGGAGAAAAATGAAATTATCTCAGCTTTTACAGACTGGGCAGAGCTTATCAAACATCATATTTGAAAATTGATGTGAGTATAACCACACTTATGTGTCTGATTACACACACCAACACCCCCCACCCCCCCCCCCACACACACACACACAAAGAAAAGATTTAGGTGATCTGAAGGCCTGCTAAAAAAAGAGAAAAAAAGAAACTGCGGTGGAACAATTCCAAAAAAGCCTCATGGTTGAGTGAACCAAAGACGTTGGAAATGGCGCTTCCCTACAAATAGACAGGTTGCCAAGTGTGATGGTGAGCCTGATGGGGAAGTAGCTGGTGTTTTGATGCCGTTCAAAACCTTAGCCATGACTTCTCGGAGCAATTACTACACTGTCATTTTTTTTAAACGGGGTGTTTTCCAGATTGCTGCAACCAGTGGAACTGCAACCCGCCTGTCAAAAATTTGAATACCTTCTGTTGTTAAAGTATAGTTTCTTTGATCTTTTGCCTTTTTGTCTGCCTGGCTGTCCATTCACTCTTTATTGCATTGCCTTGACCTGCAGTGCTGCAGTTGGATGAAATTCTGCCACAGCCATTTAGAGGCATCAGCAGAATCACTGTGCATCTTCGTTCTTTTCTAAACAAAAGGTTTGTGGCTCATCATTTTTTAGATAGAAGCTGTTAACTTCAGTCAGGTGTAACACAGACAATTTGTGTGCTGTTAGAAGTTTCTTTTAACTTTAAAAGATTTTTTTATTTCTTATTTCTCAATAGAATATACCAGGCTTTGACCCCCAGTCAAATATGAAAGATAAATACAAAGAATGGCAGTCAAGTTTGAGAAAACTGTCTATTGGTGGTTAGGTTTGTAAAATTCATCTCATGTGAATAAAAAAGTACGAATGCAGCAAAGTGCATTAAATACAGAAGTGTCAAGTTGGCAAAAATGAAGTTGGCTTACAGCTTATGAGAGCTTAACTTTAGGCCCAAGAAAATAAAATGACAAACAGGATATGGATCCAAGAAAAAAAACAAACAGTCAATGTCACAACAAAAAACAAATGTTCTAAAACAAAAAACTTTAAGCCCACGTTTTCTCTTGTAGTTTTGTATTTTCTACATTAAGAAAATAAAGCGTTAGTAAGCTTTACTATGTACGAAAAGACTCAATAGGGATAAATTACAATCAAGATAATGTCAATAAACTTCTACTTTGAGCTGATTCCTTGAACTGTTCATTTTCCCCTCTACATGGCAAAAAAGCCAATTCTTTTCAAAAAACCTCTGTGCGCCTTAAGATCTGGAGCGTCTTATATGTGGATTAATTCTGCTTCAAATAAGATTCAGTATTATTGAAAATACACTTGTTGTGTATAGTGTCAGACTGTGGTTTTTTATGTACTGTACTTGAAAAGGTTGCCAGTTCGTTGTTTTACCTGCATCAGTCTGTTTTTTACATGTTGCAAACAAGGTTGGAAGTAACAGGTATTGTGAATACACCAACGCTTCTGACGTGGCTAGCGTGAAACATGTTACAAAAGTTCTAGATCACATGTAGATCACATGTACAGGAGATATCTTAAAACACTATTGTGACAGTGTATGAAAAGAGCTTACGATATTCTCATTTTATACACTTCATATCAAGGGTTTCAAAATCTGTTGGGTATAGCAATTACATCTCCCAGCCCTAGTTAAATGTTATTTTCCTAAACAGCACAGCAAAAACTCTTTCAAATTTCACCGGCCAATAGCCACAACAAGCAATTTTAATTGTGCACTGCTACATCGCTCCCCATGTGACCTGCTTGTCTCTTAGAGTCTGGGATTCCTTGACATCAGAGGTTTAGAATGTCCTTTAACCCTTGTGCTATCTTAGATGACCCCACCCTTTCATTGACGTGTTCTCCCTACCAAGACAAAGGTGGATAAAGGTGGCAAGATTTCATGTAATCCATGGACACCAGTGAAGATCATAAATCATTGAAGAAAAAGGTTCAGTGCACTGTCTAGTGGGTCTAGATGACCCAACTCCCAATGGTAAAGTGCCTAGGATAGCACAAGGGTTAACTAAGAAATAAGATGATTCTAAAATTAGTTTTTTGTTTTGTTTTAGGATTGGACAAAAATGTCAAAGTCATACTCAGAAATACATCAAACTAAATTGATACATTAACTATTTAACCTCAGCTATTGTGAAAAAAACAACATTAACCTCTTGAGACCGAGCTCTTGTTTGATATGCATCACAGGGACACAGGTAATCAGAGTTAACTACAGTGGTAAAAAAAACCACAATGTGATGTCCTCATGTGTGGACGCCAGGCTTCATGAGGTTAAAGCATTTTTTTTAAGTGAATAACACAGACATCACACAACTATGAGCTTTGTCAAAAAAAAGTCATGTTTCAAATCGAACCTTAAGGGGGAGTTTGTCTCTTGAACAGAAGATGAAATTTGGTTCCAGAAGAGAGGAGACAAATAGCTGAAGGCTTTACCTTCCAATCTACATTTAAAAACTTCTAGGGACAATAAATAACCCTGCAGACTCAGTAAGACATGCACAGTGTAAAAAAATATGCGATAAATGTGAATTCTTGTAAGACATGATAAAGGATATGCATTTCAAGTAAGTAAGACAAGACAGTTTTAGTCTGTACTTGACAAGTTAACATACAAAGAAGTTAAAATTGTTCTAGCACAATCTTTTCAACCAATTCTCATCAGAACTCATGGTTCAACCATTTTCTATACAGCCTGATAGTTTGGAATATAAGGAATTTAAGTTGCACAATCTTCAAGCAACAAATACATGAACAAATCTTTCTATAATAGTCTGAGATCATTTTTATTATTATATACAAAAATGAAGCATAAACTTGGAGTAAATTAGAATAAAAAAAAATGACTCCAAGGAAATGGATCACAATGCCTTCTCTTTGAGGTGTAGCCCCTTCCAGAGTGTTTCTCGGCACGGGTTTGTGGTCAAAAGACTCACAAGTTCTACCGCCACCTAATTAGCCTCAGATTTCTCAAAAAAGTTTCCTTTGAAGTATTTGGTCAGGGCCTTACATCCCCATCACAGGATGTGCAGTGTGTCTTATGCCATGTTGTGCTTTGCAATTCACTGATGGCCCCTAATTTAGTGTGTAAGTTAAGAGCTTGCCTTGAATCACAAACGGAATAATATCAGCACAGCTGCTGCATAACCCCAAGCTGAAGCATTTGAACATTTACACCCTGTGCTTTGTTACAGACTGGAAGGCATTTTATGTTATACTCATATTATAAAATACATATACATAATACGTACTCCTCCGGGTAGATTGTAAAACACAGGCATCAATGTTTTTGCTTATTCAACAAATTGAGAAAAATTATACATGTTTAATATTTGGAGGTGTTCTAATCCGAAGAGCGCAATCTAAGAATAGGTTTATGTGAGACCTCTAAGGGAGTTCTCACAATACAACATTACTGTCAATTTAGTGTGTGTGGCTAAAAAACGTCAAAAAATCTTGTCTTGATTTATTTTTATTTTTATACTTTGGCCAACCAACCCACCAGAGAAAGTGACGCAGTTAAAACAAATCCTGATTTTGGTGCAGTATTGACACTCTGTGAAAAGAAAATCTTGTGTGGACACAGTGGTCTAGTGTGAACTCAATCATATAGAAGCTTACTTTTTTAACTTGGAAGGGATGACAGTAAAAAAAAGGTTTTGATTTTCAGGCTTATGGATAAGGTTAAACCAGTTAAAATAGGCCTTTAAAGCTTTCAAATTTGAGGTCCCATTAACTCCTGGACCAAACCATAAAGTCACCACGTAGAATTCCATGCACTTGGGTTTAAAAGGTTTCCTGGAGAAAGTCTGTTTTTTGTGAAAAAAATAAGCTAACATGAATCATAGATTGATTGGTCGCTCTAAACTGCTCCATAGGTATGAATTGTGTAGCCCTGCAAAAGTCTGGCACCCTGAGGTTGGACCCACCTTTCCCCTAAAAATAGCTTAGGCTCCAGCATCCCCATAACCCAACAAAGGACAAAGTGGGTAGAAGATGTATAAATGGAGTAATTATAAAGGTTACCAGGTTTCCATTCTTTCTAACCTCACACATTGTGTTTATGCATGCACTTATGATGTAACGAGTTGGATTATGCTTTCTCACATAATTTCCTTTCTTATGTAACCAGCAGGAAACATGGTTTTTCCTCTTTTTAAAGGTAGCAAAACTGTATTTTTATGTATCTGGTTTGTTCTTTGATTCAAACGTTTTAATGATTGTAATTTTTCGTTGACATGCTAACAATTCTGAATTCCTTCCCAGTTCCTCAAAGTGAAGTGACCCCAACCAGAATGTCTTTTTATTGTAAAACTGCGTTTAAAAGCAACTAATCATGTTATTAGCATAAATATTTTACATGCTTTAACAACATGTTTGATTGGACCTGTGATAGTAAATTACACCAGCACGAGGTGTATAATGCAGTGGCAAAAATACAAGGGAGACACATTTTAAACTACAAAGTGAAAGTGGAGAGAAACTGGAATATGTGACTTATGACAGTGACTATATCCCACTGTCAGAATGAATCATGCGATTTGAGGGTTTTCACTTTTAGGGTGAATAAGTTCACTACCAAAGGGGGATATGTCCAATTCAGTTGCAATTTGGAGTTACTGATGCATTGATGTAAAGCAGCATATTCCTCTATCATTGCACCCCAGTCTGGACAGAAAAAGATTATGATTAATGAGATGGCCTACTTGTTTTTTTATTGTTATTATGACCTAAGCTTCCATCAGAAGCTACAGTTTTGCTCAACATTGTGTTCTATTAGAAAGTAAGAAGCAAACGTTTATTGGAAATGCAAAGCATATCATTCCATGTAGACATAGCTCTAAAGAACTTTGGACTTTGTTTCTAGCAACAACTTAGACAGGCCATGTCTTTGATTATTGTCAAGATGCGGTTCGTTGTGCTTGGCCTTTGATAGGGAAAATATGACACTGTAAGCTTCCAAAGGTTTTGTGGATGTAAACATTTCAGTGTTTCACATGAGTCTTTTGGGATGCAGGCTCAGCTTACACAGACTGTGTTTTTGGCCATTTGCTTCACTGTACACCACTTCGGTTGGACAAGCATCCTCAACTTTTCAAACTTACAGCGGAGTTCTCCAGAAAACCGCATTACTTTTTAATTGCTTTGTATATCTTAATCAGAGTGCAGATGTTGACAGCCTGCTGCTTCAAGCTACTTTTGGAATTAATTGTGTGTACAGTGAAGGTTAATTGGCCTTAATGAAGGGCAATCTGTCAGAAATTAATGCTCCACCTATATGTAAAGTCAAATATTTCTGAATAAAATACCTTTGAAGGAGTGAAAAGCCTTTGGAGTCATCTTACAAACAGCTGGCAAGAAGGAGATAAAAGGAGGTGGTAATTTATTCATTCTTTCCAAATCCTGACCTTTATTCCAACTGGCACATTACCATGTGCTGATAGCAAACATCCCAAACATGACCTTATGTTGGTAAATAATTGTCTTGAATTTTCAAACTATTTTAAAATGTATTGGTTTCAGTAGTGCTAACACCATAGAGCAATTATTTTTAAAAGAAATAACACAACAAATGACTTTTTTATGAGTAGTAGTTTCTTGAGTTCAGGTTCTGTTTGCAAGTAAAAAGCTGATTGCCCTTCCTGGTGCTATAAAGGCTGAATGGGCCAATGGCTTTGTGCAATGACATGGTAGCTATTTCATGGCACTCCCCAATGGTCAATGACTCTGCTTCTATCATTGTTCCACGCCATTGTGCAGCACTTTATGAGCACAGCTGCCACCTGTCCTCCATACAGTGTTTTTGGCATGGGAATGGCTTTTTTTTTACACCACAAGAACTAAAAGTGACAAGCATTTGACAAGCTCTTGGACAACAATGTTATTGGGCAATAGAGTGGTGTTTTTAAAGATGGACAGTGTATTTATGGCATTAGCAGATGGCTAGCTTATAGTGAAAACACCTTTTACAAAGTCGGGTATCACTGATTGTCAGGCAAAAAATAAAAAAGAAATAAAAAAGTGTGTTGTGCCTCTAGCTTGGCCATTGGCTTGCTGTTAATGTCATGCAGAACAAGTCAATGTCCTCAACAAGCTCTCTGTGTGCAGGCTCATAGCGGCTGCATATTAACTGCTGAGTCAAATCAGACATTTACAGAAAAGGGCAAGACATTTGTATTAATGGCTAATTGACATCACATTAGTGTTATGCAGAGTACAACATCCAGCCTGTCAATAGACACTTATCTATGTGAAGACTCGCCACTAAAACATGAAGAGACTGAATCTTTTCCTATGAAATAGTAGTGAGAATTTTCTGAGTCCCCTCCCCTCAGGGCCCTGAGTCCCCTCCGACTGAGGGTGTAGGTACCGGATGTTCTCGGGTTGCCGCATGTTCTCGGGGTCCTTCAGGGTCCTTCCAATGAGTTATATCACTAGAGGAGACATCACGTAGTTCCTCATGGGAGGAGAGCACCGCCATCTTGGTGAGGTCAAGTTTTGAAGACCAAACCACTTTTATAACATTTAATAAAGAGCTCTGTTTTTGCTTTCAATCACTTCATTATATGAAAAAGAAGAATGGCTTGAAATTGCTTAGTTTTGTTCAGAAATAAAAACTTCACGAGTACCCCTAACTTAACTAGTATTAGACTACTTAGATTTTTTCTATGTTCCTTTATTTTATTTTACTTATGTTTTTATTTATTTGTGTGTTATGTTCATTGTTTCTTTTTTTCCCCTCTATTCTTTATTTTCTATGTCAATATGTTATATTTGGCAATGGTGACTGATCTTCGAGGCAATATTGATTACATCGTTATTGTTCGTTGTTAACGTTTATGTCATTGTTAATGTATGATACCGCAATTGTCAATAAAGTTTTTAAAAAAACTTAGCGACGTTAACTCATTGGTCGTGGCAACTTACAGCCAATCAAATAGTGTGACGTCATCATTGGTCGAAGGACCCCGAAGGACCCCGAGAACATACGGCAACCCGAGAACATCCGGTACCCACAAGGGCCATATTCCTGCTTAGTTTCCAACATATCCTGCTTTGCCATGTTCTAGCTGGCCAGACACACCTGATTCATGTAATCAGGGTAATGATATCTGGAAAACATGCAGACACACCAACCCTTTAGTCCTGGACTTACTCACCCATGCTGGAACGGGACACTGCACTTGAGTTTTTTTGTTGTGTCACTACCTTTTTATTTGTTTGTTGTTTATTGAAAGATTGAAACTTTAGCAGATGAAAACTCCAAAGCAATGCCTCTTATCAGTGCAAAATGACTTAAGCCTGAGATTTTCCAGCTAATTTTCACAGCAGAGAACGGTGATGACATTTCTTTACTTTAAAAATCCAAACAATTATAAAACACAGAGTGTAGAAGGGATGGTGCTGTTTCTTTTATATTTTATTTTACTTTTATTTTAACGAAACTTGAGTTTTAGTCAAGAACAACATACACAAAGTAGGTTTAGTTATTTTGAAATTGGAGCCATGTCAATTTTGTATTGTTCATATTCCAGAGAAATGTTCAGAAAATAGCTCAAAAATACAGAGTGGAGAAATAATAGCTGCAGTTTTATTTTGTTAAGATAGCCAACTAAATTAAAAAAAAAAGTGTCAGATATGCACCTCTGTGTCTTTCAAATATGTTATTACTCTGAATAACATGTATGCATTCTAGAACGTTCTTCATAAAATCAGACTTATCTGCATTTGTTTTCTACAGCATTGCTTCAATAGCATTATGATCCAGCTGAAATAACCAGGAAAGCCAGGATGTGAGATTATTTAGATTAGATTGCAATATTGATTTCGAATTTAGTCGAGTAAAGTTCCTAGTGTTGACTACACTCTTCACCAACTGGAAAACCAGGATTGCTGTCTTGTTTCTCAAAATGCTGAAAACAGGCGGAAATGCATTCCAAATGCATTTGCACATTCTCTCTTCACAAATTTCGGTGCTCATTGCATTATGGATTTTTTTCCCCTTTCAACAGTCAATAGAGAATCCTCACCTGCTGCCTGGATTCTCTTTAGGTGCAATCTCCCTTTCACACTTTACCTTCTGTCTTTCGCTTGCATGCACAGAAATTGTGCATGCCTGATTAAAATCTTTTTATCACTACACAACCTGCCAAGTCAAGGGATCAAGATGTGCCAGCAACTAAGAAAACAAGATAATGTACCAGAGCTAATAAAACTATAAAATCTCTTAACACTTCCATTTATTTTCTAATGTCCCTTCAGCCTGGTGGGTCAGACTAAGTTGCAATCAAGCAGGAGGCCAGAATACATCCTGGATAAGTTGTCAGTCCATTGCAGAGCCACGTTACCGCACCTTTAAAGCAGATACTTATGATTTTGTAAAGCTGTCTTTTTCCAGCTGACCACTGGGACACGAGTCTCCAGTGCTGTCACTGTTACAAATTAGTTAACTGTTTCACTAAAGGAGCATGAAGCTGTGTAATAGAATAGCTACTATTGTGCCACATCACTTGCATTGATTAGTACCTGTACCTTTATTCTTATCTTCATGCATATTTGCAGACCCCTTTAAAAGCAACAATTGGCCAGTGGGTTGTTTTGAGGCAT